>NC_091977.1:82729316-83426618 GCF_044704955.1 Pristiophorus japonicus
CCTCGGAGACAAGTCCAGTCCCTTGGAGACAAGTCCGGCCCCCGGAGACAAGTCCAGTCCCTCGGGGGGGCCGAGTTAGGAAGGTAGGACTTAAGTTTTATTTTTTATTGATGGTTTTTATGCTTCTTGAATGTTGTTGTGAAGGTGTTTAGTGCTTTGCAAGGTTCTCTCCGCTTCCCTTGCCCCCCCCACCCCCTGCCCCATCTCTGGCCACCTGTGCTGATTTCTTAACTCTCCGCAAGGGTTTTCTGTGTGGCCACAAGTGGTCACATACGCTGCCCTAAGTTAGTTTGAAGCAACTATTCGCTGTCCAAACTGGCCAAAATGGCTGGTAACACCCCCTTTTGAAAAAAAAACCCTAAATAATCACTTACACTGTCGCAAATTAAATGTGCAGATTGGGGATTTTTAAGATACTCTAGAAAATTCAAGTTGCTCCAAAAAAGAAACGGAGCAACCCCTGGGCAAATTTTGGCCCTCTATCTCTAACCACTTCTGCAACAGCGGCCCTTCCCCCACCCATCCCTGATTATAATTGCTCAACCATTGGCGGCTGTGCCTTCTGTTGCCTACGCCCCAACCTCTGGAATTCCCTGCCTAAACCTCTCCTCCTCTCTTTAAGACGCTTCTTAAAACCTACCTCTTTGACCAAGCTTTTGGTCATCTGCCCTAATTCCACATTATGTGGCTCGGTGTCAAATATTTTGTCTTGTAATACTCCTGTGAAGCACCTTGGGACCTTTTACTATGTTAAATACAAGTAGGTGTTGTTGTCGATAAGTAAATGGGCCTAAAGGCTGACAAATCCCAAGATCCAATGGCCTACATCCTAGAGTTTTAAAAGGAGGTGGTTACAGAGATAGTGGATGCATTGGTTTTGATCTTCTAGAATTCCCTATACAGTCCCCATGGATTGGAAGGTCGCAAATGTAACCATGCTATTCAAGAAAGGAGGGGGAGAAAACAGAAAACTATAGACCAGTTAGCCTGACATCAGTAGTAGGGAAAATGCTAGAATCTATTACGGGTGTGGTAACAGGGCACTTAGAAAATATGATTGGGCAGAGTCAACATGGATTCATGAAAGGGAAACAGTGTTTGACAAATCTATTACGAGTATTTGGAGCTTGTAACTAGCAGGGTAGATAAGGGGGAACCTTTGGATGTAGTGTATTTGGATTTTCAGAAAACATTCGATGAGGTGCCATACAAGAAGTTATTATACAAAATTAGGGCTCATGGGGTTGGGAGTAGTATACTAGCATGGATTGGTTAACGGTCAGGAAACAGAGAGCAGGAATAAATGGGTCACTTTCGGGTTAGCAGGCTGTAACTAGTGGGGTACCACAAGGATCAGTGTTTGTGATATTTACAATCTATATCAATGACTTAGAAGAGGGGATCGAGTGTAATGTATCCAAGTTTGCCAAAGCTACGTGGAAATTAAGTTGTGAGGAGGATGCAGAGAGAAATAGGCAGGTTAAATGAGGGGGCAAAAAAATGGCAGATGGAATACAATGCAGAGAACTGATAGGAAAAATAGAAAAGCAGAATATTTTAAATGGGGAGAGAGATTGAGAAATGTTGGTTTCCAGAGGGACCTGGGTGTCCTTGTACACGAATCACAGAAAGTTAACATGCAGGTACAGCAAGCAATTCGTACAGCAAATGGTACGTTAGCCTTTATTACCAAAGGATTGGAGTACAAGAGTAAAGGAACGTCTGTAATGTATGCACCTGAGAGTTGAGAGTGGCTTAGTCAGTCACATGATGTTCACAAGACTCAATAAAACCCCAGCCAGTTGGGTTTGGGGGATCCACGAGTAGGCAGGTGGTTGTGAGTCTGGTGGATGAACTGGTAATGTGTAGTGTGATTGTTAAACCGTTTGCTAATAAGTCAACTAGTTCTTAATAGTAATGTGTTGCTAAGAATCCTTAAGCAAATAATCCATGAAGGAAATACATTACAAAGTCTTACCGCAATTAAGTGTCTAGAACTAGGCACTAAGCAGTATCAGAATAAGGGGTCGGGCACTTGGGACTGAGTGGAGGAGAAATGTCTTCACTCAAAGGTTTGTGAATCTTTGGCATTCTTTACCCCAGAGGGCTGTGGATGCTCAGTCTTTGAGCTCGATAGATTTTTTGAATATTCAGGGAATCAAGGGATATGGGGATAGTGCGGGAAGCTGGAGTGGAGTTTATTGAATGGCAAAGCAAGCTCGATGGGCCAATTGGCCTAGTCCTGCTCCTATTTCTTAAGTCCTCTGCCGAGGACCCCCGATTACAGAATCACCATATTTACACCTGTACAGTACTATGTATCGGCACAAAAGGTTCAGAAAAATCCATTATTAACTGAGTGAAACACTGACCTGTGATCCTTCCAGGTTGAATGTCTGAGCATTATGACATAACAGCATTACATCCTTCTCCAGATCTCCAAGACTCCGATACTTATGGTTGCGAATGCGGTCCTAGACAAATTCAACAGAATTGATATGTTGTTAAAAGCCTTGTGTAAAGTGCACACTTTCTATCCATCAATCTCAATTACTTTCTTTTTACATTTGTTCTTGGGATATGGGGAATATTGCCCAGACACAACTTATTGTCCATTCCAAGTTGCCTTGAGGACAATAACAGGCAACCACATAGTATGTACGGAGTGGGTGCAAGTTCCCTGAAGGACATTAATGAATCAGTTTTTTTTTTAAAAACAACAATTTAGTGATTTTATTAGTCATGTTTCTGTGCTAGGCATAAATTATCAGATTTATTCAATTTTGCAGATCATCATGAGAGGATTTGAACTCTCGGCTTCTGGGTTGGTTCAGTGCCAAAACCATTACACTACTGTATCTTTTAATTCATGAAGCAACATTTCAAGATCTCATGGGGATAAAAGGGATAAAAGTTATTTTACAGTTATATAAAAGCTCTAGAAAGACCTCAACTGGAGTAGAGACTTCTGGGCATCACATCTCAGGAGGGGTTGCAGTCTAGATTCACTAGAATGACACCAGGGCTACAAGGGTTAAATTGTGAGGACATGCTTGTATTCCCTTGCGTATAGAAGATTAAGGGGTGATCTAATTGAGGTGTTTAAGGTGATTAAAGCATTTGATTGAATAGATAGAAACGATTTCCTTTGGTGGGAAAGTTCAGAACAAGGGAGCATAATCTTAAAAATTAGCTAGGTCATTCAGGGGTGATGTCAGGAAGCATTTCTTCACACAAAGGATAATGGAAATCTGGAACTCTCCCCAAAATGCTGTTGAGGCTAGGTTAATTGAAAATGTCAAAACTGAGATTGATTGTTTTTTGTTATACAAGGGTATTAAGGGTTACAGAACCAAGGCAAGTATAAGTTAAGATACAGATCAGCCATGATTTAATTGAATGGAGAAACAGGCTCAAGGGGCTCCTACTCCTACAACATTTTTGCATTTTTAGTTCATACCAATGCTGCAGTCATAATGTAAACGCAGTCTGAATCTATACCAGGGCACAACCTTACACTGGAACCAGTCTAGAGGAGAGAGTGCTGCTCAGCTTAGCTCCAGAGTCAGTCTAATCTTGGCATCCAATCTACATCTGAAGTTTAACGATAGTACAATGTGGTTTCAGCTTTGCATCAATTCTAAACTTCTGGAATGTTAATGCATCCTAAAATGAATTGAACAGCTCCAAAGTTAGGTGTAAATGTAGGAAAGTGTAACGCTGAATTTTATAATTAGTATAATTTACACATTCTATCTCCTGCATTAGCTCTCTTACAGCTGCAAAACAAACTGGCTGTGTTTTTTTAGCTCTCTGTAAAGAATACACCAGTTGCACAATGTCTTCAACAACTTAATTGATCAAAGTCATGATCTCAACATCAACTTACCTTATAAGTGAACCAACCATCCATTTCAAGAATGCAAACTAGCTCAAATTATTTATTTTATATGGTATAATGTCCTGTTCTTATAGAACAGAGCATCCCCTAACTTAATATGATTAATTCCACAGTAGATTCACTGGTTTTTAAATATGTACAAAAACTACTGCATTTAATTGCACAATATAGAATGTGTTGAAGACAATTCTAAAAGGGCTCAACATCATACAACTGTGTATATTTCATACAAAAATCTAAGGCAGCCCAGGCATCACGTTTACCAATTGTTAAGGTCTACGTGAGAAATGAATGGTACCTCTGGGACTTGCAGAAGGAAAGGGCTGATCATACTGTCCTGAAGTCTACTAATGTTGTAGTACTATTGGTTTCTCTTTATAAAGGGGTGCCCAATGAGCTGTTGAACCAAGGCTGACTCTACAGCAATGGTTAGTTTCAGGATGAAGGAATGAGGGACTTAAAACCATATCATTTTTGCACTGGTTCTTAAGTTTTAAGAATCTATAATTAGTGCCGATAAGTTTCAGGGAAAATAGTTAGTCCTGCAAAAAAAACCATCTGGGTGCACTTCATCCTTTTTAATTGCGGTATCTGTAGAATCAAAAGATTGGTACCAAATGATACAGAATCAGTCAAAGACTGTCTTGTAATTAAAGGTTTCACTTGGTAGAATAGCAAATACATGCAAGAGGGAAACTATTGATAAGGCAAAAAAAAAAAGGAAGTTATACTGAGCTCATTGTCCCAATGGAAAAAGATTGTTAAGTAAAAAGAGACCAGCTTATTGACTGAAGTAATTAATTAGGGACAAGTTGAAGTAAATTCTCCATACGGGAGTTGTATTTTAACTTTTGTATAATCATGTAATGCAGAAACATGTGGATTGTCATAGTCAGGTTGACATATATTAAAAGTGGCAGTTTGTAAAGGGTATTGGAATTTGTAAATGCCCAAGACACAGAGTTCAGAATTGTGATGCGTTGGATCCTCAACCAAAGCATTTTTTGCAAGTACTCTGTTAAGTATATGTTAACTGCTATTTCATATACTGTATGCTTAACAAATCAATGACAGGACCTCAATGATCAAGAACCTTATTGGTTTGAGGAGTAGGTAGAACATTTGATCATAATTCAAACCAATCCTCAAATACTTGTGTGAATCTAGTACAAGAGAAACAGAAAATAAAGACTGGTAGCTGGATGGAACTAATTTAGGCACTTTTAGCTCCAGTTCTTTTTAAACGCAAGTCTTTCACAGTGATTAGGCAATCTCACTCGAGGAGAATATTGCCAGAAATAGCAAGAGTTAGGGGTAGGAGGACAGGGAGAAGAAGGAGGAAACAAAATCTAAACTTCTGTACACCGAGAAAAAAAGTTCATGCACAATCTTGTCACTGCTTAATGGGGGTCCTTAAAACAAAGGAAGGTTGCACCGAACAGGCAAAAATTCCTCATTCAGGACATTATTGCATCTAAAAAATAAGCACCATTTCATCCTTGTTTCTACATTTAGTGTGTAAACTTCTCTCCAACAAGGCCATTTACATAACCATTTACTTTTAAATAGCATTTTGAAAATAAATCTTGAAATAAATACCTTGCTCTACTTAACATTTCACATACTAAACTGGAAGATGAAAACTTGCAGGAGTTCCTCCTTTCAATTCAGCAGGACACAATGGTGACAAGTCAGTTTAAAAGTAATATCTGATTATTTGCCAGCTGTTTTAAAAAAAAAAATTTTATTTGGAAAAGAAAAACAAAATTTTATTCGGGTGTTCTGTTATGTGGTTAAATAACCTCATTTATGATCTGCCCCACCTTAATTTTTTTGAAATCCACAGGTTTTCGGATTAGCTCATAGTATTCAGGTAGCTCCTTGCGTGAAGGCAACTGGATGAAAACCTCACTCAGCTGTCGGCTCAAGCTATTACCAGGACAAATGTAAATAAAAATAGATCAGTTTTACAATTGCACATCATCAACACATTAAAATAATTTACAAGAATTCAAATTCCGTCTGCGCCCATTTCTGACATTCATTTTCATTTCAACTATAAAGTAATTACTGCATTATGTATCATAGTAAAAGTAACCCCAATTTCCATTTATGATGGAGCAGACTTTTCTGTCACTCACCCAACCTACTATTAGTCTATTGTTGTAGGTATTGCAATATTTCTCATGTGCCCATAAAGGTGCACCATGCCTATTTTGCACAAATCTATTGTTTATTTAATCAGATTGTGGAAATATCTTTTGAGCCTCCTTCAGTGATAAATAATTGTGGTTATTGAGTTAAAAACTCCTGGATTATCACTAACAAAGGAAGACCTATGCTACTGAACTGTAGTCTGACACACATAGTAATTATACACCAATGAATCACTAATACAGGAAATACCTAGAAAAAAAACTAAACACGAGAGCTAGGTCATTTTATACTCCAGTCATATGACTAGGGTCACTGGCTGAAATCCTATACCAAAGTTGCACATACATCAAAGCTACCCCAAGTCTATAGGAGTAGCCTGAAAGGACACTGCAACACATTTGTTTTGAGGTGGTTATGCGTTGCAACAATTCTAGTATAACTCGCTGGCATCTCAACATTGACTATCACGAGAAATGAAGAGCTGAATTCGCGGCCCCTGCGGGTCGTATGCACGTTCCAGGTTTAGGTATGCACTGCACATTCGCCAAAACCTGGAACTTGCGGTGGGTCAAGAATCCTCTTGACAGATCGCACGAATCCACGGGAAAAGGGCCTCCGCTATTTGCCCAACTTCTGCCCAGCGAATGACCTTGAGATTTACGCTGGTAAAAGCAGGCTTAAGGCCTACTTCTACTAGCATTAGAGTTGAAAAAAAACAGAAAATATCACTCACTTATATACTAAAAACCCTGTCTATTAAGGCAAGTTTATTTTTAGCCAATAAAACATCTAAATAATGTTTTCAAAAAAATATTTTAATTAATTTTCAATATGTAATGTGTTTAAAAAAATTAATTTAATGTGTTTGTGTGTTTTTGGGGGTATTCCCATTCATACTTAAGGCAGCTCCATAGAAACAGAATTCACCATAAGTATGAATGGGGATCCCCTATTTTCATTGGTTGGGTCGGCCCCCATGATCCCAGGGGCGCTTGTGAAGCGCCTGTGCTCCTGGGCTATGTGGGCCTTTACGCAGGCCTACGCGTAGAGGCCCAGAACCACAAGTCGCCGAACCACCTGAACCAGCAGGTAAGTTCGTGGATTTTTTGCAGGTCGGAGGCATCCGCCCGTTGGAAGCCTCCGACCATAAAATATCAGCCGAAGTGTCTCTGGCAAAAGTTTTATTTGACTGATGAAATAAAATGAGTGTAAAATAAATAAAGTTGTACACAATACATTTCAAATCCACATATAGACATCTGTATATAAAGTAGTAATCCATAGTGCAGACAACTAATAAAGTGGATAATGGTAAAGAGAGCACGTGGCACCACCAGTAAAGTAACTATGTACCATCTTTAGAACATGACATTTATACAGTTTTGACTTGCCTTCCAACTCTTCAGACCAGAATGCATCAAAATCTACTCAGTTTTAATTAAATCAAACTGCATTCACCATTTAGAGAACGGGTTTTAAAATCGGAGGTTGAGGAGCTTTGCTGAAGAGTTATGCACAGTCAATTCCATTTAAGAATTGCAGTGGTGTTTAGTTTGAAGTAGAGCGCAGTTTCTTTACTATTCATTATTTTGTTGCCTCTCTAAAGTCACCTCATATTTGCTTCCTTTCAAAGGTATGCAAATCCACCTATGCTGACTTCATTAACAAAGCTAGAATTGCAAGGGCACTATAGGTATAAGAAAGATATTTTCTTTGCTGCAGAGGGTAGATTTTGGAGATGCCTTGGCAATGCTTTCCCAACATGTGTGGAGGTGTGGTTTTAGCATCTGCATTGCAGATAATCGGTTGAGCAAGATCAGAGATCTGTTGACTGATAATTGGTCATTATGGATCAGCATCTTGTACTTCCCAGAACTTCAATAAACTTTTGCAACTAATTGCCAATGCAATGCATTCGGCAAAGGTTTTAATTTTTATTGCAGACATCACGTAACAATCATGGTCAACTGAGCATACATTCTACCAGAATGTGAACTAGAAAGTAATTCACTTAAGTACAGTGCTAAAAAATGTAATCTCCATTAATAAGTAGCCTGTTGTGTGTGAATAACATCTAGGCCTATCAATTGCAGCAAGATTCTTAAAAAAAAATCTGATGTAACGTAGAAACATAGAAAATAGGTGCAGCAGCAGGCCATTCGGCCCTTCGAGCCTGCACTGTCCGCCGTTCAATATCATGGTTGATCATGCAACCTCAGTACCCCACTCCTGCCATCTCTCCATACCCCCTAATCCCTTTAGCCGTAAGGGTCACATCTAACTCCCTTTTGAATATGTCCAACGAACTGGACTCAACAACTTTTTGTGGCAGAGAATTCCACAGGTTCACAACTCTCTGGGTGAAAAAGTTTCTCCTCATCTCAGTCCTATATGGCTTAGCCCTTATCTTTAGACTGTGACCCTTGGTTCTGGTCTTCCCCAACATCGGGAACATTCTTCCTGCATCTAACTTGTCCAGTTCCGTTGGAATTTTATATGTTTCTATGAGATACCCTCTCATTCTTCTAAATTCCAGTGAATATAAGCCTAGCGGATCCAGTCTTTCCTCATATGTCAGTTCTGCCATACCGGGAATCAGTCTGGTGAACCTTCGCTGCACTCCCTCAATAGCAAGAATGTTCTTCCTCAGGTTAGGAGACCAAAACTGAACACAATACTCAAGGTGTGATTTCACCAAGACCCTGTACAACTGCAGTAAGACCTCCCTGCTCCTATACTCAAATCCCCTCGCTATGAAGGCCAGCATGCCATTTGCTTTCTTTACTGCCTGCTGCACCTGCATGCCTACCTTCAATGACTGATGTACCATGACACCCAGGTCTCGTTGCACCTCCCCTTTTACTAATCTGTCACCATTCAGATAATAATCTGCCTTCCTGTTTTTGCCACCAAAGTGGATAACCTCACATTTATCCATATTATACTGCATCTGCCATGTATGTGCCCATTCACCTAACCTGTCCAAGTCCCACTGCAGCCTCTTAGCAACCTCCTTGCAGCTCGCACTGCCACCCAGCTTAGTGTCATCTGCAAAGGAGATATTACATTCAATTCCTTCGTCTAAATCATTAATGTAGATTGTAAATAGCTGGGGTCCCAGCACTGAACCCTGCGGCACCCCACTAGTCACTGCCTGCCATTCTGAAAAGGACCCCTTTATTCCCAATCTTTGCTTCCTGTCTGCCAACCAGTTCTCTATCCACGGCAATACATTACTCCCAATACCACGTGCCTTAATTATGCACACTAATCACTTGTGTGGGACCTTATCAAAAGCCTTTTGAAAGTCCAAATACACCACATCCACTGGTTCTCCCATGGTTACATCCTCAAAAAACTCTAGATTTGTCAAGCATAATTTCCCTTTCATAAATCCATGCTGACTTGATAAATAAGAGGCTGCTTCAATGTTAGAAGTTAGCCAGCTTTGATTAAACAAAAGGTTGTCCACACTTAAAACTACGACGTGTAAACAAACTGATTCACCGCTAGTTCCAGTGTCATTTACAAGTTTAGATCGGAATGTGTAAAATGCACAAGAATATCCTGTCACTGCTTTCCAAATGCGCTGCTATTACATCTTTAATAATTGATGCCAGCATTTTCCCCATCACCGATGTCAGGTTAACCGGTCTATAATTACCTGTTTTCTCTCTCCCTCCTTTTTAAAAAAAAGTGGGGTTACATTAGCTACCCTCCAATCCATAGGAACTGAACCAGAGTCCATGGAATGTTGGAAAATGACCACCAATGCATCTACTATTTCTAGGGCCGCATCCTTAAGTACTCTGGGATGCAGACTATCAGGCCCTGGGGATTTATCGGCCTTCAATCCCATCAATTTCCCTAGCACCATTTCCTGACTAATAAGGATTTCCCTCAGTTCCCACTGCTCGCTAGATCCTCGGTCCCCTAGTATTTTCGGGAGGTTTCTCGTGTCTTCCTTAGTGAAGACAGAACCAAAGTTGTTGTTCAATTGGTCTGCCATTTCCTTGTTCCCCATTATGAATTCACCTGATTCTGACTGCAAGGAACCTACATTAGTCTTCACATATCTATAGAAGCTTTTGCAGTCAGTTTTATGTTCCCTGCAAGTTTGCTATCATACTCTATTTTCCCCCTCCTAATTAAACCCTTAGTTCTCCTCTGCTGAATTCTAAATTTCTCCCAGTCCTCAGGTTTTTACTGGCCAATTTATATGCCTCTTTCTTGGATTTAACATTTTCCCTAATTTCCCTTGTTAGCCATGTTTGAGCCACCTTCCCTTTTTTATTCTTACGCCACACAGGGATGTACAATTGTTGTAGTTCATCCATGTGATATTCACATGTCTGCCATTGCCTAACAACCGTCAACGCTTTAAGTACCATTCGCCAGTCTATCCTAACCAATTCACGTCTCATTACATTGAAGTTACCGTGCTTTAAGTTCAGGACCCTAGTCGCTGAATTAACTGTGTCACTCTCCATCTTAATGAAGAATTCTACCATATTATGGTCACTCTTCCCCAAGATCTAATTCCCAGAAGGACATCAAGTGCCTCCAAAATTCAAATGTTTGCATCGTTTAATCTACAAAAAATAAACTTATTTTCCACTCGTGAAGTACCAATGAGTAGAGCAGTTACCAATTATACTCAGAATAAAATATTTTATTCTAAAGAGAAGAGCTACGAGACTGATCCCTATTTCAGAGGACTGAGTTACGAAGAAAGATGGGAGAAGCTTGGGGTTTTTTCCTTAAGAGGAGGTGACAGAGGAAAAAAAAAATAGGGAAATGGAACTAAATAGCTGCACTAGAGCAGCATTAGCACAGACACAATAAATGAATGACTTCCTATATAGTTTTAAATTCTATAACTTTATAGAGACAATATATGGCAAAAAACATAGAAAAGGCAATTCTGGAGACAATACTTCAAACTAAAGTGAGTCAGACAATGGCTCCAAATTCATAACAGCTAAAGGTTCATTTAGAATCGATGCTCAGAATTAGTTCTTCACACAAAGAACTAGGCAAAAAAAAAACCATTAAATCATTTAAGGAACAGTTGGATACCGTGAAGGGGCAGGAGAATTCAGAGTCTTTTTTAGGTGGCTGAGCTATGATGTCAAATTTTGTTTGATAATGCTCCTGTGAAGAAACTTGGGAGGTTTTACTATGCTAAAGGTGCTATATAAATGCAAGTTGTTGATGATGATGATGGCATTCCCCATCAAAATCTATCTTGAGATAGAATAACTAGAGCACATTGCTACTCATTAGTCTGACTCATAATAGTATTCTGGCCTCTGAGTGAGAAAATTGTGGGCTCAAGCCCCAATGCAGACTTGAGCACATAAACTAGGTTAGCATTTTAGTACAGGGTGCTGCATTGTCAGATGCGATACTTCAGATGATATTAAAATCTATGCCTCGTCTGCTTGCTCATGTAGGGATAAAAGATCCAATGGCAGTATTCGAAGAGCAGTGAGTTCTCCTGGATAACATTTTTTCTCCCAATGAGCAGCGTCAAAAATGTATTAACTGGTAATGTATTTGCTATTTGTGAGATCTTGGTACGACATTTGCCAACATGACTGTGAATGAGTTTGAAAAGTAATTTATTGGTTGTAAATGTGCCCTGAAGATGGGGCATTGGACTATATAAATGCAAGTTCTTTATTTATTAATTGCACAATTTCTGCTAGACTGCAGTCAGAGCACAGGAAGGCAAGGTGAAATGATGTGCGGTTCGTTAATTTCAACTGCTGAACACACATGAACTACCTTTCTATCATTAAGATGGAAAGTATTTTGCAGAGAGTATTGAATATTTACTTCTTTTTCACTCAGGCGTTCCCACCCCCAAAACAGTACAAAGAAAGGAACACCATTTAGGTGGAAATGATTAGAACACTATGGGGCCGAAATTCAGAGTCCGTACAAGACCCGTTACCGGCCATGCAGCGGAATAGAGTGGCCGCCCCGAACCAAATTCAGCTCGGGGATTTTTCGGTCTGTCCCCACTTCTGCCTCGCTGTATCAAAGTGCGCACTGGCGGAATCCTGCACCTCCATCCCACACCGACCCAAATTCACCTTGAAAAATCCACGAGCCACTGGACAGTGCCTCAGACAGCTTTTTGTCGGTGCACCTTGTTTGTTCTCTCTCTGTCCTGGAGGTACGGCGACCATTAAAAGGTGAGGGCCAAATGCCATGGCCGTCATCTTAATTTTTTTCGCCGGCCGATTTCCATGTCGGCCGGACTGTTGTGCCCCTGGGTTCACAAAATCGATCAAATGTCCGCCTCATTGCTCCAGACGGTAAAAAATCGTGTGTGCGCCAGCTTTCTGGCGTGCTTGAATTTCAGCCCTTACTAATCTGAATTGAGCTAGACCAAATTAGATTAAGGATTTAATCAGAATCCTGATTCATTACTCCGGATTTTGAGGTTTAGAAAACTGGTTCTAATGAAAAACTCACTAGTGTGAGGAGACATTTAAGTCAGGAAGGAGAATTACTATTTTAATACTGTAGCACAGTTTAAAATAAGCACTAGGAGCCAGAAGGGAGAGTTGCCATTTAACTATCACAGCACTGGAGGAATGGTGCAAAGCACAGCACCAGCTGCTAGGAAAGCACTACTCTCCTCTAGATCTGTAATACTGAAATTGAACATTTTCCATTCCCCATCTGACACTAGAGTTCAATCACAACTGAAGCTGATTTCAGATTTTAAGCATGAATTTTAAACATGGAGAGAGTTCTTGTTGTCTCATCGGTAATCAAGATCAGTCACACACCGAATGTCACATTTCCCAGTTCTAAACAGACAGATCCTAGTTTTTGGACTGGTTCAGTTTTGACGGTCAATATTCAAGGCATTTTACATAATCTGCAAAAAAAAACATTACACAGTAACAAAATGCAGGGTAAATACCAAAGTGGTCTTTTCACCAATGGAAAATGCTCCTGTTCAATTACTAATCTGTGCAAACTAATGGTAATCCATTAGATTTGAATGTTGCTGCCTCCAAGGAGAGCTGCAACTAAGATCACTTAAGAAATTATTGTGCATTTTTCCATACAATTCCTTTATAATTCTAAACATAGTTGGTGCTACCTGTATTTACATTTAACATTTTCACCGCTACAAGTTCTACACTGGAAATCTGGGTTAAGTAGCTCAAGTACAAACTTAGATGCTTGGCATGAATTCGTGGAGCAATTGAAGTGCAAATGAAATACTTGGTTCGAAAAGGTAAGAATGTAAATGTGGAACTCATTTTACCTGTCTCTGTAATTTATAACTGTATCAATGATTGCATTCATCTGTTTCGTGATCCTTGGTGGATTTGGAGACAGTTTTTCAGCTGGAGGTCTTCCTCTCTTTTTCTTCTTCTTTCCATCCTCCTTTGATGAATCTTTATCTACATTTCTTCTGCGTTTTCTAGCTTTCTTCTGACGTATTTCCTCTTCCATTTCTTCTAAATTTCCATCTTCAATTGCCTAATTAAAAAAGTTAATGGTTTTGTTTCCTGTTCAAAATTTTAGGTTTAAATATCTTAAAATATCTACTTTATAAAAGCAAGTTTACTCAGAGTACAGCTGATATCTGACCCTTTAGTACCTGGGCCGAGAAACTACACTTTATTGGTCATTTCACGTTTTAAGTTGCCACCCTCCTCCAATTATAGACTCCATTCACTGGGCTGGAAATTTATCAGCCTTCCGCTGGGTTTTTCAGCGGGATTTTGTCGTTTTGGGCTGAAAACGGATCGGCGGGAAATTCACTGAAGTCTTCCACCGGCGGTTTTGAAATACTGCTGGGGAGCGGACCGCCGGCGTGCAAGAATGGAAACACCGCGTTCGCCTGAGTTTGGTCACAGTGGTGATCCGTAGATAAGTTGAAAAATAAACGCTGAGGAAAAGCAGCCCTTAGAACGACGATAGGTATGAAAAACTTCAAAAAAGGCCAGTTAAAGTTTTTTTTTGCAGCGATTTGCGACAAAAGTATCTTGTGAATGTTTTTTCAATTTTAATTTTTTGTTTTTGTGAAAAATAGCATGGGTGTCCCCCCCCCCTCCCCAGGCCCAACTTGCAGCCTCGGTCTAAATTTGAAGAGGCTCACGTTTTCCACCGAGAATCCACGTGCAATGCCCATTTTTCCTGCCAGGCATTTTTTTTCTTCTATTTTTTTAATCAATTTTCCGCTGGGGTTAATGACAGAATCTTAGCTTTTTTTTGGGCAGTAAACAGGCGGTGGTGACCTTTGATCAATTTCTTGCCCATTGTCTCTTATTTTTGCCACCATTCCCTTCAACCTGGGAGCAACAGCAAGGAGAAATGCAAACCCTCGACTCCAAACTATGTAAAAGACTTCTGTTCTCCCTGAAAACTGTCAAAAAGGTATACTTCACAAGAGACATGGGCTTCCTGATAACCTAAGTTCACAAGGGGTTAATTTATTTCTCACATAGCTCAATAACAAAGCTTTTAGGTGAAAATCCTCAGGCCTTTACGATGCAAGATTGTACATGAATAATGTGATCCCTACACCATTTCATGCAGTTCAGGTCTTCAGTTTTAAACAAAGTTTGTAGGAAAATCTTACAGCTCATTCAATTTTGGGGTTTCCAAAGACAATACTGTCAATCATCAAAGATACCACAAAAATTAACTATTGCATGGCACAATAATGAGCAATTTTTCCACACAGGTCAAGGATCAGTGCTGGGACCCCAACTATTTACAATCTATATTAACGACTTAGAAGAAGGGACTGAGTGTAACGTATCCAAGCTTGCTGACGATACAAAGATGGTAGGAAAAGCAATGTGTGAGGAGGACACAAAAAATCTGCAAAAGGACATAGGCTAAGTGAGTGGGCAAAAATTTGGCAAATGGAGTATAATGTTGGAAAGTGTGAGGTCATGCACTTTGGCACAAAAAAAATCAAAGAGCAAGTTATTATTTAAATGGAGAAAGATTGCAAAGTGCCGCAGTACAGCGGGACCTGGGGACACTTGTGTATGAAACACAAAAGGATAGTATGCAGGTACAGCAAGTGATCAGGAAGGCCAATGGTATCTTGGCCTTTATTGCAAAGGGGATGGAGTATAAAAGCAGGGAAGTCTTACTACATCTATGTCAGGTATTGGTGAGGCCGCACCTGGAATACTGTGTGCAGTTTTGGTTTCCATATTTACGAAAGGATATACTTGCTTTGGAGGCAGTTCAGAGAAGGTTCATTCAGTTGATTCCAGGGATGAGGGGGTTGACTTATGAGGAAAGGTTGAATAGGTTGGGCCTCTACTCATTAAAATTCAGAAGAATGAGAGGTGATCTTATCGAAATGTATAAGATTATGAGGGGGTTTGACAAGGTGGATGCAGAGAGGATGTTTCCAGTGATGGGGTAGACTCGAACTAGAGGGCACGATCTTAGAATAAGGGGCTGCCCATTTAAAACAGAGATGAGGAGAAATTACTTCTCTCAGGAGGGTTGTGAATCTGTGGAATTCGCTGCCTCAAAGAGCTGTGGAAGCTGGGACATTGAATAAATTTAAGACAGAAATAGACGGTTTCTTAATTGATAAGGGGATATGCGGAGCGGGCAGGGAAGTGGAGCTGAGACCATGATTATATCAGCCATGATCTTATTGAATGGCGGAGAAGGCTCGAGGGGCCATATGGCCTACTCCTGTTCCTATTTCTTATGTTCTTACTGTCAATCATCAAAGGTACCACACAAATTAACTATTGCATGGCACAATAATGAGCAATTTTTCCCACACAGGCCAGAATTTTAATTTTAACCATATCAAATGACATGGAGGCAGGAAGGGAAGTTGGGTGGTCAGCAGTTTAGTGGGAATAGGGTCAAGGGAGCAGGAGGTTGGTCTCATGGACAAGATGAGCTTGGAGAGGGCATGAGGATAGATAGGAGAGGAACTAGAAAAAGTTGCAAGTTCAGGTCTAGGGCAAGGGGGAACCTATGAGGAAGTTTTGCCTGGTGGGCTAGGGGGAAAGAGACAGAGGCAACTGAACAGCTGATCTCAATCTTAGTGACAAAGAAGCCCATGAGCTCCTTGCACGTTGTTGGAGGTGAGGGTGGAGGAGGCAGTGGAGAGGTGTTTCAGAGGATGGTTTGCAGCAGAGAATTTTAATTTTAGTAATATTAAAACATCGTGAAATAAAGGCAGAAATTTTCCCCATTTGACGCGATAATAACTTCGCTTTTGTCAGAGTTCATCTCTAAACTAAATTCCCAAATTGTAATGTATTTATCTTAAGGCATTCTTTGATTAAAATTGGATACCAATTGTATGCTTAATTGCAAAAAAAAAAATCACTAATTTCTTTGTGCATCACTTCAAGTGCAACAACAATTTAAATCTTATCTGTACTATAAAAGGAAATTGAAGTTTATGGTTTGAAATCCTTTGCGGCAATATTCAGCGTAAGATACACAATTTACAACAAACTATTTATTGCCTTTGAAACTAAACGCAACATTATGTCCCTGCGAGAGCTCCAATCAATGTTTTGCTCTCTAACATTTTTTAAATAGTTTCTTCACTTCCTGGTTCCCTGTCTGAGAGAATTCAGCATTGTGATTGGCTGCTTAGGCAGTTTGTTGATGTCACAGCAGCTGCAGGGATTCCCCACTAAGGGTCAGGGGTTGGGTAGAAACTAAGGAAGGCTGCTTCACTTCTCAACCATTGTTCTTTGCCTTCAACGTTAACATTTTCTCACTCTTTAATTTTACATGTTCACCTTTTTCCCTCATGAGACAGCAAAATACTCAAGCTATGTGCTCAGTGAACATATATTTCGGTATGTACTTGGGGCAGGAAGGCATATGAGTAAGTGGATCTGGATGAGCATGAAATGGGTTAGGTCATGAAGCGTTCCATCTATGTTGGGAGTCCAGTGGAGTGGGTTGACAGACTTAGGAGTACAGCATCAGAACAGTAATGGATGCTGGTTAGTTGGGGGAACGGGCTTAAATAAAATAGTGAGCATCCTGTGTCATTTCCAAGGGCTGGACCAGAAGCATAAGCAGCAGTCCTGAAGCCAAGTGCAAGTCCACGTTCTGGAGAGAGGTTGGTTATCAGGGTAAATAGATGCATTACCAACAGGAATTATAATTTCATATTAAATGTTTATCCAGCATTTTATTTTTCTACCAATACACTTCATTTTTCCCCCCCAAGTCTGGAGTGAGTCAATCATTGGTCCAGTTTTCACACAAATTGAACAAGTCGGTGTCAGTTGACAAGCTGAATTATATGTCAGTCCACTTGGATAGGTCAGCTATAATCACAGCAGCGACTTCTCCCTCCATGATTACACCAAGGAAATGCCTTAATGATCACCCTTAAATTCATGACTAGTGAATTCTCAGTACATGTAGTAGAGATGGTTGATCATTAAACTATTCTATATTATTGTAAACATTTCCAAATATGCAGGGTTAAAAAAAAAACTATGGGAATTTCAAAATATATCCATAATGACAGAATGGGCATTTTTAGGATGAACTAAATTCAAAATCAAGGTGTGTGTATTTTTTTTTTTAAATAAAAGAAAAAGCAAATCAGTGCCTTAAAAACACAGCTTTCCATTGGTTACTTATGTACTTTTTAAAAATTCTTTGAACCAAGCACACACCTTCAGGAAGCAGTAATTCTATAAATATAGTTATGTGTTATCTACCCTTAGCCACTGCTTTTCTGTAAGAGCATCACTGTAGTCCACATCCCTGCGCATACGTGAACCTCGCCCAAACATCTTCTCCTCCTCCTCTTCACAAGTCAACCGTTCAACTTCTGCATCATCTTTGATAATCCATGATGGCAAGTCGTCTTCCTCCATCAGCCGTGGTTTACGTTTTGGATTCCGTGCATCTTCTCTTCGCCGCTCCAGATCCATGCGCTAAGATTGGGAGCAGGGGGAAATGTAGCAATTTTAAAACAACGTTACAATACATTTCTTGTGATTAAATAATAATTCATACACTGTCTTTGCAATATAAAAACATAATAGTTTTAGTAGCTGAGGCATACTATAATCTGAGTTTGTTACATGGGGTAGTCATTGGCACACAAATTATTTTGCGACTTTGTTCCTCCTTCCACAATGCCACCATTTTCAGAAAATGCTGGAAGGTATTTTGCACTAGGTTTAGTGAATTTAAAAAGGCTCAGAAATCAGAACTTCATTAAATTTGAAGTCCAGAATGTAAAATAAAATAAAAATCATGCCTACTTTCTCTGCCCCTTGAAATAAATTGCACCAGAGAACTGTGACTGGTAGAACTGATATCACTGTACATACTTCGCAACTGATCAGTGTAAATCACAAACACACTAAAGATTAATAGGAAATGCAAATAGTACACTTTTTAAATACAAGGGGGGAGAAATTGGCCAGCCTTGCGCATGTTTTTTCGGCAATACTTTGCCTTTTTTGCCAGTAAAAGGTACTCACCTAAATTTGTCAAAGTTTAGGGCCTGTATTTTTGGCGGTTTTGAAATATCATCGAAAAGTGGATCGACCACGTGCAATGCCAAAAAAAACTGCACCGCTTAAAATTGGCCGATTGGGGAACCCGTACTCAGGGTGAAAAAAAAAACACCCAAGAAAAGCCTACGTTGAAGCCCCAGAAAAAGCGGTAGGTATGAAGACCTACAAAAAAGGCAAGTTGAAGTTTTTATTTTTTAAATTCTTTTTCAGCGATTCATTAGTTAAGTGTATAATGAATATTTGTTTTTTGCAATTTTTTTGGGTGCGTTTTCTCTTCTCCCAGGGCCTGTATGATAGGCCTTGTGCTAAAGTTGGCGAGGACCGCGGTTTCAAACGCAAATTCTCGTGCGATGCCGATTTTTACCGACGGGCACATTTTTTGCCAATTTTACCCTTAAAAAAAAAGGGCAACGTTTTTAGGGGTATTGTTGCCGGTAAAATAATGGAAAAAAAACAATATCGCCAAAAACTGAATTTTTAACCCAAGGTATTTAGTCTTACATGATCCCCAGTATCTTTCTAGTAGGTAAATTAATAATGACAATTCCCTACGCCTTCCTGTTTCCCACTCACACCTGAACTCACTCATTCCCCTGCATAAGCCTCTCAGGAAGGATAAGTAGCACACTGGATCCTCACAATAACAAAGGCTGCCAGACATTGGAGTACTAATGAATCATTGTACTATACCTCCCCAATAGCAGTTTCCAGTATACAGTTAAACCACAAATTTTTAAGTACAGGAGGTAGCAAAAGCCAATGATGTGTTTTAGCAGCAGCCAGTTTTTAAAAATCATAGTTACCAACAGATATGTGAATCAGCAAAAATCCCATTCAGCTGTTTTTACTAAGGACTGGATGACCAGAGTGCCTGACTCTAAACTTGGTTCACCAGATGGGGGGAGTCTTCAGCAATTCGCTGTTTTTCAGGTCCCCGTGCAAAAAGGAGCTGGAAAAGCTGACTATTTGCTCCAAAAGTAATGGTTGGCAACTTTGCTATTAGTATCTGGTCATACATGTAATTAGAATTTGGAATAGTTGACAATTTCTTTGCCCGGTCACAAAAAGTACTACTTCCATGAACTCTGACTTTCAACAGTGTTGGTAAGTTAGTGCATTTGGAGTTTGAAAATATAGCAGAGTGCCAGAGACTACAACAATGGCTGAATTAAATAAAATACAAGGTTCTTCAGTATCATTTTAATACTTTTGAAGCAGAAGTGACTATCCAAATAATACCCTTCATCCCTTACATTCTACGGTTGTAGAATTAAAAACCAAAAACTGACCTTTCAGCTACTTCACAATCTTGTGCCCTTACCATAAACAATTCAAATTCCTCTTCATGTCGAGCAATCATCTGATTCAGAGTCTCATCATCTGGAACTTCATCTTCTTCCTGTAAGTCAAGAAGGTAATAAATATTTTCTTACTAGTTGTAAACCAACAGAACTTGATATTCTATTTACTGAAACAAAATTTTCTGGTTGCTGGAAACATCACCGCTCTTCAAAGCTATAATTTTCAAAGCTATAATTTAATTTAAAAGCTTGTTTTTCCAATTGAATTTTTAAATTAAAAAAAATGCAATTAGCTTAAGAGGCTAGGACCACTCCACACTAATGAGTTCAGAAACAGGACAGGGTACACAATAGGACATTGCTGTATCTTAAATCTCAGAACCTCCAGTAAACATTACATGCAGCACAGAGAATTAGCTATTAGAATGCAAACATATTTGAATTCCATGATTTATAAAAGGTCAACATAGCAATTCTTGTCAAATATATGCGGCATCTGAATAATAGCAGCAACAAGCTGAAGATCGGGAAGATTGAATAGTTTAGCTAGACATCAACACTTTAATAAAACATTGTTCTTAGTTACAGTACCTTGACATGTGATTTCTTGATATAAAGCATACACAGTGTACATGATAGTGCGTGGAAGCTTGTCTTTTGGGTGAGTAACTGATAAATGGCACTTGTATTTGATGCACACCTGTGGCTCTTTGAAGTATTGATATCTGAAGTAATGCTGCTACAGCTTTGTAAGTTAGTTACCACAGGACAGTGGCACATCAAATCATCCAATTATGGAAACTGGCATGATGATCTGTCGCTAGCAATAAGCCAAGTTCGGGAATCAGTTTCTAGAAAATGTCTCGATTCTACTTTGGCAATTACACTACTAGATTCAGAAATTCCCCATAATCTTTCAACACGCATACATCGATTGGTGGGGATGGGATGCATTACCAGGCTACAGCAGGAAACCCAGAAATTCTTACATAGGTACAGAGCAAAAACTATAGAAAGGTCAAGATGACAGTGTGCTGGGTAAATTAAAAACAAATTATACAGCACACTAAAGAGAACTGAATTGCTGGACACCTGGGAATCCCTGGCCAAAGACCACCCCTAAGTGGAGGAAGTGCATCCGGGAGGGCACTGAGTACCTCGAGTCTCATCGCCGAGAGCATGCAGAAATCAAGGACAGGCAGCGAAAAGAGCGTGCGGCAAACCAGTCCCACCCACCCTTTCGCTCAACGACTATCTGTCCCACCTGTGACAGGGACCGTGGTTCGCATATTGGAGTGTTCAGCCACCTAAGGACTCATTTTAAGAGTGGAAGCAAGTCTTACATAGAAAATAGGTGCAGGAGTAGGCCATTCGAGCCTGTAGCACCATTCAATATGATCATGGCTAATCATGCAACTTTAGTACCCCATTCCTGCTTTCTCTCCATGTCGCTTGATCCCTTTAGTCGTAAAGGTCACATCTAACTCCTTTTTGAATATATCTAACGAACTGGCCTCAACAACTTTCTGTGGTAGAAAATTCCACAGGCTCACAATTCTGAGTGAAGAAATTTCTCCTCATCTCAGTCCTAAATGGCTTACCCCTTATCCTTAGACTGTAACCCCTGGTTCTAGACTTCCCCAACATCGGGAACGTTCTTCCTGCATCTAACCTGTCCAATCCAGTCAGAATTTTATGTTTCTATGAGATCCCCTCTCATTCTTCTAAATTCCAGTGAATATAAGCCTAGTTGATCCAGTCTTTCTTCATATGTCAGTCCTGCCATCCCAGGAATCGGTTTGGTGAATCTTCGCTGCACTCCCTCAATAGCAAGAATGTCCTTCCCCAGATTAGGAGACCAAAACTGGACACAATATTCAAGGTGTGGCCTCACCAAGGCCCTGTACAACTGCAGTAAGACCTCCCTGCTCCTATACTCAAATTCTCTCGTTATGAAGGAGAGCATGCAATTTGCCTTCTTCACCGCCTGCTGTACCTGCATGCCAACTTTCAATGACTGATGTACCATGACACGCAGGTCTCGTTGCACCTCCCCCTTTCTTAATCTGTCACCATTCAGATAATATTCTGCCTTCCTGTTTTTGCCACCAAAGTGGATAACTTCATATTTATCTACATTATACTGCATCTGCCATGCATTTGCCCACTCACCTAACCTATCCAAATCACCCTGCAGCCTCTTAGTATCCTCCTCACAGCTCAAACTGCCACCCAGCTTAGTGTCAGCTGCTAAACTTGGAGATATTACATTCAATTCCTTCGTCTAAATCATTCATGTATATTGTAAATAGCTGGGGTCCCAGCACTGAACCATGCGGTACTCCACTAGTCACTACTTGCCATTCTGAAAAGGACCTGTTTATTCCTACACTTTGCTTCCTGTTTGCCAACTAGTTCTCTATCCACGTCAATACATTACCCCCAATACCATGTGCTTTAATTTCCTGTGTGGGATCTTGTCAAAAGCCTTTTGAAAGTCCAAATACACCACATCCACTGGTTCTCCCTTGTCCACTCTACTAGTTATATCCTCAAAAAATTCTAGAAGATTTGTCAAGCATGATTTCCCTTTCATAAATCCATGCTGACTTGGACCGATCCGGTCACTGCTTGTCCTTTTGTGTCCTCCTCACACATTACTTTTTCTCCCATCTTTGTATCGTCAGCAAAATTGGCTACATTACACTCAGTCCCTTCTTCCAAGTAGTTAATATCGATTGTAAATAGTTGGGGTCCCAGCACCGATCCCTGTGGCACCCACTGGTTACTGGTTGCCAACCAGAGAATGAACCATTTATCCCAACTCTCTGTTTTCTGTTAGTTAGCCAATCCTCTATCCATGCTAATATATTACCCCCAACCTCTGTGAACTTTTATCTTGTGCAGTAACCTTTTATGTGGCACCTTGTCAAATACCTTCTGGAAGTCCAAATACACATTTATCCACCCTGTTCGTTACATCCTCAAAGAACTGCAGCAAATTTGTCAAACATGGCTTCCCCTTCATAAATCCATGCCGACTCTACCTGACCAAATTTTGCTTTTCCAAATGTCCTGCGACTGCTTATTTAATAATGGACTCCAACATTTTCCCAACCACAGATGTTAGGCTAACTGATCTATAGTTTCCTGCTTTTTGTCTGCCTCCTTTTTTTAAATAGGGGTGTTACATTTGCAGTTTTCCAATCTACTGGGACCTCCCCAGAGTTCAGGTAATTTTGGAATTATCTAGGGTTTCTCCACCCCCCCCATCCCCATCCCATAAACTGACCTTTTGATTTCCCATTACAGTGTGCTTTCACTAATGTCCTCACTCTACATTTTTCACTTTTCAACTCTCCAGCTGAACTTTCACTTAGCCCTTTGTTTCTCATTTACCCCAGTTTCCACAATTCCTCCTCTTTCTTTTCTCACCATCTATCATTGGCTGGGGGGCACAGCCACTAAATATTATAGATCCTACCCATCCCCAAAAGTTACATTTCCTCTACAACCCACAGTCAATCGCTTATAATTGCAGATATCATATCACATTGCTATTGATCAATCACATTGCCAAATATCATGAAAGCTTGGATGTAATAAATGTTATAAAAGACAAACTACTGAATCAATAATTCACAGTAAACATACTATCTAGTTAACAGAACCACATGATTAATCTATTGTGTAATTTGTGCATAGCCAGCCATTATTGAGAGTTTTTCAGATCTTTATTTACCAATTTTGGTTATAAGATTGGACTGACAAAACATCAGATTACTGAAAAACTCCAATCCTGCTATTATGTTGTCTCTTAAAACTAAATTATCTGATTAAATATAAAATACAGCATATAAATAAGACATTCTTTGTAGCATATACTCATTTTAAAGTTATTGAGCACAGCTATAGGTCACAAGCTGGCCAGTGATGTTATCCTACCCAGGCAGTACTGCAGGAAGGAGAAGCATTGGTGTCCCCCTGGTGGTAAAATAATACAATGTTACAAGATTGATTTCTCCAACAATACATCAGAAGATGGTTCAGAACACTTGAGTATTGCACATTTGAGAGTAAACTGAAATTAAGGGGAAATAATTGATTATGACTGCTTTGCCGAATTCAGGCAACTTAAAACTTTGGACAATGGGAATGGTCACTCCTCATGTCAGTTTAAAAATGAGAGCTATATTAGCTACCAGATTCATTTTGATCCTGTGCCTTTCAAGAAAGAATTTTAACCATAACGCTACTCACTTCTATGAAAAATATTCTGATGTTTGCAAACAGGAGTACAGCCGCAGGGTAATTTATCACAATTATTTTTCAGTCCTATTAAATGCATACTTGCAACTGTTACATAACTAGAACAATGGTTCTCTTAAAAAGGTGCCATAAATACAATGTTAGTTTGCAATAAATTAACTAAACTCAGGTCAATATTAGATATCGTCCTGCTGTAAACAGAAACTCATCTCAACTGTCACAGCCTTGACAACAAGTGATTGATGTTTACTGTCCAATTATCTACAGGCCATGTCAATTCACTGCATTATAGAAGGCTTACTCAAAAAAATTCCATAAGAACTTGCTGACTTTCTGGCAGAGAATTTTTCTAGCACATTAAGAATTATAGTTTACTAAAATAAAAATACATTTGTTGTATTACCAGAATGATGCCTGTAACACCTATATGCAGCACTTTGCTTATGGTCCCTATCCCTCTACCTTAAGCTTCTATAATACAATAAAAAGGGGAAAATACATTTATTCATTGTTTTATTAATAGGACATTTTTCATGAAAAAATATAAAAATTGCTTTAAACAAATTTAATACACATCCATTTGTTTTTGTTCATCAGTATTAGCTACAAAATAAACAGCCTTCCTACTGTTGGGTTTGCAGCTAGTGAATACTTATTACAGTAAGCAAATTTGTAACTCACTGTAGCAACAACACTGTTTGACGAAAGCGATGCAGAACTCAGACAACCAGTCGCTATGCAAAATGGTTCACTGAAATTTGTTTCCAGATTTAAAATCAACTCTCTGCCAACTGTAACTACTTGAATTTAGTAATAAAAATCTAAAAGCTGTGGCCCACTTTTTAAACTCTGCATGGAAATACTGCTAATCGAGCATAACAAAGAACTTGAGGTAAAGAATTTAACTGGATGGAAATGGAATAATCCACATTTCTGTCAGCAATTCATTTTAGTAAAATCCATGATATTGGTACCTTCTTCAAATCTGCAGAAGACAGATAATTGTGACATTGAGGATTTCATTTCAATATTTTGTGGTTTTATGAGACAATGTGGAAACAGTAACACAACTCAAAAGCAAGAAAGCAGGTCTACAAACATCTGAAAGTCGAGGTCCAACAGAAAACCCGCGACCTAAAGAACAGATGGTGGGTGGAGAAAGCACAAGAAATCCAGCAGCTAGCCAACAACCACGACATGCATGGATTCTTTAGTGCAGTCAAGACCACCTATGGCCCAAGCACCTAAGACCCTACCCCACTGCTGGCCAAGAATGGACAGTTGCTCATCAAGGACAGAGAGGCAGTCAGTGCCCGCTGGAAGGAGCACTTCGAAGATCTCCTTAACCGAGACTCTGTATTCGACTCCATCCGCAGCATGCCACCCGCCACCATCTCAGCACAACCCCAGCCCAGCACGAGGTTGAAAAGGCCACCCGACAACTGAAGAACAAGGTATCAGGAGCAGATGGAATCCCCGTCGAATCACTAAAACATGGCGGAGAAGCACTATTGGCGTGGATATATGACCTAATTTCTCTTATCTGGAAGGAGGAGAGCATGCCAGGAGATCTGAGAGACGCTGTAATCATGACCATCTTCAAGAAAGGTGACCAGTCCGACTGCGATAACTACAGAGGAGTCTCCGTACTGTCGGCCACTGGGAAAGTCATCGCAAGAATCCTCCTCAATCGCCTTCTCCCTGTGGCTGAAGAGCTCCTCCCAGAGTCACAATGTGGATTCTGCCCACTAAAGGGCACAATAGATATGATGTTCGCCGCGCGGCAAATACAAGAGAAATGGAGAGAGCAGCACCAACCCTTGTACATGGCCTTCTTTTGACCTCAAAGGCCTTAGACACTGTCTACCGTGAGGGATTATGGAGCGTCCACCTCAGATTCGGCTGCCTTCAAAAGTTTGTCATCCTCCGCCTCATGCAAGCCGTGATCCTGATTCGGTCTGGGGTCAAGCAAGGCTGTGTCATTGCATCAACGCTCTTCTTGATCGTCCTTGCTGCAATGCTCCAACTTACCCTCAATAAGCTCACTGCTGGAGTGGAGCTAAATTACAGAGCAAACAGGAATCTGTTCAACCTCCGCTGCCTCCAGGCCAGATCCAAGGTCGCCCCATCCTCAGTCATTGAATTACAATATCAGACGACGCTTGCGTCTGTGCACACTCGGAGGCCACACTCCAAGCCATCGTCAACACCTTCACCGAGGTGTACGAGAGCATGGGCCTTACACTAAACATCTGTAAGACAAAAGGTCCTCTACCAACCTGCCCCCCGGTTATTAAAATCCACGATGAGGCCTTGGACAATGTGGACCATTTTTCATACCTCGGGAGCCTACTGTCGACAAGGGCAGACATCGACGACGAGGTCCAACACATTCAGTGTGCTAGTGCAGCCTGAGGAAGTGAGTGTTTGAAGACCAGTACCTCAAACCCGGCACCAAGCTCATGGTCTACAGAGCAGTAGTGATACCCAGCCTCCTATATGGCTCAGAGATATGGACTATATACAGCAGGCATCTCAAAACACTAGAAGTGCCACCAATGCTGCCTCTGCAAGATCCTGCAAATCCATTGTTAAGTGTTCTCGCTCAGGCCAACATCCCCAGCATCGAAGCATTGACCATGCTCGATCAGCTCCGTTGAATGGATCATATCATCCGCATGCCTGACACGAGACTCCCAAAACAAGCGCTCTACTTGGAGCTTCGACATGACAAGTGAGCCCCAGGTGGGCAGAGGAATCGCTTCAAGGACACCCTCAAAGCCTCCTTGAAAATGTGCAACATCCCCACCGACTCCTGGGAATCCCTGGCCCAAGACCGCTCAAAGTGGAGGAAAAGCATCCGGGAAGGCGCTGAACACCTCAACTCTCTTCGCCGAGAGCATGTTGAAGCCAAGCATCAACAGTGGAAGGAGCGCGGGGCATCCCATCCACCCGTTCCTTCAACCACCGTCTGCCCCACCTGTGACAGAGACTGTAGGTCCCCCATTGGACTTTGTCACCTGAGAATTCATTTTTAGTGTGGAAGCAAGTCATCCTCGACTCCGAGAGATTGCCTAAGATGATGATTTTGGTTCTAAAGATATTTGCTCAATTTTGATGGCACCAGAACAAATCACAACTTTATTCCCACATTTATTGAACAATTTGGTGTACTGCAATTTACATGTGCATAATATGCACAAAGTCCTGCACTCAAGTAGACAGCTTATAAATATTTACCTTCTACGTCCACTATAAACAAGAACCAAACTGATATTAAAATGAGATTCTGTAGTTAAATCTAACAAAATATATATTTTAAAGCACACCAGGTCTCATGTCTCACAGCATTTGTCACTGGATATGGTTTTATTCTGCAAAGCCTGCATGTATGCTGCAGAGATTTTGAAAATCTTTATACAGAACCCTTTCTCCTCTCTTGCTTTATAGACTATTGAAGGGTTTCCTTCAACCATGAGTGATAATGATGTCTGAGTGTACTGCAAAAGAGATCCCCCTCTCCTCACCTCAGAAGTGAGTAAGTTCTGCAAATACAATCAAGGCAAACTAATAGTGCCTTACAAAGCATCTAATCCAAAAGGCATGGATATATGGTTCTTGAGATAAAGGATGGTATACTTCATTGTAAAAAAATGGCTCAGCAATTTGATTATCAAATATTTTACTGTCTGTTTGACTTGCTGGTTTAAAATAAAACTAAAATTATCTTTAAAACAGCAACGCAATAGAATGCTGTCAATTACACGTCACCATATAGGACCTATGGGTATTCTGTAATCAGTGTTAATTGGAGCCATCAAGGTAATGCAATGAAGGCTGCTTACAGCTAGAGGAACATACTATGCAAAAATCAGGGTAAACCTCGGAACATTTCAGGAAGTAAAAGCTAAATGGTACAAAGGTAATCAGATAGATTCTTATCCTTCAAACTTGGGGCTCAATTTTCCCCAAAGCATTTTTTTGGTGTACTTGAAGAGTTACAACCAATTTTTGGGGGCTTAAGTACGCCCCCCAAAAATATTCTAAGTTTCCCCGTTGGATTTCTTCATTTTGGAGTGGCATAACCCGACCTTTAGTTTTGAGGGTGGAGCCTTGCTCTGCGCCAAAAAAGATCGGGCTGCCATGGTAACCAGGGACACAAGGTGAGCTGAGGTAGCAAAGTGAAGCATACAGCCGGCTCCCAACACATTAAAAGGATTGAAAAACATATAGCAGCAACCTACCTCCAACCCCGCCCGAAGAGCTCGCTGGCCCGGTCCCATTCTAGGTCCCCGAACACACACACACACACACACACACACACACACACAAATTTCTCTCTCTGTGAACCGGGGACCTAGAATCGGACCGGACCAGGGGAATGGGGACTGAGAATTGAACCAGACTGGGCGGGGTTGGAGTTAAGTTGCTGCTATGTATTTTTCAATTCTTTTAATGTATCCGGGCATCTGCTGCACCGATTTCCTTAGCTCTCCGGAAAGTTTTTCTGGAGAGGCCACACACGCTGGCCTAAGCAGAACTGGAGTAACTCTCAGCTGGTCAAACTTCCCTAAATGCCCAGAATTGGCATAGGTGGCTGGTTATCATCATAGACGGTCCCTCGAAATGAGGATGACTTGCTTCCACGCCAAAAAGGGATGAGTTCACAGGTGTTTCAATGAAGGACCATCACCAACGATGTCTCTGCAAGATCCTACAAATCCCCTAGGAGGACAGGCACACCAACATCAGCGTCCTCATCCAGGCTACAGCTCCAACATTGAAGCACTGACCACACTCGATCAGCTCCGCTGGGCAGGCCACATAGTCCGCATGCCAGACACGAGACTCCCAAAGCAAGTTGCTCTACTCGGAGCTCCTTCACGGTAAATGAGCCAAAGGTGGGCAGCGGAAATGCTACAAGGACACCCCCAAAGCCTCCATGATAAAGTGCAACATCCCCACTGATACCTGGGAATTCCTAGCCCAAGACCGCCCCAAGTGGAGGAAGTGCATCCGGGAGGGCGCTGAGCACCTAGAGTCTCAACGGCGAGAGCATGCAGAAATCAAGTGCAGACAGCGGAAAGAGCGTGCAGCAAACCAGTCCCAACCACCCCTTCCCTCAACGACTATCTGTCCCACCTGTGACAGAGTCTGTGGCTCTCGTATTGGACTGTTCAGCCACCAAAGAACTCACTTCAAGAGTGGAAGCACGTCTTCCTCGATTCCGAGGGACTGATGATGATGATGCACACCCTGTCTCAACTAATGTTTTTCTAACTCCTGGCATTACCATTTGAATTTGGGTCATCATCCCCTTTGTCTCTCTAATCTTTCTTGTCTTCCAACCAATCACAGACCTTCCCTTTTGTTCTTTCTTCCCCTCCCCCTTTCAGTGCTGGTTAAGAATCAGTTCTTTTTGAACACTCTCCAGATCTGACAGAGTCATCGACCCGAAACGTTAACTGCTTCCTCTCCACAGATGCTGCCTGACGTGCTGAGATTTCCAGCATTTTGTGTCAAATATCTCTCATTCCTTTTATAAATATTCATCCTTGTTTCCTTTAGTGAGGTGAATTTTTGCAGTCATAATTTAAACATTTTCTCGTGCAATTTCCTGTAAATGTACAGATTCTGCAGTAGAGATCTCCTATTTTAATCATTGTAAAAGGTTACACATACCTCATTCTGCTCCTCATGCTCCAGCAAAGCCTGCAGGAAAGCTCGGCGCTCATGACTTGAAGATTTTTGATCAAACATACCAGCCTGGATAACTTTCTGGTCTACATTAAGCTTGTATTTGGCAGCAGCAAGAATCTTTTCCTCCACACTATTGACTGTGCAGAGACGCAGGACACGGACTTCATTCCGCTGTCCAATACGATGAGCTCTATCTTGGGCTTGCAAATCCTTGGGGAGTGTAGGGGAAGAGGAGCAGAAAGAATGGATGACAGAAAAGAAAAAAGTTTCAGCAAAATTTGGATCCAATAATTTGAATTGAAGAATCCACAAATATCCTACAGCTTACTTAATATCCACAGCTGCTGCTCTTAAGTTGTGATTTCTCTCTCTTTGGAAACCACCCGCCTCAAAATGAAAGCATGGGATGATCTGTGCTTTTGATGCTGCACAAGAGGTGGCCAAGAGACAAGGCAGAAAAAGCTTTGCTACATGGTCAAAAAAATAGGCTGTCAAATAGGACTGTTACATGATTAGCTATCATTTGATTTCCAGGTGGTTTAGGATCCAGCTGCTTCGGCAACAAGCAACAGACAGGGTGCAAACTACTGAAGAATCCAAACCTACAAGTCTGAAAATTCTGCAATGCTCTCATATACCTCCTGGCAAATAGTGCCACTTAAAAGCTTGGAAACAAGATTGCTTTTATAACCTCAACTGGTGCTGTAGTGCAGGGAGAAAAATTCTTAAAAAAAATGATATTGGAAGTCTTAGAACAACTCTCCTGCAATTGTATTTGTGCTGTACAACCACAAGTTGAAAAATGACACAAAATTAATCTTCACCGGCATTACAAGATGTACTAATTTTTTTTAAATGGGCACACATATAGTATTGACATGTAATATTAATAGCTACTGAATATTTTCAAAAAAGTTTCTCATGCTTTTTTTATATACTTTTGAAGTTAAAATGACCACACTCTTTGTATTAAAGTATGTCTCACACCTGGTGTGGATTCCAGTCACTGTCAAAGATGATAACAGTATCAGCAGCTTGAAGATTCAGACCCAGGCCACCAGCCCTGGTGCTCAGCAAGAATATGAAGTATTTGGAGTTTTCTTCATTGAACATTTTCAGCAATGCACCGCGGTCCTCTGCCTTAGTTGTTCCTGTGTGTATTGGATAGATAGAGTTAGAGAGATCAAAAGATTTTAAAAAACAGAAACAAATGCCGAATTTACCACAAAAAGCAAGCCAATTCTCAGGTACACTCAGGATCATGGGAAATTCACAGGTATAACAATTTCTACCACATATATCTAAAAATCCTTTGCTTTCAAATAAGAAACATAAAAATAAATCCAAGTCAAGAAATGATTTAGCACATCAAGCCCACTCCATCGAAGTCCATGTGTGGTTATTCCCTCATGGATGTTCCTCCCACTTCACATGTTGACCCTCGCCCTTTCAGTGAACAGTAATTTTCTTTTCCTGTGCCCCATGGGAAAAAAGATTCAAAAGTCTATAACTATCGCCATAGCCCTCAATTCTGCTTTTCAACAGATTATCAATCCAGCTCCTTTTTAAAAAAGAACTTGACCCAAAATAAATTGCTCCCTTAGATTTTGTTTCCCACATTCCATATCTTATGTGCAAGGAAAAGGCTTTCTCTATGGATTAAAACATTCAAATTATTCAAATAAGAGTTGTTCTAGGTTTTTTTTTAAATGTGCAATTGAACAAGTCTCTTAGTGCTTCAACAAATATAAAATGATTACAAGACCATTTTTACTAGATTATATTATGCACTGGTTGGATAAAACTTTACTGATGAGAAAACACACAAGCATGAGAAACATGATCCAAATTTCGCTAATCATATTTACAGATTTCTAGAGTCTGACTGTGACCAACACACTATCTTAAAAAATAAGCTCCGAGGCAAAATATAATATTGCAATATTTGAAACATCTTATTTGGCATCGTCAGAGTACCATTAGATCTACACCCAGTTTGCACTAGTTTAAATGATTAATAATATGCATCCAGACCAAAACATTTGATACAGTTGTTTCATGAATGAAATGACATCCTGGTTAAGTAACAACTGTTTGCAAAGAAAGAATACACTTAGAATAGAACTTGTATCAACTGCCTCATTGTTTGTACCCGCCCATTTAAATCAAGACCTGCTGCAACTTGATGAAGAGCGGGACACTACATAAAATACAATCTCTTACATCTAGCTGCTTGGGCATGAAAGACTGGGCCAGAATTTGCTGAAGCGGGGCAACTCACAACATGCCCTGTGAGTTGGATTTTTTTCCTCTCAGCTTTCAGCTCGAAATCTCTGCACTGCAAATTGCTGGGAGTACGAGTTGATAACGGTGTGGCGAGGTCGACAGAGCATCTGGAACCTTAACCAGCTAAATTTAAGGAGAGAGATAGTGTAACGGAGCCAAGTTTGCCAACGATACAAAGATGGGGGGAAAAGCAATGTGCGAGGAGAACACAAAAAATCTGCAAAAGGACATAGACAGGCTAAGTGAGTGGGCAAAAATTTGGCAGATGGAGTATAATGTTGGAAAGTGTGAGGTCATGCACTTTGGCAGAAAAAAAATCAAAGAGCAAGTTACTATTTAAATGGAGAAAGATTGCAAAGTGCTGCAGTACATGATCGGATCAGCCATGATCATATTAAATGACGGAGCAAGCTCGAGGGGTTGTATGGCCTACTCCTGCTCCTATTTCTTATGTTCTTATGAAAGATTGGAAAGAGAGACAGACAGGAAAAGAAAGAAAAAAAAATTAATTAAAAATGTAAAAAAAAAACCTGAACAATTTACTTCCCGCAGGAGTGAGAATCCAATTTCAATTGTCCCTTTCTGGGCCTCAGAGGTTGAATGGCATTGTAGGAACATAAATCTTTTAGTAGTTAAGTCACTAAATATCAGCCCCAACTTCCTGCAGCGAGTTCTCAAAACTCACGGGAATGTTGATGTCGAGCTACGGTTTTTGCGATGCCAATGGCGGAGCAGCGCAAGTTGTCCAGCAATGTGTGATGATTTGCAACTCCCACCGTATCTCTTTCTTGCCATAAGTTGCTGTTAGGAACAGGAGTAGCCTATATAGCTCCATGAGCCTGTTTCGCCACTCAATGAGATCATGGCGGATCTGTGATCTAGTTCCATACATCAGCCTTTGCCCCATTATCTTTGGTTAACAAAAAACTATTAATCTCAGATTTAAAATTAACAATTGACCTAGCATCAATTGACGTTTGCAGAAGAGAGTTCCAAATTTCTACCACCCTTTGTATGTATAAGTGTTTCCTAACCATTCCGGAAAGGCCTGATTCTAATTTTTAAAGACTATGTCCCCTACAACAACAACTTGTATTTATATAGCACCTTTAATGTAGTAAACATCCCAAGGCGCTTCACAGGAGTAATACAAGTCAAAAAACCTGACACCGAGCCACATAACGGGAAATTAGGGCAGATTATCAAAAACTTGGTCAAAGAGGTAGGTTTTAAGGAGTGCCATAAAGGAGGAAAGAGGGGGAGAGGCAGAGAGGTTTAGGGAGGGAATTCCAGAGCTTAGAGCCTAGACAACAGAAGGCACGGCCATCAATGGTTGAGTGATTATAATCAGGAATGCTCAAGAGGACAGAAATAGAGGAGCGCAGATATCTCGGGGGATTGTGGGACCGGGAGAGATTACAGAGATAGATAGGGAGTGGTGAGACCATGGAGGGATTTGAAAACCAGGATGAGAATTTTGAAATTGAGGTGTTGCTTAACTTGGAGCCAATGTAGGTTGCTGAGCACAGGGGTGATCATGGGTGAACAGGACTTGGTGAGAGTTAGGACACAGGCAGCTGAGTTTTGAATTACCTCAAGTTTAAGTAGGGTAGAGCGTGAGGGGAGAGCCAGGAGTGGGTCGGAAAAGTCAAGTTTAGAGGTAACAAAGGTATGGATGAGGGTTTCAGCAGCGGATGAGCCGAGACAAAGACGGGCGATGTTACAGAGACTACCCAACCAATGGAAATAGTTTCGCTCCATCTACTCCATCAGTTCCCCTTAATATACAATCATAGAATACAGCACAGAAGGAGGCCATTTGACCCATTGAGTCTCATTTTGGTCAAATCACCCTTAATCTTCTAAATTCCAGGGAATAAAACTCTAGTTTGTGTAATCTCTCCTCTTAACCCGCACTCCAAGGGATAAATTATCATTCTGGTAAACCTACGCTGCACTTCCTCTAAGGCCAATATTTCCTTCCTGAGGTGTGATGTCCAGAACTTCGAACAGTACTCCAGGTGTGGTCTCACCAGGGTTTTGTATAGCTGTAGCATAACTTCTACCCCTTTGTATTCTAGTCCTCTAGCTATAAAGACCAGCATTCCATTGGCCTTTGATTATTTTCTGTACCTGTCCATGACATTTTAATGATCTTTCTGCATGGACTTCCCCCTTCCCCCACACCAAAGTCTCTTTGGATCTCCACTGTTTTTAGCTTTTCACCATATAGCAAGTACTCTGTTCTATTCTTTTTAGGTCCAAATGATCTAATTGAAATCCATTTGCTACAGTTTTGCCCACTTAAACTATTAATATCTCTTTTGTAATTTTATGCTTCCATCTACACTGCTTAGAATGCTATCTATCTTTGTGTAATCAGCAAACTTGCACATGTGGCTTTCTATCTCATCAACTAAGTTGTTAATAGATACACAGTCAGTAGTTGAGGCCCCAACACAGATCCTTGCGGGACACCACTAGTCACATCCTGCTATTAGAGTACCTGCCCATTACCCCTACTCTCAGTCGCCTACCACTTAGCCAATCTCCGAACCAGGTCACAAATTTGCCTTCAATTCTATGAGCTTCAACTTTAGCCAATAGTCTCTTATTTATATGAACTTCAAGAAAGTCCCTCATAACATCCATAGACATTCCCCTGTCCACTATTTTAGCCACCTCTTCAAAAAAAATTCTATCAGTTTCGTCAAGCATAACCTACTTTTCACAAATCCATGCTGACTGTCTGATCAGTTGGAAATTTTCAACATGTTCAGCTACTCTATCCTTAATGATAAGACTCTCATATTCCCGACAACAGCTGGAAGACTAACTGGTCAATAATTCCCTGGTTCCCCTCTCATCTTTCTTAAATAGTATACACAATTTTCCAATCTAAAAGGAACAGTTCCTGAAATCGAGAGAACTTGAGGATTATAGTTCGGGCATCTACAATGTTCTCATCTACTTCCTTCAAACCCCTGGGATGGTAATCATCTGGTGCTGGGGATTTGTCACTTTTCAGTGTCATTATTTTCTTCATTACAGTTATTTTCTTATCATACTCCCTTTTTGCAGCTCTTATCTATTTTGTCACCTTTTGTTCTTTGTATCTCTTCCAGTTACCTGGATCTGTGCTAGTTTTTGCATGCTTTTTCTTTTAGTTTTATGTTGTCCCTGACCTCTTCAGTCGTCCATGGCTGTTTATTTTTGGAAAGTAGAACTCTTGCCCCTTAGGCGTAAAAACTGGTTCTGTATCATATTTTGAACACCTCCCACTGATCTTGTGTCGTTTTAACTGATTTGCCCCCTTTACTGTGGGACTCTGTCTCATCGCATTGAAGTCAGCCTTACCTAAATCTAGAATCTTAACAGCTGTTTTGCATTTCTCCCTTTCTAACACTACACTGAATTAATCATACTATGATTGCTATTAGATAAATGATAGGCGATTAACTAAATCTGGCTCATTACTAAATCTAATATTGTTGCAGAAAACTATTCTGAACACTCAAAAAAAAATTCACTACTTTTCTGACATGCTTATCCCAATCTACATTAAAATTAACACCCCCATTAAAACCCTTTTGCTGCATGTCTAATCTCTGCATATAAAAATATATATTCGAACACGTCACAGCTGCTACCAGGGGGCCTATACACAACTCCCACTACAGTCTTAAATCATTTTCTATTTCTTAATTCGACCCATAAAGTCTCAACTGGCTGCCTACCACTCATACATCTTCTCTTATCAATGAAGTGATTTCATCCTTCATCACTGAGGGTATTCCTCTTCCACTATCATTTTCCCTATCTTTCCTGTAGACCATATATTGGTATATTTAGTTCCCAGACCTGCCAGTCTTGCAGCCATGTCTCAGTAATGGCTATCATGTCATATTAATATGGCAGGGGGATGGGAACCAATGCTGGGAGACAGAGGGAAACAAAATGGATGCAGAAGCAAAAGACAGAAAGGAGATGAGTAAAGGTGGAGGGCAGAGAAACCCAAGGCAAAAAACAAAAAGGGCCACTTTGCAGCAAAATTCTAAAGGGTCAAAGTGTGTTACAATGGCAAGTCTGAAGGCTCTGTGCCTCAATGCGAGGAGTATTCGGAATAAGGTGGACAAATTAACTGTGCAGATAGCAGTTAACGGGTACGATGTGGTTGGCATCACAGAGACATAGCTCCAGGGTGACCAAGGCTGGGAACTCAACATCCAAGGGTATTCAACATTTAGGAAGGATAGACAGAAAGGAAAAAGAAAGCGGGGTGGCGTTGCTGGTTAGAGAGGAAATTAATGCAATTGTAAGGAAAGACATTAGCTTGGATGATGTGAAATCGGTATGGGTGGAGCTACAGAATACCAAAGGGCAGAAAACGCTGGTGGGAGTTGTGTACAGACCTCCAAACAGTAGCAGTGATGTTGGGGAGGGCATCAAACAGGAAGTTAAGGGTGCATGCAATAAAGTTGCAGCAGTCATCATGGGTGACTTTAAGTTACATATAGATTGGGCTAACCAAACTGGAAGCAATACGGTGGAGGAGGATTTCCTGGAGTGCATAAGGGATGGTTTTCTAGACCAATATATCGAGGAACCAACAAGGGGGAAGGCCATCTTAGACTGGGTGTTGTGTAATGAGAGAGGATTAATTAGCAATCTCGTTGTGCGAGGCCCCTTGGGGAAGAGTGACCATAATATGGTGGAATTCTGCATTAAGATGGAGAATGAAACAGTTAATTCAGAGACCATGGTCCAGAACTTAAAGAAGGGTAACTTTGAAGATATGAGGCATGAATTGGCTAGGATAGATTGGCGAATGATACTTAAGGGGTTGACAGTGGGTGGGCAATGGCAGACATTTAGAGACCGCATGGATGAACTACAACAATTCTACATCCCTGTGTGGCGTAAAAATAAAAAAGGGAAGGTGGCTCAACCGTGGCTATCAAGGGACGTCAGGGATAGTATTAAAGCCAAGGAAGTGGCATACAAATTGGCCAGAAATAGCAGCGAAACCGGGGACTTGGAGAAATTTAGAACTCAGCAGAGGAGGACAAAGGGTTTGATTAGGGCATGGAAAAGAGAGTACGAGAGGAAGTTGGCAGGGAACATTAAAATGGACTGCAAAAGCTTCTATAGATATGTAAAGAGAAAAAGGTTAGTGAAGACAAACGTAGGTCCCCTGCAGTCAGAATCAGGGGAAGTCATAACTGGGAACAAAGAAATGGCTGACCAATTGAACACGTACTTTGGTTCGGTATTCACTGAGGATGACACAAACAACCTTCCGGATATAAAAGGGGTCAGAGGGTCTAGTAAGAAGGAGGAACTGAGGGAAATCCTTATTAGTTGGGAAATTGTGTTGTGGAAATTGATGGGATTGAAGGCCGATAAATCCCCAGGGCCTGATGGTCTGCATCCCAGAGTACTTAAGGAGGTGGCCTTGGAAATAGCAGATGCATTGACAGAAATTTTCCAACATTCCATAGACTCTGGATCAGTTCCTATGGAGTGGAGGGTAGCCAATGTAACCCCACTTTTTAAAAAAAGGGAGAAAGAAAACAGGGAATTATAGACCGGTCAGCCTGACATCGGTAGTGGGTAAAATGATGGAATCAATTATTAAAGATGTTATAGCAGCGCATTTGTAAAGAGGTGACATGATAGGTCCAAGTCAGCATGGATTTGTGAAAGGGAAATCATGCTCAACAAAACTTCTGGAATTTTTTGAGGATGTTTCCAGTAGAGTGGACAAGGGCGAACCAGTTGAAGTGGTGTATTTGGATTTTCAGAAGGTTCCACACGAGATTAATGTGTAAAGTTAAAGCACATGGGATTGGGGGTAGTGTGCTGACGTGGATTGAGAACTGGTTGTCAGACAGGAAGCAAAGAGTAGGAGTAAATGCGTACTTTTCAGAATGGCAGGCAGTGACTAGTGGGGTACCGCAAGGTTCTGTGCTGGGGCCCCAGCTGTTTAAATTGTACATTAATGATTTAGTCGAGGGGATTAAATGTAGAATCTCCAAATTTGCGAATGACACTAAGTTGGGTGGCAGTGTGAGCTGCGAGGAGGATGCTGAGGCTGCAGAGTGACTTGGATAGGTTAGGTGAGTGGGCAAATGCATGGCAGATGAAGTATAATGTGGATAAATGTGAGGTTATCCACTTTGGTGGTAAAAACAGAGAGACAGACTATTATCTGAATGGTGACAGATTAGGAAAAGGGGAGGTACAACGAGACCTGGGTGTCATGGTATATCAGTCATTGAAGGTTGGCATGCAGGTACAGCAGGCGGTTAAGAAAGCAAATGGCATGTTGGCCTTCATAGCGAGGGGATTTGAGTACAGGGGCAGGGAGGTGTTACTACAGTTGTACAGGGCCTTGGTGAGGCCACACCTGGAGTATTGTGTACAGTTTTGGTCTCCTAACTTGAGGAAGGACATTCTTGCTACTGAGGGAGTGCAGCGAAGGTTCATCAGACTGATTCCCGGGATGGCGGGACTGACATAGCAAGAAAGACTGGATCAACTGGGCTTGTATTCACTGGAGTTCAGAAGAATGAGAGGGGATCACATAGAAACATTTAAAATTCTGACGGGTTTAGACAGGTTAGATGCAGGAAGAATGTCCCAATGTTGGGAAAGTCCAGAACCAGGGGTCACAGTCTAAGGATAAGGAGTAAGCCATTTAGGACCGAGATGAGGAGAAACTTCTTCACCCAGAGAGTGGTGAATCTGTGGAATTCTCTACCACAGAAAGTTGTTGAGGCCAATTCACTAAATATATTCAAAAAGGAGTTAGATGTAGTCCTTACTACTAGGGGGATCAAGGGGTACGGCGAGAAAGCAAGAATGGTGTACTGAAGTTGCATGTTCAGCCATGAACTCATTGAATGGCAGTGCAGGCTCAAAGGGCCGAATGGCCTTCTCCTCCACCTATTTTCTATGTTTTTATACCCTCCAAGTTGAATATGTGCCCACAATTCAATTTGTTCCTTATACTGTGCTTTTTAAAAACAAACACATTAATAATGATGTGCACATTTAACTCGCTGTTATTTACCCAGCCAAAATTATACTTAACTCACTATGCTCAGTGCACCAATCAATGCATACACAAATAAAGAAAGCTAAAGCCCAGCGGGAGATCGAGAGCCAGCGGCAGTTGGTGAGAGGGGAGCGACCTGTCAAAAGCCCAGCGGGAGATCGAGAGCCAGCGGCAGTTGGTGAGAGGGGAGCGACCCATCAAAAGCCCAGCGGGAGATCGAGAGCCAGCGGCAGTTGGAGAGAGGGGAGCGGCCTATAAAAGGCGACCGGTGCAGCTACAGCATTAGAGAAAGCAAAATAGAAGTAGAAAGTAATCAAAAAGTGACGTCACAGCCAATGTGGTAAGTGATTGGCTGGTGATTGGTGAGTAGCTTTTCTTTTGTTTTTTATATCAGTAAGTGAACTGCAACATTGTTATTACCAATTTAAGGGTATCTAAGGTTAAGACATGGCAGGAGAGCTCGGCCATGTGATATGCTCCTCCTGTTGGCATGCAGGTGCAGCAGGCGGTTAAGAAAGCAAATGGCATGTTGGCCTTCATAGCAAGGGGATTTGAGTACAGGGGCAGGGAGGTGTTGCTACAGTTGTACAGGGCATTGGTGAGGCCACACCTGGAGTATTGTGTACAGTTTTGGTCTCCTAACCTGAGGAAGGACATTCTTGCTATTGAGGGAGTGCAGCGAAGGTTCACCAGACTGATTCCCGGGATGGCGGGACTGACCTATCAAGAAAGACTGGATCAACTGGGCTTGTATTCACTGGAGTTCAGAAGAATGAGAGGGGACCTCATAGAAACATATAAAATTCTGACGGGGTTAGACAGGTTAGATGCAGGAAGAATGTTCCCAATGTTGGGGAAGTCCAGAACCAGGGGTCACAGTCTAAGGATAAGGGGTAAGCCATTTAGGACCGAGATGCGGAGGAACTTCTTCACCCAGAGAGTGGTGAACCTGTGGAATTCTCTACCACAGAAAGTTGTTGAGGCCAATTCACTAAATATATTCAAAAAGGAGTTAGATGAGGTCCTTACTGCTAGGGGGATCAAGGGGTATGGCGAGAAAGCAGGAATGGGGTACTGAAGTTGAATGTTCAGCCATGAACTCATTGAATGGCGGTGCAGGCTAGAAGGGCCGAATGGCCTACTCCTGCACCTATTTTCTATGTTTCTATGTTTCTATGTACCATGTGGGAACTCGGGGATACTTCCGGTGTCCCTGGGCGCTACGTGTGTGGGAAGTGTATCCGCCTCGAGCTCTTGACGGTCCGCGTTGCGGAATTGGAGCTGAGGGTGGATTCACTCTGGAGCATCCACGATGCTGAGAATGACGTGAATATCACGTGTAATGAGTTGGTCTTACCGCAGGAGAAGGGTCCACAGCCAGATAGGGAATGGAAGACCAGTAGGAAGAGCAGTGCAAGAAAGATAGTGCAGGGGTCCCCTGTGGTCATCCCCCTGCAAAACAGATACACTGCTTTGAGTACTGTTGGGGAGGATGACTCATCAGGGGAGGGCAGCAGCAGCCAAGTTCATGGCACCGTAGGTGGCTCTGCTGCAAAGGAGGGCAGGAAAAAGAGTGGGAGCGCGATAGTGATAGGGGATTCGATGGTGAGGGGAATAGATAGGCGTTTCTGCGGACGCAACCGAGACTCCAGGATGGTATGTTGCCTCCCTGGTGCAAGGGTCAAGGATGTCTCGGAGCGGGTGCAGGACATTCTGAAATGGGAGGGAGAACAGCCAGTTGTCGTGGTGCACATTGGTACCAACGGCATAGGTAAAAAAAGGGATGAGGTCCTACGAAAAGAATTTAAGGAGCTAGGAGCTAAATTAAAAAGTAGGACCTCAAAAGTAGTAATCTCGGGATTGCTACCAGTGCCACGTGATAGTCAGAGTAGGAATCGCAGGATAGCGCAGACGAATACGTGGCTTGAGCAGTGGTGCAGCAGGGAGGGATTCAAATTCTTGGGGCATTGGAACCGGTTCTGGGGGAGGTGGGACCAGTACAAACCGGACGGTCTGCACCTGGGCAGATCCGGAACCAATGTCCTAGGGGGAGTGTTTGCTAGTGCTGTTGGGGAGGAGTTAAACTAATATTGCAGGGGGATGGGAACCTATGCAGGGAGACAGAGGGAGACAAAAATGAGGCAAAAGCAAAAGACAGAAAGGAGATGAGGAAAAGTGGAGGGCAGAGAAACCCAAGGCAAAGAACAAAAAGGGCCACTGTACAGCAAAATTCTAGAAGGACAAAGGGTGTTAAAAAAGCAAGCCTGAAGGCTTTGTGTCTTAATGCAAGGAGTATCCGTAATAAGGTGGATGAATTAACTGTGCAAATAGATGTTAACAAATATGATGTGATTGGGATTACGGAGACGTGGCTCCAGGATGATCAGGGCTGGGAACTCAACATCCAGGGGTATTCAACATTCAGGAAGGATAGAATAAAAGGAAAAGGAGGTGGGGTAGCATTGCTGGTTAAAGAGGAGATTAATGCAATAGTTAGGAAAGACATTAGCTTGGATGATGTGGAATCTATATGGGTAGAGCTGCAGAATCGTTAGTGGGAGTTGTGTACAGACCTCCAAACAGTAGTAGTGATGTTGGGGAGGGCATCAAACAGGAAATTAGGGGTGCATGCAATAAAGGTGCAGCAGTTATAATGGGTGACTTTAATATGCACATAGATTGGGCTAGCCAAACTGGAAGCAATACGGTGGAGGAGGATTTCCTGGAATGCATAAGGGATGGTTTTCTAGACCAATATGTCGAGGAACCAACTAGGGGGGAGGCCATCTTAGACTGGGTGTTGTGTAATGAGAGAGGATTAATTAGCAATCTCATTGTGCGAGGCCCCTTGGGGAAGAGTGACCATAATATGGTGGAATTCTGCATTAGGATGGAGAATGAAACAGTTAATTCAGAGACCATGGTCCAGAACTTAAAGAAGGGTAACTTTGAAGGTATGAGGCATGAATTGGCTAAGATAGATTGGCTAATGATACTTAAGGGGTTGACTGTGGATGGGCAATGGCAGACATTTAGAGACCGCATGGATGAATTACAACAATTGTACATTCCTGTCTGGCGTAAAAATAAAAAAGGGAAGGTGGCTCAACCGTGGCTATCTAGGGAAATCAGGGATAGTATTAAAGCCAAGGAAATGGCATACAAATTGGCCAGAAATAGCAGCGAACCTGGGGACTGGGAGAAATTTAGAACTCAGCAGAGGAGGACAAAGGGTTTGATTAGGGCAGGGAAAATGGAGTACAAGAAGAAGCTTGCAGGGAACATTAAGGCGGATTGCAAAAGTTTCTATAGCTATGTAAAGAGAAAAAGGTTAGTAAAGACAAACGTAGGTCCCCTGCAGTCAGAATCAGGGGAAGTCATAATGGGGAACAAAGAAATGGCAGACCAATTGAACAAGTACTTTGGTTCAGTATTCACTAAGGAGGACATAAACAACCTTCCGGATATAAAAGTGGTCAGAGGGTCTATTAAGGAGGAGGAACTGAGGGAAATCTTTATTAGTCGGGAAATTGTGTTGTGGAAATTGATGGGATTGAAGGCCGATAAATCCCCAGGGCCTGATGGTCTGCATCCCAGAGTACTTAAGGAGGTGGCCTTGGAAATAGCGGATGCATTGACAGTCATTTTCCAACATTCTATTGACTCTGGATCAGTTCCTATCGAGTGGAGGGTAGCCAATGTAACCCCACTTTTTAAAAAAGGAGGGAGAGAGAAAGCAGGGAATTATAGACCGGTCAGCCTGACCTCAGTAGTGGGTAAAATGATGGAATCAATTATTAAGGATGTCATAGCAGCGCATTTGGAAAATGGTGACATGATAGGTCCAAGTCAGCATGGATTTGTGAAAGGGAGATCATGCTTGACAAATCTTCTGGAATTTTTTGAGGATGTTTCCAATAAAGTGGACAAAGGAGTACCAGTTGATGTGGTATATTTGGACTTTCAGAAGGCTTTCGACAAGGTCCCACACAGGAGATTAATGTGCAAAGTTAAAGCACATGGGATTGGGGGTAATGTGCTGACGTGGATTGAGAACTGGTTGTCAGACAGGAAGCAAAGAGTAGGAGTAAATGGGTACTTTTCGGAATGGCAGGCAGTGACTAGTGGGGTACCGCAGGGTTCTGTGCTGGGGCCCCAGCTGTTTACATTGTACATTAATGATTTAGACGAGGGGATTAAATGTAGTATCTCCAAATTTGCGGATGACACTAAGTTGGGTGGCAGTGTGAGCTGCGAGGAGGATGCTATGAGGCTACAGAGTGACTTGGATAGGTTAGGTGAGTGGGCAAATGCGTGGCAGATGAAGTATAATGTGGATAAATGTGAGGTTATCCACTTTGGTGGTAAAAACAGAGAGACAGACTATTATCTGAATGGTGACAGATTAGGAAAAGGGAAGGTGCAACGAGACCTGGGTGTCATGGTACATCAGTCATTGAAGGTTGGCATGCAGGTACAGCAGGCGGTTAAGAAAGCAAATGGCATGTTGGCCTTCATAGCGAGGGGATTTGAGTACAGGGGCAGGGAGGTGTTGCTACAGTTGTACAGGGCCTTGGTGAGGCCACACCTGGAGTATTGTGTACAGTTTTGGTCTCCTAACTTGAGGAAGGACATTCTTGCTATTGAGGGAGTGCAGCGAAGATTCACCAGACTGATTCCCGGGATGGTGGGACTGACCTATCAAGAAAGACTGGATCAACTGGGCTTGTATTCACTGGAGTTCAGAAGAGTGAGAGGGGACCTCATAGAAACGTTTAAAATTCTGACGGGTTTGGACAGGTTGGATGCAGGAAGAATGTTCCCAATGTTGGGGAAGTCCAGAGCCAGGGGTCACAGTCTAAGGATAAGGGGTAAGCCATTTAGGACCGAGATAAGGAGAAACTTCTTCACCCAGAGAGTGGTGAACCTGTGGAATTCTCTACCACAGGAAGTAGTTGAGGCCAATTCACTAAATATATTCAAAAGGGAGTTAGATGAAGTCCTTACTACTCGGGGGATCAAGGGGTATGGCGTGAAAGCAGGAAGTGGGTACTGAAGTTTCATGTTCAGCCATGAACTCATTGAATGGTGGTGCAGGCTAGAAGGGCTGAATGGCCTGCTCCTGCACCTATTTTCTATGTTTCTATGTTTCTATGACAGTATTGGTAGGAGTGACTACCACACAAGTCCTTGTGGAGACAAAGTCCCACCTTCACATTGAAGACACATGCCATCGTATTATGTGTCACTACCACGGTCTAAATGGGATAGATTCAAAACAGATCTAGCAGCTCAAAGCTGGGCATCAGCATCAGAATTCTATTCTACCACAATCTATCGTCTCATGGCCTGGCATATCCCTCACTCTATCATTACTATCAAGCCAGAGAATCAACCCTGGTTCAATGAGGAGTGTACAAGAGCATGCCAGGAACAGCATCAGAGGGACCTAAATATGAAGTGCCAACCTGGTGAAGCTCCAACACAGGACTACATGCATACTAAACATTAGAAGTAGCATGCTTTACACAGAGCTAAGCGATCCCACAACCATGAAATCAAATCAAAGCAAAGCTCTGCAGTCTTGCCACATCCAGTGGTGACTGGTGGAGGACAATTAAAACAACTAACAGGAGGAAGAGATTCCATGAACATCCCCATCCTCAATGATAGTGGAGCCCAGCATGCGAGTGCAAAAGACAATGCTGAAGCATTTGCAACCATCAAAATCCTGGAACTCCTTCCCCAACAGCATTGTGGGCGTACCTTCACCACACAGACTGCAGCGGCTCAAGGCGGCAGCTCACCACCCCCTTCTCAAAGGCAATTGGAGATGGGCAATAAATGCTGGCCTTACCAGCGACGGCCACATCTCGTGAATGAATTTTTTTTTAAATGTAGTGGCAGGGAATGGGAAGTGATACATTTTAGTGAAGTGCTATGTTTGGATTAGGAATAAGTTTTGCTGAAGATAATTTAATGGAAAATGGTAGTCCATTTTGGGAATGTTTTGGACATCTGAGCACTCTCAGAATAATTAAATACTACTTTACTAGATTTAGCGAACAAAAAGGTATAGAATATGCAGGGAATAGAATACGGCCACGATGATGATCTGTAGGTCGTAGTTTCGATCACCTGGATGGGTCAGAGAGGAATTTTCCCAATTTTTTTCTCCCCAAATTGGCCTGGGTTTTTAAATCTGGTTTTTGCCTCTCCCAGGAGATCACATGGCTCTGGTTGGGGTGGAGTGCAGAATGTTTTTAGTATAAGGGGTGTCACAGTTGCAGTGAGGCGGATTGGTTGGCTAAGTGCTCTTTGCCTTGCAGTCATTGTTCATAGGTTTAGATGTAACCTTTAGGGCTGCTGACCAAGGGCCGTGTGGCTCTTCGTCAGCCGGCACGGACACGATGGGCCGGAATGGCCTCCAGCTATGCTGTAAATTTCTATGTTTCTATGTATTCACCCCATGAACATTGGAATAAGATAATCGGCTATACAACAAAAGTGATTGTGGTTTACTTTAGTTTATATATTAGAACAAAGCACAATGAATTATCACTATCCTTACACTAACCATATCTAGTTTATTTTGACTAGAAACATCTTTAGACTTATTTGAACACAAAACCAAAAGAGGAAATAAACTGCTCATCAAATTTAGTGACATTCCACTTGAAGTAATGCAACAGTTTTGAGCACAGGCAGTATACAGCAAGTTCATTTAACAGTATCCCAAAGCTAGACAAAAGAAAATCATCTAAGTTTGTAGGGAAAAAAAAAATTAAGACTTTTCCTGCCCTGCTCATTAAAATAGAATCAATTTGCTCCTCTTCCATGGTTTCCTCACACTACCCAACCATGTCATTTGATCAAAAATATGAAACAGATGGACAGCCAGTCATCATGGTAAGAAATATTTTATAGTTGATGAAAAATATCAGATTAAAACTAGCATTCATAAATGAACACACAGTCTAATAATGAGCTTCCAACAGTAGAAGCATATGGGGAAATTTGGTTTTAAATTAATACTTAATGACGACTAATTTATAAATCTAATGCCACTAAAATCTAATGCTCACCCAGGCATTACATTTATTGTCTACCAGTTCCTTCTGGATTTGCTTTACATACACTTCTATATAAATCACTTTACAATGGCTTTAATCAGAATGACAATGCTCTATTAGTGTAATTGACATTGCAACCAAGTTTCCACATGATTGGAACATACCATCAAGTCGCAAGTACAGAAAACTTCTGTATGCAAAATAGTCTTCCATAATGGTCATCAGCGTGGTCATCTGACAGAACAGCAGTACCTTGTGATTAGTAACTCGCAGTTTTGGCAAAATACGGTCCAATAATTCAAATTTTCCAGAAGCTCGATATAGGTCAGGACTAGATGGAAAGTAATGGAAGGATCAGCGTAGTAAACTTAAATAGTTAAACAAATATCATTGCTTTGAGCATTTATTTGTCCAGCATTTAAACAAAATAAAGACACATCCTGTCAAACATAATAGGCAGAGGTACCAAATTCAGCTAATTATGACATAAAACAATGAGCTAGAATAAAATAGGATTACTCCAGCAATCTCAACCATTTTTCTCCTTAATTATTGCAATTCACTTCACTGAACATATTTCAAGAAAAGGACATCAGTTATAAAAGTTATCATAGACAAATGGCGATCCAGCTTATTTTTTTATGCATTCCCCATACTTTTTAAGGTTAGTATTAAAATCAGTCTTAAGTTTGTGTATGTAATACAAACAAACCAAAACTGAAAGCATATACGCCACTTTGTATTTAACTCTCAAAATTTGAAGTTACATCACTGCTTTCAAAATCTGTACAAGACAAGAAGTTCTACCACTTACCCAGTAATTATTCCTCCATTATAACCCAAGTGTTCAGCAAAAGATTCCTGCAACAGGAAGGCAAAAATGGTCACTGCAGTGTGCAATTATTAAGGACTGCATAATTTTTGCACAAGAATATCAGGAACATTAAACCTAACAATAGTCCTTACTACCAGGGGGATCAAGGGGTATGGCGAGAAAGCAGGAATGGGGTACTGAAGTTGCATGTTCAGCCATGAACTCATTGAATGGCGGTGCAGGCTAGAAGGGCCGAATGGCCTACTCCTGCACCTATTTTCTATGTTTCTATGTTTCTAATATTTTCTCAAAATAGTCACAACCATTTAGAAAGGAGTGAAATAAATTATTATGGCAAAACGAAGCAGCATCTAAGTGTTATACAATATCAATGATGGGATGTGGGTAGGAGTGTTCTTTCACTAGTATGGCAGACCAAAATATAATTAAGCTATTTACAAAAAGTACCTGATCACATTTAGCAAAATATTTAGCAGCTAATCATACAAAAAAAATAAACGACAATATTTCAAACCCAAGTTAATGTTTTATGCCCATAAATGTATGGAGGTACAAATTTGATGGAATATCTTTTTCAAAAATCAAGGAATTTCTGTTCTCTGGCTATTTTTTCCCCCACCCCCCCCAGGATTTCTGTCTGAGATACAATTCCACAGGTGGGAACCCCTCAGATTCTTTGTTCATGTGCAAACTTAGGCATCAAAATGTCAGCATGGGGGTGGAGGGGGGAAATTACATCTTCCCTGCCCCCGTCCCGCCATCCTCCTTTACAACCAATATACATCCCCTCCTATTGACAAAAAGGAGTACAAGGGAGAATACAAAACCAAGGTAACACATGCATTACAAGAATAATTGTACTTTACTGTTTAATTAATGAGAAGGGACATGCATAAAGTTAGTGAAATAAATTGAACAGCTTGTCTAAATACAATACACATGTATTGTATTGGCTTGATCAATACCCATCATAGGATTTGATGGCCTACTTGAGATCTTGGGAAGTTCACTGAAAGAGGACTTAATGCTGCAAGATCCAAGTTGATCTATGTTCAGTTCTGAAAATAAACTCTCTACAAAATAGTAATGTGTTACAATTAAGTTTTACAAGGATAAGCCTTAAAGTGATGTTGATAGAGTAAATTAGGAGAAACTGTTTCTAGTGGCAGAGGGTTGGTAACCAAAGGACACAATTTTAAGGTGATTGGCAAAAAACCAGAATGCGACAGGAGGAAACTTAAAAAAAAGCTAGTTGTTGCAATCTGGAATGCACTGCCTGAAAGGGTGCTGGAAACAGATTCAATATTAACCTTCCAAAGAGAATTGGATAAATAGTTGGAGAACAAAATTACAGGGCTATGGGGGAGAGCAGGGGACTGGGATTAATTGGATAGCTCTACCAAAGAGATGGTACAGGCACGATGGGCCGAATGGCTTCCTTCTGTGTTGTATCATTCTATAATTCTATACCAGCCTCCAATGTTCCCAGTCTATTAAGTCTAAGTAAGCTACATTTGCCTCCTCCGCAATTTACTATGGGTCCAAGCAAAAAACATTTAAGTTCAACTTATTGCAAGCTTCAATTTTATTTTATAGAAAATGAAAAATGCTGCATCAATATTCATGGTTGGGCAATAATGGGAACTTACCTCTATGTGCTGAAACATAAAGGGATGATTGCATATTTTTCTGAGCTGCATTATGGTATTCATGAGGGTTTTAGCACCACCTTTACCCTGAAGAGAAGCAGAAGGAATTTTAAACACAAACAAAAAGACATATAGGGACTACTCCCAAGTGACTGTTGAACATTTAGGTGAATATTAAAATATTGCAGTATTGCTAGTGTAAGGTTCAACTCTCAAGTCTTCAGTTTGACAAGTGTCTACTTGACTTTGGCCATGCAGGAGGAGGAGTTATGTTTATTTTGGAACAATGCTAATAGTGCACAAATTAGTACATGGAAAGGATCACAGCAAATATACAACATGAAATGAACAAATTATCAGGTTTGTTACTTTATCCACATAGGAGAGTGGGACTCGATTTGTTGTATTAACCAAGGTGATCAAGTGACTATTCCCACATCTTAATTGCTTAATCCAAAAACTTCTATTTTATAAGAAAATGTGGAAATCGAAGTACATGCATCAAAACACTGAGTCCATCCATCTCCCCTGGGTTCTAACCTGGATGCAACTACATTCAATTGTAAACAGTGTTCTTAGTTATGTGCTTAAAATATACATTGCACTATAAAATAAAACTAACTGAACCAACTTGAACTATACCAAGTAGTTGCCAGTGATTGCCTTGTGAGATAAAGTGCAAGTAAGCCACTAACAAAGTCATCAAAACCTAGTTTCCACTGTAACAGCAACGTCTTGAATAGTAATAGAAACTGCAGCTTGCAATTTTTCTCAAAAGGAAAGGGTGGGGTTTGAGAGGAATAGCTACAAATGAAAAACAAAATGCAAGGTTCAACTATTAATTTACTGAACTCTGTTTGACCATGACTGATCCTGATAAACCTAGCCTTATTTTGACATGTTATGCAAATGTAGATAGTCTGTCAGTTTGTCTCAGTGGTAGCATGCTCATCCTTGCTTCAGGTTGTGTTCAAGATTACACAAGCCATTCGGCCCCGCCAGTCCATACCGGCATTTATGCTCCACTCGAGCCTTCTCCCTTCTTTCCTCATCTATTAGCAATAACCCCCCATTTCCTTTTCCTTCCTATGCTTATTTAGCTTCCCCTTAAATGCATCTATACTATTCATTTCAATGACTCCCTGTGGTAACGAGTTCCACATTCGCACCGTTTTCTGGGTAAAGAAGTTTTTTCTGAATTCCCTATTTGATTTCTTGGTGACTATCTTATATTGGTGGCCTCTAGTTTTGCTATTGTCCTTTGAATGAGATAAGATGTTAAACTGAGACCTCATTTGACTGTTCTACTGATTCAAGATTATAGCATTTTCCGAAGAAGGAGCAAGGAGTTCTCCCAGTATTTTGGCCAACACAAATTAATAATCTAGTCCTTCATCCCATTGCTGAATATGGGATCTCATTGTGATGCTCTATATAACAGCACTTCAATGATGCACTGAATTATTTTGAGACAGGTTATGGTGCTGCATAAAATAAAGTCTTTGTTCTTTCATTACAGCACTACAGCCAATGAAGTACTTTTGAAAAGTGCTTTGAATATCTGGTGGTCATGAAAGGCGCTATATAAATGCAAGTCTTTCTTTTCTTCCTTCTCATTGCAAAGGAATGAAAAATTATTTCAGACAGTCTCCTTATTTAAAAACTGCCCGGCAAGTAGTTAGGCCACCTTACTCACTTCTACTGATACAAGATTTCATTATGGACTGTACATTATGTTCCTTGCCTGAAGGAGGCATCATTGAGACACCAAGAGCACAAAATAATAAAAACAGTAAAGCACCTGATGGTTCAATTACTAAAAACATAATGGAGCTGATCATATTAGATCAGAATGTCCCAGGTTGAAATGGCAGGTCTGTACATAGTTAAATGATTTCAGGCAGGAGGACAGCAAAAATACTAAAATCCTATCCCATATATCCATCATTCTTATCTCTGCTAATCTATATTGGCTTCCAGTCCCTAATGTATTCAACTTAAAAACTCAACTTATCTTCAAATCCTTACATGGTTTCACCCACTTTATCTCTGCAACCTCCTCCAGTCTTGTATCCTCTCCCATGACTTTCAGTCCTCCGATTCTGGCCTTTTCACCCTCCCTCCATACCACCAATGCAGGCCCAAATTTCTCAAACTCGCTTCCTAAATCCATCAGTCTCGCTTATCTTCACCCCCCTCGCCTCCCCACCATTGTAATCTTAGTCAACACTATGGATTTTGAGGTTTTAAAAATTGTTCATGGGATGCGGGCGTCGCTGGCAATGCCAGCATTTATTACCCATCCCCAATTACCATTGAGAAGGGCTACCACATCTGGGGCTAGAAATTGCATTGGCTTAGGCGGTATTGGCCATTGTGAGCAATAACCAGGTCGGTGAGAAATTGCTCAGCTGAGTTACGCCAGCGGTTTCGAGATACCGCTGGGGACCAGACAGTTGACGTGTACCATCCTCAGATTGCCCTGGCGCGATATTTGGCTCACCGGTGACCCGTAGGTAAGTGTGGAAAAAAAACACCCACGAGAATCAGCGGAACTGGTCGCTAGGTGAGTAGCACTGCAAGAAAAAGGTTAGTAATTGTTTTTTTTACTCATTGGGCTAGACTTTCCACTTAGATTGCTAGTGCCCAAAAAATGGGTGATGTTCCAGCTGTAGCGATGTTTCAGTCTTCATGATCGCTGGAACAGCGCCCATTTTTGGGATCGCGACTTGCAGCATTTTTTGGGGGGCGATAGCCCAGCGATGCGAAATGGGCCTCAGCAATATGGAAGGCAAGGCTTCCCGAAGCAACTGCCTTCTGTGCATGCGTTTTTTTTTGTAAACAGGTTTTCCGGCAATTCGGGAGGTCAGAGGTCATCCACGCATGCGCCGAAGGCAAAGGGAGGGGTAGAGAGAGAGAGGGAGAGTGTGAGAGAGAGAGAGAGAGAGAGAGAGAGAGAGAGAGAGAGAGAGAGAGAGATCGCGAGAGCGAGAGAAAGAAGGCAGAGACAGGAGAGAGAGAAAAGAGCAGTTTGACCAATGAGAGATAAAGACCAATTTTAATTTGAAATGTCGGATTTGGATAGCATGCAAGATATGGAGGGGGAGGGGGAGGAAGGAAGAGGGCCAAATCCTTTAGTGACGAGGCCAAATGAGGCGCTGGTCTAGGAGGTCCACTCCCGGTGGGTCCAATTACCCTGGGCCTACTGAAAGATTTGGGGTGAGATCGGCGACGTGGTCTCGCCGGCGTCCCACGAGGCGAGGGGGTCCGACCAGTGCTGGAAGCGCTGGAACAGCCTGGTTGCTTCAGCAAGAGCAAGTAGATTTATGCAAATTGTAATTATAATTATAAATCTCCAGGATTGAAATTAAGCTGGTTATTCTTTCATATATTCCCTGCTAAGATCTGGACAGGGCTATGAACCTGCATCCTTTTTAAGTGTCTCTGGCTACTGTCACTTACACAGTGACCCAGCACGGACTGGGGGAGAGCTGCCCTTGCTCACTGTCTGCCCTGGGACACTTTGGGACATTAACTCCCGTCATTGCTGAGTTCACCAGCTGTCCTGATTCCCACCAGCTCTGGGGGCCCTTCAACGGAGATTGTAGTCGAGAGAGATGTTTGTGTCAAGCATTAGCTCATAAACACAATCTTTGTTATAACCATGCATCAATTGTGGATACAAACCCTATTAGCATATAACTTTGGAGACTGCTGTCTTTCCATGATAGTACCTAGTCAATTAGCTTATGCCATGCTCTTTTCTCTTTTGCAGAGGAAGTTATCGATGAATCGGGCTGAGTGCTGGCGCAAAGGAGGGCCTGCCCAGCTCAACATAAGAACATAAGAAATAGGAGCAAGAGTAGGCCATACGGCCCCTCGAGCCTGCTCTGCCATTCAACACGATCATGGCTGATCTGATCATGGACTCAGCTCCACTTCCCTGTCTACTCTCAATAACCCCTTATTCCCTTATCGTTTAAGAAACTTTCTATTTCTGTCTTAAATTTATTCAATGTCCCAGCTTCCACAGCTCTCTGAGGCAGCGAATTCCACAGATCCACAACCCTCAGAGAAGACATTTCTCCTCATCTCAGTTTTAAATGGGTGGCCCCTTATTCTAAGATTATGCCCTCTAGTTCCAGTCTCCCCGATCAGTGGAAACATCCTGTCTGCATCCACCTGGTCAAGCCCCCTCATAATCTCATTCATTTCGATAAGATCACCTCTCATTCTTCTGAATTCCAATGAGTAGAGGCCCAACCTACTCAACCTTTCCTTATAAGTCAACCCCCTCATCTCCGGAATCAACCTAGTGAACCTTCACCAAACTGCCTCCAAAACCAGTATATCCTTTCGTGAATATGGAAACCAAAACTGCACGCAGTATTCCAGGTGTGGCCTCACCAATAACCTGTACAACTGTAGCAAGACTTCCCTGCTTTTATACTCCATCCTCTTTACAATAAAAGCCAAGATTCCATTGGCCTTCCTGATCACTTGCTGTACCTGCAAAATCCTTTTGTGTTTCATGCACAAGTACCCCTAGGTCCCGCTGTACTGCAGCACTTTGCAATCTTTCTCCATTTAAATAATAACTTGCTCTTTGATTTTTTTTCTGCCAAAGTGCATGACCTCACACTTTCCAACATTATACCCCATGTCAAATTTTTGCCCACTCACTTAGCCTATCAGTGTCCTTTTGCAGGTTTTTTGTGTCCTCCTCACACATTGCTTTTCCTCCCATCTTTGTATCGTCAGCAAACTTGGCTACGTTACACTCAGTCCCTTCTTCCAAGTCGGTAATATAGATTGTAAATAGTTGGGGTCCCAGCACTGATCCCTGCAGCACCCCACTGGTTACTGATTGTTTTCTGCTAGTTAGCCAATCCTCTATCCATGCTAATATATTACCCCCAACCCCGTGAACTTTTATCTTGTGCAGTAACCTTTTATGTGGTGCCTTGTCAAATGCCTTCTGGAAGTCCAAATACACCACATCCACTGGTTCCCCTTTATCCACCCTGTTCGTTACATCCTCAAAGAATTCCAGCAAATTTGTCAAACATGACTTCCCCTTCATAAATCCATGCTGACTCTGCCTGACCGAATTTTGCTTTTCCAAATGTCCATTATTAAAGAAGCAGTAGCAGGACTCCAACATTTTCCCAACCACGGATGTTAGGCTAACTGGTCTATAGTTTCCTGCTTTTTGTCTGCCTCCTTTTTTAAATAGGGGCGTTACATTTGCAGTTTTCCAATCTGCATCCTCACGGAATTGGAGGAACGGGCTGCGGCACTGGTCGGAGGCCACATTCGGTCGGCCACCCGTGGTGAGGTCGAGCCCTCACTTGCGTCACGTGAGTAATGCATCAAGTAGTGTTAAAGTAATGCAACGTCATTTCATTATAATATACGAATGATGTCATGTTATGCATGTAGCTATCCTGATTCCCATGCAGCCTCGGTGCTACTCTCAGGTTGACAACATGTGAAGCATTATTTATTATGTAATATTTCTTAGTCATTTATTGTAGTAGTGCTGCTCCTCCTTCGTATGCCAGCGCAGCACAAGAATGTGTAACCTTCTGTTCTAATAAGCTCAATTGTGTTTTGCAGGTTCAACAACACCCATGCTCAGCGAGGCGCGACCAGAACTTCAACTAAAACCTACATCTTTGACTGTGGTCCTCACCACGGATGGGGTGGAGGAGGGGGGAGATGAGGATGACATGAAGACAACGGAGCAGGAGGAGGAGGAATTATTTGTAACAGAGGAGGGTGTCCGTAGCATTGCTCAACTAGAACAATCATTTGTGGGACCTGTGGCCGCAACGCTGGCTTCGACAGAAGAGGTAGTGGGACCAAGCGGCTTGCAGCCGGCGATGCCAAGGCACGTTATTGCTCATGCCAACCCCACGGAGGTTGAGTCAGTGAGGTCAGCACAAGCCTGCTCTGGTCAATCGTATAGAAGGCTTGACCAGACTGTGCATGGGGAATGTCGCGAAAAGTCACGAGCTCCTCCAAGCGTTCGTGGTTTACACGAGGGACATGTCCCGGGCGTTTGCTCGCAGTTCGGAGGATATGCAGCAGATGATCCGGGTGATGCGTGTGACGACCGCCTCAGTCGATGCCTTGCGGCATGAGATAGTGGCGGGGCACGGCACTGCACTCCAAGGTCGTACATACCACCAGCACCAGCACACAAGCGAGCCAGGAGAAAGCACTTTCTTCTGACTCTGAAGGAGATTCCCCAGCTTAGTCTTCCCCTCCAACACGCCAAGAGCCGATCGAGCCACCAGCATTGCACCCCGCACCCCTTCCCCCCCCCAGGGACCAAAATGGATGGGTGGGGGTACAGGACCTGGAAGAAAGGAAACATGGCCTCAGGTAGGGAGGGGGCTTGCTTTATTGTTGTTTTACTGTTATTGTTGTTGTTCTTGTTATTGTTATTATATTGTTCATTGTTGTTTTTTAAATTTATTGTTGGTTCACTGCTGGGGTGGGGTGCGTGTTACATTTAAATTCTTAAGTGGAAAATCTAAATTCTTTTTCACCGAGAATCGGAGTGCAATGCCCATTATATTTTGTTGGGCGGATTTTTCTCTTTTGGGGGGAACTTTTCGCCAGCGATAAGCTTGGGAATCTTAGCGGTCTTTTGGGCAGCAATTGCGCGCCTGCAGGTTGTTAGGAAATTCTAGCCCTTTATCTCTCCCTCCATGGCTCAGTCTCCATTCACTTAACTATTCTGACAATTTATTTTCCTTCCCCTTTCTGCTGCCGCATTCCATAAAGCAACTTGGAATGTTTTTGAAGTTCATGTTTTTGTAGTAGTAGTAATTCAATACTTCTTTACAAGCCACAGGGAAATAATTCACCCACTTAAATATTTTATTAAAAAACAGGAAATGCTGAAAACATTCAGCAGGTCAGCTAGCATTTTCTGTTTTATGTTAAATTTCAAGCATCCGCAGCATTTTCCTTTAGTTTTACATATTTTATTAACTCATTTTGTAGATCCTTGTTCTCGCTTTCAGATTCAATTACCCAACTCTCTTTCCCCAACAAACCAGCTTCTGAATCCAAGTGGTTAATACAAGTTAGACCATCAATCCTTGGTACATTCCACTCAGTCCTTCCTTCCATCCCGACATCACTTCCCCAATAAGCTTTAGATAGAAGCTTGCCATTTTCTATTCTTCAATCAATTTATTACTCCATCACTCTAAGTTTGAGTACCAAAATTTGTGCTGAACTTTGTGAAAAGGCTTTTTAGAAGTTTAGGTACAACACACGACGGGGCTTTCCACACTCTACCTGGGAAGCCACTTGCTCAGAAAAGTCAAAGAGACTGAACAGACAGGATCTTACACCAAAGATATAACAATGATACCAGAGACTTCAGTTATGTAGAGAAACGAGAGAAGTTGGGATTATTCTCCCAAGAAGATTTAATAGATGGGGTAGAGTTTCTACTTTGGGCGCAATCGGTGATTCTGGCACAAACTGCGCAGTTTTGAAGTGACCCTCTTGATATATTTAAGAGTGGTAACTTGGCAAAGTTTAATTAATACAGCTGAAAGTGGGTTTATCACAAAATATAAGCATTTGAAATCACAATGTCAATGGATATTAAGGGAATCAAGGGATCTGGGGATAATGCAGGAAAGTGAAGTTGAGATAGAAGATCAACCACATCTCATTGAATGACAGAGCAGGCTCGAGGGGCCAAATGGCTAACTCCTAATTCTTATGTTCTTATAATACAAGACGTAAAAGATGCCATTACCTATATTATATGCTATTTTTAAAAAATTAAGTCATTACCTTTTTATCTTTCTCAGAACCATCTGTTAGAAGAATTCCCTTAGCTTGCATGTGACGGTACAGAACCTTCTGTAGAGAAGACATGTCACATTTGATGACGTACTCAACCTAAAAATCAAATTTAATTTGTTGTTACATGGCCATAATACAAAAACACCAAATTTTAACAAAACACTGGTTAGTCCACAGCTGGAGTAGTGTGCGCAGTTCTGGTCACCACATTACAGGTAAGATGTGATTGCACTGGAAAGGGTGCAGAGGAGATTTACAAGAATGTTGCCTGGATTGGAGAATTTTGGCTATGAGGAAAGATTGGAGATGCTGGGTTTGTTTTCTTTGGAACAGAAGAGGCGGAGGGGAGACCTGATTGAGGTGTATAAAATTATGAGGGGCCTGGATAGAGTGGATAGGAAAGATCCGTTTCCCTTGGCAGAGAGGACAACAACCAGGGAGCATAGATTTAAAGTAATTGGGAGGAGGTTTAGAGGGGATAGTAGGGGAAATTTCTTCACCCAGAGAGCAGTGGGGGTCTGGACCTCACTGCCTAAAAGAGTGGCAGAGGCAGAAACCCTCACCACACTTAAAAGATACTTGGATGTGCACTTAAAGTGCTGTTGCCTACAGGGCTACGGAGCAAGAGCTGAAAAGTGTGGATTAGGTTGGATAGCTCTTGGTCGGCCGTCGCGGACACGATGGGTCGAAATGGCCTCCTCCCATGCTGTAAATTTCTATGATTCTATAACAGCTGAAAAATGTGTATGTTAGGTAAAAGCTCTGTGTATTTATTAAAAATACACTGGTTTCGAGGTAAATCCAGTTGGACCATTTCTGTGAATTAAGTCTCTATTTCCTCTACAAGACAAGGGATTTTACATCTTTGAATTGCATGAGGAAATGGAACAAAATCTGAATGCTGATCCTTGGCAAAAAAAATGCTGATTTTTTTTTTTTAATACAGGAAGTTGGAGCATATATGGACATTTAAGCACAATATCCCAATACATCTTTAGCCTGTTAATGTACATAATGAATGACAGGTGTGGTTTGGCAGGTGATATTTAAACTTAGTCCAGTTAGACATTATTGGGCAGGTATTGGATAGACAGTGCAGTTTCCTTAATAGGAACAGGAGTGTCAATATTGGTGATCAACCAGAAACAGGTTGATTCCTGGGGGCGGGGGGATGGCAAAAATGATGATAAATCATTTGCCCTAGCTATGTTCCAGCTATTATTGAATTAAACAAATCATTTGAGATCTAACCAGCAAGAATATTTATAATGGTACAAGACTGGATATTTCTGGCCTAAGAGCAACATGTTCACTATTCTTGCTCAGGCAACAGTGCAGCCTAAGGAGCAAAAACCAAAGGACCTAAAACACCATGCGGAACATTTTTATTTGTTTATTCTGCACACCGGGAGATTTGTTGAGTCATCAGTAATTTCTGCTACAATGCTTTCTAAACTCACCTTCCTCCATACAAAGTAATGCAAAAAGACTATGGGCTCAATTTTCACCACCATTCTGCTCCGTATTTTTGGTGTCCACTGTTTTTTTGGAGCGAACTAAAATCTCCAAGTTTCGCCAAACATTCTGCACCACCATAAACTAGCTACGGCCGATTTTTTTTAGTTCCTGATTTTTTGACATCACTGGAGGAGCCGAGTGCCAGCCGCGCCATTTCAGTGAGTTTGGCTAACTACGATTTTTTCAAAAACGGCACAGTGTACCCTTCTGGAAAACCTTACCCAACTTAAAAATATCGGCGCAGAAGTTCCGAGTTCCACGGCCCGGGATAGCAGCAGCCTCGGGGGGCGGGGAAAAGAGGCCTTTTGGCCCGGGATAGGAGCAGCACCGGGAGAGGAGCGGCACCTCCTAATGTGAAGAGGCTTGGGGCAGTTTGCTGCAGAAAGGTGCTGTGCAAGTTGCTTTTGTTATTTATACAATGAGCTGCCCAGAGGCAGTCAAGGACAATGGGAAGCAGTTTCTTCAAATTAAACATAGAGCTCAGTTGAAACAACTAACAGCTGTTGTGTCTGTTTATTCTTGCTGTAATGTAACGGTATCGGCGCTGGGGGCAGGGGGGGGGGGGGGGCCTTTCGGCCCGGGAGAGGAGTGGCACCAGAGCTCTACAACTGCTTGTCTTGCGTATGTTTCACTTTCCAGCCTCAGCCCTTCAGTGTGTCCCTCCTTACCCTGGCAACATCAGTTTTGTGGTGCAGACCTTAAGATCCACCCACAAAGCTTAAGGACAATCTGCGCCACGCCAAATTCAAAACTTATTACGCCGAAACTTGCAACTTTTTTTTGGTGCAGACGCCACTAAAGAAATTGGATGTACTTGTACAACTGCGCCAATAATCGGCATTGTGGAAAATTGGCCCCTATGCAACAATAACTTAAACATAGAAATTTACAGCGCAGGAGGCCATTCGGCCCATCGTGTTCACGCCGGCCGACAAAGAGACGCACGGCCCTCAGTTAGCAGCCTTGAAAGTTACATATAAACCTATGAACAATGAACAATGGCGGAAAGGCAAAGAGTACCCAGCCCAAGCAGTCCGCCCCACACAATTGCGACACCCCTTACACTGAAACACTACACTCCACCCCAACTGGAGCCATGTGATCTCCTGGGAGAGGCAAAAACCAGATAAAAACCCAGGCCAATTTAGGGAGAAAAAAAAGAGAAAATTCCTCTCCGACCCATCCAGGCTACGGCACTTTAAGTGCACATCCAAGCACCTTTTAAATGTGGTGAGGGTTTCTGCATCCACCACTCTTCCAGGCAGCGAGTTCCAGATTCCCACAACCCTCTGCGTAAAAGAAGCCCCCCTTCAAATTCCCTCTAAACCTTCCACCAACCACCTTAAAACTATGCCTCCGTGTAACAGACCCCTCCACCAATGGAAATAGACCCTTACTATCCACTATGTCTAATATTTTGTACACCTCAATGAGGTCTCCTCTCAACCTCCTCTGTTCCAATGAAAACAAACCCAGCCTATCTAATCTGTCCTCATAACTAAGATTCTCCATTCCAGGCAACATCCTAGTAAATCGACTCTGCACCCTCTCTAGTGCAATCACTTCCTTCCTATAATACGGCGACCAGAATGGCACGCAATTCTTACAAAGGCCTTTGACACCGTCAACTGTGAGGGCTTATGGAGAGTCCTCCTCAGTTTTGGATGCCCCCAAAATTTTGGCAACATCCTTCGCCTGCTCCACGACGACATGCAGGCCGCTATCCTTACCAGCGGATCCATTACAGACCCAAGTCACGTCCACACCGGTGTCAAACAGGGCTGCATCATCACTCCAACCTTCTTCTTAATCTTCCTTGCTGCCGTGCTCCACCTCAGTCAACAAGCTCCCCGCTGGAGTGGCACTAAACTACAGAACCAGTGGGAAGTTGTTCAACCTACGCCGCCTCCAGGCCAGTTCCAAGACCACTCCAACCTCTGTCGTTGAGCTACAGTATGCAGACAACGCCTACGCCTGCGCACATTCTGAGGCTGAACTCCAGGATATAGTCGATGTATTCACCGAGGCATATGAAAGCATGGGCCTAACATCCGTAAGACAAAGGTCGTCCACCAGCCTGTCCTCGCCGCACAGCACTGCCCCCCAGTCATCAATATTCACAGCGCGACACTTGAAAACGTGGACCACTTCCCATACCTCAGGAGCTTATCAACAAAGGCAGACATTGATGCGGTGATTCAACATCGCCTCCAGTGTGCCAGCACAGCCTTCGTCCACCTGAGGAAAAGAGTGTTCGAAGACCAGGCCCTCAAATCTACCACCAAGCTTATGGTCTAGAGGGTTGTAGTAATACCCGCCCTCCTGTATGGATCAGAGGCATGGATGATGTACAGAAGACACCTCAAGTCGCTGGAGATATATCACCAACGATGCCTTCGCAAGATCCTGCAAATTCCCATGGAGGACAGGCGCACCAACATCAGTGTCCTCGCCCTGGCTAACATCCCCAGCATTGAAGCACTGACCACACTTGATCAGCTTCGCTGGGCAGGCCACATAGTTTGCATGCCAGACACGAAACTCCCGAGGCAATTGCTCTATGCGGAGCTCCTTCACGTCAAACGAGCCATAGGTGGGCAGTGGAAACGTTACAAGGACATCCTCAAAGCCTCCCTGGTAAAGTGCGACATCACCACTGACACCTGGGAGTCCCTGGCCGAACACCGCCCTAGGTGGAGAAAGTGCATCCGGGAGGGCGTTGAGTTCTTCGAATTTTAACGCCGCGAGCGTGAAGAGGTCTGGCGCAGGCAGCAGAAGGAGCATGCGATAAATCAGTCTCACCCAACCCTTCCCCTGACGAATGTCTGTCCCACCTGTGACAGGGTCTGTGGCTCTCGTATTGGACTATTCAGCCAAAGAACTCACTTTAGGATTGGAAGTCTTCCTCGATTCCGAGGGACTGTCTATAATTATGATGATGATAGTATGGCGACCAGAACTGCAAGCAGTACTCCAAGCTGTGGCCTAACCAAAGTATTATACAATTTAAGCATACCGTCCCTGCTCTTATATTCTATGCCTTCTTAACCACCTTATCCACCTGGCCTGCTACTTTCAGTGATCTGTAGACAAGCATTCCAAGGTGCCTTTGTTCATCTACACTATTAAGTGGCCTACCGCTTAATGTGTATACCCTTTCCTTATTAGCCCTCTCAAAGTTCTCACACTTCAAAGACCTCACACTTCTCTGAATTAAATTCCATTTGCCACTGCTCTTCCCAACTGACCAGTCGATTGATATCCTCCTGCAGCCCATCACTTTCCTCATTATCAACCACACAGCCAATTTTAGTGTCATCTACAAACTTCTTAATCATACTCCCTATATTCAAATCTAAATCGTTGATATATAACACAAAAAGCAAGGGACCCAGTACCGAGCCCTGCGGAACCCCACAGGAAACATCCATCAACCATTACCTTTTGTTTCCTACCTCCAAGCCAATTTTGGATTCAACTTGCCACTTTGCCCTGGATCCCATGCGCTTTAACCTTCGTGACCAGTCTACCATGTGGGACCCTATCAAAAGCTTTGCTAAAGTCCATATATACTACTACATGCACACTACCCTCATCGACCCTCTGGGTTACCTCCTCAAAAAATTCAATCAGGTTAGTCAATCCGTGCTGACTGTCCCTAATTAATCCTTGCCTTTCCAAATGTGGATTTATCCTGTCTTACAGGATTTTTTCCAATAATTTTCCCACCACTAAGGTTAGGCTGACGGGCCTGTAATTAATCGGCCTATCCCTTCTTAAACAAGGGTACTACATTAGCAGTCCTCCAATCCTCCGGCACCATGCCCAGATCCAAAGAGGACTGGAAAATGATGGTTAAGGCCTCTGCTGTTTCATCTTTTACTTTGCTCAACAGCCTGGGATGCATTTCATCTGGGCCTGGGGACTTATCTACTTTCAAAGCTGCTAAACCCCTTTATACTTCCTCTCTCACTATATTTATTTCATCCAGAATATCACACTCCTCCTCGATAGCAGTATCTGGATTGCCCCTTTCCTTTATGAAAACAGATGCAACGTATTAGTTAAGAACTTGTATTTGTATAGCACCTCGAATGGAGTGAAACATCCCAAGGCGCTTCACAGGACTATTAGGAGATAAAAAAGGGATTTTACATCTACTTTCATATTCTGATTGAAACAGCATACTAAATTCCATGCGATACAAACCCCGTTCTGGTACTTTTTTGGCGATGCAAAATATTTTTGGTTGAGCATAACTAGCAAAATATTTTATAAGTCAATAACAACTTTCACTTATACAGCATGTTTAAAAGAGAAAATTGTTACAAGGTGCTTCACAGAGACATTAGAAAAAAATTGACGCCGAGCCAAAGGAGGAGATATTAGATGTCGTCAAGAGTTGGTGAAAGTGGTGGGTTTTAAGGAGGGTCTTAAAAAAGATTGAGGTGCGGACAGGGTCAGAGAGAAAATGCCAGAATAAAGGGAATGGGGGATGGTGGATACAAAATAGGCCATATTTGGAGGAATATAGTGTTGTCAGATTGTTGAAAGGCTGGAGGAGACTACAGATAGGGAGGGTTGGTGCCATGAATGGATTCAAACAAAAAGATGATCATGTACTGGTCAGCAAGTACAGGGGTACGCAAGTGAGCAAGACTTTTTGAGGGATAGGATACAGGCTGCATAGCTTTGGAGGAGTTGAAGTTTATGGAGGGTGGAGGATCGGAGGCTAGCAAGGAGAGCATTGGAATAACTAAGCCTAGAGGTGACAAAGCCATTGAAGAGAGGCATACATGGACAAAGTTAAAGGTAGAAATAGGTAGTCTTTATGATAAAGAGTATATGTGGGGGTCAGAAGCTCAGCACAAGGTCAAATAGAATGTAAATGCTGCAAACAGTCTGGTTTAATCAAAGGCAGTCACCAGGGAGGGGGACAGAATCGGTGGCAACCGGAGTTTCTGGTGCAGGCTGAAAATGACGGGTTTGATCTTCCCAAAGTTTAACCGAAGGAAATTGCAGCTCATCCATGACTGGATATCGGAGAAACAGTCTGATACTAGAGACAGTGGCGATGTCCGGAGAAGAGGTGGAGCAGTGCAGCTGGGTGCTGTCAGCATATGTGTGGAACCTGCTCCAATGTCTATGGATAATGATGCCAAGGGGCAGCAAATGGATGAGAAAGAGGAAATGACAAGAAAGATCCTTGCAGGACTCGAGAGATAACTGCAGGGGCAAAAGAGAAACCACTGCTGGAGATGTTGTGGCTACTATTGGTTAAAGAGTGGAACCAAGCGAGGACAGCCCCACTGAACTTAAAGGATCAGAGAAATTGGGAGGAGGATGGTGTGGCCAATCATGTCAAAGGTTGGAAAAATTTCAAGTAGGGTGAGGAAGGATAGTGCATCAGTTACAGTACAGACAATGCCATTTGTGATTCTGATGAGGCAGGGAGAATTGGAATATAAAAGGGATGGAAGTTATTTTACAGCTGTACAGAGCTCTAGTTGGATCCTATCTGAAGTACTTCATTCAGCTCTGGGTACCCCACTTCAGGAAGGATAGATTGGCCTCAGAGGGGGTGCTGCGCAGATTCAACAGAATGATACCGAGGCCAAATTATGAGGACAGGCTGAATAGACAGGGCTTGTATGCCCGTGATCTAATTTAAATGCTTAATATGATCAAAAGGAGTTGATAGGGTAGATAGAGAGAAACTACTTCCCCTGGTGGGGACTTAATCATAAAATTAGAACTAGGCCGTTCAGGGGTGAAGTCAGAAAGCACTTCTTCACACAAAGAGTAGTGGAAATCTAAAACTCACTTCTCCAAAAAGCTATGGAGGTAAGGTCAATTGAAAATTTCAATACTGAGATTGACAGATGTGTTAGGCGAGGGTATCAGGGGGTTACGGAACCAAAGTGGGTAGATAGAGTATCGATACAGATCAGTCATGATCTAACGAATTGTGGATTAGGCTTGAGGGAGATGAATGGCCAACTCCTGTTCCTATGTTCAAACAGAGTTGTGAGAAGATTAGCAGCATTTGTGAAGGGACATGGTTAAGACTTTACAGGAAAAGGCGGTTGAAGATGGGGCAGCAGTCTGCAAGGACAAATTAAGGTGGTGATTTGTAAACAAAACTTATGTCTGCAACCTTGTAAAAGCTCCATCATTAAAGCTATTTTCAATTACATAATGATTTATTTTTGTAAAAAGAAAAAGGCACCAAATACAGGTGTAAAGGATTAACTTAGAAATGACCAATTCTCAGTTTCTCCAAACTACTACAGAAAATTTTACAACCTTTTCTGGTAACTGGGATTCCACTTCTTTTTTCAGCCTTCTCAGAAGGAAAGGACGCAGCACTTTGTGAAGACGGCGAATGATCAGGATAGTTTCCTCCTCATTTAGGTCTACCTGTAAAACAAACAAACATAGATTTGGGTTACTTGTCCTCCTTATAGGGTATAATAAATATAATTGTTAAAAAGTTTTACAAAGCACACCCTAGCTTCTTCCATCTGGGGAAAAGAAAAAAAATCCTTAAAATGGGACACCATGAAATTAGATACTATGTTGCATTATATTATAAACATTTCAGGGTAGGAGAAAAGAGAAGCAATTGCCTAGTCTATAAAGTTTATTCATATTTTTGTAAACAAAAACGTGTTTTGTTGCTATTAACAGAGCACTCTCTTCATTCAAGAACATGTATGTGTGTATGAAAGTTAACAAAAAATATTCTGTACTCGTTTGAATAAATGCACTGCAGTGCGGTAAGAACACAGACCAGAAGGTCCCAAGTCTTTGCTCAGTTATCTGCTCTCAGCTGGGATACGATATTAGTTTCATCACCCTGGCCTTGGGTGGAGAAAGGTGAGGTATGTGAAAAAAAAAAATCAGCAAAGTTTCCCATTTCTAAATGGTTATTCCCTCTGTGGAAACTGGATGAACAGGATGAGATTCAGCTTTGTTTCCCCATAGTCAAATACCCCAATGCTAACTGGACTCTTACATGATTAGTTGAGTGAGGTACCGGAGGGCTGCCGGCATCTGTAGAATCGTATTCAACCAAGATTCAGCACTTTCAGGGAAGGCGAGGAAAGAAAAAGTGTGTGTTAAAAGACCTGCCAAATTCTGATTCTATCCACCCTCTGCTTGAAAGAATTTCATGATTCAGATCATTCTGATTGAGAGTTCCTTGCTTCTTCCACAATTAAATTGATGCCTTTTTTAGTGATTTTATTAAACTTCCTCATTTTAAATTCCATAAACATAGCAGACATGTACTTATTTAACAAGTTTAATAAACTGAAGACAGTGTGAGGAACGCTCGAGTAAGTTCACTTGACCAATCATTACTAGAGCCCACACCCTCCCCCACTTTTCACTTCAGAAACTGAAGTGCAGAAGAAGTGTTATTACTGTAACAGTTGATTTCAAAACAGCAAAAGGGATTCTACCTGCCTCTGGAATCATATAGCAATATTCCAATGCAGAGAAAAATCACACCACTTACACAGTTGTGCTGTTTTTTGTCAAATTTCTTTTTAAAAAGATAGTTTATAAGGATAGATTATGTGCATGCAGCAAAATAAAACTCAATCTTTTTGGGATGTTTATGTTCCTTAAAGCTATTGTTTTTAAAACTTTAAATGCAACTGTAAAACACTAGTGGCATGGTCTTTACCCTTTCTCCAGTCATGGCAAATGGAGCATTAAACCACTGTTCAAACGTGCTGCAGCTTTTGAAGATAGTAGGTAAAAGAAAGTTGAGAAGGGCCCAGAGTTCAGGAAGTTTGTTCTGCAGTGGTGTCCCAGTCAAGAGGACCCGACGAGGTGCAACATAGTGCGTGTTCAACACTTGGGTCAGTTTACAGTGATGATTCTTCATACGATGACCCTCATCTACAATCATGTATTTCCATCGAAGCTGCAAAATAGAGGAAACATCTGGTGAATCAAAATATCTGCCTCATAAATCCTATAAAAGGATGAATTATGTGATCGAGGAAGTCCAGAGAAAATCTTAAAATACTCACTGGCAAAATCTTAATCTAGTTATTCTTATTTTTCTTCGCATAACCAGGTCATCAAATAAAATTATAAATATTCAATGAGAATTTCCAAATCAACGGTGCATACAATTCTAAAAATTAATTAAGTTTGGGATCTTATCACCTATCAGAGAATTAATGTTAAAGTTGATAAAAATTTAGAATTAAGATTAATTTCCCTTAATCTGACAGTCACTACCATACCGACCAAAAATAGCTCAAGATATCCTACCAACTAAAAACTAAATCAAATCTGGTGAATAAAGTTTGCCAAATTTGTAGAAATATGTCTTACCTTAGCAAGTACATGTTTGTCCTTAATGATGTATTCATATGTGGTTAAAAGAACATTGAATTTTCCACTGCGCATCTGCGGAATATATGACCGGCGGAGAGCTGGTGTACCCTTAGACATAATATGAGAGTTATGTTACCATAACACACCAGCAAGTATTTACCAGTCTTTCTACTATAAGCTGTCAAATGTATATAATTCACAGAAACTTTGCAGTTAGTGCAAAAGCACAACATATATTTCCAGCTGCAGCAATACAAAGTTACCTTGCACTAATTGGTTTCCTTAGGAAAAAAATGCATTGATTGTTTCTAAAGAAAGCTTTAGATACAACTTTCCAGTTAAACTGTTCCATTGTGTTTACTCATTGTAATTCAGCCCACATTTATCAATAGGGTTTCTTCCCAATGCCATGCCAAGGCTCAACCTGTTCAATGCAAAAATGTAAAAAAACCTAACATATAATTTATTAGTTTTTAAATATATGTCAGTTCTCAAATTACTGCATTGCTCAAACAAGTGTGAATTCCAGTTTTTTCAGTTTTAATTAAAATTAAATTTAAAAAATATACATCTTGACAAATACTTGAAAAGCTCAGAACTGTGAAGTGCAAAAAAATAATCTACAAGCAGTCACAGTGGCAAAGGTAGAATGCACCAATATGTGGCACTGTGCACAAGGACTGTTTGTGCATAGTTCCTCTTCCATCCCTCATACTAATTTACTTATATACCAAAGCCTCCCGCTTGTCTAAACATGGACATTTTCTTCTCTTTAATGAGAAATGCAAAAATGCCAGAGATTATTATGCAATGTATATCAAAACTGAACTCCAAATTAGTGATAAATACACAATTTTAATTAACCAGTTAACTTAGTGTAAAAATACTAAAGTTACCCACCACAGGAACATTACATAGCACTTTTAACACAATCAATCATGTGTAAGCAAGAGTAATTCATTCAGTGCTGCCCACAATGACATCCTACTCGTGTTATTGCAGACTGATTAGTAGGTTGAAACAATACTAGTGTGCAAAATTTGTGCTCTTAAAATTCTAAATGAATTGTGTATTGCCATGCAGCTCTTCATGTTTCTTTCTCTTCTCTCCAATTAACTCATTATTCCTTTAAAAAAGGAGCGTTTAATATTCATCTGAAAATGCAAAAAATCACACTATAGAATTAGCTACCAAGAAGAAAATGACTATAAAACTGCAACAGGAAAATTTATTCAATACCAGACAAAAAAAAACTAACCTTGTAAGAAATCTTCACAACAGATGGGGCCCACTTATCAAACTCATATACCCAGTTGGACAAAGTTCTAAAAGGGAGGGAAAAAGATCTCGCTTATTATTACTTCTCAAACACAGCTGTTCAATTTCTAAATATTACAAAAAGTTCAAATTAGAAACAAGCATTAAATCATCAGAAGTCAATGAATTTATTGTTCTTCTAGCATTTCAAGGATTTAAGTGTTGCAAAGTTACATGCATAATTATATATTCAGTTCCGAATGAGATTAGGAATATCACCAAATTCTGAACCAGCACAAAGTGCAATAACAGTCAGGTTTGACTTACAAGAGTAAATGTAAAAACTGGAAGTTGGACTGAAATATACATGGGATTTGAGTTTTATGGCGAGTAATTAGTTTCAAAATGCTTAAATTTTTTTAAATATTTCAAACTGATCATTTTCAATGAAAATTGTTTGCAGAATACTCAGGATCTTTTTTATTTATTAAGTGGCAAGCTAGCATGTATACATACAATGAGATCAAAATTGAAGAACCAGCTGCTTAACAATACAAGACAGCCGCAAGTCAAAAAGGCAACCAGCTAAATATGTCTGCTAATAACACTACAGAGGCCTAAGTTTGCAAGGCTTTTCATCAATTTGTTAGATACAGCATGTAAGGAATGCTTTATATATTAATTTTGGGAAAAGTACTATGCAACTGAGGGTCAAGAATGTAGGGTCAGCTTTCATAGAGATAAAGCCAGAGTGCTCTTAATGTAAAATGTATCTGTTCAAGTATTTATTTTTAATATTTTTTTGAGGGAACACAAGGTTCAGAAACAGCGTCCTCAAATTGTTTTTGAAAGAAATTTCAAAATATACAGCTTCTTCTAATCAAGAATTAGTAGAATGCTTTTCCCTAAATTAAGACTTTTTCCATGAATGAGCAGCAGAAACCATTCAGCTTCAACTTTCAAATAATTTATTGTATTTTCAGTCCTACATGAAATCCATGCACGAATATTTTCAAAATCCTCAGAACTAATAGTTTTACATAAAACCTAGCATTAGTTATCCTGAGTGAGAAATTGGCTTAATTTTATTAATGTGAAATAGTCTAATATCCTTATTTAATATGCTATCTACATTCAGCACCTGCTCTTGCAGCAAGCACTGGTAGGGGTGGTCTAGTTCAGCTTCTGGTTCATGTGACCCCCAAGAAGTTGATTGAGAGATTGGGTCAAGGAGAGATGAATGGGCTTTTTCTTGTTTGAGGTGGTCAGTACTTGGCACTTATGTGGCACAAATGTAAACTGCCATTTGTCAGTCCAAGCTTGGATGTTATGGCTGTATGCAGGCAGGCATGAACTGCTTTATTATCAGAGGAGTTGTGAATGGAGTACAAACACTGCATAATTATGAGCAAATACCACCACTTCTGACCTGATCAGAGGGAAGGCCTGGTATCCATGTTTTGATCAAGGCTATGATTAGAGTGGTTCTGGCAGAATCTAAACTGAGCATCGAAAAGCAGACTATTGGTGGGCAGATGTTGCTTGAGGACAGTATTGATAACCCCTTCAATCACTTTAATGATGATTGGGAGGAGGCTGGTAAGGCAGTAAATGGCCACATTAGATTGATCCTGGATTGTGTGGATAGGACACAACTGAGCAATCTTCCCTATTTTTGGGTAGATTTTCTTTACTACATAATGGTTGGTTCCATCTGTGAGGATGTCCCAAAGTCATTCACATCCAAGTAATTATATCCGACATGCAACCAAGTATGTAGATTAGTGCAGCCACAAATTTGCATTACAAGGTGGATGCAGCTCTTCAAATCTCAACGGCGAGAGCGAAGAGGTCAAGCGCAGGCAGCGCGGAAGGAGCGTGTGGCAAACCAGTCCCACCCAACCCTTCCCTCAGCGAATGTCTGTCCCACCTGTGACAGAGTCTGTGGCTCTCGCATTGGACTGTTCAGCCATCAACGAACTCACTTCAGGAATGGAAGCGAGTCTTCCTCGCTTCCGAGGGACTGCCTATGATGATGATCTCCTCCCTATTTTATATTCCTACATTACAACAGTGACGACATTTAAGAAGTATTTTATTGGCTGTGAAACACTTTTGGATGCTTGGAGAACGGAAAAGGCACTACATAAATGTAATTTTTTTCCCTCTCTATCTGTACCATCAGAACAAGCAGACTGGCCCTCAAGTTTAATACTGCATTGAAAAGACAACACCCCAAACAATGCAACACACTCTCAGTACTTTACTGAGATATCAGCTTAGATTAAATCCTGACCCAGAAACTTCTGACACAGATGTATGGTGCAGTGCGACTATGGCTGTTTTTTATATCGCCATTACGGCACAAGGAGAACTCAAGCAGGCAACCATGACCAGTTCTAGATGTTTCCAGCAGCGTGCTTATGGTCCCAATCGGTATATTTGTTTAATGCTAACTTTTAAAGGCTGCACTCGGGACAGAATCATGTTTAGTCTTCTTTACAGTGAAATGGCACCCAGTGGCATACTGACAATATAAAATCAACATGACGACGAGTGGGAGAGGATACATATTAAGGACCCATTGAAAATATTAACTTGATGTAAACTCCTTGCTGATTTTCTAAGCATACTAAAAAAATAAAATTGTTAAAATGCAGAAAGACAGCTAGGGAATAAAGAGGTCAATCTAGCTGTGATGGATGAAGATATGACGAATATTTTGCATTAGCTTTCATATGCGGTGGCAGGGAGAATCTGTCCCGGTTTGATCCCCTGACATAATGGCTGATGGAGGTTTTGAAAAAGGATTAGAAGTCGGCCTCAAGAATGATACTCAGCTTGAAACACTTTTGTTACCCAGTTAGGCTGAAAAACTGGGTCCCAGGGTTATCAGAGAGGTGTTTAAAATAATGAAGGGACTAGGCGGTGTTCTTACTGACTGATTATTTCAATTAGATAGGTTAGGGAGGACCAGGAGTCATGTGTAAAGGTTACATAAGGATGTGAAGGTTTTCATTTCCCTGAGAATAGTAGACCTATGGAACAAGTTGCCGGCTTGTACAATGAGCGCCAACTACAAAGGAGAGCACAACTTCAAAAGAGAGCTGGACTAGTTCTTAGCTGGAGCAGTGATCACAGCATATAAAAAGATAGGCGAGATACCAGGTAATATAAATCATGGTCAATGTGGTGTCCTGGGTTTGTTCTGGTTGCAGAGGGGTTAGAAGAATTTTTTTCCTAAATTGGCCTTGGGTTTTTAAAATGTTTTTTTCCCCCTCTCCCAGCAAATTTCATGACTGTTGCTGAGTGGGGACATTGTAAATCACGATGCTTATGACATCACAACTGTGTAGGGCACACTCGATGGACCAGCTGGTCTTTTCCTGTACATTTTTGTATGCTCATATGTAGGTGCACTAGGAGGAGGATATAGAACAATTGTTAGAGAGAACTGTAGAAAGGGAATTGGTTGAGAAAATTGCAGAATTCCAAGTGGATAAGTCACCGAGCAGTATTGGTATAAATCTTGGCTCTTGAAGGAAGAGAGAGGGGAGATAGCAGAAGCCATGTCCACGATATTTCATAAGAATTAGGAACGGGAGTAGGCCATCTAGCCCCTCGAGCCTGCTCCGCCATTCAACAAGATCATGGCTGATCTGGACGTGGATTCAGCTCCACTTACCCGCCAGCTCCCCATAACCCTTAATTCCCTTATTGGTTAAAAATCTATCTGTGATTTGAATACATTCAATGAGCTAGCCTCAACTGCTTCCTTGGGCAGAGAATTCCACAGATTCACAACCCTCTGGGAGAAGAAATTCCTTCTCAACTCGGTTTTAAATTGGCTCCCCCGTATTTTGAGGCTGTGCCCCCTAGTTCTAGTCACCCCGACCAGTGGAAACAACCTCTCTGCCTCTATCTTGTCTATCTCTTTCATTATTTTAAATGTTTCTATAAGATCACCCCTCATCCTTCTGAACTCCAACAAGTAAAGACCCAGTCTACTCAATCTATCATCATAAGGTAACCCCCTCATCTCCAGAATCAGCCTAGTGAATCGTCTCTGTACCCCCTTCAAAGCTAGTATATCCTTCCTTAAGTAAGGTGACCAAAACTGCACACAGTACTCCAGGTGCGGCCTCACCAATACCCTGTACAGTTGCAGCAGGACCTCCCTGCTTTTGTACTCCATCCCTCTTGCAATCCAAATAGTGCTAGGGGACTGGAGGATAGCCACTGTAACTCCTCTGCTCAAGAAGAATGACAAGCCAGATAATTATAGACTAGTTAGTCTAATATCAGTTATAGGTAAACTCTTAAAATGCACAATACAAAATAAAATCAATCAGTGAACATTTAGAAATGCATGGCTTAATCAAGGGCAGCCAGAATGTATTTGCTAAAAGCAAATCATGATCGACAAATTTAGAAGTGTTTTTTTATGAAGAAAACACACAAAAGGAATGCAGTAAATGTCGTACATGGGGATTTTCAGTGTTCAGCAAGATGTTTTATGGGAGTAATCACAAAAATTCAAGTATGTGGTTTAAGAGGAAATGTAGCAGCATGGATGAAAAGTTAGGTGAGGGACAGGGTACAAGGGGTTAGGGCTGAAGGTTGTTGCTTGGATTGAAGAAAAGTTGGAAGAGGAGTACATCTGAGGTCACTGCTAGGTTCGGTACTTACAAATGATGTTGTCAAGGACAAAGGGAGCATTATCTCAAATGTAGAGTGCTTAGCAAACACAAAACAGAACTGTAAAAGACTTCAGGAGGACACACACAGATTAATGCAATGGGCAGACAGCTAACAGATGTAATTTAATGTGGAGAAATATCAGGTAATACATTTTAGGAGTTAGAACATGGAATAGTAACACTCCATGGAAAGACAGACAGTGAAGAATGTGGAAGAAGATAGATAAGGGTTCAAATACATAATTCCACGGAAGTTCAAGTACAAGCAGATAAATAATAGCATTTGGGTTTTTATAGCTAGGGGTATTAAGTAGAGATGATGATTTGGTACACAGCAATGGTTAAGTCACAATTAGAGTACTGTGTATAGTTATGGTGGCCCATTTTTCCCAAGGCAGGGAAAAGTCTGCAGTTTCACTGGAAAGAGAAAAACTAGATCATTTCCCATAATATATATGCAAGCACAACTCCTGACAAATTGATCAAAAGCATGAATCAGCTCACACTTGCACAAAAATAAAGGTCTAAAGTACAATAATTTTAGCAGACTTACGAGAGGGGTACAATAATGAGATAAGGTCCATTGAGTCTCTTGTGTTCCATCAGGTAAGTAATGAGCCCAATAGTCTGGATCGTCTTTCCAAGTCCCATCTCATCAGCCAGAATTCCATTCAGATTGTTATTGTAAAGAGAAACCATCCACTCTAGCCCTTGAACCTATAGATTGCAGTAGAAGAAAGCTCATTTACTACATAATACTTGGGATGCAACTGTATTTTCTTCTTGGAAAAATTATACGTTAACATTTCAACTTTAAGTCAGATATATTATACTTCTACACATGTCCATAGCTATGTTTAAAAGTGGCTTGTGATCAATAGCACATGGATCTTGCCCAAGCATTTACTTTGAGAGATTTACAATTACCAGGTTTTTTTTTTTTGCAGGCCTTAACCAACACAACTTTGCAAAACTGCAGTTTGCTTCTCAGGCATCTAGAATTTGATCATTTGCTTTAAACCAAATTTAATATGTAGATGAAATGGGATGAACCCCCTCCTCCCCCCCCTTTAAGATAGCAGGTATTGCAATTCCACTTTCACTTGAATAAAGAACATTTGGACAAATCTCACCAAAGCTATATTTATAAACATATAGGGCCCAAGTTTCCACACGATCAAAAACGGGCGCCCCTCCGAGCTGGGCGCCCGTTTTTCGCGCCTAAAAAAAAAAACCTCGTGATTCTGGAGCGTTCTGCAGCTCCTTGTCTGTTTGGCGCGGCGCCCAGGGGGGCGGAGCCTACACACGCGCCGATTTTGTAAGTGGGAGGGGGCGGGTACTATTTAAATTAGTTTTTTTCCTGCCGGCAACGCTGCGCGTGCGCGTTGGAGCATTTGCGCACGCGCAGTGTGAAAAAAACATTGGCACTCGGCCATTTTTGTAGTTCTTTGTAGCTGTTTAATTTTTGAACATTTTTTTTAAATAAAAGCACATTGCCATCAGCACTTGCAGCCTTCTCACTGTCTCCTCTCCTCCTCCTCCCCCCCCCCAGCGGGAAGAACGGGCGCCTCCTACCCCCCTGCGGGAAGAACGGGAGCCTCCTCTCACCCCCCACCGCGGGAAGAACGGCGCCTCCCCCCCCCCACTGCGGGAAAGAACGGGCGGGAGGAACGGGCGCCTCAGGCTGACTGCAGCATTCTCCGTGCCTGAAGCACTTTCACACAGGTAGGAAGATGGTTTATTTAATCTTTTCTTTGCTTATAAATGTTTATTCAGGTTGGATTTATTTGTAGAAGTATAAATAAGGATTTATTGTAGAATTTAATGAGTTCCCTTCCCCCCCCACCTCGTTCTGGACGCCTAATTTGTAACCTGCGCCTGATTTTTTAATGTGTAGAACAGGTTTTTTCAGTTCTACAAAAATCTTCACTTGCTCCATTCTAACTTAGTTTGGAGTACGTTTTCACTGTGGAAACTTTGAAATCAGGCGTCAGTGGCCGGACACGCCCCCTTTTGAAGAAAAAATTCTGTTCCAAAGTAGAACTGTTCTACCTGACTAGAACTGCAGAAAAAAAAAATGTGGAGAATTGCGATTTCTAAGATAGTCCGTTCTCCACCAGTTGCTCCTAAAAATCAGGTGCAAATCATGTGGAAATTTGGGCCCATAGAACTGCTAGAATATAAAATGATGAAAGAATAGTTTAAAAATTAATAGGATACAGAAAATTATGGAACTATTTCAAGTTGGTTATTTCTAAATTGCAAAACAATATTCTAAATGATGTATATTTATTGTAAGTAAAATAGGAGATGTGCACAGTACAGGAGTGAATATTATGTACAGATGTCTGCTTTTCCTCAATTTTCACCTCCCCAACAATGTTGATTTTTGTTGCATCGCGAATGTGTGACTTGTACAGTAGCCTCGTATGTCTTGCTGAAATGGTTATTATTCACGTGCTGACAAGTCATTCAAGCCTGGGGTGTATTATCCCTTTCCTCAAACATCCAATTTCTAGTGAGGGTCACTAGCAGTAGAATATTTGCTGCTGATCTCATTCTTTTTATTCACCTGGCTTGATTTGCCAAGGTTGTGCATATTTAATTTGAAAAAGAAAACGGATTCATTGTAATTGGAGATCAAAAACCTTCCACATAATTCTGTGTTGGAATTATTCATAGAGTATTTTCACCTTACCTGGTAGTGCTTAAGCGATCCATTGATCAGAAAAGTGGATTGTTTTTCTACCCTCTCTGTGACTGCATGAGCCACTGCATAATACGACTGGGACCCTTTCATTCCTGCTCGCATGCTGTATTCATCATCAACATCATGTCTAGCACATCTAAAATCAAAAAAGGTCAGTGGTAACAATAGTTTCCAACCACTGAAGCAAAAAAGTCCTTTTTAAAAAAAAAAGATTATCCTATTAATGGGAACATCAGAACCAGTGTTCTCACTCAAATGAAATAGAGCAAATGCCACATCTACATAAGCCCCATCAAAGCAAAAAAGATATTTTTTGTGGGTAATCCCAATTGTCTTTTATTCTCGTGTCATTTTCTCACTACCTTTAAAAGATACAGACAAATGCTTTTGGGGGGGCGGGGGAGGCACGAGGTTATAGAATCACAAATTTACAGCACAGAAGGAGGCCATTACGGCCCATCGTGTCCGCGCCGACCAACCAAGAGCTATCCAGCCTAATCCCACTTTCCAGCTCTCGGTCCGTAGCCCTGTAGGTTACGGCACATTTAAGTGCACATCCAAGTATCTTTTAAATGTGGTGAGGGTCCCTGCCTTCCTGCCTCTACCACTCTTTCACGCAGTGAGTTCCAGACCCCCAACATCCTCTCTGGGTGAAGACATTTCCTCTCATCTCCTCCAACCACCCCCAATTACTTTAAATCTATACCCCCAGTTGTTGACCCCTCTGCCAAGGGAAATAGGTCCTTCCTATCCAGGGCCCTTATAATTTTATATACCTCAATCAGGTCTCCCCTCAACCTCCTCTGTTCCAAAGAAAACAGACCCAGTATCTCCAATCTTCCTCTTAGCCAAAATTCTCCAGCCCAGGCAATATTCTTGTAAATCTCCTCTGCATCCTTTCCAGTGCAATCACATCTTTCCTGTAATGCGGTGACCAGAACTGCACACATTACTCCAGCTGTGGCCTAACCAGTGTTTTATACAGTTCAAGTACAACCTCCTTGTTCTTGTATTCCATTTGCCTTCTTAACTACCTTATCTACCAGGCCTGCTACCTTCAGGGATCTGTGGACCTGCACTCCAGGGTCCCTTTGTTCCGCTACACTTTTCAGTGTCGTACCATTTAATGTGCATTCCCTTGCCTTGTTACACCTCCCCAAATGCATTACCTCACACTTATCCAGTTTGAATTCCATTTGTCACTGTTCTGCCCACCTGACCAGTACATTGATATTTTCCTGCAGTCTGCAACTTTCTTCATCATCAACCACACAGCCTATTTTAGTGTAATCTGCAAACTTCTTAATCATACCCCCAACATTCAAGTCCAAGTCATTGATATATAGCACAAAAAACAAGGGATCTAGTACTGAGCCTTGCGGAACCCCACTGGATACAGCCTTCCAGTCACAAAAATAATCAACTATGCTTTGCTTCCTGCCAGAGTCAATTTTGGATCCAACTTGCCACTTTGCCCTGGATCCCATGGGCTATTACTTTCGTGACCAGTCTGCCATGTGGGACCTTATCAAAAGCTTTGCTAAAATTCATATACACATCATACGCACTTGCCCTCGTCGACCCCCCTGGTCCTCCTCAAAAAATTCAATCAAGTTTGTCAGACAATACCTTTCCTTGAAAAATCCATGCTGATTGTCCTTGATTAATCCGTGTCTTTCCAAATGAAGATTCCAAAATGAATAATTTTCCCACCACCAAAGTTAGGCTGACTGGCCTGTAATTAATCTGTCTATCCCTTTCTCAACAAAGGTACATTTGCAGTTCTCCAGTCCTCTGGCACCACACCTGTACCCAGAGAGGATTGGAAAATGATAATCAGAGCCTCTGCTATTTCCTCTTTTGCTTCTCTTAACAGCCTGGGATACATTTCATCTGGGACTGGGGATTTATCCACTTTCAAAGCTGCTATGTTTATCTCGTCTAATATGTCACACTCCTCCTCCCTCACTGCAAAGTCTGCATTGCCCCTCTCTTTTGTGAAAACGGATGCAAAGTATTCATTAAGAATCCTACCCACGTCTTCCACCTCCAGACACAGATTTCCTTTATGATCTCAAATAGGCCCCACTCTTTTCTCTAGTTATCCTCTTGCTCTTAATGTATTTATAAAACATCTTTGGATTTTTCCTCATTTTACTTGCCAACATTCTTTCATACACTCTCTTTGCTTTCCTGATGTCTTTTTTTTTTTTACTTGCACCCCTGCACTTCTTGTACTCCTATAGAGTTTCTGCAGTGTTGAGTTCTCGGTATTTGTCATAAGCTTCCTTTTTTTTCTTTTTCTTACTCTTTATGTCCTTTGACATCCAGGAGGCTCCAGATTTGTTAGCCCCTTTTATTTTAAAAAGGGAACATGCTTGCTTTGTACCTTCAGGATCTCTTCCTTGAATGCCTCCCACTGCTCTGACACTGATCTACCATCAAATAGCCATTTCCAGTCCACTTTGGCCAAATCCCATCTCAGCTCAACAAAATTGGCTTTACCCCAATTGAGAACTTTTATTCTGGGTTGACCGATCTCCAGTTACTACGCCGGTGGAAAACAAGTGGAACCAATAAAACGCAGGAGCCCTGTTATATCAGGTCCTTGCCGGTTTCCACAAATGATAGCCATGGGTGGAGAGTTCCTCAGTTCCTCAGACAGGAGTGCCTGTTACTGAGCATGTTCAGGGCCAGACATTTCAAGGGTAGCCAGTACACCAAGAGATGAGGCGTGGAGCCTTCATACGGGCACATGTATGCTCCACTGATGTGATTCTGGTCTTAAAAGGCCTTTCTTTGAAAAATAAATTGCTTCCTGAACGTAGGGGCTGATCAGAGCAGTGGCAGTGTCCACGGTCAGGTGAGGGCAGAGGCCCCCCACAGAGAGAGGGGGCAATTGTTTTATCTTGTCCTGACACAAGGTAAAACAATTGCACCAAGCTGCACTAGCACCTCACTGACCCCATGCAAATGAGTTGCCTGCCCATCTTGCAAAATGTTGGAAGGTATTGGCAGGTATGACCCCCAGCACAGCCAGCAGGATCGCTGATTGTGGAATTTTGGAGCCAAAGTGTGTAAATGGAATCTAGTATCAGCCAGGAACAAACTCTCAATATCATAATTCTACCTATTAACCTTTTCCTCCTAAATTATGATATTGAGGAGGGAGATTCATTAATGTGCAATACAGCACAAGAGATTTCTCATTCTCCGCACTGACTTCTCACAACCATCAACTCTGGGGTATCCTTAGAAAGTGTACCAAATAGTGCCCAAATCAGTAGCAGAAGTGGATGTGGACGTGGAGAACAAGAACTTGCATTTAAGTAGCACCATTAACATCCAAAAGGGCACGAACATGTGTGTGCCCTTGTGCGCATGGTCGGCACCGCCTTCTTTTGCTCATGTGCACCCTTCTGCACAGGTCAGCACGAGCCCTGCTACCCTTACGCTCTGTGGGCCAAAGCCCATCACAAGATTTGTGCAAGGGGGGGAGGGCGAGAGAGAGTGAGAGTGAGAGTGAGAGTGAGAGTGAGAGTGAGAGTGAGAGTGAGAGTGTGAGAGTGAGAGTGAGAGTGAGAGTGAGAGTGAGAGTGAGAGAGTGAGAGTGAGAGAGTGAGAGTGAGAGAGTGAGAGAGTGAGTGAGAGAGTGAGTGAGAGAGAGAGAGAGAGAGAGAAAGAGAGAGAGAGAGAAAGAGAGAGAGAGAGAAAGAGAGAGAGAGAGAAAGAGAGAGTGAGAGAAAGAGAGAGTGAGAGAAAGAGAGAGTGAGAGAGAGAGTGAGAGAAAGAGAGTGAGAGAAAGAGAGAGTGAGAGAAAGAGAGAGTGAGAGAAAGAGAGAGTGAGAGAAAGAGAGAGTGAGAGAAAGAGAGAGTGAGAGAAAGAGAGAGTGAGAGAAAGAGAGTGAGAGAAAGAGAGTGAGAGAAAGAGAGTGAGAGAAAGAGAGTGAGAGAAAGAGAGTGAGAGAAAGAGAGTGAGAGAAAGAGAGTGAGAGAAAGAGAGTGAGAGAAAGAGAGTGAGAGAAAGAGAGTGAGAGAAAGAGAGTGAGAGAAAGAGAGTGAGAGAAAGAGAGTGAGAGAAAGAGAGTGAGAGAAAGAGAGTGAGAGAAAGAGAGTGAGAGAAAGAGAGTGAGAGAAAGAGAGTGAGAGAAAGAGAGTGAGAGAAAGAGAGTGAGAGAAAGAGAGTGAGAGAAAGAGAGTGAGAGAAAGAGAGTGAGAGAAAGAGAGTGAGAGAAAGAGAGTGAGAGAAAGAGAGTGAGAGAAAGAGAGTGAGAGAAAGAGAGTGAGAGAAAGAGAGAGAGAGTGAGAGAGAGAGAGTGAGAGTGTGAGAGAGAGAAAGAGAGCGCGGGGGCGAGAGAGGGAGGGGGCGGCGAGAGAGAGAAAGAGAGCGCGGGAGCGAGAGAGGGGGGGGGGGCGAGAGAGGGGGGGGCGAGAGAGAGGGGGGGGCGAGGGAGAGAGGCGAGGGAGAGAGGGGCCAGGGGGAAACGGGCCAGGGCAAAACGGGAGGGGGGGGTGCCAGGGCAAAACGGGAGGGGGGGGGGGGGCCAGGGCAAGAGAGAAGTGGTATCAGAGGACAGAGAATGGAAGGTGTGAGTGGGGTGCGGGGGGAGAGAGAAAGAGGGGTAAATCGGAAGGAGCGGGGGTGTAGAGAGACAGAAATGTATGAGAGAGAGCGAGCGCGCGCGAGAGCGAGAGCGAGAGCGAGAGAACGAAATCCGGAATTCACGACATGGTCACTATTCACTTCATACCCAATAAACCTGATCCACGTGAGCTCTGTTGTGTCTGGAGTAAGCAGTCAGAATGGCTCGAATTACACTTTGCAAAATAACTGATTACATAGGCAGAGAGGATCTAATTACACATTCCATAGAAACTGCTGGGTGTATTGTGTCCTCCAAGAGGACCAATCAGGACCTGCCATCCAAGGGGACCAATCAGGGTTTTTAGTGTTGTGAATAAACACGTCCATGTTCTAAGGTGCTTCGTGGAGGTGTAATCGACAAAATGGATGCCAAACCAAAGCAGGAGATACAAGGAGTGGTGACCAAAAGCTTGGTTAATGAAGTTGGTTTTAAGGAGGATCTTACAAAAGAGAGGGAGTACGAGAGGTAGAGGTGTACAGGAAGGGAATTCTAGAGTATGAGGACCAGGTGGCTAAAGACATGGCTACCAGTGTCTGTTTGTATGACAATTAAGTGAGCAACTGCTATTCACTTATTATTTCCCAGATCTTGATAAATTGATTCTAACCAACAAGAGCATCTTGTGTGCTCCACTGCAATGAATCAGTAAAATAACACCCTATATATTTGGGATACAAAGATAAACAGTGATTGCTGGAGATTGTAAGAAAAAAGTAAATGCGGATAATACACAGATCTGCATACATCTCAGAAAGAGAATACAGATAGCACTTGGAGTAGAGACTGAAATAATCCGACAAAGGGTCTCGGTCTGAAAAATTAACCTCTTTTCAGATGCCAAGGGACTTGCTTACACAAGTCAGGACAAAGCAAATTTTCTCTCCTTATTTGGCATCGCCATTCTTAAGACACACCTGCAGTTTCACACTTCTACCACTAGATGGTGGTTATAAGTTTGCACAGATGCTTATCCTCAGATGAAAAGATTTTTTTTAAATTTGAAGAATTTGTTAGGTTCGCTTTCTTTTATTCATAGCTGTTGTTGACTTGGATGTGTAGTTTAAAAAAAAAATTGCGATGTGATTTTCACTCTTGTTGACTGCTTGCTAATTTAATTATTGATAATTTATATTTGCAGGTGTGACAGAAAATCTATTTAGGATCTTTTATTTGTAACGAAATGTGACACGATGGGACAGGAAATGCAGTTTTTTTCCTGAATTAATCAAATGTCTGACTTTGCTGAGTGTTTGCACATAGTAGCAAGTCTCCAAATAGCAATTCCTTAAAAATTAAGGTTGTAAACCAAGCATAAGTTTTGATACATACTCAATTATCTGTTTGGCAAAAAAGTCAGATACATCGTCGATGTTGGAAATAATAATCTTCTTTTCTTCACTCTCAGGTGCAACTGGGGCTTCTTCATCTTCCTCCTCAAAAAATAAAACAAACCTTATATTCAGATCAAACAATACAGACATTATGCCAATTAGAACTGGTATAGCTTTTTGCCTCAATGCACAAGCACTGGGATGAAACAAATTAAAAATACATAGTGAAGAATTACATCCCATAGTTATGACTCACCAGATGGTCAGCTGGAAGCCTTTTTGTGTCTTTGGTGATAAACTCTTGAACATAAAGGAACAGAGCATATCTAATTCAACAGGTTGCTGGATTTCATTAAAAGGAAGCACAGTGGAGCTCCAATTCAATATGACGTGACACGACAGATGTTCACACCCACAATGTCCTATCCAGAAACTCCTGAGCTCATGCAAACCATGTTGATGTAGTAGGAAAAAAGCCAGTCAACCTCGGCTGCTCTTCCATATACCACACTGCTGGCCAACAGTTGTAGGGCATAATATATAGAGGCTAGAATCAACATAGCTTCTGTCGTAGACCATTCAGCTTTAAGCCTGTTCACCATTCAATGAGATAGTGGCTGATCTGTATCTCAACCCCATTTATCTGGCTTTGCTCCATATTCCTTAATATCCTTACCCAACAAAAAATCTATCTCAAGTCTTAAAAAGTTTCAATTAGCCCAGCATCCACAGCATTTGGGGGAAGAGTTTCAGATTTCTACTACCCATTGTGTAAAGAACTGCTTCCTGATTTCAGTCCTGAATAGTTGGGTCTAATTTTAAGATCATGCCGCCTTGTTCTGGATTTCCCCACCAGAAGAAATAGTTCCTTTGGCCCCAAGTTTCCACACGCTACAAAACGGGCGCCCCTCCGAGCTGGGCGCCCGTTTTTCGCGCCAAAAATGGCGCCGGAAAAAAACGTGCGATTCTGGAGCGCCCTGCAGCTCCATGTCTGATTGGTGCGGCGCCCAGGGGGCGGAGCCTACCACTCGCGCCGATTTTGTAAGTGGGAGGGGGCGGGTACCATTTAAATTAGTTTTTTTCCTGCCGGCAACCCTGCGCGTGCGCGTTGGAGCGTTCGCGCACGCGCAGTGTGAAGGAAACATTGGCACTCGGCAATTTTTGTAGTTCTTTGTAGCCGTTTAATTTTTGAACATTTTTTAATAAAAGCACATTGCCATCAGCACATCAGCACTGAGGCTTCTTTCAGCAATGAGAAGGCTGCAGGAAGCCTCAGAAAGTTGAGGCAGCCGTTTCCCGTCGGGAAATGGCTGCTGAACTTGAGGCTTCCTGCAGCCTTCTCACTGTCTCCTTCCCCCCCCGTCCGCCGTCTGGAACGGCTTCCTCCCGCCCCCCCCCCCCCCCCGCTGCGTTCGGTCGGTCGGGCCAGCACTCCCTCCCTCCCTCCCTCCCTCCCCACGCCCGCTGTCGGGTACGGCTTCCTCCTCCCCTGCCTGCCGTCGGGAACGAACGGCTTCCTCCCCCCCTCCCTCCTCCCCCCCCCTCCCCCCGCGGGAACGAACGGCTGCCTCAACTTGAGGCTTCCTGCAGCATTCTCCCTGGCTGAAGCACTTTCACACAGGGAGGAAGATGGTTTATTTAATCTTTTCTTTGCTTATAAATTTTTATTCAGGTTGGATTTTTTTGTATAATATTTGTATAAGTATAAATAAGGATTTATTGTAGAATTTAATGACTTCCCTTCCCCCCTCCTCCCCCCCCCCCCCCCCCCCAACTCTTTCTGGACGCCTAATTTGTAACCTGCGCCTGATTTTTTAATGTGCAGACAAGGTTTTTTCAGTTCTACAAAAATCTTCACTTGCTCCATTCTAAGTTAGTTTGGAGTACGTTTTCACTGTGGAAACTTTCAAATCAGGCGTCAGTGGCCGGACACGCCCCCTTTTGAAGAAAAAATTCTGTTCCAAAGTGAAACTGTTCTACCTGACTAGAGCTGCAGAAAAAAAAATGAGGAGAATTGCGATTTCTAAGATAGTCCGTTCTCCACCAGTTGCTCCTAAAAATCAGGCGCAAATCATGTGGAAACTTGGGGCCTATGTATCTACCATATCGAATCCGGATATTTTAAAGAAAACTATCAAATATCTGGTTTGTACACATTGCCAGAGTAGATAGGGTACTATGGATAATTTTCAAAGAGCTGAATTTAGGATCAAGTATCTAGAGTTCAAGGAATTCTATTTTATTCCTTTAAAATGGTTATACTACTTTTTATATACATCGTGTTGATCTATTTTCTATGCTATTAGTGGAGACTCAAAGCATTGAAGCAGTATTCCTCAGAAATCTTTGCAGAATTCCAAATATGTTTGTTAACCATAAAGGGGGGGGGAGAAAGAGAAATCAACAAGTCACTTAGATACTGAGATTTTAAAATAAACTCTGGAAAAACTCAATTCTTGTTTGTAACTGGCAAATAATCAAGATGGATCAATCTAGACCAATGCAAGTTGCCACAGCTTTCCAAAAACTCACTCCCCAAACTTTCCGCCAATATAAAAAAGATATCTGTTTGAATTGACATGAACAAGGACAACAGTTCAACATTTCAAATTTAGTGATAGCTTTTTCAGAAGAAAATAGAACTACAGATACAGTATTGAGAATCCGGTAGCCTCGGAACCGAGCTCGCTCCGGATTCTGTGTATTTCCGGACTTCGGAACGTCTTTATAACGTTCCAAATCCAGAAACGCCCGAACCCAGGTTAGCATATTTCCGGACTTTGGAAAGTCTTTCCGACGCCTCGAGTCCGAAAACACCTGGGCCAAGGTAGGTAGATAGGGGCGGGGGAAGAGATGGGCGGCGGCCCGACTCCGCCACGGATCATCCCCGTGCCCGGATTACGGAACAGTATGGATTCCGGCACTCCGGATTCTTGACACTGTACCTGGAGTGGGACAGTTTCGGCTTTGGGCGCAATTGGTAATCTGGGTGCACTTTATGCCCAAAATTGTGCAGGTTTTAAGAGGCTCCCCCTCCTGCCCCATCTGAGTTTCCACTCAAACTCATTTGCATATGACCAAACATAGAATCTGCCATGAACCAGCGTTTTGAAACCCTTTTTTTGTAAATGTTTGCTTTAAAAAATATTCCTTAATATATTTAAAGGTGGCAACTTGGTGCAGTTTGATTAGAACAGCTGAAAATGGATTGATCATAAAAAATCATTTTTAAAATCAACGTCAAACCACCATCTGCGAGTAAGCGGATTTTAAATTACTGAAATAACTTAAAAATACACAGAACCATTTGCTAGTTACAGTATTAAGTTTTAGTAAAATTTAAAAAAATTATGTTCACTAAAAACTTTTAAAAATGTGACTATTAGTGGCCTTGCGCCCAAAAGAATCAGCTTAATTTTTAGAGCCTCCTGGAAGGCCTGCAAATGAGCACAATTAGTGGAAACTCATCTTGGGGTCGCGGCCAGTTTTGTGGACAAAAGAGCGCAGAAAATCAATTTGCGCTGGATGTAATCAGTGCTAAAAAATACCGCAATCTTTTGCACTGGTTACGCCAATTTCGGATGAATTACGTCAAAGAAAAAAGTGTAACCGAGCGGAAACTCCAGGCCAGCAAGTGAAACGATTAGAAAAGAAAGCTCACAGCAGTATGTTTTTCATTTCCAGCAAAATAAGTCCTATCTCAGTGAGCTTTAATACATGGGTCAGGGATTCTGGTGCACAATTTAAATAGCATTGAGAACCTCGAGGTGATTGTTTCAAAGTACTTTATAAAATCACTGTCTGAAACGGCCTTCAGCCTGTACAGTTACTTTCACATGCTCAATAAAGTTGGCAAGCAGCCAGAAAATAAATCTTTAGTAATCGACCTCATCAACTGCTAGTTTTACCCAGGGAGGCCTGGGAGAAGTACTAAGCCTGCCTTCTATAGCATGCAGTCATTTTGTTTTAAGAAAAGAACAGAATTTGGATTTGAAAAAAATTATAAACTAACATCCAGAATACAATTTTGAAGCACACAATTGAACTGGCCGACCGGCACAAACTTTTGGCATAGGTCATTCCAAAGGCGTCAAAAAACAGACATTGTGGGTCTATCTCCACAGGTAATCATTGACGATATATTTGAATGTAATAAAGAAATCAGAGAGAACAGGTAAAAGCAGCATATTTTCCCAAACCTTCTCAAATTAGTTTGCAACTAATTGGCAACACTCAAAAATGCAATTTGAGTATCTTCAGAAATAGCATTAGCAGGTTCCACCAACAGTGGATTTCATACATAAAAAAAACTGAGCTGGACAGATGTGAGGCAGCCCAGCCTATTCGAAGTTAGCTGATTTCAGACGAGAGCAGTGGGGAGTACTATAATTAGTCAGCATTCCCTGGGTTAGGGAGGGGAAAGCATTCCTGCTCTTGAACAATATACAGTGACCCCTGCTGTCAGTTCATGCATGCGGATGTCAGTCGATTTGAGAGCTGTACTAAAAGGCAACTGTACCTCAAGAAGTCTATGTCATCAGCAGAAGGGAGGGGCAAGAACTGTCAAATGGAAGTGAAATAAAGCTGTAACGTGCCACAAAATTGAAAGAAAGCATCATACCTCCTCTTCATACTCTGATCCACTCTCCTCAGTATCTGATCGTGGAGCTACTTCATACCTAAGGAGGGGGGGGGGCAATAGAAAAAAAGTCAGGTGGTCAATATTTCCACAATTAAAAGATTTAAATTGACACAACTAAAGGTTTACCACTAAGAATCACGCAATATCCATTAATAAGCTTATAAAAATGAAGATGAATTGTGGATAAGCTGAACACACTGGCTCTCACTGCAAAGCATGGGCATTGCTTTTCATTGGCTTTATTTTTAAAATTGAAGGAAGGGAGCTGCTATGTTTGTTAAATTATAATTTTTTTTTCCAGTATAGACTTCAACAAATTAACAAACCATTCTCGTCACAAACAACAAACATAGTTCTTGTGATTCACAGTACCAGATAACAAGTTCAAACAACTTGTCTGACTTGCGCTTCCTTGTTCATTCATATAGACATTTATGAACTAGCAGATCTCCTGGATAACTGGGTTTGAACATAGCGATATGCTGCACTGCTGGCCTGATCTATCCATATGAAGCCATTGTTCAGGTACCCCCTGTAATGAAGTATTCTGAAATGATCAAATCCAGGTACTTCAGCTGTATGTAAAAGCAGTTCAGAGGGAAATTCTAACTGTTTGTAAATTTCTGGTTCCTGCTCAGAAGGACCTTTTGCGAAAAGCTTAACTTTAAAAAAAAAATAACACAGAAGACCGGTCTGCATTCGGAACAAAGTGCAACAGATGTGCTAAATGCAAATCTTATAAATAACTAGATGTCCTACAGCATCGCCGGTGGTAAATTGGAGAATTCATAAACTTCGCCACCTCAATCCTGGCCTACGCTAAACCCATTCTCTGACATGGGTGGAGTCCTATCGCCAATGGACTGAATTTAAAACCCTCAGACAAACCTCTCCATGGTCTCATTCCACCCAATCGCTGCAACCATCTCCTGCATATTTCCTGTTGGTTCATCCTCAACCCACTCCATCTTAAAATGACAGAACTGCAGCTGCCTTGACATCACTAACTCCATGGTCAAACCTTTATACCACTATCTTCCTCCCCAGTTTTGAATGTCTTTCCAAAACAGATATTGGTGAAGCTTATGGTCACCTCTCCTAACCTTGGCACCTGTTGCTTTCTTTTTTGCCTCTTTAATAGAGCTGAGGGAAGTTTTTCCATGTTAAAGGTACTCTTATAAATGGCAGTTGTTCAATTATTACAATGGGTGTGGCAGCACAGCAAAGACAGATGTGGGACCAACAGTCCCCCGAAGGTGCACGGCCGCACATCAATCTGGAGGTCCCACGCAGGCCAATCACAGGCTGGAAGAGATAGTGTTCAAAATGTAAATATAAAGGGACCACGCACTAAAAATTGAGAGAGAACATTGTGTGGGACCATGAGGTGTACATTGTTGGGTGAGAGAGAACTGGGCAAATCAATGGTGTTTGCCTCCCCCAAAAAAGTGCAGATAGGGGTTTTCGGGATTTGGTGGGGGGGGGGAAGCATGGAATAGCCTACAGCTGGTGTCCAGGCTCTCAGTAAGTCCCTAAGTTGTGTGTTAGAACTTGTGAAAACCCTGACCTTGGTGTATCCAGTTGCAGTTAGGGTGAGAAGTGGCTTGCAGCTTTAGAAGGATGAGTTCTGGAGCTCCAAGGCAGGTGTGAATAACAGCACAGCACTACCTACCTTGGGAGACAGTTGCATCTCAGTAGTGAGTAAACAATAGTGTCCTACTTTACAGGCCAAGCATGGAGGATTTGAATTCCTATTCATTTTTATGTCCAACTGTGTCTCAGAACAGCATGACAGACAGGAGTGCCCCACACATTCAAAATTACAGGACAACCTTTTACTACTGTTACATAAAATGCAAACATGACTTACTTACCCAGGATTCATTTCCAACCATGCATCCAGTTGGACAGCTTTTGGAGCCTCAGGTCCCTGAAGGACTTTCCCAGTTTCAACGTGAATAACTTTAACTGGCAAGTCACTCATCTGACTGCTTTCATCCAAAAGCTGATATAAATGTAAAAGTTTTTTTTTGTAAATATGAATTCATAGCTTAAGTAAACAAGACCATACCACATTAGTTGAACACATGATCAATAGAAATAGTTTTGAATACATTTCTCCCCATTTTTTTTTGGGGGGGGGGGGGGGGGGCGGTAGCGGGCAGGAAAGGGAAGCTAAAATATATGAAATAAATGTATAAAATCTTGACGGGTCAAAAAAATGCACAACATCTCAGAAAATAAATGTAATACCTCAAAGCAAACAACACTTAAAAAATTGACAAACCAGTCTTCCCCTCTAGTCCAGAGTTCAAATCCACCTAAACTGGTGCAATGCAAGTTTCCCCGGTATGCTGACTGCAAAGTCCTATAGGTACAGGTTGAACCTCTCTGGTCCGGCACCCTCGGGACCTAACTGGTGCCGAAAGAGAGAATTTTCCGAACCACGGGAGGTCAGTGCTGGTGATCGCTGAGTGAGAGAAGAGAGGCGGGGAATGTTGGTGATTGGTCATCGCTCTGTCTGTCTCAGGTCTGACGCCCCTTCACTGCGCTATCAAGTCCCACAATTCCATAATGAGGAAGCAGAGTGATATGTTGAGCGCATAACAGTGAGCTCCAAACCCAGGCCCAGGAAAGCAGCAGTTCCGCCACGGATGCTGAACCACGGATGTTTCCGGACCAGAGAGGTTCAACCTGTACTGAGTTTGGGCATGAAACAGTATAAATGTCAACAATTGGCAAGTTCATTAGCAGAATGGTTGCCATAGAAAGCGTTGCAATGGTGCAGTAAGAGGAGCTCTTGAGGTTGGATTATAATGCATCTTCCTATGGTATAGTACAGGGAGCGTAAATGTGCATCTAACCTGACCTTAACTGGATATTCTTCACCCAGCACAGGTTAGGTCATTCATCCAAAAAGCACATTTAAAATAACTGAACACTTATTTCTGGGTTTAGCCATTTGAAATACATTGTGCGGGCAGTAGGTGGGACTACTGTCTGGGAATCACCTCTTGCTCCAAAGTCAAGGGTGGAAGTTGGCTACATCTACAGGACTTTGGCAGCAAAAATTCCAGTTTTTTTGACTTATTGGCTGCTGTCAGAAATAGCAACCAAATAGCCTTTGTCCCTGCACCCAAAAGATAAAAAATACTTAGCTTTGAAGAAAGTTACTAACAGATCCATCAGGTTGCCAAGCAACCTGAAATACTGAGCTGCCTTGTTTGGGGGGGGGGGGGGGGGGGGGTAAAGAGAGAGAAAAAAAAAGAGGAAAACATCTGTCTGATTGGGATCCAAAAATGACAGAATGCATTATGACATCACTTCGTTACGTCCATTCACTTTAAAATGCTCCTGTGTTTTTCAGCCAGGCGCTTCCCAACCATGTCATCCACAGCCTAGGAAACTCCCGCCAATGACAAATAGGCCTGCAACCCAAATTTATTCTGCCCAGTCACAAACTGCATTAGGCAACCAAAAAAAATACTTACCATTGGGTACCCAAAATAAAATCTACTCCATAACCATACTGATATTCTTTACATTGTTCGGCACAAAAACTCTTAATAAAGTCTACAAAATAGTGACTCAAAACAACTCACCTCTCCATCGGGAGCAAGGCTGGAACTTATTCCTTCAATAGGTTCCTCAGTTTTCTGTTGGATTTAAAAGGATAGAAATGTTATTATTGTTACAAGTACTAATTCAGAGAAGCAGCTTTTAACTATGAACACTGTAACATTTACCTCAATAGAAAGAATAGAAGGGAACCAGGCCAGGCACATCTTATAATATTTTCTGTAAGTCAACTACTATATCAAATTGGAAATGTATGACAAACAAGGTATTTGCTGTCATCCATTTCCAATTTGGAAGCGTGACAGTAAAATAAAAGCCAGAGCCCAAATTAAGAAGCAAAGATAATACTTGAACTTTTGTTTTTATTGTAATACTTGAAATTGGTTGGGGAAGGTGGTGTCAAGAGAAATAGCAGTAGTGAATAAGACAACAGAAAACAATTTTGAAGAAAGGAGATAGAACAGAGACAGACAGAATGGAGAAAGAACTTGCACGTATGACTGTAGGACCAATGTTCCCTTCAAGCTGTGCAGCGGTCTGGATCACTAGCTTTTAAATGTAAAAACGGCGCATGCGCAGACTTTTGAATGGGCCGCGCAGCCCGCTAAAGGGGCCACGCGACCCAAAAAACATTAGAGGGAACATTGGTTAGGACGTCCCAAAGCGCTTTACAGCTAATGAAGTACTTTCGAAGTGTAGTCACTGTTGTAATGTAGGAAACATGGCAGCCAAATTGCACACAGCAAGTTCCCATGAACAGCAATGAGATAATGATCAGGTAATCTATTTTATTGTTATTGGTTGAGGGATAAATATTGGCCAACCAAGAATAGTGCCATGGGATCTATTACATCCAACTGGGAGGGCATACATGGCCTTAATTTAACATTTCATCCGAAAGACAGCACCTCCAACAATGCCAACCTAGATTATGTGCTCAAATCTCTGGAATGGGGCTTGAAACCACCAACTTTGAGTCAGATGAAAGAGTGCTACTACTGAGTCAAGGCTGGCTCTATATGAAAGGATATGGGGGAAAAAAAAAACATAATATAGGCCCCTTCCCCTGCTCAGCGGGTAGGGGAAGGCCAGCTCAAGGAACAAGGTAGTGGTTACATCTTCTGGAAAGGCAAACCAGAAGAACGCCACCTCCATGGGGTAGACTTCACCATAAAAAATGAGTTAGTTGGACATTTTAGAGACTCCCCTTGCGAGATAACGAACGCCCCATGACCCTTCGGCTCATCCTAGCCCAGAACCAGTGCACTACGGTCATCAGTGCATACGCCCCAACCCTGGAAGCTACAGACGAGACCAAAGAGGAATTCTACTCCAGCCTTGCACAATCCCTGTCCCGAGTCCCAACGGACGACTTTAACGCCAGAGTTGGAAAGAACACAGACCTCTGGGGAGGTGTGACCGTCAGAGAGGGGGTCGGGAAAACCAACTCCAACAGTACCCTCTTCCTGACGAAATGCTTAGAACATGGCCTTGTCATAACCAACACCTTGTTTCGTCAGAGCGACAAGTACAAGGCCTCATGGCAACACCCTCGCTTCAAGCACTGGCATCTGCGAGACTACGTCATCATCCGAGTGAGGGATCACAAGGATGTCCACATCACCCGCATGACAGGAGCAGACGATTGCTGGACTGATCACCGCCTAATCCGCTCTGTTATTTCCATCAACATTGCCCCAAAACAGTGGCGGCAACAGAAACGCTGCCGCAGGAAAATCAACACTGGAGCACTCAAAGAACCTGCTAAGAAAGCCCTATTCAGCCAGCGCCTCACAACAAACCTGACTACTTCCAGTGAACTGGAGATGCAGAGTGCCCAGTCTGCCCTCAAGGCCTCCATAATTAGCACCTGTGAAGAGATGCTTGGTCACTCCATCAGGAAACATCAAGACTGGTTCGATGAGAATGACCAAAAGATCCAGGAGCCAATAAGCCGCAAATGCAACGCATTCTTGAACTGGAAACAGCACCACAACTCGAGAGCAAGAATGCAGCTCTATAGACATCTGATGGCCGAGGTCCAACATAAAACTCGCGACCTAAACAGATGGTGGATGGGAAAAGTGCAGGAGATCCAGCAACTAGCCGACAATCACAACGTGCGTGGATTCTTTAGTGCAGTCAAGACCACCTACAGCCCAAGCATCCACGGTCCCACCCCACTGAGGGCCAAGAACGGAAAGGTACTCATTAAGGACAGAGAGGCAGTCAGTGCCCGCTGGAAGGAGCACTTCGAAGATCTCCTTAACCGAGACTCGATCTTCGACGTGAATGTCCTCGACTCCATCACGCAGTATGCTACCCGCCGCCACCTCAGCACAACTGCAGCCTGGTGTGGAGGTAGAAAAGGCTATCCAACAACTGAAGAACAACAAGGCCTCAGGAGCAGATGGAATCCCTGCCTAAGTACTAAAGCATGGTGGAGAAGTACTATTGGCATGAATCCATGAACTAATATCTCTTATTTGGAAGGAGGAGAGCATGCCAGGGGATCCGAGAGATGCTGTAATCGTGACCATCTTCAAAAAAGGTGACAACTGCGGTAATTACAGGGGAGTTTCCCTGCTGTCTGCCACAGGGAAAGTCATCGCAAAAATCCTCCTCATTCGTCTTCTCCCAGTAGCTGAAGAGCTCCTCTCAGTTACAGTGCGGATTCCGCCCACTAAAGGGCACAATGGACATGATCTTCACCGCGTGCCAAGAGAAATATACAGGGAGTAGCATCAACCTCTGTACATGGCCTTCATTGATCTCACAAAGGCCTTCGACACTGTCAACTGTGAGGGATTATGGAGTGTCCTCCTCAAATTCGGCTGCTCACAAAAGTTGTCACCATCCTCCGCCTGCTTCACGATGACACGCAAGCCGTGATCCTGTACCAACAGATCCACCACAGACCAATATACGTGCAGACCAGGGTCCAGCAAGGCTGTGTCATCAACACTCTTCTCGATCTTCCTTGCTGCAATGCTCCATCTCCCCCTCAGTAAGCTCCTCGCTGGAGTGGAGCTAATCTACAGAACAAACAGGAATTGTTCAATCTCCGTCGCCACCAGTCCAGATCCAAGGTTGTCCCATCCTGTCAATAAATTACAGTATGAAGATGATGCTTGCGCACACTCGGAGGTCGAACTCCAAACCATCGTCAACACTTTCACCGAAGTGTACGAGAGTATGGGCCTTACATTAAACATCTGTACGACAAAGGTTCTCTACCAATCTCTCCCTGCCACAGTACTGCCCCCGATTATCAAAATCCATGACGAGACCTTGGACAACATGGACCACTTTCCATTCCTTGGGAGCCTACTGTCAACAAGGGCAGACGTCGACAACGAAGTCCAACACCGCCTTCAGTGTGCCAGTGTAGCCTTCGGTCGCCTGAGGAAAAGAACGTTTGAGGACCGGGACCTCAAACCCGGCACCAAGCTCATGGTCTACAGAGCAGGAGTGATACCCGCCCTCCTATATGCTTCAGAGACATGGACTATGCACAGCAGGCATCTCCATGCACTGGAGAAATAGCACCAATGCTGCCTCCGCAAGATCCTGCAAATCCATTGGCAGGATAGGCGCACCAACGTCAGTGTTCTCGCTCAGGCCAACAAACCCAGCATTGAAGCATTGACCGCGCTTGATCAGCTCCGATAGATGGGCCACATCTTCCGCATGCCCGATACTAGATTCCCAAAACAAGAGCTCTGACACGCCAAGCAAGTCCCAGGTGGGCGGAGGAATCGCTTCAAAGCTTCCTTGAAAAGGTGCAACATCCCCACCGACACCTGGGAATCCCTGGCCCAAGTGGAGGAGAAGCATACAGGAAGGCGCCGAACAGAGAGTCTCTTCGCCGGGAGCACGCGGAAGCCAAGCGCAAACAGCGGAAGGCGCGCACGACAACCCAAGCACCCCACCCACCGCCCCCCTTCAACCACCACCTGCCCCACCTGTGACAGAGACTGTCGATCCCACATTGGTCTCATCAGTCACCTGAGAACTCATTAGTGTGGAAGCAAGTCATCCTCGACTCCAAGGGACTGCCTAAGAAGATAGGCTCCTGCCCCTGAAATACCCAAGGAAAGGGCTTAGTTATGCTAATATATTATTCCTTCCCACACCAGTCAAATAGGCTACCAACACATGCTGTCGGAGTTTGTGTGTAGAATGTCTATTTAGGCAAGATACTGGAAGGCTACCAACTCCCTGTGGAAATAGTGTCGTTATGAGTGGTTGGCTTCAAGATAAGCAGGAAGGGAAAGGGAAAAACAGACTGAAAGGTGAAGCAATTAAGAACCAAAGAATGGGAAAAAAAAGAATGAAAATGGAAAAGGCAAATAAGGGATACTGATCAATGGAAAAACAGGGGAAAAAACTCAACGTGCAATAGGTACACTTCCCAAATAACTAGGGTATCATTTTCTACCCAAAGCTGGGGATACAAACAGGGACTAGACCAGTTTCATACCTCAATTTAGAGGACTGAGTAGAACAGGTCAGAACAAAATTAAAATGCCCTGGGTTCTGCATACAAGCATTAATAGGAAGTACAGACCTTCTTTTTCTTCTTCTTTTTCTTCTTTTCTTTAGCCGCCTGGGCAGCTTTATGCTCGTAGACCAGTTTAGTGAGGCTGGCAACATACTCGTCTGTTTGTTGAAGCAGGTATGCAAGACGCTTATCCTTTTTCTGGTCAATTAGTTTACGATAGCCTTCTTCATCTTCTGCCTGTTTTCAAAAAATTAAAATCAAGGGGTTAATTTACAAAATTCACATGGTACTTACAGAACAGAAACAGGCCATTTGGCCCAACAGGTCCATGTCAGTGTTTCTGCTCCACATAAGCCTCCTCCCACCCTTCATCTAATCCCAACAACATATCCTCCTTTTCCTTTCTCCCTCATGTGCTTATCTAGCTTCTCCTTAAATGCAGCTATGTTAGTCACCTCAACTACTCTGTGTGGTAGCGAGTCCCACATTCTAACCACTCTCCAGGTAAAGAAGTTTCTCTTGAATTCCCTATTGAATTTCTTGGTGACTATCTCATATTTATGGCCCCTAATTCTGGTCTCCCCCGCAAGTAGAAACATCTTTCTATGTCAATCCCATCAAATCCATTCATAAACTTAGAGCTCTATCAGACTATCCCTCAGTCTTCCATTTCCTAGGGAACAGAGCCCGAGCTTGTTCAATCTTTCCAGTTCTGGTATCATTCCAGTAAATCATTTCTGAACTTTCTCCAGCACCTCTATATCCTTTTTATAGTAAGGAGACCAGAACTACTCACAGTACTGCAAGTGTGGTCTAACCAAGGTTTATACAAGTTGAACATAACTTCTCTGCTTTTCAATTCTATCCCTCTAGAAATGAACCTTAGTGTATTTGTTTGCTTTTTTAAAAAGAGCCTTATTAACCTGTGTCGCTACTTTTAGTGATTAGTGTATCTGTACCCCCAGTTACCTCTGCTCCTCTACCCCATTTAGACATTTATTTTCCAAGGAGAATGTAGCCTTATTCTTCCTACCAAAATGCACCACCTCACACTTATCTATATTGATGTTCATTTGCCAATAATATGCCCATTCTGCAAATTTGTGTGTGTGTGTATATGTGTATACACACACACACACACAAATCACTAAAAGAGGAATTCTACTCCAGCCTCCCCGAGTCCCTATGGACGACAAACTGATCCTCCTCGACGACTTCAACGCCAGGGTCGGTAAGGACACAGCCCTCTGGGGAGGCGCGATCGGCAGAGAGGGGGTAGGGAAAATCAACTCCAGCGGTACCCTGTTCCTGACAAAATGCCTAGAACATGACCTTGTCATCACCAACACCTTGTTCCGCCAGAGGGACAAGTACCAAGGCATCGTGGCAACATCCTCACTCCAAGTACGGACACCTGCTGGACGTCATCGTCCGTGCGAGGGACCGCAAGTACGTGCGCATCACCCGCGCCATGACAGGAGCAGATGACTGCTGGATGGACCACCGTCTAATCCGTTCCGTCATCAACATTAACATAGCCCCAAAGTGGCAACAGCAACAGAAGCAATGTCGCAGAAAATTCAATGCCAGGGCACTCAAAGACCCTGTCAAGAGAGCCCTATACAGCCAGCGCCTCACTGCCAACCTGGCGACCCTCGATGACCCCGAGACGCAGAGTGCCCACAGCGCCTGGTCTGTCCTCCAGGCCATCATATCCAGCGCCTGCAGAGAGATGCTCGGTCACTCAACCAGGAAACATCAGGACTGGTTTGACAAGAATGACCAGGAGATCCAGGAGATAATAAACCGCAAGCACAGGGCATTTTTGAACTTAAAGTAGCAACCCAATTCGGGAGCAGCAAGGCAGCTCTACAGACAGCTGAAGGCCAAGGTCCAACAAAAAACCCGTGACCTGAATAGATGGTGGGTGGAGAAAGCATAGGAGATTCAGCAGCTGGCCGACAACCATGGCGTGCGAGGATTCTTCAGCGCAATCAAGACCACTTACGGCCCAAGCACCCAACACCCCACCCTACTACTGGCCAAGAATGGAGAGGCATTCATTAAGGACACCGAGGCAGTCAGGGCCCACTGGAAGGCCCACTTCAAAGATCTCCTTAATCGAGACTCTGCCTTCGACATGAGTGTCCTCGATACCATCCCGCAGCATGCGACCCGCCACCATCTCAGCAAACCCCCAGCCCTGCATGAGGTAGAAAAGGCCATCTGTCAGCTCAAGAACATGGCATCAGGAGCAGATGGAATCCCCGCTGAGGCACTATCGTATGGCGGAGAAGCACTATTGGCATGAATGCATGACCTCATCTCTCTTATCTAGAAGGAGGAGAGCTTGCCGGGAGATCTCAGATGCAGTAATCGTAACCATCTTTAAAAAAGGGGACAAATCCAACTGCAGTAACTACAGAGGAATCTCCCTGCTGTCGGCCACTGGGAAAGTCATTGCTAGAATCCGCAACTGTCTTCTCCCTGTGGCTGAAGAGCTCCGTCCAGAGTCACAATGCAGATTCCGTCCACTAAGAGGGACAATGGATACGATCTTCACCGCGCGATGACAAGAGGAATGCAGGACACAGCACCAACCCTTGTACATGGCCTTCTTTGACCTCACAAAGGCCTTTGGCACTGTCAACTGCGAGGGACTATGGAGCATCCTCCTCTGTTTCGGCTGCCCCCAAAAGTTTGTCACCATCCTCTGCCTACTCCACGATGACATGCAAGCCGTGATCCTGACCAACATATGCACCACAGACTCAATGCACGTGCAGACCGGGGTCAAGCAGGGCTATGAGATTACGTCAACGCTCTTCTCTATATTCCTCATTGCAATGCTCCATCTCAAACCCAACAAGCTCCCCGCTGAGTGGAACTAAACTATAGAACCAATGGGAACCTGTTCAACCTTCGTCGCCTCCAGGCTAGATCCAAGGTCATACCATCCTCTGTCATTGAACTACAGTACGCGGACGACACTTGCATCTGCGCACATTGAGGCTGAACTCCAAGCCATCATCAACATCTTCACTGAGGCGTATGAAAGCATGGGCCTTACACTAAACATCCATAAGACAAAGGTCCTCCACCAACCTGATCCCATCACTCAGCACTGCCCCCCCCATTCCCCAGCCTGGTCATCAAAACCAACGGCATGGCCTTGGACAACATGGACCATTTTCCAGACCTTGGGAGTCTACTGTCAGCAAGGGCAGACATCAACGACAAGGTCCAACACTGCCTCCAGTGCGCCAGTACAGCCCTTCAGTCGCCTGAGGAAGAGAGTGTTCGAAGTCCAGAACCTTAAATCTAGCACCAAGTTCATGGTCTACAGAGCTGTAGTGATACCCGCCCTCCTATATGGCTGAGACGTGGACCATATACAGTAAGACACCTCAAAGCGCTGAAGAAATACCACCAATGCTGCTTCCGCAAGATCCTGCAAATCCACAGGGAGGATAGACGCACCGACATTAGTGTTCTTGATCAGGCCAACATCCCTAACATCGAAGCACTGAGCACACTCGACCAGCTCCGTTGGGCGGGCCACATCGTCTGCATGCTCAACACGGGACTCCCAAAGCAAGCGCTCTACTCTGAACTCCTACACGACAAGCAAGCCCCAGGTGAGCAGAGGAAACGTTTCAAGGACATCCTCAAAGCCTTCTTGATAAATTGCAACATCCCCACCAGCACTTTGGAATCCCTGGCCCAAGACTGCCCTACGTGGAGGAAATGCATCCGGGAGAGCACTGAGCACCTCGAGTCTCTTCGTTGAGAGTATGCAGAAAACTAAATGCAGACAACGGAAGGAGCGTGAGGAAAACCAGGCTCCCCCCACCCACCCTTTTCTTCAACGACAGTCCCACCTGTGACAGCCTGTAATTCCCGTATTGGACTGCAGAGTCACCTGAGAACTCATTTTTAGAGTGGAAGTCTTCCTCGATTTTGAGGGACTGCCCACGATGATGATGACACCCACCCGTCTGCAAATTTGAAATTGTATCGGCGATAGGTCATTGACCTGAAATGTTAACTCTGTTGCTCTCTCCATAAATGCTGCCTGACCTGCTGAGTATTTCCAGCATTTTCTGTTTTTATTTGAAATTGTACTTCGCATCCAAGTAGGTTATGTAAATGGTGAAGTGGTCTCAGGACCGATCCTTATAGAACACAATTTCCCACTTGTTGTCATTCTGTGTAACTACCTTTAACCCCCAGTCTGTTTCCTGTTTTGTAGCCTGCCTGCTCTCCATTCTGCTACTTGTCTCCTGACTCCATATGTTCTGATCTTTAGTTATGAGTCTACTCTGCAGTGTCTTATGGAAGGCTCTTTGAAAATCCAAATATATTATTAAGTCTACTGCATTACCCCCTTATCTAGCCTTTTTGTTACTTCTTCAAAGAAATCAATAAGGTTGGTCAAGGATGACCTTCCCTTTTGAAATTCGTGCTGACTGCTCTATTATTTTTAGTTGAGATGTTTTTCCATTACATCTTTGAGTAAGCATTCCATTATTTTTCCTATCACCCACATTAAGCTAATTGGTCTAGTTCTCTGGACTTGTTCCAGCTCCATTTTTAAATATAGGAATCACATTAGCAGAAATTTACACCACAAGGTTTCCAGTCTGGAGATTTTTAGTTTAAACAAACGTGTCTACTACTTCCACGCAATGCAAAGAGGCTCCCAGATTGATGAATATTTTAGTGGGTGCATATGTAAAGGTTAGATATCATGAAGTATGACTGGGTCAAATTTTTAATAGCCATTGGAAACTGCAACCAACAGAGGGTTACAAATTCACTATAGGGATGATTCGATAAGCTGAAATAAGTGAGTTTGACAGAAACACAGAAAATTTGGCAGCTTTGAGTACTTTTCTTTAGCTTTTTTCACATTTGTCTGAAGATGAATAAAATTTGAATAGAAACTATTTCAGTCCACACCTTTTCAGGTTCTTAAAATCCATAACCAATGACAAAATTTATGCATTAATGAGGGCTTTCTTTTACTGTTGGCAATGTTTTTTAAATACAAGTTACGAAATACAAAAATCAGCAAGGGCCTGTAATATTTGAACCTAAATACCCTAATTTCCCCCATACACAATCAAATGAAAGAAAATGGACCAGTACTTTAGAGATTTGAGATACAAAAAAAGTTATCAGCAATTGGAGATGATTGCATGGGAAAAAAACATTAAGTAGCAAATTTGTGGTTTGCAATTGCATTCTTGTTTATAATTTATATTAGAAATTGAACTGCAAACATTGCAAGTCCAAAAGACGACTAGCTGCTGAATGCTATTACAGGGTAATAACAAAAGTATCTAAAATCAGGTATAAAGCAAACATTGCCCAGTTACCCATTATTAATAATGGATATATTTAAAACCAGATATTACAAGTACAATATTATAAATTGTAAACGTGGGTGATTCCGGAGTCCGGTCTGCGTGAACCGGCTCTCATTTCAGTCGTTAAATCTAACTCCCATATCTGATGACAGAATCGTAGATAAAAGCTGGGTTTATGAATCTCCAATGGGACAAGAGAGCCAAATTAAGCAGCATAAAGATAGCAAGTCAGCTCATAGATACTGGTCTCCCAGAATCCAAACTAAAATGCTAATGTACAACTGCCTACAAGTGCACATCTAGTTCAAAACTGCAGTAGGTCCTACAGACATAGCTGTTTGTCAATATTTCCATTCTGTATTTTACAAAGGTCATGAGAACACTGGTAAATGACCACTTAAAAAAAAAAGTATTAAGATAGAATCAGAATAGCTGTCCATCATCCCTCCGTTATAATGAGTACATTATTTACCCAACAGGATTTAAGCAGCCAATTTCAAAACTATGTGACCATAAACCAAATTGCCTTTTCATGGATAGATCTGTTAACAATTGGAAGTGTACTAAATTGTCAGACATTACATTCTTAGAGCTAAAATAATAAGTAAAAATAGCAGATAAGCTTTCATTAGTGTCTGCAAACTTCTGTACTTTGGGATTAGCCTTTGGTGTGTGTGAGAAGTCAGCATGTAACAGAACTTTGACTCTTTACATCACAAAGCAAACGCGTGTTGGAAATTTAAATACCATTAGTTCAGAAAACGTAGCACTACATATACCAACTGCAATCTTAAAGCTAAGCAGCAATCGACTCAACAAAGTGGTAGTTGCTTTGGTAGCTATCAATTTGGTAACTACCAGGCCATTTTCTACATGTGCCATGCTTATTTCACACAAGACATTTGCTGTCCTCAATGTGTTTTATTAAATAGAACCCTCTACATTAGAATAATACAGGAACAACCAAAACAATGTAGTCAACATTACCATCAGCCTCCTCATTCTTTCTTTCTCAATCCTCTCAGTTTCTTTCTTCTGTTCACGCTCCGTGTTGGCATGCCAAGTACCAATGGCTCGGGAAAGCTTCTGAATTTTTCCAGTAACTGAACGGTGATATTCCTTGAAGTCTTTTGCATGCTGCAGTATGCTGTTGAGATATTCCTAAAACACACATACATCATTGAAGAACGAGCTTTTGTATCGTGCCTCCATATCCTCCGACATAACAAAGTGACTTTATTTCAAAAGTAATTTAAGAGGGAAAACAGCAGGCCCTACCAACAGCAAAGAAGAAGAATGATCTCCTAATATTTTTTTTGTGGTGTTGGGTGAGGAATGAATGTTTGTCGGAACTCCTTGCTCTTCCAATACTACTATGGTATCTTTAATGACCACCTCAACAGGAAGGCAAAATCTGGTTTTATTGTCTCATCCGAAAGACAGTGCCACAACAGTGTAGAGCTCCCTAGTACTAAAATAAAGTATCAGCCTACAAGTCCAGAAGTGAGATTGAACCCACATCGTCCTGACTCCAGGAGGTAAGAATGTTACCACTCAGAGGCCATTTCAGCCATCGTGTCTGTGCTGGCCAACAAAGAGCTATCCAGCCTAATCCTACTTTCCAGTTCTTGGTCCATAGCCCTGTAGGTTACAGCACTTCCAAGTACTTTTTAAATGTGGTGAGGATTTTTGCCTCTACTACCTTTTTAGGCAGTGAGTTCCAGACCCCTACAACCCTCTGGGTGAAGAAATTTCCCCTGAAATCCCCTCTAAACCTTCTACCAATTACTTTAAATGTATGCCCCCCTGGTTTTTGCCCCCTCTGCTAAGGGAAATAGATCCTTTCTATCCACTTTATTTGGGCCCCTCATAATTTTATATACCTCAATAAGGTCTCCCCTCAGCCTCCTCTGTTCCAAGGAAAACAAACCCAGCTTATCCAATCTTTCCTCATAGCTAAGATTCTCTACTCTTGGAAACATCCTCATAAATCTCCTCTGTACCCTCTCTAGTGCAATCACATCTTTCCTGTAGTGCGGTGACCAGAACTGCACGCAGTACTCTAGCTGTGGCCTAATTAGTGTTTTATACAGTTCAAGCATAACTCCCCCCATGCTCTTGTATTCTATGCCTCAGTTAATAAAGGCAAGCATTCCGTATGCCTTTTAATCATCTTATCCACCTGGCCTGCTAGCTTCAGGGATCTGTGGACCTGCACTCCAAGGTCCCTTTGTTCCTCTACACTTCTCTGTGTCCTATCATTTGATGTGTATTCTCTTTCCTTGTTAGCCCTCCCCAAATGCATTACCTCACACTTCTCTGGATTGAATTCCATTTGCCACTGACCCAAGTCGACACTTGGGTACAGCATAAATTCTCAATTATACATATTTTAATTTCCCCCCCCCTCCATTTCTAGATAAGTTAGGACTACCATAGTATAAGAATTTCTCAGTATCAATCTTCGATATATGTTCTTAACAAGGTCATGATTATGCATTCGAAAACTTTTTGATTTGGTATTCCAGCTATTATAAAACATTTTCCACATTCAGTACTGAATTATTTCTGCCCAGTAATCATTTCAGTTAGCAAGTGTATAAAAATCTATCGCAACGAGTGAAGATTACTAAAAAAAATACCTGCCATTTTAAGATGGGGGGGGGGAGAAAAAAAAAATCAGAATACACGTACTCTTTCTTAAGTGCTGCGAGAACATTCAGCAGTAAAATAGAGGATTTATTCCAGTGAATTGCAGAAGTGCATTTATGCAATCCTTTAAGGTTTATTATTAAACAAATATATTTTGACATTTCTTGATATACAACGTATACATTCTATAACTACTTTTAAACTTGCCTCCAGTTATCTGAATTCTTGTAACATGTATGTCAGGTTTGTGGGCCAGTGACATAATGGCCTGAATTTTAATCCTTGGCGGGTTGCGAGTCCGAAGGTGGGGGGGGGGGGTGGGGGAGGGAAAGAGAGGCCTCCTGGAGGGGTCTCAGATCGCAGGGGGTGGGTGGGTTAGGCAGGGACAGTGGATCGAGGAGGCAAGTGTAAAGGCACTTACCTCCTGGATCCAGCTGTCCTCACCTTCCATTAGCTGGCAGATTTCACGAGACCTGCAAAACCTGACCACCCACTATTAAAATTGAAATGGTGGCTAAACCTGAGGCATTACAGCCTCTTATAATATTTAAATGGGCAACACGCTTCCTGGGAACAAGTTGGCTGCCCGCAACCCAGTCCCACCTCCGTTAAAATCGGAAGTTGGCGGGTTGGAAGCAGGTTCTGGTCAGGATTCAGACTTTTACACTAACTTCCCATACGACCCCCAACCCACCTTTTTTGGGTTGAAATTCCCCCAATGAGTCTGAGGTATTGGTTCAATTTTCACCATCTTTTATAAACCACAGACACAAATCTAGAGGACTAGCTTGATTGCAGTTTTTTTTAAATGCGTGGCGGTACAGGAGAGGTATTCAGCAGCTTTTTTTTTTACAAAAATGCATCTAAATTGCAGACAGAGATTATTTCTCTCTATTATCCCTTACAGTTGGCTCAATCATGAAGGCTTTGTGCATACCTGATGTTTCTGCCTGCGCTTACGCTCTTGCTCAATCTTCTGTTGCTTCTCCAGCTTTTCTGTGATACGAGCCTCTCTTAATGACTGCCGTTTACTACGTTTGTAGGCCTTCACATTTAGTGCTGTCTCCAGAGTTGTGTCACGGCGCATACAGGCAACCACCTCTTGCCTTAGCTGTTGGTTATTTTAGAAGAAAAAAACAAAATATATTTTTTTTTATACAGAGGATTACAAAACATTTCTCTCAAGATTACTTGAAATCTAACAACAGTCAACACCTTCCTCAGTTCTAGCTTGTTAGTGGAGAAATATAAAATGATGGTTTACACATTTTCAGATTATATTGAACAAGTGTGCAGATAGACTACCAGTATACAATCATGGATGCTTGTGGCTTTCAAACTATAAATGGGGCTGAAAATTAAATAGTTCTGCATCCAAAAGGAGGAAAAATGTACGTTGTACTTAAGTGAGGCCTGCAACATAGCTGTACAGTTGAGGCTTGTGATGTGTGTGGTGTGACAAAGTCTGTGGCTCTCGTATTGAACTGTTCAGCCACCAAAGAACTCACTTCAGGAGTGGAAGCAAGTCTTCCTCGATTCCAAGGGACTGTCTATGATGGATCTGTATTGGGAATTAAGGTTATTGGTGTGTGTGAGCTGTGCTACAGCAGTATCGTAAGGTCTGTGACATGGTATTCGTGTTTGAGGTACGTTGGCATTGTACTATAAAAGTTCATGATGAGTAAGCTGTGTTACAGTAGTTCAGTTGAAGTTTTTTTTTAATTCATTCACAGGATGTTGGGGTCGCTGGCAAGACCAAAATTTATTGCCCATCCCTAAATACTCTTGAGAAGGTGGTGGTGAGCCACCTTCTTGAACTGCTGCAGTTAGCATGGGGAAGGTACTCCCACAATGCCGTTAGGTAGAGAGCTCCAGTAGTTTGGCCCAACGAATGCATGGGTTACGTCAATCACAGTAAAACTTATAGGCCAATAAAGACTTGGTGAAATCAAGACAAAAGTCCTATTTCCAAATAAAATAATTCAATGGTACAATTTAAAAAAGTATACAGGAATAGACACCTAGGGGTGTACATACAGGAAAATTGAAACGGCTGTTAAAAAAAGCATTTCGACCCTTGTCTTTATAAACAGAGGCAGAGAATACAAAAGCAAGGAAACATTTATAAACCACTTGTTAGACCCAAGTTGGAATACTGTGTCCAATTCTGGGCACTACACTTTAGGAACGTTATCATGGCCTTAGAGAGGGTGAAGAGATTTATTAGAATGGTACACCAGGGATGCAGTACTTCAGTTTCATGGAGAAATTAGAGAACCTGGGGTTGTTCTCCTTAGAGCAGAGAAGGTTAAGGGGAAATTTAATAGAGGTGTTCAAAATCATGCAGGGTTTTGATGGAGTAAATAAAGAGAAACTGTTACAAGTTGCAGAAGGGTCAGTAACCAAAGGACACAGACTTAAGGTGATTGGTAAACGAACGAGGCGCGAGACAAAGAGACATTTTTTTTTAAATGCAGCAAATGATGATCTGGAATGCACTGCCTGAAAGGGTGGTGAAAGTAGATTCAATAGTAACTTTCAAACAGGAATTGGATAAATAGTTGAAGGAGAAAAATTTGCTATGCTGGGCTGGAGAAAGGGCAGGGAAATGGGACTAAATGCAAAGCTTTCAAAGAGCCGGAACAGGCAGAGTGGGCCAAAAAGTCTCCTGTGCTGAATCGATGATTCTTTCAATACATACCTGTCGTTGGAAGTTGAGTAGTCGAAGTGCTTTTAACTCAACAGTAGCTTTATTGCGCAAATCCGGTGGCAAAGAACCAGGCAAGTTTTCAAGCTCTTGAATACGATGAGCAATTCGAGCCTGAAGTCTTTGTGAAAAGAAAATCAAGATTAATTGTAACATTAAACTTGCAGAAGAGGCTCAGGTTCAAGCAGCATATAGCTCAACCATAATTGTTTTTTTGAAAGTTTAAAAAAAGTTTATACTCCACACAAGTCTCTACCTTATCTCAGCCTTTCAGCATGGCTTTGTATTCCCTTTTCTCTCGTGCACTCATCTAGGGGTCAAGTTTCAGCCTGAGTTGCTCCTATTTTTTTTGGAGCAACTGGTTTAGAATGGAGTATCTTAGAAATTGCAATTCTCGGCATTTAGTTTGCTCCAGTTCTAGTCAGTTAGAATAGATTTTTTCAAAAGGGGGCGTGTCTGGCCACTTACACCGGTTTTGAAAGTTTAGGCAGTGAAAACTTACTCCAAACTAACTTAGAATGGAGTAAGTGTAGATTTTTGTACGCTCAGAAAAACCTTGCTTACACTTTACAAATCATGCATAGGTTACAAATCAGGCGTAGGGAACTGGGGGGGGGGGGGGGGGGGAGGGAGTAATTAAATTCTACAAGCATTCAACAGTCTTACTTATACAAATAAAGAGGCAATCTGACTAAAACATTATAAACAAAGCAAAGACAAAATATTGAATATTCCTACCTGTGTGAAGCAGCAGCAGCCTTCAAGCTACGGTGCTTCAGGCAGGCCTTCCTTCCATGAGACAGGGGTGGCGTCAGTGGCTCGACGGCAGCCGAAGACACAAGCAGCCTTCGAGCTGCGAGGGAAGCTGAGGCCATTCGGCCACGGGATAGGGGCAGCGGCAGTGGCTTACGGAGGCTAAAGACACAGCAAGCAGCCTTTGAGCTGCGAGGGAGACCGAGGCCATTTGGCCACGGGCTAGGGGCGGCAGCAGTGGCTGACGGCGGTGGAAGACACAGCAAGCAGCCTTCGAGCTGCGAGGGAAACAGAGGCCATTCGGCCAGGGACAGGCAGCCAGATAGCCAGTTTGAAACTTAAATTTGCAGAATGGGTGCTGCATTGTCAACACCAGGTGATTTATTCAACAGTACTGCTAAAAGCACTCCTTCAGACACAAATAAAAAATCACCAAAATTCAATCCCAAGCCTTTCCAGGGGTCCACGAGACAAATCAACACTTTTCTTTAAGTCTCTTTAAAAATGGCCGAGTACCAATGTTTCTGGGCTACTGTGCATGCGCGCTCCAACCCGCACGCGCAGGGCTGCCGGCACGACGTTGCCTCATTTAACTTAGCCCCGCCCCCTCCACTTGCAGAATCGACGAGACTCTGTGACTCTGCCCCGCTGCAGTGTGCGCATTGTGCCGAGCTCCCAGGAACCAGCAAGGAGCCGGAGAATCAAGAGGTATTTTTCTGTCGCACTTTTAGGCGCGAAAAATGGCCGTCCAGGTCGTCGCTGTGCCATTCTAGGCGCGGGCCGAAACTTGACCCCCTAGTTTCCTTCCAAGCTATTTGCCTCAGCCAGATTCTAACCACTCCCTGAATAAAGACATGTCTCCTTATTTCCCTATTGATTTGATTAGTAACAGTCTCGTATTTATGGCCTCTTGTTTTGGATTCTCTCCACAAGTGGAAATATTCTCTCCACATCGACCCTATCCAACGCATTCATAATTTTAAATTTTACTAGGGCACCTCTCGAAGTCGTCTCTTTTCTAAAAAAAAAATCCCCAATCTGTTCAATCTTTCCGGATGGCTGTTATTTCTCAGTTCTGGTACCATCCTTGTCGATCTTCACCTTAGCATGAATGTGCATAATTAATTCTTTAACACTAGCAAGGCATTTTTTTTTAAAACTGCTGCATTGTGAATTTTGAAAATTGTTGTAACCACGACTGGCAAGGACATCAAAAGAAGCTGACTTGGGAAACATGAATGAAATCAGCACTATGAAAGCTGAATAATCAGTAGAGCTATTCACAGAACCCAGAATGTTTTCGCTTTCTGGTTATTTCAACTACAGAATTAAACAAATTTAGCTTTCACACTGATGGGCTTCTTCAAACCAGTATGCCAAGAGAGGTCAGTACCATTCGACTTAAAAAACAAAAATGCAGATGAAGGGTATTGAACAGTTAGAAAAAGAATTACAAAACCTCTCTAAGGTATTAGTGCTATTCAAAGTAAAGTAAATACGAGGAGAAACAGTAAGCCTTTTATTGCCAGTAAAATTTCAAGCCCACAAGCTAAAACAAGCAGAAATCAGTCTTGGAGGCACACAATATGTTTTTTTTAAATAAAGTCTGCAAAAGAGCCGATTCATATTTCTAATAAACCAGGTAACCTTCAACCAGATTGCTGTTAACCAGGCCCAAGGAGCACGGACTATCACAGCTGAGTGACAAAATACAGATCCCAGTATTAACAATTCAACTCGCCTGTATTCACGTTCTTGAAGAATTTCAACAGGATCCAACCCCTGTGGTTTCTGGATGGGTGTTATCCGGTTTTGCTTCTGATGAAGTTGGATGGTAGGTGAAGGCTGGACAACAGGCTGTTGCGACTGCGATGCTCCAGGGCCAGATGGGTTCGCCTGTACAGCTGGTGCAGGAGAAGGTCTTCCACAAGTAGCTTGAGTGGGTATTTTTTGAGGCGTATTAGGAATGCCCATTTCATTAACTTGACCTTAAAAATATGTAAAGTCAAATGAAAAAAGGGTTTATTACATTATCCAACTTAAAATACAATGTGATAGAAAAATCAATATCCATACAACTAGAATGAATAGTTGGGTTTATATTCAAATTATTCAGCTCAAAACAGAGAGAAAAACATTTAAACTATACCTGAACTAGTTCATCAATAGAGGGTAAAGAACAAGGGGGATGTCATGGACAGAGAATGATGAGAAAGTACCTTCATATACCACTTAATGCCTTATAGTACTGGAAGACAGGAATGGTCAAACCATCAAATTATCCCAACCCAAAATAGCATAAATGTAAAGTTTTGGAAGAGGAGGAACTTAGTATCATATGCTTCCACTTTTCATTGCATTTTACAATACATCACGATGGATTTGTTTTCAGGAAATAGAGCAATTTAATGTCAGTGAACACCTCTAATGGGCTAAATTACTTTCCAGCCACGTGTTCATCCTCTCTATCCTTCTATTCTTATTCTCAGTAGCACGTGGTAGTAACGCGGAGATTACTACCTTTGAGGTCCTACCCTTTAATTTTCTTCCTAGCTCTCTGAATTCTTCCTGTAGGACCTTATCCTTCATTTTACCTATGTCGTTGGTCCAGATATGGACCATAACCTCCAGCTGTTTTACCACCCCCCGCGTCCGCTCTGTGACATCGTTGACCCTGGCACCAGGGAGGCACAAAACCATTTGGGAGTCACGTCTATGGCCACAGAAACGCCTGTCTGTTCCCCTAACTATAGAATCTTCTATCACTAGGGCTCTTTTGTTCTTCGTCCCTCCCCTCCTGTGCAGCTGAGCCACCCGTGGTGCCTTGGAATTGGCTCTGGCTGCACTCCCCAGAGGCACCATCGTCCTTACAGATACTCAGAAGTGACCGTCTAGCACACTTACTACGTCTCGTGGTCACCCACTTCCCCTCTACCTGCACGCATTTAAGCTGCAGGGTGACCACCTCCTGAAACGTGCCATCCACGTAGCTCTCAGCCTCGCGGATGCACCGTATTGACTCCACCCGTTACATTTTGAACTATTGCCAGTTCTGACAAAGTGTCATCGACCTGAAACGTTAACTCTGTTTCTCTCTCCACAGATTCTGCCTGACCCACTGAGATTTCCAGCATTTTATTTCAGATTCCAGCATCCACAGTATTTTGCTTTTGTAAAATATATCTATATACTTCTAAGTCTTATTAAACAATTACAGCAGATATGTAGTATGAAGACATTAATTAGTCTGAAAGATTTACTTACCTTCTGTCCAAGGCTTGGGAACATTAGGGACATGTCCTGACATTATTTGTGAGGGTCCGACAGCCTGACCAGCCATTGAATGCATGCCCATGCCTAAAAATTAATAAATGTATATTGATCCATTCTTACTCTAGATCTAAAACAAAAATCTAGTAAAGAAAATGTACCTACTACTGGAGGAGGGTAAAATATGAAGTATGTACATTTCTAGTTAAATTAAATAAATTTTGTTGACAATTTACAGTACAACCACTTTCATGATCACTAAAACAGAGGTTTTACTACCAATATTCCTAAATAATGCCAATATAATCTGATCTGCTGCTGGATGAATTGCTATATTTTAGATTACCCATCATAGGTATTACCTTCCTTCATATGCTATTAATGCAGGGGTTGTGCCAGCACCTAATGGGAACATTGCATTTTTAAGAAATTCATGTTATAGAAGACCCCAATCTTAAATACAGCCTTAGTTCATTAACCAACTCAAGTAATTAAAATAAAGAATTTTCATTGATATAGCATCCTTCATATCCTCACAACATGCCAAAGTATTTTACAGCCAAAAAAATGAAACTTAATCACTTGATTTCGAAGCCAAACGCAGCACCCGACTTGCATACAGCTTGGTTCCACAAAGATAAATGGTCAGTTAATTTTGTGTATTTGGTGATGTTGGTGAAAGAATAAATGTTGGTCAGGACACCAAAAGACCTCCCCTACTCTTTGAATAGGGTCATGCAATCTTTTACATCCAACTGCAAGAGCAAACGGAGTTTCAACTTAACGTCTTATCTGACAATGCAGGACTCCCTAGATACTGCACGGGAGCCAGCCTAGATTATGTGCTCAAATTCTGGAGTGGGGTTTGGACCCACAACTGTCGGACTCAAAGGCGCAAGTACCACCAGTGAGCCAAGAACACAAGAAATAGGAGCAGGAGTAGGCCAGTTGACCCCTCGAGCCTGCTCTGCCATTTAATATCAGGGCTGATCTGATCATGGACTCAGTTCCACTTCCCTGCCCGTTCCCCATAACCCTTTATTCCCTTATTGATCAAAAATCTGTCTATCTCCGCCTTAAATATATTCAATGACCCAGCCTCCACAGTTCTCTGGGGCAGAGAATTCCACAGATTTACGACCCTCAGAAGAAATTCCTCCTCATCTCAGTTTTAATAGAAACATAGAAAACAGGTGCAGGAGTAGGCCATTCAGCCCTTCAAGCCTGCACCACCATTCGATAAGATCATCGCTCATCATTCCCTCAGTACCCCTTTCCTGCTTTCTCTCCATACCCTTGATCCCTTTAGCCGTAAGGGCCATACCTAACTCCCTCTTGAATGTATCCAATGCACTAACAACAACTCTCTGCGGCAGGGAATTCCACAGGTTAACAACTCTGAGTGAAGAAGTTTCTCCTCATCTCAGTCCTAAATGGCCTACCCCTATCCAAAGGCTGTGTCCCCTGGTTCTGGACTTTCCCATCAGGAACAATCTACCCGCATCTAACCTGTCCTGTCCCATCAAAATCTTGTATGTTTCTATGAGATCGCCTCTCATCCTTCTAAACTCCAATGTATAAAGGCCCAGTTAATCCAGTCTCTCCTCATATGTCAGTCCAGCCATCCTGGGAATCAGTCTGGTGAACCTTCGCTGCACTCCCTCAAAAGCAAGTACGTCCTTCCTCAGATTAGAAGACCAAAACGGAACACAATATTCCAGGGGAAGCCTCACCAAGGCCCGTACAACTGCAGTAAGACCTCCCTGCTCGTATACTCAAATCCCCTAGCTAGGAAGGCCAACATACCATTTGCCTTCTTTACCACCTGCTGTACCTGTATGCCAACTTTCAATGACTGATGAACCATGACACCCAGATCTCGTTGCACCTCCCCTTTTACTAATCTGCCACCATTCAGATAATATTCTGTCTTTGCGTTTTTGCCCCCAAAGTGGATAACCTCACATTTAGCCACATTATACTGCATCTGCCATCCATTTGCCCACTCACCTAACCTGTTTAAGTCACCCTGCAGCCTCTTAGCTCTGACTGCCACCCAGTTTATAGCGTCATCTGCAAACTTGGAGATATTCATCCAAATCATTGATGTATAGTGTAAAGAGCTGGGGTCCCAGCACTGAGCCCTGCGGCACCCCACTAGTCACTGCCTGCCATTCTGAAAAGGACCCGTTTATCCCGACTCTCTGCTTCCTGTCTGCCAACCAGTTCTCTATCCATGTCAGTATATTACCCCAATACCATGTGCTTTGATTTTGCACAACAATCTCTTGTGTGGGACCTTGTCAAAAGCCTTTTGAAAGTCCAAATACACCACATCTACTGGTTCTCTCTTGTCCACTCTACCAATTACATCCTCAAATTCTAGAAGATTTGTCAAACATGATTTCCCTTTCATAAATCCATGCTGATTTGGACTGATCCTGTCACTGCTTTCCAAATGTGCTGCTATTTCATCTTTAATAATTGATTCCAACATTTTCCTCACTACTGATGTCAGGCTAACCGGTCTATAATTACCCACTTTCTCTCTCCCTCCCTTTTTAAAAAGTGGTGTTACATTAGCTACCCTCCAGTCCATAGGAACTGATCCAGAGTCGATAGACTGTTGGAAAATGATCACCAATGCATCCACTATTTCTAGGGCCACTTCCTTAAGTACTCTGGGATGCAGACTATCAGGCCCTGGGGATTTATCGGCCTTCAATCCCATCAATTTCCCTAATACAATTTCCCGCCGAATAAGGATATCCTTCAGTTCCTCCTTCTCACTAGACCCTCGGTCTCCTAGTACTTCCGGAAGGTTATTTGTGTCTTCCTTCGTAAAGACAGAACCAAAGTATTATGTTCTTATGATTTGTTCAATTGGTCTGCCATTTCTTTGTTCCCCATTATAAATTCACCTGAATCCGACTGCAAGGGACCTACGTTTGTCTTCATTAATCTTTTTCTCTTCACATATCTATAGAAGCTTTTGCAGTCAGTTTTTGTGTTCCCGGCAAGCTTCTTCTTGTACTTTATTTTCCCCCTCTTAATTAAACCTTTTGTCCTCCTCTGCTGAATTCTAAATTTCTCCCAGTCCTCCGGACTGCTGCTTTTTCTGGCCAATTTATATGCCTCTTCCTTGGATTTAACACTATCCTTAATTTCCCTTGTTAGCCACGGTTGAGCCACCTTCCCCATTTTATTTTTACTCCAGACAGGGATGTACAATTGCTGAAGTTCATCCATGTGATCTTTAAATGTTTGCCATTGCCTAGCCACCGTCAACCCTTTATGTATCATTTGCCAGTCTATCATAGCCAATTCACGCCTCAAAGCATCGAAGTTACCTTTCCTTAAGTTCAGGACCCTAGTTTCTGAATTAACTGTGTCACTCTCCATCCTAATAAAGAATTCTACCATGTTATGGTCACTCTTCCCCAAGGGGTCTCGCACAACAAGATTGCTAATTAATCCTTTCGCATTACACATCACCCAGCCTAGGATGGCCAGCTCCCTGGTTGGTTCTTCGACATATTGGTCTAGAAAACCATCCCTAATACGCTCTAGAAAATCCTCCTCCACCGCATTGCTACCAGTTTGGTTAGCCCAATCAATATGTAGATTAAAGTCACCCATAACTGCTGTACCTTTATTGCATGCATCCATAATTTCTTGTTTGATGCTGTCCCCAACCTTACTACTACTACTGTTTGGTGGTCCCTTATTCTGAGACTATGTCCCCTAGTTTTAGTTTCCCCAAGTGGAAATATCCTTTCTGCATCCAACTTGTCGAGCCCTCTCATTATCCTATATGTTTCAATAAGATCACCTCCCATTCTTCTGAACTCCAATGAGTATAGTACCAATCTACTCAACCTATCTTCATATGTCAACCCACTCATCTCCAGGATCAACCTAGTGAACCTTCTCTGAACAGCCTCCAATGCAAATATATTTTTCCTTAAATACGGAGTTCAAAACTGTATGCAGTACTCCAGGTGTGGCCTCACCAATACCCTGTACAGTTGTAGCAGGACTTTGCTGCTTTTATACTCTATCCTCCTTGCAATAAAGGCCAACATTCCATTTGCCTTCCTGATTACTTGCTATACCTGCATACTAACGTTGCGTGTTTCAAGCACTTCGCAATATTTCTCCATTTAAATTATAATTTGCTTTTCTATTTTTTCTGCCAAAGTGGATAACCTCACATTTTCCCACATTATACTCCATCTGCCAAATTTTTGCCCACTCACTTAGCCTGTTTATATCCCTTTGCAGATTTTGTGTGTGCTCCTCACAACTTGCTTTCCCACCCATCTTTGTATCAGCGACAAACTTGGCTACATTACACTCGGCCCCCTTATCCTAGTCATTAATATAGATTGTAAATAGTTGAGGCCACAGCACCGATCCCTGCGGCACCCCAGTTACTGTTTGCCAACCGGAAAATGACCCGTTTATGCAGACTCTCTGTTTTCTGTTAGTTAGCCAATCCTCTATCCATGCTAATATATCGATCCCAACCCTGTGCAGTAACCTTTTATATGGCACATTATCAAATGCCTTCTGGAAATCCAAATACACCACATCCACTGGTTCCCTCCTATTCACCCTGCCTGTTACATCCTCAAAGAACTCCAGCAAATTTGTCAAACATGATTTCCCTTTCATAAAACCACACTAACTCTGCTTGATTGAATTGTGCTTACTGCTTCCTTAATAATGGACTCCAGCATTTTCCTAACGACAGATGTTAGGCTAACCGCTCAATGCAAAAATAATCCTAATAGCTCCAAGGAGGCTTGGTCAAGAGAGATTCAAAAGAGTAGTTTGGTTGGTAGCTTTACAGGTGGATTTTCAACTTTTTTCAAAGAACAAAGTTCATAGCTATGGTCAGTAATTAGTATTTGTCCTTATTCATTCACTTTCCATCTATAAACAGGTGCATACCAAGTTAGCCTAAAATTGGTTTTGGAACACTCAAGAGCTAAATGTTCCGGCTAACTTAACAGCCTGGGCTACAGGATCTCAATAAGTGCATCAGAATGCTATCCTGCAAATGGCATGAAGAGAAATCCTTCAAATGTTGCCCATAGTACAAGTAGTGAGCTCTAACGTTCCTGTTCATTGAAAGGTTGATAGAGCGGATACAGAGAAATGTTTCCACTTGTGGGGAAGAGTATAACTTGAGGCCACCAATATAAGATAGTCACCAAGAAATCCAATAGGGAATTCAGAAGAATGTTTCTTTACCCAAAGAGCGGTGAGAATGTGGAACTTGCTACAAACGGGGAGTGGTTGAAATGAATAGTATAAATGCATTTAAGGGCAGGCCAGACAAGCATATATGAAGGAAAAGGGAATAGAGGGTTATGCTGATAGATTTAGATGAGGAAAGATAAGAGAAGGCTTGAGTGGACCATAAATGCCGGCATGGACTGGCTGGGCCGAATGGCCTGCTTTGTGCCATATTGCCTTCCCCGGTCAAGAAATAAGAGACACATTCTATCATTAAGCATCTCTGCTTTATGATTGGTTAACCAAAGATTTTGTTTCTCAAGAAAGTTACTCAAGCTTACTTCTCAATAGAAAGCTAATGTTTTTTTTTAACCCAAGGAGGTAAAATTTCCATTCAAAAAACATTGAGTCACAAATAAATTACCTCTTTACATTATAGAACTGCCGATAGCATCCCTACTTTGGCAACAGTCCCATCAAAAAATTGTAGACTTTTCCCAATTACTGCTTATCCACATGCCAAACAAGGTACAAAGGATTTACTACTAGTGTGTACAGGTTAATGACCTATTGCGGCGACATGAGGTCCAGTACATCAATAATTTTATGTAGAAAGTTTAGATAAGAGACTCAAATGGTTTGACATTTGTTCAGAACAAGTTCAAATCCAACTACAATTTAATTGTCAAGTGAAGTCCTCAACTTCCAGGCTCCCTTCATAAATCATGAAACACCACGGAAAACTTTCCAACTGACAATCCCATCAAAACCAGACAATAAAAACAGCAGCAATAGGAACCCTAACAAGGGTATTATTCTTGGTTTAGCAGCATTGGTAAAAAATTGCTGGAAACATTAAATCACCATATGCTGCAGTTATGGTCACAGTATCAATGAAACAATCTTTTATATTTAACATTACAAAACTTCATGGCTGATGCTTTCCACTTTAATGCAAGGTGCATTATAATTGCAGTGTTAAAATCCTTTCCTTGCTAGTTTGTAAAAATTGTGCAGAGTAAAAAAAAACTTACCAAGTTACATGCTAAATCTAAGAAATTTCACACAAGAGGTCACAAAACTTATGCTTATCAGTGGAGAATTCAGCATACTTTACACTGGAGGATGTTTTCCATGTGTTTACTGTTTACTGTTGCTTGGACCTATTTGGCTTTCCTGGTGATCAGTGGGCCATCTGGTGAAAAGACATGGGCCTGGAGTTTAAAAAACATCGCGCAAGAAGCCGGCCCCGTCCACAAAATTGGCCACACCCCCAAATTAAATTAATTACCTCTGCAATTTTCCACTAATTGCGCCTTTTTTTGGTGCAACGACAATAGGCAGCTATTAAATATAAATTTTTTTAAATTTACTAAAACTGATTACTGTACAACATACCTAATGTAAGTGGTTCTGTACAGTATTTTATAGTCATTTTCAGTTATTTAAAATCGGGTTATTCACAGGTGCTGGACTTGACACCAATTAAAAAAGTTTTTTTTTGGCGATAGACCCATATTAATAAAAGCTGCACCAAATATATCAAGGAATATTTTTAATGCAATTTTTTTTTAAATTGCATTCCAAAACGCTGCCCGATTGTGCTGGTTCAAGGAAGAATTTGCGTTTGGTGATATGCAAATGAGTTTGAGCAAAAATTTGAGCAAAAAAAAACTTGAAAACTAACAATTTGCTGATTGCACCGAAAGTACTAACTCTTGGTTATGGTGTCACAGCCAAGTCTTCCTTGGCAATAGCTAACTATAAAATCACTTTCTACATTTATATTGTACAAAGTATTCTAGTTATGAAGAGATCTGCACAAACTTCTGGCCCCAGGAGGTCAAGAATCAGGAGACCAAGAATCACAAACTGCTCTAAATGGGATGCTCATGCTAGGCATTTCTCAAAAATGATAGAAGCTGACTTCACTCCTCAGTGCACACATCATTTTTGTGAGCTGTAGAACAGAGGTAGGTTTCCAGTTGCAGATTTTCATGGTATTCAAACAGAAAATACAATTGGAAGGTGACTTTCCATAGTTATTTACAACTGATATCTATAACCTGGCCAGACAGACTCTGAACTGCAAAGCTATAATGTGACTCAGGTAATTTTATGTAACAGATCAATGATTAGGAGCATTCTTCCTAGTTCCAGAGCCTTTAGATGGGCCCTCCATTGTGAAGTGCTCCGCAAACAAGCGAGATACCGGTTGATGAGTTAAAAAAATTACAAGGTACATTTCAAAGAGGAAACACCACCTGGTGAAAATGACAATAAAATAGCATGAAATGCTCAAAGGGGACACGAGGTCCCCTCTCCCTATCACACGGGCAATGCTCAGGAACTATGAGGGCAAAAACATGAGAAGGAATTGGAAGTTTCTGTTCGGTTTAAAAAAACACTGGCATCCACATGAGGAAATGCTTTTAAACAAATGTGCAATTCCATTTCAAAGGAGGGAATCTAATTTCAGTAACATATTTATAATTAGGCACTGATCAAACCACACCTGAGATAAGCAAGGAGAAAATGTATGGCAATCATGATCAGAAACAGAAATCCACAGAACAGAAGGGGCAATGGACAAGTGTGAATTGAGTCAAGCCACAAACTTGGGGCCAATTGGTTTAGGGTTAAAAGCTGAAATTACAAAAAGGTGGAAAAAAAAGCATGAAGATGTAAAACGTGTGTCATGGGAACAGTAAACACATAGAAAACGTTCACAAGTGTAAAGCATGTCTAATTCTCAAATGATTTAAGCATAAGCTTTGTGACCTTTGCACAAAATGTTAAGATTTCTTATTTGGCATGAAACTTGGAAAGCTTCTTTTTGTTCTACACAATTTTAAAAAACATTTTGGTCAAAGTCTGGGTTCTAAATATGTCAAGTCACAAGCCATTCTGTGCTTGAAATTTTAATGTCTAATTTCAAATAAGTGATCACGGAAAGATTTAAGTTAAATATGTCTATGTAAATATATTACACATTTTGACGATCTGCAAAGTTACGATTTTGTCTAGATAAATCTCATTCATTGCTCTAAACATCTAAAATATAAATGTTTGTCGGCGCTTAAAAGCACTCGGATCAAAAGCATGCTTGCTGGCAGATGATAAAATGAGGATATTTAAACGTAGTCATTTTTAAAAAAAATGCACATATCCATATTCAGAAAGGCTTGTACAACTTTTGGTAAAATTAATGTAAATGCAAAATTAGGGTATCAAACTCAATTTTCAAAAGGTATATACTGTATTTCTAAAGTACACATGCCATTGTAGGCGCATGAAGCAGCCACACATGCTCTGAAATACATAGATTTAGAATTTGGATCAATATCGGATTTTTTTTTTTTTTTAAATGGAATTTTTTAAAATTTCAATCTAAAAATGGTTATTTAAAAAAAATCACTGTACTTAATGGAGATGCTGGCAAGTTGCCAAAAATACACAGACAGCAGGTTACCTCAGGGAGACATACATCCAAGGCTCAGATAAGATCCAATAACCCTAGTCAATTTAGATAATTAGGTTTTGACCCACCTGAAACCCATGTACCATATGCCTTTAATTACAATATTAGATTGATGTTTACAAGAAAAGGTCCAGTGTGCATGGAGTGCAGTTTCAGAATTATATATGATGCTGTGTTTTGTAATGTGGAGCTGCTAAGTTCCATCAACAACCATTCCCGACAGCTCCTGCAGTGCCAACCATGTGCCTCCCCTGCAACAGGGTTTCTCTTTGCAGAGCGAGTGTGAGTGAATCTTTCTTCTTCCCATACTACCACCACCTCAACACGGTCTACCTCCAAACGTATTCTTCACTCCAAACAGGGTTTCTATCCTGAAAGAGAAAAAATGGCCTCAAAACTAGGTCCTCGGAATTCCTCTGCTTAAAAAAAGTCTGGAGGCTCCAGGGAACAAATGTTATCCAGTCATTTGCCAAAAGGTGTACAGTATTTGAATATTCAGAGGCCTGGAAGTTGCATCACGCAGACCGAAGAAGAACAGAGAACGCGTTTACAGATTTTTTTCTTTGAATGCAATTGTGAAGAAAATTAAAATGGAGAGAAAGGCTATGTGTAATATACTGAAGAGCAACAAAAGTAGAAAATAAATGAAAAGCCTGTTTTGGTGGATAAATTGCTCAAAAATTCAGATCAAATTTATTATGGGGCTGATCCACTAACTGCTTACAGTTTGCAATTATGCAAAGATTCCTGACAATATTTTCAAATATATAGTTTAGCAGTACCTGTGAGGGCCTTCTTATAGAAGTACTTATCAGTATCCAATTTCTACCTTGTTAGAAATTGGTGAAATTTTTTAATCTACAGATTTTGCAACATTCTAGTGTCCCCTCCAAGAAAACATGGATGTAAGCAACTGCTGAAATAAAAATGCTTTCAACAGCTGCAGGAATTGGTGGTATCCATTTTAACGGTTAAAGAAAAAGATAACTCGTGCATCAAGACCCCAATGCTCTAATTTTATGAAAGCTAAAATTTGTTCTTCAAAAACAACTTAATTAAATACTTTACTGAATAGTTCCAATGTAAAACAAGAAACAGATCCTTACAATGCATTATAGTCATAACGTAGCTGCCCTAAACCCCAAAGTTTTACTGTGTACTGAATGGGAACAATGCTTTAAAAAAGTAAAGTGAGCTTGTGAATAGATTAACCACCTTTCAAAGTTGACTAATGCCCACACTCAATCCAATATACCAGAGGTATCCAAACATCACCTAGTCAAATAGTTTGATTATCTGAACTCAGTTTAACTCCTGCTTCTTAAGATGAATTAGTGATGTAAAATACTCTCCTGTCTGCTAATACCATGTTGTCACTGCTAAGTTCTAAAAATTCATTTGGGTCAGATGAGTGGAAATGCACAGCTATTTTGAAAGAAACTTGAATGCTAAAGACTTCTGTATTTATTGCAATCAAAATTAATTCAATTTTTATAATATTTCCATGGCAAAATCATAAACATACTTGTCTATATGAATATCAAACTCTGAAAATACTCCTGTCCCAATCAGTTTTGGATAACAATATTTTATATGTGATGAGTAACAAAATCAATCACAAATTATCTCAACATTTTATACATATATATATATCACACACACACAGGCAATAATGCTGCATGTAATAGAATAACATCCAAGTTTTTGATCTCTGACCTAGAGAGCTTGTACAATTTAGTGCATTACAATGTGTAAAATCCATGAATACTAAATAAAAAGACAACTGCAAAATATGTATTTGTTGTCTAGCCAAATTCAATTTCATGGAATTAAGAACTAAATTAGATTAATCCAGTCACTCTCTCTAGCCGTTCATTTTAATGAAATGTGCACAATTTATAGCATTGCGAACCTTAATCTCCTGAGATGGGTGAACAACAGGTTACATTTCAAACATAAAACTCAACAAAATGTTCCAATACTTTAAGCAGTATCAATAAAATGATAGCAATTTACCTGATCAGTTACATTCTACACGTGAGCCTTCCATAGTCCCAGCATTAAAGGAACAATGATGTTCCAAATATATCTGTTATATATTTAAAATTAGAACTGTTCTCATAATTCTAGTGGTTTTGCACCAGTAAGTGGATATAAAGTTAAAGGATAAATTTATAAAACAGTGCAGAAGAATCTAATGTTAAGTGGCAGTCCCAAATGGAATCTCGAGTAATTTTTATGAATACATCTCTTAGAAAAAGTATTGATTCTGACTTCCCTGTATTCATTAAATGTTGCAGATAATAATACATCCAGTAATTATTTTGAATTACAAAGCGGTTTATGTACAATAAAGTTGAAAGTAACTAAAGGAAAGAAGTTTTGCGCAAATTATATTGAACAGCCTTTGAAAAACCAGTGGACACAGAAGCAGCGATTTGAAACCAATCTCTGCGAATAGGAATTGCAAGTAGGAATGAAATTAAAGCCGATCGGAAATTGAGGCCATGCGACACTCTGTGAAAGCCAATGAATGGAAGACCCTATATCCCCCACTGATGATCCAGCCAACAACTCCTCCCTGACACCCCAACTTACTGCTGCCAAGAGAAGAGGTCTGCTGTTGGGAGTGTTAATGCCGTTCACTCCCCATCACTTCAACAGAAAGTCTGGGATCACAGAAATGTTTTTCTGCATTGAATTGGAAATCGGTTCAACTCTCAGAACAAATATTACCTCCTGCAGCTGACATTGGAATTAGGACATACTGGATCCTCCTTCAGAGCAACTTTGCAGCCTAGTGAAGGAAATGGTATTTGTCTGTACACCCTACCACCCCCCGACAAATAGGTGGTAAGTGTATGGAAGGGATACTTGTTGCAACCCTCCTCCCAACGAAGCTAATGCGAGGGCTGGTAAAGGAAAGGGACCTTCTTCCCCTAGTGCAGTGAAGGGCAGCTAACTGGGCCACTGTTATATTTTGTGAACCAATCCTGCTCAGGTGAGAGAGAAGGCAATAGAGATCCCCTGCCGAGGGTTTGTGAGCCTCGTCCCCCCCCTCCCTCCTGCTGTCCCACTATCCCACTATTTTTCACTCATCCCCCTCTCCATCTTCTTGCACTTCACCCTTTTCTTCCCCCCCACCCCCCAACCTTACTTCCTTCTGAGTTTTATGATAAAAACTTTACATGCACCTATCTTTACAACATCCCAGATTAATAGGATCATAGGAATTGCTAGATGAATAAAGATCCAAGGTCCATCTAGTCCATTTTCTATGATCCTGATAGTCGCATAATACAATGAAATGACATGACAAAAACCCCAGTTGTGGAGAGCTTTGGGTACCATAGTCCATACTCAGCTTTTTTCCTCCCGAGCATACAACAGTTACACCATAGCATGGCTCAAATTATTCATATACTGTGCCCCAAAAAATTATTTTCTGTAAGAAATCAAGTCAATTTGCATTTGAATTAATCAATACTAACTGCTTCCATCATCTCCCTCGGATGCAATGTAGCGCAGCTATCCAAACATCAAATATCTGAATATCTCGATTATTGGAACTCAAGATTTCAACTTTTACATTCAACACAAAATGCTTTCCTATTGCTAGAAAACAGCACTCAATCAATAAACAACCTTACTGCCTGAATGCTGAAATTAGACTAATTCAAAACTGCTTTATCTCTCAATTATCTGAAAATACATTTTGAATCAAGAATATATTTTCTATATGAAAGCAAGAAAAACAAAATGCATACTTACTGGGTGGTCTGTTGTAGGCAATGGGGGCTACTTGCTGTTGCATACTGGGTAGTGACCGCTTTCCCTGAACAGCAAGCTGCAGGGTGTCTGGTAATGGCTGTCCTCTAGCAAGCATTTTATAAGCCAGAATCTGAGCCCTCAACTGATGAAGCTGAACTGGATTAAAAGGTGAAGGGCCTCTGTTCTGCTGACTCATGACCTGAGGATCTCCTTGCAACATTGGTGTGGCCTGGGCTGGTGGAATCTGAGGAGGAGTAGGGCCACCTGCTGACATTGGACTGGGAACGTGCTCTGGTACACTCATAGGAGATGGATGAGGAGACAGATATCCTGCATAGACAAAATATTTGTTATAATCATATTCTAAATGCAAAGATGGATACAAAATTATTGTAATATATCTTTAGGTTACATCAGTGATAGTTATGGCTTGGAGCACATTGGTCTGTATGCTACCCGTAATAACTGAACTCATCACAGTTTCTCATCAAGATGAGTGCTGGGACCCCAACTATTTACAAACTATAGTAACGACTTGGAAGGAGGGACTGAGTGTAATGTAGACAAGTTTGCTGACGATACAAAGATGGGAGGAAAAGCAGTATGTGAGGACACAAAAAATCTGCAAAAGGACATACACAGACTAAGAGAGTGGGCAAAAATTTAGCAGATAGAGTATAATGTTGGAAAGTGTGAGGTCATGCACTTTGGCAGAAAAAAAATCAAAAAGCAAGTTATTATTTAAATGAGATTGCAAAGTGCTGCAGTACAGCGGGACCTGGGGATACTTGTGCATGAAACACAAAAGGATAGTATGCAGGTACAGCAAGTGATCAGGAAGGCCAATGGAATCTTGGCCCTTATTGCAAAGGGCATGGTATTGGGGGTAATATACTGGCGTGGATAGAGAATTGGTTGGCAGACAGGAAGCAGAGAGTCGGGATAAACGGGTCTTTTTCAGAATGGGGGCAGTGACTAGTGGAGTGCCGCAGGACCCCAGCTCTTTACAATATACATTAATGAGTTGGATGAAGGAATGGAGTGTAATATCTCCAAGTTTGCACATGACACTAAACTGGGTGGCGGTGTGAGCTGTGAGGAGGATGCTAAGAGGCTGCAGGGTGATTTGGACAGGTTAGGTGAGTGGGCAAATGCATGGCAGATGTAGTATAATGTGGATAAATGTGAGGTTGTCCACTTTGGTGGCAAAAACAAAAAGGCAGAATATTATCTGAATGGCGGCAGATTAGGAAAAGGGGAGGTGCAACGATACCTGGGTGTCATGGTTCATCAGTCATTGAAAGTTGGCATGCATGTACAGCAGGCAGTGAAGGTGGCAAATGGCATGTTGGCCTTCATAGCTAGGGGATTTGAGTATAGGAGCAGGGAGGTCTTGCTGCAATTGTACAGGGCCTTGGTGAGGCCTCATCTGGAATATTGTGTTCAGTTTTGGTCTCCTAATCTGAGGAAGGACATTCTTGCTATTGAGGGAGTGCAGCGAAGGTTCACCAGACTGATTCCAGGGATGGCTGGACTGGCATATGAGGAGAGACTGGATCAACTAGGCCTTTGTACACTGGAGTTTAGAAGGATGAGAGGGGATCTCATAGAAACATATAAGATTCTGACAGGACTGGGCAGGTTAGATGCGGGTAGAATGTTCACGATGTTGGGGAAGTCCAGAACCAGGGGACACAGTCTTAGGATAAGGGGTAGGCCATTTAGGACTGAGATGAGGAGAAACTTCTTCACTCAGAGAGTTGTTAACCTGTGGAATTCCCTGCCGCAGAGTCGTTGATGCCAGTTCATTGGATATATTCAAGAGGGAGTTAGATATGGCCCTTACGGCTAAGGGGATCATGGGGTATGGAGAGAAAGCAGGAAAGCGGTACTGAGGTGAATGATCAGCCATGATCTTATTGAATGGTGGTGCAGGCTCGAAGGGCCGAATGGCCGACTCCTGCACCAATTTTCTGTTTCTATATATTCAGGGAAGTCTTGCTACAGCTATACAGGGTATTGGTGAGGCCACACCTGGAATACTGTGTGCAGTTTTGGTTTCCATATTTACAAAAGGGATATACTTGCTTTGGAGGCAATTCAGAGAAGGTTCACTAGGTTGATTCCAGGGATGAGGGAGTTGACTTATGAGGAAAGGTTGAGTAGGTTGGGCCTCTACTCTTGGAATTCAGAAGAATGAGAGGTGATCTTATCGAAACGTATAAGATTATGAGGTGGCTTGACAAGTTGGATGCAGAAAGGATATTTCCACTGATGGGGAAGACTAGAACTAGAGGGCATGATCTTAGACCAAGGGGCCGCCCATTTAAAACTGAGATGAGGAGAAATTTCTTCTCTCGGAGGGGTTGTAAATCTGTGGAATTCGCTGCCTCGGAGAGCTGTGGAAGCTCAGACATTGAATAAATTTAAGACAGAAATAGACAGTTTCTTAAACGATAAGGGGATAAGCGGTTATGGGGAGCAGGCAGGGAAGTGGAGCTGAGTCCATGATTATATCGGCCATAATCTTATTGAATGGCGGAGCAGGCTCAAGGGGCCTATTTCTTATGTTCTTATAAGATCTTGCAGTTGTCTCGAACGATTCAATTACTGTACTCATCAGAGATAGGAGCAAAAGAGGTGGACTTTGGGCAAGCCAAGGTCTAACTCTTTCTACTTATTAACCATTCTGAGATTTCTGGATAGGAAACATTTAGGAACCAGTCTTGTAGGCCTTGTCAAGAGGACTGTGGGGCAATTTTTCCCTTCTTTTCTCTGTTTTTGTTTGTATTTCTCTGTTACAATCTAATTGTGACTTTAATATTCCTGTGTTAGCCTGTCCCTGCGTCTGGGTTACTCTTTCCACCATTTTCTATTCATCTTCCTCTTCCCGATTTCTCTCCATATTTAATTGCTTGCTGTCACTTGCTTCTGGTACTACTGTCATTTCAGCAATTGTTTGACGGTTACATCAGTTTCCTCCAGTGATCCTCACAATGGGAACAAAGATGTGGGAATCAGAATCAAAATTGCAAAGCTGAAGAAGTGAGGAAGCAAGCAACAGCTGGAGTGGGCACCAAGGAGAGAGCTGGGGAAGTGAAGGAGTGGGAGAACATGGCTGGAGAGCCTCTTGCCAGTGGTTGGGGGGGGGGGGGGGGGGCGGGGGCTGTCTAGGAGAGACTGAATTATCAGCACACATGTGCCTGTGGTCGACTAAACATCCATTTTTCACTCTGAGCCTTAGGACATCAGGTTCAAATTTAGTTAGGACCTGGAGAACAGTAGCAGAAGTGGTGCTGTCTCTCAATGGGGCCAAGGCTGCTGATTTTGGGTAGAGCTGGGAGAAGGGAGTAAAAAGCAAGAGCAACTGGAGAAGTTAAACTGGCATATCTGAGGGGCTTTTTGTGAATTACTAAATTGTGTAAGAGCATTCTTTTAGAGATACATAATGGAATGGTTGAGAAATCATCTTGGCCGCTGAATGAGATTTGTTACATTGAAGGCGAACTGGCAACACCTGTCCCAAGTTAGTCCTCAATAACTGAACACATCTCAGATAATTAGACAGTTAAAGTATATCATGCAGAACACCCAAAAAATATTTTGGTACTAAAAGATAACTGAGCCCCGATTAAAAGCCAATGGGTCGGCCGGAACTTGACTTTAATCTTGCAGTAAATCCGCCGTCCAATCTGAATACTTGCTAGGTACATTAAATTAAAAATCGGGGTTCTGGTTAAGCTCTGGGATGGGCTGTAAGTACATTATGTCATACTTGAACCTTTTGGGATACTATTCCTTCTTTGGCATATACCCACAATGACTACACACCTTATTTTGAAAATATGTATTTAGAATTTCTTTTACCAACACTAATTTTTTTTTTAAACTCACAGCTTGCATTTTGCAAATTAATTCTAATCAATACATTTTACAATTTAAATTGTATTCAGTTAAAAAAATGTTTTAACTATTTATTTAGCACCTCATCACAGTTCTCAGATGTCTTAGCATTTAACATCAAATGAGAACTTAAAAGCAGTTTAAACAAACACTATACATTCCAATTTTAAAAAGATATTGCTAATGGGATAAAGTAAAAAGGGAGTGGGGAACAAAGAACTAGAACTTAAATCTACAGTTACAAATGTGGGGAGTGGAAATTACACACCATAGCAGATTGTGAAAAAAAAATCACAGGATATATCATTGAAGATCACGCCGTAATAAATTACACGTCCTACTTATTATGCATGGCAGGTCACAGCTTCCCACTGTGGCTGCCCAAAATCAGTGAAAAAAACAAGTTTAAAAATACTTTAAAAGATTTTCTGACTCAAACCAGTCAGTCATTGTGTAAAATAAAAACAATCTAGGGGAGTGGTTTACAGAAAGTAAGCCACTTGCGCTATGGCTGACAGTTAATTTATGATCACCACCACTCGGATCAATTTATCTGTAAACCACCTGCTTTCAATATGTGTCCTACGTCTACATACACCTGAACATTATCTGACAGTTTTCTAGGCATCACTCTGGAAAAAAAGACGACACTGGTCTTAAAAACAGAAGAGTCACTGCAAATTCTGATATTACCATCATTTCTCTGTTGTGCAGTAGGCAGAGGAGGAAAGGAAAAGGAGAAACAGAAAACAAGAACTACAGGGAACTACAGGCCAGTTAGCTTGACATCCATTGTCAAGAAAGTGCTGGAATCCATTATTAAGGAAGTGGTAACAGGGTACTTAGAAAATCATAAAATGATTAGGCAGAGTCAACATGGTTTTATGAAAGGGAAATTGTGTTTCACAAATTGATTAAGTTTTTTTGAGGATGTAGCTAGCAAGGTAAAGGGAAACCAGTGGATATAGTATATTTGGATTTCCAAACGGCATTCGATAAGGTACCACATAAAAGGTTGTTATGCAAGATAAGGGCTCATGGGGTCAAGGGTAATATATTAGCATGGATAGAGGATTGGTTAACGGACAGAAAATAGGGACAAACGGGTCATTTTCAGGTTGGCAGGCTGTAACTAGTGGGGTGCCGCAAGGATCATAGCTTGGGCCACAGTTATTTATAATCTATATTAAATAACTTGGATGGATGCCGATGATACAAAGCTAGGTAGGAAAGTAAGCTGCGATGAGGACACAAAGAGCCAGCAAAAGGATATAAACAGGTTAAGTGAGAGGGCAATAAAAAGTGGCAGATGGAATATAATGTGGGGAAATGTGAGGTTATCACTTTGGTAGGAAGAATGGGAACACAGAATATTTTAAAAAGGTGAGTAACTATTAAATGCTGGTGTTCAGAGAGATTTTAGCATCCTAGTACAAGAAACACAAAGGGTTAGCATGCAGGTACGGCAAGCAATTAGGAAGGCAAATGGCATGTTGGCACTTATTGCTACAATTGTACAGGGCTTTGGCAAGACCACACCCGGAATACCGTGCACAGTTTTGGTCTCCTTATCTAAGGAAGGATATACTTGCCTTAAAGGTAATGCAATAAAGGTTCACTAGATTGATTCCTGGGGTGAGAGGGTTGTCTTATGAGGAGAAATTGAGTATATTTGACCTATACTCTCTAGAGTTTAGAAGAATGTGAGGTGATCTCATTGAAACATACAAGATTCTCAGAGGGATTGATAGGGTAGATGTAGAAAGATTGTGTCCCCTGGCTAGAGAGTCTCGATCTCGGGGGCATTGTCTCAGGATAAGGGGTCAGACTTTTAAGACTGAGATGAGGAGGAATTTCTTCACTCAGAAGGTAGCGAATCTTTGGAATTCTCTGCCCCAAAGGGCTGTGGATGCTCAGTCATTGAGTATATTCAAGGCCGAGATGGATAGATTTTTGGACTCTAGGAGAAATTAAGGGATATGGGGATCGGGCAGAAAAGTAGAGTTGAGGTTAAAGATCATCCATGATCTTATTGAATGGCAGAGCAGGCTCAAGGGACTGTATGGCCTACTCCTGCTCCTATTTCTTATGGTATGTTATTAGTGCAGAACTAGCTTATCCAGAAATATAATTGGGATGGATCTTGCACTATACTGTAAACATGTTCAAAAGCAAGGTGGCTGCTAACACTGACAATTCATCAGAATATGGTATTGTAATTATAAATAAATATTCAAAACATATTAATCCAAGTTAACGCTGTAACAGTAGCAGACCTCCTGTGGCATTTCACACCGTAAATTGGTGGATGTGCTGCTTTACAATAATTGGGGTATTTATGCAATTTGAAGCAAAACATTAAGACCAACTAATTTACATTGACTGAATAAGTCAAATTCCACTTTTAGTATATGGCTTTCTGGGATTTTTGTCATTGCTTCAGTGACTGAATTCTGCAAATTTGTTCATTATAGAGAGAAACTCCAAATGAGTGACATATTTATTTACTGCTACATTAAAAAAATTTTAAGCTGAGGATCCACAGCAAAATGGATGCATCAGCTGGAGGTAGGTACCTGGCATTTAGCAGTACTTGGGGTTTGACAGAACTGAGGCTGCAACCACGGGGCCCCGGCATCGATGTGAAGGGGAAACCAAGCATTTGGTAGAATTGTGGGGTACAGAATGTGCTTTTTGGCTTATTCCAGTCTATCTTGTTTCTCTTTCTCTCACAAACAACGGACATTAATTACAATGCTTACATTTCCTAACTACCAACAGAATAGAGAGATAATCAGAGGCGGTTTGCTCGAGATTATTTCAAAATTCAATAAACTTGTTGGAAAAAGAATTCAAATTAGGATGATGAGGAAATGATAGCATGTCAGCTTGGGGCCTTTGCAGAAGTAAAACATTAATAGCTTTAATTTAAGTTTAATTGAAAACTTACTCAAATTCATTATCCAGTTTGCATTCAAGTCCTTTCCAAAAACATACAAACTGAAATATGATTGTAGACAGACACAATTTGACTTGAGAAAAATGAACTGTTTATAATTCAAACACAAGTTAAATTAAAGAGTGCTGTGTGTAAATCAACCCGTTATATATTAAGTGAGGCTCTGCCTTTACAAAATATAGATTTTACTTGAATAAAGCTTTTTAAATATGTCCTCCAGATTTTCCTCAAATAATTTCATTAAACACTACTAATGAATCCTGTGAAATTGTACACATGGGCAGACTGCAGGGTCTGGAATGAATTCAGAAAAGAGTAAAGACTCTGAGAAAATGTATCACATCCAGGCTTTTGGGATATGCTGAGGCAGTCAACAAAAAACTTTAATGAATATAATACAAGATGTGAAAGACATAAAAGACAATTCAGTGGGTAAATTTCAGTTATTGTGAAATATATATTTTTAATTTTATTTAAAACCTAATTTCAGTTACTGAGGGGGAAAATGGCAGCCAAAATTATATTCAAGAAGATTTTTGATGACTAGATAGAGTAATTGGTAGGTTCTCCTGAATGCTTATTTAGGACTGGTTGGTTGAGTTGGTCCCTTGTTGTTTCGCACTCACAGCTGTCTAGCCACTTTCCTCGCTTTTGATTCACATGGTTCGTACCTCTGCCATTCCAATTTGTTGCCACCTTATTTTGAGCCAATCAACAAAGTGTGACAGCAAAAAATAATATTAGTAGCATGATGCCAGGAAGTGTGTGCTGGATTTATTATAGATCGGTTAATGAACCAAACATCAATAGTTATCCATTGCACCATTAAAGCAAGCAACAACTTACAATTAGAAAAAAATTGCTGAAAATGCAAGGTTAGCAAAAGATACTGGTAAAATACTGAAAGGAAAAACAACTTCAGAGTAACACAAACACATATCAAATGTACCTTGAGAATGCTGATCCATAGGACTCTGTGGTGGTCCCATTCCAGCATGAGCAGCCCTCATTCCCATGCCTTTCATCTGACCATAATGCATTTCATCAGCCATCCCCTTGTCATCTATAGGCTAAGGAGGAAAAGAAGTCAAGTGAACACACATTTAGCATTTGCTTGATAAATAACTTTTACCATTTAACAGTGGGAATTCTTGTGAGCATCATGGCTTCAATAAAATATGGATTTTGGTAATATTACAATAGTATCTCTGTCAATGTTTTAGATTGCAGTTATAGTTAATTGCACAAATTGTTGTTTTCCAGAAAAGCAAGAGCCACACTATTCATAGGGTACTGTTCATAAACCATGAACCAAGTGTACTGTTCATAAGCCATGAACCTTGAAGAAGCCCTAGATACCCTGGCCTACAGTTGTATCCTGTTCCTACTGCAGATTTTTATAATTGAGATTGTTACTCACCAGATTACATTATGCCAAAGTGAAAGAAATCTAGTAATAAACTTGGGTAGTGGAAACAGGATACAAACTGGTAAGCTAATTATCTGTTAAAATTCACTCTCTGCAGAATTATTCCACCCCCCTGCACCCCCCACCTTTCACCATACCAAGATCAACAGGATGGGCAAAAAAGCAACCTGGTGTCAGATTCGAGGAGTTATGCAAGATCTCCTGCTCGCTCTCCATCCCTTTGGGGAAGTGCTAGCATATGTCCTGCATCTTTCCCCAATTACAGGGTTGATAATGAATGCTTGTCATAGGTAATTGTGGGTACAAACCTGCATTTTACCAATCCAAAGTAATATACTGCCACTGTACACAACATGATTCACATAAAAGATATGGGTGGGGGAGAACACAGATTATAAAGCTGCCAAGGCATTTGGATGACCACCTTACACAGAATATACAGCACAGAAATTGGCCATTCGGCCTTATTAGTCTGTGCTGGTATATATACTCCATTATATCTGCCTCATCTCAGCCTTTCAGCATATCTTTCGATTCCCTTTTCTCTCTCATGCTTGTTTCATTTCCTTTTGAAAGCATCTGCTTAAACTACTTGTGTTTATATCGCCAAACCTGTTTAATTAATTGAGACATCACTCCCAGTGAAAATTGTCTAACACATTCAAAAATTACTTCCAGATTTGGCGGTGTGCAGCCATGTGGATTTTTAACGTACCATCTTCAGGCTGCAGTGAGGAGCTGTGTGTTGGGGCCTGCAAAAGTTTTAAAATCAATACTCACACTTGACCTTTGAGTGTCAGTTTGGTCTGACTCATCTCTACATCAGAAAGTTGTGGGTTCAAGCCCCATTCCTGGGGCTGAAGCACATAATCTACTTGATACTCAAGTCCAGTATTGAGGGAGTGCTGCGATGTTGGAGATGCTATTTTTCCGATGATATTAAACCAAAGGCCTGTTCATGTAAAAGACTCCAAGGCACTAGTTGAACAGGATAAAAGGAGTTCCCCGGTGCCCTGACCACCATTTATCCTTCAATCAAACTCATGAAAATAGATTAACTGGTCATTTTCTCACTGATGTTTGTGACAACTATCACCACAATCAAAATAATTCATTGGCTATGAAATGCTTTGGGACGTTGATTTTGTGAACAGCACTACATGAATACAAATTTGAACACAAGAACAGAAGCATGAGGAGGAGTAGGCCACATGACCGCTTCAAGCCTGCTCTGCCATTCAATAAGATCATGGCTGATCTCAGACCTCAACTACACTTGCCTGCCCGATCTCCATATTCCTTGATTCCTCTAGAGTCCATAAATCTATATCTCAGCCTTGAATATACTCAATGACTCAGAATCCACAGCCCTCTGGAGTAGAGAATTACAAAGATTCACAATCCTCCGAGTGAAGAAATTCCTTATCATCTCAGTCTTACATGGTCAACCACTTATCCGGAGACTAATCCCTCTAGTTCTAGACTCTCGCACCAGGGGAAACAATCTACCCTGTCAATTCCCCTCAGAATCTTGTATGTTTCAATGAGATCACCTCTCATTCCTTTAAACTCCAGAGAATATAGGCCCACTCTACTCAATCTCTCCGCATAGGATAACCCTCTCATCCCAGAGATCAATCTTGTGAACCTTCATTGCACCAACTCTAAAGCATGCATGTCCTTTCTCAGATAAGGAGACCAAAACTGTGCACAGTACACCAGGAGTGGTCTCAGCAAAGCCTTGTACAATTGTACCAAGACTTCCTGGGGTCAAAATTGCCCCTTTCTTTAAGGCCTGTTACCACCGGAAATCGGCGGCCACGCTATGGAGTGCAATGGCCACTGATTTTTCGTGAAATGGCCGCCATCATCAAAATTTCACTCCTGCGGTATCCCAGCGGTGACCCGCGCTCCCCCACCACTGCTGCCGATCCGTCCCGTCCCCCCCACGTCGGCAAAATTCTGAGAAAATTTTCCTCCAGCCGTGCGGTGCCAAAAGCTACTTTTGTAAGGCGGTCCAGTGAGGCTGTGGCCTTCTAAAATGGCGGGGCGGCTCCCATTAAAAGAGAAGGACACACTGCCGCCATGTTGTTTTTCTGTGTCTGCCGACTGGCATGTCAGGCCGCCAATTATGCCCCCGGATTCGACCGAGTCGCCAACCGCTATGCTGATGACCGTGTACACTACACCTCGTCTCAATTTCCGCCCCTCTAATGTGCTCACCGCCGCATATCCGCCCCATTATGAGCAATTTCCGGACCGTCGAAAAAAAAGTCAAAGAGCGGAAATTCGCTCAAGAGGCCACCTCATCCACCGTGGCGGTAAAAACACTAGAAACAGGGTGCGTGCCTAATTGCTTGCTGCACCTGCATGCTAACTTTGTGTTTTCTGTACGAGGGTTATTTTCTTTGGAACAGAGGAGGTTGAGGAGAGATTTAATTGTGGTGTATAAAATTTTGAGGGACTTAGATAGAGTGGATAGGAAAGACCCATTTCCCTTAGCAGAGAGGTCAATAGCCAGAAGGATTAGAGGAGAGTTGAGGAGAAATATTTTCACCCAGAGGGTTGTGGGGGTCTGAAATTCGCTCCCTGATAGGGTGGTAGAGGCAGAAACTCTTAGTGCACTGAAAAAATACTTTGACATGCACTTGAAGTGTCGTAACCTAAAAGGCTACAGACAGAGCTGGAAACTGGGATTAGGCTAGATAGTTCTTTTTCGACCGGCATAGAAATAATGGGACGATTGGCCTCCTTCTGTGCTATAAATTTCTACAATTCTATAGAAACATAAAAAATAAGAGCAGTAGTAGGCCATTCGGCCCTTCGAGCCTGCACCGCCATTCAATATCATCGCTGATCCTCTATCTCAACACCATATTTCTGCTTTTTCCCCCATACCCCTTGATGCCTTTTATGATTAGAAATCTATCTATCTCCTTGTTAAATATACTCAGTGACTTGGCCTCCACGGCCTTCTGTGGTACAGAATTCCACAGGTTCATCACCCTCAGTGAAAAAATGTCTCCTCATCTCGGTCCTAAATTTCCCACCCCGTATCCTGAAACTGTGACCACTTGTTCTAGACTTCCCATCCTGGGGAAACATCCTCCCCGCATCTATTCTGTCCAACTCTGTCAGAATTTTATACGTTTCAATGAGATCCCCTCTCATTCTTCTAAACCCGAGTGAATACAAGCTTAGTCGACCCAATCTCTCCTCATAAGGCAGTCCTTCCATCCCAGGAATCAGTCTGGTGAATCTTCGCTGCACTCCCTCTATAGCAAGTACATCCTTTCTTAGGTAAGGAGACCAAAACTGCATACAATACTCCAGGTGTGGTCTCACCAAGACCCTGTATAACTGTAGTAAGGCATCCTTGCTCCTGTACTCAAATCCTCTTGCAATAAAGGCTAACACACCATTTGCCTTCCTAACTGCTTGCTGCACCTGCATGTTTGCTTTCAATGACTGGTGTAAAAGGTCACCCTTTGTACATCGACATTTCCCAATGACGAAGTATAGTAACTAAAGAATTTTCACAAAAGTACATCAACTGCAAATTTCAATGAACTGACAACACCAAAAGCTTCCAGTTAAGCTTTTTCTTTAGATATCGGCTGCCTAAACTGATTAAAGGTGTATCTCAGATTTAGAATATTTTCCACTGTGAAGGACAACGAGGTAATTGTCAAGTTGTTCATCATTTGTGATGAACCAAACAATTTAGGCTATCCGAGAGTATGAAAACATGGAAATGTATGGGATAAATCAAGACCTGGATCTTTGCTAGTGTCAGAGACAAAGCCCCAATGTGGTAGAAATACAGGAACTGCATTCAAAGGACATTGACTAGTGCCTAATGTATACGAGTATAGAGGTTAAGTGATTTCCTCCTGCCTAAAAGTGATATGCCTCCTCGAGTGCTGGAGATCTCTAGTTAGGATCATTAGTTTCATTCAGTGCAGCAATCTTGAGAAACTCTGACAAGAAGTTAGTGGCATCAGTCCCAGAACTGGTGTCAAGGCAATGGATTTTGCACTACAACCTGCTATATGCTGAGAAACATTTCATAGCTTATGATAGACTCAAATCCATTTTTAAGTTAGTTCAGTGGAAAATGCACTCAAATTCTTTCTCCCCACATTTAAGCAACCTGCATTTAAAACAGCAGATTTTTCTAAACAAGGTCAATTCCTGTTGATTCTGTTCATGCCAGTTATATAAACTCCACTACAGGGTCGTAGTACCAGGATGTTGATAGTTATATCACAGCAAGTCTGAACGGCACAGAAATCAATGTCTGTACCATCAATGGGAAGATTGATGACTCACTTTATTTCTCTAGTTAGGGTCAGGTGTACAGAAAAACTCAAGAGTCCCTGTATGAGCAATTTAAAGAAAGGCAGAAAATCTTGCATTTATATAATGCCTTTCACGACCACCGGACACCTCAAAGCGCTTTGCAGCCAATGAAGTACTTTTTGGAGTGTAGTCATTGTTGTAATGTGGGAAACGTGGCAGCCAATTTGCACTCAGCAAGCTCCCACAAACATCAGTGTGATAATGACCAGATAATCTGTTTTTGTTATGTTGATTGAGGGATAAATATTGGCCAGGACACCAGGGATAACTCTCCTGCTCTTCTTCGAAATAATGCCATAGGATTTTTTACGTCCACCCGAGAGCAGACAGGGCCTGTTTAACGTCTCATCTGAAAGGCAGCATCTCCGACAGTGCAGTACTCCCTCAGTACTAATTTTTTGTGCTCAAGTCTCTGGAGTGGGACTTGAACCCACAACCTTCTGACTCAAAAGGCGAGTGGCTGAATTTAGTGACTGGAGCTGGAGAAAAACAGGAACTGCATTCAAAGATCACTGACTAGTGCCAACTGTACAGTGCCATGGGAGCTTTTACATCTACTTAAGCAGGCAGATGGGGACTCCCACCCTTCTTTATCCAATTCCATCAACATGTCATAAATCATAAAAATTTACAGCACGGAAGGAGGCCATTTTGGCCCATCGTGCCCGCGCCGGCCGACCAAGAGCCATCCCAGCCTAATCCCACTTTCCAGCTCTCGGTCCGTAGCCCTGTAGGTTACGGCACTTCAAGGTGCACATCCAAATGTGGTGAGGGTATCTGCCTCTACCACCCTTTCAGGCAGAGTTCCACCCGACCCCCACCACCCTCTGGGTGAAAACATTTCCCCTCAAATCCTCCCCCCAATTACTTTAAATCTGTGCCCCCGTCTGCCAAGGGAAATAGGTCCGTCCTATCCACTCTAGCCAGGCTCCTTCACACCTCAATAAGGTCTCCCCTCAGCCTCCTCCGTTCCAAAGAAAACAATCCCAGCCTATCCAATCTTTCATCGTTAAAATTCTCCAGTCCAGGCAACATCCTCGCAAATCTCCTCTGTACCCTCTCCAAGTGCGATCACATCTTTCCTGTAACACAAGCGATCTGGGTAGTTTTATTGCAGACCCACAAGTGTAAATCACAAGCTGAAGTTAAACGGCAGGATACTAACTTCCTTCCTTTCCTTTCTCCCTCGTGCAATTTATGAAGCTTCCCCTTAAATGCATCTATTCTATTCGACTCAACTGCTCCTTGTGGTAGCGAGTTCTACATTCTAACCACTCCCTGGGTAAAGGAATCTTTCCTGATTTCTCTATTGGATTTATTAGTAACTATCTTATATTTATGGTCCCTAGTTCTGATCTCCCACACAAGTGGAAACATCTTCCCTATTAAATCTTTTCATAATCTTAAACATCTCTATCAGGTCATCCCTCAGTCTTCTCTTTTCTAGAGAAAATCACCCCAGTCTGTTCAATCATTCCTGATAGGTAAAGAAACATAGAAAATAGGCACAGGAGTAGGCCATTCGGCCCTTCGAGCCTGCACTGCCATTCAATGAGTTCATGGCTGAACATGCAACTTCAGTACCTCATTCCTGCTTTCTCTCCATACTCCATCTCTTTAGTCATAAGGACCATATCTAACAAACTGGCATCAACAACTCTCTGCGGTAGAGAATTCCACAGGTTCACAACTCTGAGTAAACAAGTTTCTCCTCATCTCGGTCCGAAATGGCTTACCCCTTATCCTTAGACTGTGACCCCTGGTTCTGGACTTCCCCAACATCGGGAACATTCTTCCTGCATCTAACCTGTCCAGTCCCGTCAGAATTTTATGTTTCTATGAGATCTCCTCTCATTTTTCTAAACTCCAGTGAGTATAAGCCTAGCCGATCCAGTCTTTCTTCATATGTCAGCCCTGCCATCCCAGGAATTAGTCTGGTGAACCTTCGCTGCACTCCCTCAATAGCTAGCATGTCCTTCCTCAGATTAGGAGACCAAAATTGCACACAATACTCGAGGTGTGATCTCACCAAGGCTCTGTACAACTGCAGCAAGACCTCCCTGTTCCTATACTCAAATCCTCTCGCTATGAAGGCTAGCACACCATATGCTTTCTTTACTGCCTGCTGTACCTGCATGCCTACCTTCAGTGACTGATGTACCATGACACCCAGGTCTCGTTGCACCTCCCCTTTTACTAATCTGTCACCGTTCAGATAATAATCTGCCTTCCTGTTTTTGCCACCAAAGTGGATAACCTCACATTTATCCACATTATACTTCATCTGCCATGCAGTTGCCCACTCATCTAACCTGTCCAAGTCACCCTGCAGACTCTTAGCATCCTCCTCACAGCTCACACTGTCACCCAGCTTAGTGTCAGCTGCAAACTTGGATACATTACATTCAATTCCTTTGTCTAAATCATTGTGTATTGTAAATAGCTAGAGTCCCAGCACTGAACCTTGTAGCACCCCACTAGTCACTGCCTGCCATTCTGAAAAGGACCCGTTTATTTCCACTCTTTGCTTCCTGTCTGCCAACCAGTTCTCTATCCACATCAATACATTACCCCCAATACCATGTGCCTTAATTTTGCACACTAATCTCCTGTGTGGGACCTTTGTCAAAAGCCCTTTGAAAGTCCAAATACACCACATCCACTGGTTCTCCCTTATCCACTCTACTAATTACATCATCAAAAAACTCGAAGATTTGTCAAGCATGATTTCCCTTTCAGAAATCCATGCTGACTTGAACCGATCCTGTCACTGCTTTCCAAATGCGCTGCTATTACATCTTTAATAATTGATTCCAGCATTTTTCCCACCACCGATGTCAGGCTAACCTCTATAATTCCCTATTTTCTCTCTCACTCCTTTTTTGGGGTATGGAGAGAAAGCAGGAAAGGGGTACCGAGGGAATGATCAGCCATGATCTTATTGAATGGCGGTGCAGGCTTGAAGGGCCGAATGGCCTACTCCTGCACCTATTTTTCTATGTTTAAAAAGTGGGGTTACATTAGGTACCCTCCAATCCATAAGTACTGATCCAGAGTCCATGGAATTTTGGAAAATGACCACCAATGCATCTACCAATTCTAGGGCCACTTCCTTAAGTACTCTGGGATGCAGACTATCAGGCCCTGGGAATTTATCGGCCTTCAGTCCCATCAGTTTCCCGAACACCATTTACTAATAAAGGATTTCCCTTAGTTCTGCCTTCCCGCTAGACCCTCAGTCCCCTAGTATTTTCGGGAGGTTATTCGTGTCTTCCTAATTTAAAAAAAAAGTATTTGTTCAACTGGTCAGCCATTTCCTTGTTCCCCATTATGAATTCACCTGATTCTGACTGCAAGGGACCTATATTAGTTTTCACTAATCTTATTCTCTTCACATATCTACAGAAGTTTTTGCAGTCAGTTTTTATGTTCCCTGCAAGCTTACTCTCATACTCTATTTTCCCCCTCCTAATTAAACCCTTAGTCCTCCTCTGCTGAATTCTAAATTCCTCCCAGTCCTCAGGTTTGCTGCTTTTTCTGGCCAATTTATATGCCTCTTCATTGGATTTAACACTATCCCTAATTTCCCTTGTTAGCCACTGTTGAGCCACCTTTCCTGTTTTATTTTTACGCCAGACAGGAATGTACAATAGTTGCAATTCATCCATGTGATCTTTAAATGTCTGCCATTGCCTATCTGTCAACCCTTTAAGCATCATTCGCCAGTCTATCCTAGCCAAATCACGTCTCATATCATCGAAGTTTCCTTTAAGTTCAGGACCCTAGTCCCTGAAGTAACTGTGTCACTCTCTATCTTAATGAAGAATTCTACCATATTATGGTCACTGTTCCCCACGGGGTCACGCACGACCAGATTGCAAATTAATCCTCTCTCATTACACAAGACCCAGTCTAGGATGGCCTGCTCTCTAGTTGGTTCCTCGACATATTGGTCGAGAAAACCATCCCTTATACACTCCAGGAGATCCTCCTCCACAGTACTGCTACCAGTTTGGTTAGCCCAATCAATATATAGGTTAAAGTCACCCATGATAACTGCTGTATCCTTATTGCACGCGTCCCTAATTTCCTGTTTGATGCCGTCCCTAATTTCCTGTTTGATGCCATCCCCAACTTCCCTACTACTGTTTGGTGGTCTGTACACAACTCCCACTAATGTTTTCTGCCCTTTGGCATTTTGCAGCTCTACCCATACAGATTTCACATCATCCACGCTGATGTCCTTCCTTACTATTGCGTTAACCTCCTCTTTAACCATTAACGCTACCCCAACTCCTTTTCCTTTCTGTCTATACTTCCTGAATATTGAATACCCCTGGATGTTGAGTTCCCAGCCTTGGTTACCCTGGAGCCATGTCTCCGGAAGCCCAATTACATCATATCCGTTAACTGCCATCTGCGCAGTTAATTCGTCCACCTTATTACGAATGCTCCTCACATTGAGACTCCGAGCCTTCAGGCTTGTTTTTTTTTTTAAAAACACTCTTTGTCCTTTTAGAATTATGTTGTAGTGTGGCCCTTGTTGATTTTCGACCTTGATTTCTCTGCCCTCCACTCTTGCTTTTCTCCTTCCCACCTTTTGCTTCTGCCCCCTTTTTACTTCCCTCTGCCTCCTTGCAGAGGTTCCCATTCCCCTGTCACATATTAGTTTAACCCCTCCCCAACAGCACTAGCAAACACTCCGCCTAGGACATAGGTTCCGGTCCAGCCCAGGTGCAGACCATCCGGTTTGTACTGGTCCCACCTCCCCCAGGAATTTGAATCCCTCCACCTTACACCATTCCTCAAGCCACGTATTCATCTGAACTATCCTGCTATTCCTACTCTGACTAACACGTGGCACTGGTAGCTTTTTAATTTAACTCCTAGCTCCCTAAATTCAGCCTCTCAGTTCTGGTATCATTCTAGTAAATCTTTGTGGTACATTTCCAGTACCCCTATATCCTTTTAATATGGAGACCAGAACTGCTCAGAGTACTGCAAGTGTGGTCTAACCAAGATTCTATAAAAAAGTTTAACATAACCTCTGCTTTTCAATTCTATCCCTCTAGAAATGAACCCCAGTGCTTTGCTTTTTTTCAAGAAATGGCTTTATAAACCTGCGTTGCTATTTTTTGTGACTTGTGCCTAAAAATATTTAGACCATTTAGACACGCAAGGCTAGATTTTCCCCAAGCAGTTTTGTCGGTGCACTGACCTCAAGCGCGCCGACTTTGCGCCGGGAAAAACTTGCCCCATCCTGGCCGCTGTGTACAGTCCCCGGAGTCCTGTCATGGTGTTGATGGTGAAGTGGGGGTGGGGCGGAGCCAAGCCAAACGCCCGCGCCGAAAACAGTGCCGGCACCTTCGCCCATGCGCAGTGGTGCTGGCCCCGACGTGCGCTTGCGCAATAGAGAGAAAACTTGGCACTCTGCCATTTTTAAAGAGCATCGCATCCCCGATGAAAAGCACAACAGCTTCTCCCGTCGCTCGGCGGGCTCTCAACCCCCCGCCTCCCGCCTCCGGGCGATGAAATGCGCAAATCCAGCAGCTGCAACTTCTCCGGTCCACAAGCTCGCACTTCTCCGGTGAGTCTTCCCTCCCCTATCCCAGGCCGAATGGCCACACACACAGGCCGGCCTGCTGCCTTTCCCGGGCAGACTTTAAAGATAAGGTAGAATTTACTTTTTTTTATTGTACTTTATTGGTTTGAGCTTTTCCATAATGTTTGCTGCTTGGTAGTTGAGATCTTCTCCAGTTCCCTTCCCTCCCCTAATGTCTGCTGAATGTGCGCTTTTTCTTAACTGCCCGCAATGTTTTTCAGAGCTAGCCAAACACGCTGACCCAAGTGGATTTGGAGTACGTTTTTGCTGGCCAAAGTGGCATAAATGGTCAAAACTTGCGCAAGTTTCTGGGAACGCCCCCTTTTGAAAAAAAATTGACCTAAAAAAAAAATCGTACCTAACTGACTTACTCTGGAGCAAATTTTGCAGGGGGAAAATGGCATTTTCTAACTTACGCCAGGAAAAACAACTTACTCCAAAAAAATATTGATGCAAGTCATGGTCAATGTTGGGCCCTTATTTTCCAAGGAGTATGTGGCCTCCTTATTCTTCCTACCAAAATGTACCACCTCACACTTGTCTATATTGAAGTTCATTTGCCAATTACACACTCATTCTGCAAGTTTGCAAATGTCTTCCAGTATTTTGTCGCAGTCCTTCTCTCTATACACACACTACACCAGCCGCCCCCACCCCCCAAATTGGTGTTGTCTGCAAATTCTGAAATTGTACTGATGAAAGATCATCGACTTGAACCCTTAACCATTTCTCTCCACAGATGCTGCCTGACCTGCTGAGTATTTCCAGCATTTTCTGTTTTTATATGAAATTGTACTTACGATTCCAGAGTCCAAGTCGTTCTATGTAACTAATGAACAACAATGGTCCTAGCACCAATCCTTGCAGAACACAACTTCACACCTTTTGCCAGTCTGAGTAACTACCTTTAACCCCCACTCTCCATTTTCTGTTTTGCAACCAGCTTGCTATCCATTCTGCTACTTGTCTCCTCACTCCACGTGTTCTGACCATAGACATGACGGTACTATGACTTATCAAAGGCTTTTGAAAATCCAAATACAGGGTACATTACATCTACTGCATAATGCTTATCTACCCTTTCTGTTACTTCTTCAAAGAATTTAATAAGGCTGGTTGAACAGGATCTTCCCTTTTGAAATCCGTGGTGATTACTCTATTATATTTTCAGTTTCTAGATATTTTTCTATTTCATCTTTGAGTAAGAATTCTATTATCTTTCCTACCACTGGCATTAAGCTAATTGGTCTATTAGTTCCCTGGACTTGTTCTATCTCCTTTTTTAAATTTAGGAATCACATTAGCTGTCCGCCACTCCTCTAGCACTATTTCCCTTTCTGATGAATTTTTCTATATATGTGTAATAGTGTCTCTGCTATCTCGTCCCCAACTTATTTTTATATGCGTGGATGCAATCCATCCAGACCAGGAGTTTTATTCTTTCGAAGTTTAATTGGTTTATCAATTATCTCCCCTTTTTCTATTTTAAATATCTTTATATATTTTTTCATCTCTTCTAATGTCACATCCACTATGTTGATCTCCCTGGTAAATACCAAGGCAAAGTAATTATTTAATATTTCTGCCATTTCAATGTCACCATCTGTGAGTTTATCATATGTATCCCTTAGTGGTCCTATCGTAGTCTGTTTTTTTGTTATTTCGGTGTCTGTAGATGTTTTTTTTAAACTTGCACAATAAATAGATCATGGAAACTCAATGTGTGTTGAAAATAATTTGTGCTCAAAATTTCTGTCGTTTGCACTGGTTTGGCTGTTTTTTGAGCAAATTGCGCTGAAAAACCAGCACAAACTAGCAGAAACTCCAGGCCCTTGTGCAAAAAAGATAGATTTCTTATACTTTAAGTGTACTGTCCAAGATACTAACAAGTTTCAGCAGTATACCTTGCCTTTCTACGTCTGGTATGCCCAGACAAGCATAACAAATTTCAAACCTAAAAGATGAAGGGCCCAAGTTTGCCCCCTCTGCTAGTACGGCACACCTCCACTTTGTAGAACAGAAACGGCGCCGATTTTTTACCTCCGTATTCTCCCCGTTGATTCCAGGCCTGTGGCGTAGCGCATCGGAACGCGTGGAGGGCGGAGCCAGGTCCCGGCGCTGAAAACAGTGCCGGGACCTCATCACATGCAGGTTGTGTGGGAGGGGCCCGAAGCACGCCGCCCCTAGCCCTGGCCGAATGGGCTCCCTCATCGGCGGCCAGAGTGTGCTTTGCAAGCTTTGTCAACTCTGAACTGACTATAAAACTCTTGAAGAGTTTCTGGGGGTCTGGGTTTGTAACTCTCGATCAGACGAACCGGGGATTCATGCGGGTGTTTGATGCCATGTCGGACATCAGTCTAGACGTGCCAAACACTTACAGGACTCTGAAGGGGTTTGTGGACCATTGTCATCAGCAAACGGTCATCACCAAGGTCAGTGCTCCAAACGTGAAGCCAGGCCCTCAGAGAGGACAGGAGTAGCTGCGTCGCGCAGGCAGCCCAGCAAGCGGTCCCGACAGCAGGAACAGATGCGCCTGAGCAGAGGGAATATCCACCATATCTCGGGCCAACGGAGCTGGTTCCAGACCTTCCGAAGGATTTGTACCATTTGATCAAGAGGGTATCTCTCTCGCTCTCCTCCCCCCACCTTCCTCCTTCCCCTCCCCACCCTCCTCCTTTCCCCCCCCCACCCTCCTCCTTTTCCCCCCCACCCCCCTCACGCCCCTCCCTTCTCTCCCCCTACTCCCCTCCCCCCTCACTCCCCTCCCCTCCCCTCACTCCAAGTCCTGGCTGAATGGTCTCCCTCATCGGCGGCCCACTGCCTTCCTGGGCCTTGTTTAGGTAGGACCTTTATTTTTTGTGTGTTATGGATTGATTGATTATTACTTCGGTCTTGGTGCTTTAGGTGCAAGGTTCCTTCTATTTTTTTTATTTGTTAATTAATTGTTTTAGTTTTTGTGCTTTAAATGTATTTACCTGCACCGATTCCTTAACTCTAGGTAAGGTTTTTCTGTGTGGATAGAAGTGGCAACATGCACTGGCCTAAGTTAGTTTGGAGCAACTATTTGCTAGCCAATAGGGGCAAGTGGCTGGGAACGACCCCTTTTGAAAAAAAAACGGAACCAAAACAAAACCTAACGAACTCACTTACACTGGCGCAAATTAAATGGCCAGAATTGCAACTAAAAAGATAGTCCAGAAAAATCAAGTTGTTCCAAAAAAAAAAAGGAGCAACTCCTGGGGAAACTTCAGCCCGAAGAGAACAGAAAATGCTGGAAAAACGAAACAAAAACAATGAATCCTGGAAATACAAAGCAGGTCTGTCAAAATCAGTAAAGAAAAAAGCCAGGTTTACATATCGGGTGCAATCCTTTGTCAGAATTGCATTGTTTAAAAATGTAATCAAATTTCATGCACTACATGCTTTAGTACATATTTCATAGGCAATATATTTTTGATTTTCTTCAGACATCATTACCTTGTGCATTTGGTGCATGCTATCCTGCTGGTACTCACTCGGACCTTGGAGTGGTATTGAATGAGTTACGGTTGACGGTCCTGGACTGGGACCCATCATACTATGTACTGAACCCGGTGACGGTCCTGGTCCTGGGCTCGGGCCTAGAATAGGCCCGGGAGATGGACCTGGTCCTGGAGATGGCCCAGGGTGAGGCATCCCACCAGAGGGATCTGTAGGAGTCGACATCTATGCCAGTTTTGCTGGTTATCTTGAAGAAATTCTGTCAAAAAGAACAATGGAACATAAACTCAAAGTAGTAAAAAATATATTTTACTATAAACAGTTTTCTCTAAGCATATTACCCTAAAAGGAAATATGCTCACACACTTGCATGCAAAAGGATAAGAAGATAGTGAAACTATTCACGAGTCTTTGTGTTTTTGAAATTGTTGCATTTAGTCATAGGATAGCAAACGAATCACGTAACCGCTGGTTTAGTCACAAGAAATCTTAATGTGAAAAATAGATGGTAAGGTGACAAAAGCAATGTTACACCTGCCATTTTGCACTAACACTATCAAATTACATTTCCCTAATGTGCCCATTTCCTTACATGGTGTAATATTCAATAGCAACTTTTTTTTCCCCCTTGTGCGAAGGTGTTATTTTTAGTCATTGAGATTTTCATAAATTCACAGAGTATAGAAGACAGCACAGCAGTTTACATACATTATGCATACCAACATCTGTGCTTTCATGCTAGACTACCCACAATTTCAGATTTTGAAAAACAAAAAAAAACACCGGTGCTGGCAGAATACTATATGCACAAGACAGCAGGGTTGTCATGTCAGAAACGGTTTTTCTATGGCATGCTCTGAAGCAGATCTAGAAATTATTTTTATCTACTGTATTCCTGATTACTGACAGAGCCCCAAGGCCCTTACTTATTGATGCTACCCAAAAAATTTGCTGTATTGTAAATTTGATTAACTGTACTCCACAGAAAGAGGACAACCAATAAACAAAAATAAAAGGAGTCAGCAGAATAAGGCTAAGGACTGATGCAGATTTTATTATTTGCAGTACTACAGAACATATTTTCTATAGTATGTATATGGAATAAAAACAACCTCCTCCTCATTACAGCATCCTGGCAATTGGATTGTTTAGAGAGGCGGCGTCATTTTTGATGGTTCCCGTCTGCAGCCAACAATTAATAAGTGGCATTTAGCAAAATCTCTATTAAACCGAGTAAACAGAGAGAAAGCGCTCTGTCAGTATCAGGTAGTTTCTATTCAGTCATTTTATTCAAGGCCTAAAACTAACAGTTGCCAATCAGCAAATGTCAATTTGTCTGGACTTTTGGGTGAATTCCTGACCTTCGGGGGAGGTGGGGGGGGATGGGGAAAAAGAGAAAAGAAATACAGCAGCGGTCTTCCAGTGAAAATTTTAACAATTCACAGCCTCATTTCACATCCATCAAAAACCAAGACAAGAGGAATGAAGGATTCCTTTCCCTGACATAAAGGGTCAATTAACAAAAACAGCTTAGGCAGTCCTAATTAACTTCGACAAACATCAACTGACATATCAGCAATCTCACAAGGTGGAAGTGAAAGGTTACACTAGTGCACAGTTGACTGGTTCGCAAGGTTTAGGTACATCTATAAACCTGAGGAGATCAAACTTGTGCCGAGCATGACCTGAGGTTATTTGCTGCTGTCACCATTTCTATCTTTTTACTCATCAGCCATTAGTACCACTCTTGCTCTTTCAAATAAAAATTAACAGAATATATGAAATTAAAGTAAGCCTAACAAGTACCAGGAAAACAAATTACATGCGTCAAGGAACAGGTAAAACAAATTGCTTGGATCTTTCTTCACTCTGCAGCTCCACTGACAGGATGGCTACTCCCTGCAATGTAAGAAATTGATGTGCCAGTTTACTTTTCTCCCTCAGGGTCCCCTAATCCCCAGTTCTGCACTACCAGCTGCTCTGTTGAGAAATGCACACATACAGTAGCATTTGAGTGGCAGTCACTTGTGTGCCTCAAATCCACAGCCACAACTGTGCAAAGCAACTATCTGAACTGCCTATGTCAGGATATTCCAAGCAAGATAGATTGAGACATATCAGATCATCAGCAATTTATCAAAGAAAAAGATTTCCATCATTTTTTTTGGCTAATGGAGGCAGCCTTGGATTGCCACCTGCATAGAATTAGTTTTCTTAAAAATTATACTTTCACAAACTGCCACCTCATTTTCTACTTTTGATGAACGGACATGCATTTATGTAGTGCCTATGGTCAACCCAAAGCGCCAATGGATTACTTTTGAAATGTAATAAGTGTTTTATAGGCAAACACAGCCAATTTGCATATAAAGTCTGACAAAACAATGAAATTAATGATCAATTAACCTGTTTTTGGTAGTGTTGAGGGATAAATGTTGGCCAGGACACTAATAGAACTTCACTGCTCTAAATATTACCACTGGCATCCACCTGAGCAGGTAAATGGGGCATTAGTTTAATGTCTCATCCGAAAGATGTCATCTCTGTATTCCCTCAATACTACATTAAAATGCCATGGTAGATTATGTGCTCAAATCCTGGAATGGGGCTTAAACCCATGATCTTCTGACTCAAACAAGTGTACGACCACAAAGCCAAGACTAACATTTAAGAGAAAGGAGTAAATACTTTAAATGCTACACATCTTGAATATACAAGTAACAAGCAGATTTCTAATGAGTGATTTGGTAATACAGGTGATCATTGTGATCACTAACATTGCGGTTCAAAACAACAGCATCAATCTGCATTTATATTGCACCAGAAAAAGCCTCAGAGGTGTGAGGAAAAGATGCCAAGCATAAGTGACCAAAACTTGGTCAAAAAGCTAGATTTTCAGGAGGGGCTGAAAAAGGGAAATGGAAAGAGAGAATTGCAGAGAGCAGAATGTACACAGCCAGGGAACATTGAGACAATAGGTACAAGAGAGGCCATGGAACGAATTAAAGACAAGAACAAGCATTTTAGATTTACGTCGTTGAGAAACCGGAGCTAATAGAGGTCAGCAAGGCAAAGTGATAGGCAAGTGGAAGTGGGATAGGATATGTGCAACAGGGCTTTTGAAGAGCTTGAGTTTATGGAGGATGCAGGTTGAGAGACCGACAAGGAAAACATTGGAGTAATCAACATTGGAGATGATAAAGGCCTGTAGGAGGGTGTCAGTGTCAAGATGAGTTGAGGTAGGGGCAGAGGCTGGCAATGTTAAGAGATCAAAGTAGACAATCTCTGTGCTAGAATGGATATTGGGTTGAACATAAAGCAAAGGCTGTGAATGGTCTGATTTAACCAGAGACTGTGGACAAAAAGGGGAATTAACTCAATGGTGAGGAAGCAGAAGACAATGCCTTTAGTTTTTCCATTATTCAGCTGGAAGTGAAGACTCATCCAAGGCTAGATATTAGACAAGCAGTCCAACAACATAGGTATTGAGGGGACAAGAGAGTTGGTGGGGAGGTGGAGCTGCATGTCACGAATGTGCATGTGAAAGCTAACCTTTTGGCTATAGATAATATCAAGAGGTTGCATATAAATAAAAAGAGGGGATCAAGGATGGATCCTGGGGCATATAAATAAAGAAGAGGATCAAGGATGGATCCTGGGGAATACTGAGAGATAACTGCACAGGTGTGGAAAGAGAAGCCATTGCTATAGATCATCCGACTATGATCAGATGGGCAAGAGTGGAACTGGATATGGGCAGCCCCACAGAGCTGAGCAATGGAGGAAAGACATTTGTGTTCATGGCTGGAAGGTGAGATGCAGAGGCCCCAACCAGGTATTAGCAACAAGAGAAAGCAGCTAGGTTTCATACCCCCACAACCCCATCACCTGCTCAATCACTCGTATAAAGCCATTACTGTAGATTATATAAATGTTTTTGCCAGTACCTACAATAGTTTTTCAAGTTTCCTGAGTGAGGAATGTTGACAAAGCCTAGATGCAGGCGCTACTTAGCCAACACTAGGCATATTTGTGCAGTGTAAATCAGTTAGAAATATGCTGAGATTTTTTTTTAAGCCAAAGCTAAATTTGGGTTTACAATATACATATTACTGGAACAATTGCTTCCAAGTAACAAGTGTTCAGCTTTTAGACTCTTCATTTTGAGCACTAGAATGTAGATTTATCAGCCATACTTAATCCATTCTAATAGAAATTGGCCATCAGATGGTAAATTACTGTAAAAATTCCTAAATATTTGAAGAAAAACCTGCTTACACAATCACTGTTCAACAGTCTTGAATTTCTGGATATTGCACTTCATTATTTGCCACATAGATTTTTAAAAAGCTGCCACAGCTGACTAAATGTCCTGAACAGTAGGATATGTTAACTACAGTAACCCAAGTTTGAACCAATTTTTCCGAACACCTTAAGTAGTTTGGTTGGTCCCACACTATAGACATAACTGAAAGAAAAAATCCTGGGACAGACTCCAGCTTGTGTTTGTATTAATATTTCAATCAAATTGCTTTTGAAAATGTGAAGATAATATTGAACACTAAGTGATAGAATGAAAGTTGTCTGATTAGACCAGGAGACACACAATAACACTCTATAATCCCTTTGTGAACACAGTAAGCTTCTTACATTTGCTTTGTATAAGCTCCCAAGACATCAACGCATAAAAGGACACCATTGGATTCTGCCAGTTATCCCTAAAGATTTGTCACCTTGTATGAAAGGCTTTTTCTGCACCATAATTGTCAGGAACAAAATAATCATTGTTTTATATAACAAGGGGAGTGGCACGATTTCATAAGAGTCTCATTCTCCATTGGCAACAGCTACTAAAAATGAAGGTTACAGCCACATACCAATGAGAGCTGCGATATTTACATTTTAATGGCAGATCAGGCCCAACTGCAAAAATCAAAAACCTGCTGGCTGAGATATATCAGATTCAACCCTTTCAGTGCTGAATAGCAGATAATAAAACTAACATTTTTTAATCAAATAGTACAGTACCTCCGGTTCCCGAGCCCAGCCTTCTCCCCTATGAAGCCCAGGCAACTCAGTTCTGTTAGTACTTATATTTCATACATATTGCTTTCTTCCATTTTTACTTTGTGGGCCTGGAGGTTTTGAAAATGCCATTCTTATCAATGTTGCCTTATTGGCAGATATATCCTAAATCAGAATGCCAAGATCTGTTTGTATCAGCAATTTGAGATACATGTAAATAAATAGGATCATGGATCTAAACTTCATATCTGGTCCCCAAGGCTCCCTGGTGTGCACACAAGTGGCTCACAAGGACAAAAGGCATTGACATTGCTGCCTTACAGGAAAGCGCAAGCCAAATAATACAAAAAAAATCCAAAGGAATATGATGCTAAGCCAGCACTGCAGAACACTTCACTGGAAAAAATTAACAATTCCAACTAAGTGTCAAGAAATTAAGAAAAACTATACATCAGTATTATTTAAACAGACAGGATTACTTTATCTTCCTTTCCACCACCTATCCATCAGGAGAATACAAAACTGAGTAACCAAACACCACCAGTAAGAAGTAGAAACCACAAAAATAGACAAGTAATTTATGACCATTAGCCCTGCAAATTGAAACTTAAGCTCACTGCTAGATTTTTATTGTAGACAGCAACATAGACATTAATATATCTTTATAAATACATTTGAAATCCATTTTCACTTTTTTACGCCATTATGGAGTAGAAATATGTACTGTAACTGTAAAAGGGAGTGCAGTGCAGCTGAAGTGGTGATAAAAATGAGAGATGGAGGTAAAGTTATGCAACACACAATTCCTTCAGCTGCTACATCACCACATCGCACTGGTTTATTTTGCAGCAAAATATATATACCACACGCTGCAACATTTTCAACAGAACTTTACAATTACTTTTTCTTCGACTGCATTTTTCGAGGCTCAAAATGGTTAGATCGTCCCTACCAAAAGGCTGTTAACACAATTGTATCTCTTGTATGGGGATTAACAGCCTTTGAGAATTATAATCAAAGTTCCCTTCAAGCAGAGCAACAACAAAATAACAAATAAATGAACACAAACAGATCATCTTCAAAGAGGAGGATGGGGGGGGGGGTGTCAGAAACCCCGCATTAATTACCCGCCGAGCCAGCAACGCCAAACTGGACCTGGCGAGGGTGCTCAGCGCGTGTTCAACACAACTTCACCCGGCTTGCTTCAAACTGCAGCCTCGGGGAGAAATTCAACCCATAGCGAGGCCTCAAACACCACCAAAAGGCGGAGGGCCGGACAAGGTTTACAGAATGAAGTGAAACCAAATACAATCCGTGCTGGAACCCGAGCGGGCCGCGGCCTAGAGCCCGGGCCGGGCCGGGCCAGACCCGACTGGGCGGGCGGTGACTGGCCGCAAACCCAACCACACAAGTCAAACGCGCGGCCGGAAAATGTCCCCACCGCCTGGGCCGGGAAGGGAGCAGATTGTTATCCGGAGCCGCCGCCGGAACCTTTTCTCCCGGTGTTTTTGGGGAGCCTAAAGACGGAGCGGCCGGACGGGAAAAAAATATAACAACCCCCCCCCCCCGCCGCCGCCATAACGGCAGCGAGCGCCGCCCGGCTAAAGATTCAGTAAAGGAAAACCCTCCGGGGCTGGGCCCCGCTCGGTAACCGGCTCAACAAACCTGCGGCATTAATCAGGCCCGGGGCCGGGCGGGCGAGGCCTGGGGCTGGGAGTCAGGCCTAGAACTGCGGGCCGTGCCGATGTAACCACGAGACGGGCAGGCCCGAAGGCGGAAATAAGCCCGGGCAGAGAAACAGCCCGAGCCGGAGCGGCTGCGAGAGATTTAACCGACCCGGACTGGAACCTGACCGCACCGGGCCCCGCTTCCCTTCGCACAGACTGAGCCTCCCAACTTAATAACTCCCCAGCTTCACAAACCACAAGCGACCCCGCCAAAAAAAAACACACGTCTACCCTATAAAGTGCATTAAAAAATAAAACTTTAAAAAAAACTACAGCTTAAAATTTCAACTGTATCTAACACAGAAATCTTACCCTTCAATATCACATTCATTCATTCACTGACTCACTCCAGGGCATCGGAATTTGTGAAAACAGTTGGGGGCGCTTTTACTTATATATTTATTATTTTTTTATATATTGTAACCTTTTTTGAGGAGTTTTTTTAATTGAGTGGCAAAGAATTGTTCTCATTGGTGAAGTGACAGCCATCAACTTCCCTTTCCCTTCAATCCTCTTCCTCCTTTTATTTCGTTATTTTCTCTAGCTCACCAACAACTAGCTTGACAGGAAATCCCGCCTCTACACTCCAAGTTCATTGGATACTGTACTTGCAAGTACAACACCCATCATTTCAGCAAACCCCACCAATCCTGCATTTGTTCAGAAAATACCAGAAGTTAGAAAACATTCAACTGCAGAAAGATCTATCTTCTCCTGTTCCCTCGCCTTTCGCCCCATTCTTTTTCTCTTTGCTCCCAACATGTTAATTTTTTTGTATTTCTACCTGTGCAATAGTAGGTATCGTGTATCAAACAGATAATCAAAAATACTACACTGTTGGGGGGAGGGTTGTGGTTCAAATGTGGAGGGAAATATAGAAACATAGAAAATAGGTGCAGGAGTAGGGCATTCGGCCCTTCGAGTCTGCACCACCATTCAATAAGATCATGGCTGATCATTCACCTCAGTACCCCTTTCATGCTTTCTCTCCATACCCCTTGATCACTTTAGCTATAAAGGCCATATCTAACTCCCTCTTGAATATATCCAACGAATATATCCAAGGAAGGAAGCTGGCCTCTATTTTGCCTGAGTCTGGAGAAACATTGGGTATGAGCCAATGCCACTAATACAAAATATGGAGGGAAGCAGCCCAAGATTAAGCTATGGGGTGTAAATAGGCTTTCAACCCTCCAGGATTGTCCTGGAGTCTCCAGGAATTGAAAATAAATTTCCAGGACATTGCTGTGAGCAACCCTGGAGAAAAAAATCATGGGGCATTAAAAAGAAATGCATGGGTCTTTTCATTTTCTTTGAATTCATTTGTTTATTACATAAAAATATTGGAGACTGACAAACCGTCAATAATCATCAAATTGGATGATGAAGGCAAGGGTTTTAAGGAATATAGAACCAAGTCGGGCAGATGGAGTTAAAATACAGATAAGCCATGATCTAATTGAATGGCAGAACAGACTCAAGGGTCTGAATGGCCTACTCCTGTTCCTATGTTCTTCCTATGCAGAGTCTGTGAAGACTGTTCACTTTATAATTGGAGAGAGAAGGCGGTGCACCACAATGATGGAATATTGGGCGACCAATGGCAAGAGTTTGGGGGCGGGGCTTTTGGAGGTGGGAGCTCATGTGCAGGAATACATCCAACCAGAGTTGGCAATCCGAAGATGGATTCATATTTTAAATTTCACTTGATATCGTTTGGGGATCAGAGAATATTTATGAACATAAGAACATAAGAAATAGGAGCAGGAGTAGGCCATTTGGCTCCTCGAGCCTGCTCCGCCATTCAATAAGATCATGGCTGATCTGAACATAACCCTTTACTCCCTTATCGCTCAAAAATCTGTCTATTTCCACCTTAAATATATTCAATGTCCCAGCCTCCACAGCTCTCTGAGGCAAAGAATTCCATAGATTTACAACCCTCTGAGAGAAGAAATTTCTCCTCATCTCAGTTTTAAATGGGTGACCCCTTATTCTAAGACCATTTCCCCTAGTTTTAGTTTCCCCTCGGAGTGGAAATATCCTCTCTGCATCCACCTTGTCGAGCATCCTCATTATCTTATAAGTTTCAATAAGATCACCTCTCATTTTTCTGAACTCCAATGTTTATAGGCCCAACACACTCAACCTATCCTCCTAAGTCAACCCCCTCATTTCAGGAATCAACCAAGTGAACCTTCTCTGAATAGCTTCCAATGCAAGTACAGGCAACTCTCAATTATCTGGGTCCCTCGGGTATTGGGCTATTCTGGGTAAACGATTTTTCCATTAGGGTGAGTCTACATTTTAAAGTTAAAACTTTAATGAATAAATACAATTGTTAGGGCGAGTTTACATTTATAAGTTAAAACTTTAATGAATCAATACAATCAGCTACAAACAGTAACAAAAGATGGACATTACCAGTATGCATGTACAGGTTCTGTGCCTGGAACCCGGTGCCAGCACTGCCCCCGTTCCCAACGTCATCGGCGGCCGCGAGAGACAGCGGCTGCAGCAGTGCGCACACACACCAGCAAAGTGAGGGCAGAGCAGGTTAATTTTTACAGCGACAGAGAGAGAGAGTATGTGAGAGAGAGAGTGTGCGAGTGTGAGAGAGAGAGAGAGAGAGAATTTGTGAGAGAGAGAATGAGCAAATACAAATGAGCATAGTGTTTGGAAGGCTATTTTTCCAAATTATTTGGAGCTGTCTTTTCACTTGTTCGCAACAGAATTTTAAATCCCGTTACAACGGTTTCCCGTTGGATCCGTGTACAGATAATCAAGAGTTGCCTGTATATCCTTCCTTAAATACAGGACCAAAACTGTACACAGTACTCCAGGTGCGGCCTCACCAATACCCTGTACAGTTGTAGCAGGACTTCCCTGCTTTTATACTCTATCCCCCTTGCAATAAAGGCCCCAACATTCCATTTGCCTTCTTGATTGCTTGCTGTATCTGCATTCTAACCTTTTGTGTTTCATGCACAAAGACCCCCAGGTCTCTCTGTACTACAGCACTTTGCAATTTTTCTCCACTTAGTCCCATTATTTTACCTAGTACTACTTCATTAGTGATAGTGATTGTATTAAGTTTCTCTCTACTTATAGCCCATTGATTATCCACTATTGGGATGTTTTTAGTGTCTTCTACCATGAAGACCGATACAAAATATTTCTTCAACGTCTCTGCCATTTTCCTGTTCCCCATTATTAATTCCTCAGTCTCATCCTCCAGAGGACCAACATTTACTTTAGCCACTCTTTTTCTTTTTATGTACCTGTAGAAACTCTTCCTATCTGTTTTTATATTTCTTGCTAGTTTACTTATTTCTGCCAAAGTGGTTAACCTCACATTTTCCAACATTATATTCCTTCTGGCACGTTTTTGCCCACTCACCTAGCCTGTCTATATCCCTTTGCAGATTTTTTGTGTCCTCCTCACAATTTGATTTCCCATCCGTCTTTGTATCATCAGCAAACTTGGCTACATTACACTCAATCCCTTCATCCAAGTCATTAATATAGATTGTAAATAGTTGAGGACCCAGCATCGATTCCTGCGGCACCCCACTGGTCACGGTTTGTTAACTGGAAAATGAACCATTTATCCGACTCTCTGTTTTCTGTTAGTTAGCCAATCCTCTATCCATGCTAATATATTACCCCCAACCCCGTGAGCTTTTATCTTGTGCAATAACCTTTTATGTGGCACCTTATCGAATACCTTCTGGAAATCCAAATACACCATATCCACTGGTTCCCCCTTATCCACCCTGCTTATTACATCCTCCAGCAAATTTGTCAAACATGATTTCCCTTTCATAAAATCATGCTGACTCTGGTTGATTGAATCATGTTTTCCCAAATGTCCCACTACTGCTTCCTTAATAATGGACTCCAGCATTTTCCGAATGACAGATGTTAGGCTAACTGGTCTATAGTTTCCTGCTTTTTGTCTGCCTCCTTTTTTAAATGGGGCGTTACATTTGCAGTTTTCAAATCTGCTGGGACCATCCCAGAATCCAGGAAATTTTGGTAGATTCATCATAGGCAGTCCCTCAGAGTCGAGGAAGACTTGCTTCCACTCTTAACATGAGTTCTTACGTGACTGTACAATCCAATACAAGAATCACAGTCTCTGTCACAGGTAGGGCAGATAGTCGTTGAGGGAAGAGGTGGATGGGACTGGTTTGCCTCGCGCTCTTTCCGCTGCCTGCGCTTGATTTCTGCACGCTCTTGTCGACAAGACTCGAGGTGCTCAGCGCCCTCCCGGATGCGCTTCCTCCACTTAGGGCGATCTTTGGCCAAGGTCTCCCAGGTGTCAGTGGGGATGTTGCACTTTATCAGGGAGGCTTTGAGGGTGTTCTTGTAATGTTTCTGCTGCCCACCTTTGGCTCGTTTGCCATGAAGGAGCTCTGAGTAGAGCGCTTGCTTTGGGAGTCTCGTGTCTAGCATATGAACTGATCAAGTGTGTTCAGTGCTTCGATGATGGGGATGTTGGCCTGGTCAAGGATGCTAATGTTGGTGTGTCTGTCCTCCCAGGGGATTTGTAGGATCTTGCAGCGACATCGTTGGTGGTATTTTTCCAGCGACTTGAGGTGTCTACTGTACATGATCCATGTTTCTGAGCCATACAGGAGGACAGGTAACACTACAGTCCTGTAGACGATGAGCTTGGTGGCAATTTTAAGGGCCTGGTCATCAAACACTCTTTTCCTCAGACGGCCGAAGGTAGATTACAACCAATGCAACCACTGTCTCTGCAGCCACTTCTCTTGACCCTTGGATGTAAGACATTAGGTCCAGGGGACTTGTCTGCCTTTAGTCCCATTATTTTACCTAGTAGTACTTCATTAGTGATAGTGATTGTATTTTCCTCCCTCCCTATAGACCATTGATTATCCACTATTGGAATGTGCTTAGTATCTTCTACCGTGAAGACCGATACAAAGTATTTCTTCAACGTCACTGCCATTTCCCTGTTCTCCATTATTAATTCCCCAGTCTCATTCTCCAGAGGACCAACATTTACTTTAGCCACTCTTTTCCTTTTTATGTACCTGTAGAAACTCTTCCTATCTGTTTTTATATTTCGTGCTAGTTTACTTTCATAATCTATCTTCCCTCTCTTAATCATTTTTTATTCGTTCTCTGCTGGCTTTTAAAAATTTCCCAATCCTCTGGCCTCCCATTAGTTTTGGCCACATTGTGTGCCTTTGTTTTCAATTTGATACCCTCCCTTATTTCCTTAGTTAGCCACGGATGGTTATCCCTTCTCTTACAGTCTTTCCTTCTCATTGGGATATATATTTGTTGCGAGTTATCAAATATCTCCTTAAATGTCTGCCACTGCTCATCAACCGTCCCATTCTTTAGTCTATTTTCCCACTTTAGCCAACTCTGCCCTCATATCTTTGTAGTCTCCTTTTTTTAAGCTTAGGATCCTGGTTTAAGAACCAACTTTCTCACCCTCCAACTGAATTTGAAATTCAACCATATTATGGTCACTCATTCCTAGAGAATCTTTTACTACAAGACCATTTATTAATCCTGCCTCATTACACAGTACTAGACCTAAGATAGCCTGCTCCCTGGTTGGTTCCGCAACGTACTGTTCAAGGAAACTATCCCGGATACACTCGATGAACTCCTCCTCAAGGCTATCCTGTCCAATTTCCTTTGTCCAATCAATATAAAGGTTAAAATCACTTATTATTATTGTCGATCCTTTATTACAAGCTTCCATTATTTCTTGATTTATATTCGATTATACTTGATTTATTGAAGAACATTAGGAGACTAAATAGTTAGGATAAAATCCACAATGCATTGCCTGAAAAGGTGGTGGCAGCAGAGTGGATAGTAACTTTCAAAAGGGAATTGAATGTGCAGGTCTATGGGGAAAGAGCAGGGGAGTGGGACTAATTGGCAGCTCTTTCAGAGAGCCGGCACAGGCAGAATGGGCCAAATAGCTTCCTTCTGTGCCATATGAATCTAGGCTTCTATGCATAGGGCATAATGTATATGGTCTGTAGAAGGAATTGGCTTGATGAAATTAGGGTTGCCCACTTTGGTTGGACATATTCAACGACTTGCATTTAATACTGCTGAAGGATTCATCACATGATCTCTTGCCTCCAATCACCCCACCTAGTCAAACAGCCTTTTTTCTCATCTGCAATATTTTTATAAATAATAAACAAAGTGTTTAAAGAAATTGAAAAAATATTTTTTTAATGTCCCTATGATTTTTTTTCTCCTTTGTTACTCACAGCAGTTGCCATCGGATTAATCCTTAATTTCTGGAGACTCCAGAACAATCCTGGAGGGTTGGCAACCTGAGATGAGATGGCTGGTACTTCTCCATTGTATGTTTCTGTATGTTCTTAATAAAGAATATTTCACCAGTGCTGATGGAGAGTTACATAGCTCTTTCATGACACAGACTTTTGCTGGTCACAAGAACACATTACTTCATACGGCATAGTATGAGACACCAGAACTCCAGCATGCCAGGCTATTACTGTTATATATGTAAACTTGTATATACTCTGTACAGCCACCAGAGGGCTCACCTCCTGGAGTCCCAAGGGATCCCATAATCCCTTGGGAGCACAGATATTTAAGGAGGCCTCGCAGGTTGGAGAGGCATTCTGGAGACGTGCAATAAAAGACTATGGTCACACTTTATTTTGAGCTCACAGTGTTCAGTCTGACTCTTTCTCCATACACAACAATTACAGTCAGTGGTTAAAGTGTTGGAAAGGGTACTCAGCCCTATGTAACCTTTGACCACATCCCAATACATTTTTAAAGGCATTCAGTAAGGTTCATCAAATGAGGAGATGTTATTCAATAAGCTTTATAAATCAGTTTTTTTTAAAGGAAGTGGGGGGCTTAAGCAAATGTGCTCAGTGTGGCTTGATAACAAGAAAACAGGCTGCCAACTTTCTTAAATTCAATAAAGAAAAAGTTCATTTACAATAAAACAAAAATTAAATACTGGAGATGCTCAAAATTTGGTCTCCAAATTATAATAAACATATCGAGGCATTAGTGAAGGTGCAAGAAATGATTTGCACAGATGATACCAGAACTGAGAGAATATACTTATCAGCAAAGGCTGATCAGACTGGGCCTTTTTCCTCTAGAAAGCAGAAGGCTGAGGGATGACCTGATCCAGGTCTTTAAGATCATGAAAGAGTTTGATAGATAGAAGTGGAGAAAATGCTTCCACTTACCGTGGAGACAAAAACTATGGGGGAGAAATTGCATTGCGCTCTGTTCGAGAGCAGCAACAGCGAGGAAGCGGGACATCCTGTGCCAGGTGCAGTAGTCCCTCCTCACACCCGCGCAAAAATGTTGTGTTACTGTCCCCAAAAGGAAGTGGAGCGCAAAATAACGCACTCTACTTTCTTACTGCAGCGGTCTGGAGAGGAACAGCTTCAAGGGGTGTTCCCCAATTTTTTTTGTGGGGCAAAAACGGGGTGCTATGCACAGTAACGGCGTTGTCATCATCAATGGAGCGGGACGCTACGGGTTACCGCTGCCACTAAACTCTTAAGCAGCGCCGCGCACGGGCGAAAAGGTCTTTTTCCTGCTAATGGGAGGGGCAAATGACCCGAATTTCTAGGTCTAGTGGTCATAAATATAAGATAGTAACTAATAATCAAATAGGTAATTCAGAAGAAAGTTCTTTATCCAAAGAATGGTAAAAATGTGGAACTCGCTAGCTCAAGGAGTAATTCAGGTAAATAGCATAGATACATTTAAGGGGAAGCTAGATAAGCACGTGAGAGAACATAAGAACATCTCCATATCCCTCGATTCCCCTAGCTTCCAAAAATCTATCTATCTCAGCCTTGAATATACTCAAAGACTCAGCATCTACAGATTTACAACTCTCTGACTGAAGAAATTCCTCCTCCATCTCGGTATGAAATAACCTACCCCTTCTCCTGAGACTGTGCCCCCTAGTTCCAGACACTCCAGCCAGGGGAAACAACCTTTCAGCATCTACCCTGTCAATCCCCTTCTGAATCTAGTATGTTTCAATGAGATCACCTCACATTCTTCTAAACTCCAGAGAGCATAGGCCCATTCTACAAAATCTCTCATCATCGGACAGCCCTTTCATTCCAGGAATCAATCCAACGAACCTTTGTTGCACTGCCTCCAAGGCAAGTATATCCTTCCTTAGATAAGGAGATCAAACCTGTCATGTATTCAACGATCATTGTAACCCAAGTATAAGCTGACCTAAGTTGTACACCTTGAGAACATTGACCACAAGGGGGTGAACTTGTGGGAGACACTCCTAACCTGGGCTTTCAGGTATAAAAGGGGAAGTTCCACCAACCTTCATTACTTGAGGTCTTGGTAATAAAGGTAACTGGTCACAGAGTGACCTTCTCTCAAGTATGGGCCTCGTGTGCATTTAGACTGTATAGTAAGAACATATCAAAACCTGTGCACAGTACTCTAGGTGTGGTCTCACCAAGGCCCTGTACAATTGTAGCAAGACCTCCTTACTCTTATACTCCAACCCTCTTATAATAAAGGCCAACATGCCATTTGCTTTCCTTATTGCTTGCTGTACCTGCATGCTAGCTTTCTGTGTTTCTTGCACGAGGACACTCAAATCTCTCTGAACACCAACAGTTAAAAGTATCTCACCATCTAAAAATATTTTGTTTTTCTATTCTTCCTACCAAAGTGAATAACCTTACATTTCCCTACATTATACTCTATCTGTCACCTTACTGCCCATTCACTTAGTCTATCTATATTCCTTTGCAGACACTTTGTGTTCTCCTCACAGCTTACTGTCCCACCTAGCTTTGCATCATCAGCAGACTTGGATGCATGACGCTCATTTCTTTAATTTATATTGTAAATAGCTGAGGCCCCAGCCCTAATCCTTATGGCACCCCAACCTGAAAAAGACCCGTTTATCCCTACTCTCTGTTTTTTGTCCATTAACCAATCCTCTATCCATGCAACTATATTCACCCAATCCCATGATCCTTTTCTTGTGTAATAACCTTTCATGTGGCACCTTATTGAATGTCTTATGGAAATCCAAATATACTACATTCACTGGTTCCCCTTTATCTACCTTGCTAGTTATATCCTCAAAAAACTCAAATAAATTTGTCAAATACTATTTTCCTTTCATAAAACCATGTTGACTCTGCCTAATTATGTTATGATTTTCCAAGTGCCCTGACACCGCTTCCTTAACAATGGATTCCAGCATTTTCCCGACAACTGATGTCAGGTTAACTGGCTTGTATTTCCCCGTTTTCTCTCTCCCTCCTTTCTTGAATAGCAGTGTAACATTTTCTGCCTTCCAATCCGTTGGGACTATTCTAGAATCTAGGGAATTTTGGAAGTTCAAAATCAATGCATCCACTATCTCTGTAGCCACCTCTATTAGAATCCTAGGATGTAGGCCATCAGGTCCAGAGGATTTGTCGGCTTTTAGTCCCATTAGTTAGAAACATAGAAACATAGAAACATAGAAAATAGGTGCAGGAGTAGGCCATTCAGCCCTTCTAGCCTGCTCCGCCATTCAATGAGTTCATGGCTGAACATTAAACTTCAGTACCCACTTCCTGCTTTCTCGCCATACCCCTTGATCCCCCGAGTAGTAAGGACTTCATCTAACTCCCTTTTCAATATATTTAGTGAATTAGCCTCAACTACTTTCTGTGGTAGAGAATTCCACAGGTTCACCACTCTCTGGGTGAAGAAGTTTCTCCTCATCTCGGTCCTAAATGGCTTACCCCTTATCCTTAGACTGTGACCCCTGGTTCGGGACTTCCCCAACATTGGGAACATTCTTCCTGCATCTAACCTGTCTAAACCCGTCAGAATTTTAAACGTTTCTATGAGGTCCCCTCTCATTCTTCTGAACTCCAGTGAATACAAGCCCAGTTGATCCAGTCTTTCTTGATAGGTCAGTCCCACCATCCCGGGAATCAGTCTGGTGAATCTTCGCTGCACTCCCTCAATAGCAAGAATGTCCTTCCTCAAGTTAGGAGACCAAAACTGTACACAATACTCCAGGTGTGGCCTCACCAAGGCCCTGTACAACTGTGACAACACCTCCCTGCCCCTGTACTCAAATCCCCTCGCTATGAAGGCCAACATGCCATTTGCTTTCTTAACCGCCTGCTGTACCTGCATGCCAACCTTCAATGACTGATGTACCATGACACCCAGGTCTTGTTGCACCTCCCCTTTTCCTAATCTGTCACCATTCAGATAGTTTCTTTAGTACTTTTTCTCTACTTATATTAATTACGTTAAGTACCTCACCGTCATTAGGCCCTTGGTTCCCCACCAGTTTTGGTATGCTTTTTGTGTCTTCCACTGTGAAGACGGATACAAAATATTTGTTTAATGTTTCTGTCATTTCCTTATTACCCATAATAATTTATCCTGTCTCAGTTTCTAAGGGACTAACATTTACTTTTGCTACTCACTTCCTTTTTACATACTTGTAGAAGCTCCTGTAGAAGCAAGAAAGGAATAGAAGGGTATGCTGATAGCATTAGATTAAGAAGGGTGGGAGGATGCTCGTGTGGCGCATAAAGGCTAATGTAGCCCATTTGGGCCGCATGGCCTGTTTCTGTGTTGTAGACTCAATGTAACTCGATATAAAATGTTGGAAAAATCCAGTAGGTTAAGCAGCATCTGTTCGGAGACCTTTCTCCAACAATCTGAAATGTTAACCTTACCTTTCTCCCACAAATGCTGCATGGCCAGTGTTTCTAGCATTTTCCATTTTTATTTAATTTACAATAAAGTTAGCTAACAATGAAGAATTGGAGTCTTTAGTACAACTTTTCTTAACTTAAAATTTATTTTGATTATCTATCTGACTCTCCTGAAATTTATCACTGATTCAAATTCATAGATCTATTAAAACCTGTATCATTTCACACTGTTTGTCAACCTATTATGTGTACTGGGCATACATATTGTGGATATGTCAAGCTTCAAAAACAAACAAAAACTCCTAAAAATGTCATTTGTAGTTAACGTTAAATTGTGTTTGCAATTAATGTACTGCTTCAGTGGGCAATCTTACTTAAAGATGCCAAATTACACAAAATGCTCAAGCTCTTTGCAATGCTATTTACAAGAGTTTCCTGCTAGTATCATACATGCCAACCATTACAGTTGGAAGCTGACAGTCAGGCTTCAACCCATTTGTCAGCTTGTTAGCATTTCACAAGAAAAATGAGCTTTTTCACTTGGAGGAGGTTATCAGTATCAACCAATTAAATCAGTTGGAAGATGGGACAGGGGAGGTTGTCAAATCCAGATTGGTTGGAGGGCCTGCCAGTTGGGGAGCAGGATTGATGGCTGATAGAACAAATCAGGTCAGTTTAAGGGCAGGATTTGAAGCTATCAGAACCAGATTGGTTAGTGGCAATCAATCGCAGGTTACTTCCTCCCATTGTTATCAACAGATGAGTTGATGGATACTGAGAATCACAGTTACAGATGTGTTAATTTAGTGCTAGTCCTCAAAGGAATAATCTAGTAATAAAATTATTTTCTTGAAATGAGATGTTCAGCTCTTGTCTTTACAGCACATAGATTTCCTATTTAGGATGTTATTACAGTATATTACTGTAATGCATCATGCAGACTTTTGGCCTGTGTGGGTGAGTTGTAGTAGACAATTATGTTCAAGCAACATCCGCTAGAAATGTAAAGCATGAAATGAATCAATAATAGCACAAAAGAGTGCAAAATTCAGACTGACAGCTTCCCACACCTATTCTTGCAAGCCACATTTTTGTGTACTGTTTTCTAACCATAACAAGTAATTATTTTTATTTCCAGTCCATTTTGGACAGCATCAAAAGACCACGATAGGCTTGAATCTACTGTTGGTAATAATTATGCATGAACCTTTATTGTGTTCTATTGTTCAGTTTTAACTGAGTAGATGTTTATTTAAATAGGTTAACAACTCTGTTAAAACCGTGAACAGAGGAAGGTCATATAGCGTGTTAAGTATTTGTCCACATTATCACCAACACTCATTTCTAGTCTCCTATCTTAAGATTTCAAAAACAGAAAAGGCCTGAAATTCACAGCAGGTTGATGAACAACAAACAGCTTGCATTTATACAGCGCCTTTAACATAATAAAATGTCTCAAAGCACTTCACAGTAATGTTATCATTCATAATTTGACACCAAGCCACGTAGGGAGATATTAGGACAGGTGAGGTAGATTTTAAGGAGCGTCTTAAAGGAGGACAGAGAAGTAGAGAGGCGTATAGGTTTAGGGAGTGAATTCCTGAGCTTAGCGCTTAGACAGCTGAAAGTACAGCCACTAAGTGAAGGGACAAAGGAAACCGGGAGTGCACAAAAGACCAGAATTGGTGGAACGCAGAGTTCTCAGAGGGTTGTAGGGCTGAAGGGGGTTGCAGAGATAGGGAGGGACAAGGCCATGGAGGAATTGGAACAAAAGGATGAGAATTTTAAATCTGAGGTGTTTCTGGACTGGGAGCCAAAGTAGGTCAGCGAGCACAGCAGTGATGAGTGAATGGGACTTAGTGCGAGTCAAGGTATGGGCAGCAGAACTTAGAATGTGCTCAAGTTTACAGAGGGTGGAAGATAGGAGTCAGGCCAGGATACCATTGGAATAGCCGAATACAAAAAGCATGGATGAGGGTTTAAACAGCAGATGGGCAGAGGCGGGATGGAGATGTGCGATATTATGGGGGTGAAAGTAGGCATCTTAGTGATGGGGAAATATGGGGTCAGAAGCTCAGCTCAGGGTCAAAGCAGTTGACTGTTTTGATGTAACTTTTAACCAGAACTTGGCCTTACAGAATCTGGTGCTGAGGGCTGACCTTGTTCTGGAAGTTAAATGGGACTTCTTGGAGAAGATAGTCTCACCTCACTTTGCCCAGCACTCAGTTCAAGCATTCGCACCCAATTTGTATACCTGGTTTAGCATTGTTGAGAGACAAATTGTGAATGCACTCTGAGGTTTTTGTTTCAATGATATTGACTCAATGTTATTTTTCTTAAAACTACTTAAAAAATTAAATGTTTTTATCTAAAGTAGTTAAGTCAGCATAGTCTCAGTCCAGGTAATTCCCCCTCTGCCCCTGGGTTGCCATCAGGTCAGGGACTGGTGTGATAGTGAACACGTTTTGTCTTATAAATGTAGTATGCACTGGTTAAGATTATTCTAGAAGCGAATGTAACAGGTTACAGTTCATAAATTAACATGATATATCAGGGGTTAGATTACCAATGAAAGGAAGTGGAGCCAGTAAAGCTGTATAGAAGTCTTTGTAGTGATTTTTTTTTCATATTTTAAATGTTTAAATATTCCAAGAGAAATTCTTTTTTGGCTTGGAAGGCTGAATAACATCAGGCTCTACAATGCTGGAAAACACTCCAATAAAGTGTCAACAAATATTTTCTTGGACAGGGGGTGGGGTGGGGTATGTGGTGGAGGTGGAGAGTATTCCCCTAGACCCCACTAGAACATAAATATCATGCCCTTAGCACTCAGTCCCTTCAGTAATGTCTAAATCCACCAGTGCTGCAAACTACTGTTGTGTAATTTAGTTTTTTTTTAAACCCTGCAATAAAAGTGATTGAACACTGCATATATCTGCAGCTTAAGTTATGATTGAAAAGCCACTGCACTTTCAATCTAATTTCTGCAAAGCTTATTTTTAATTGTAATTTTTTGGGGGCCTGTGTTGTTTTTTTGAAACTGTTTAAGGTGGTGGATGGGCTGCCAATCAAGTGGGCAGCTTTGTCCTGGATAGTGTAAAGTTTCTTGAGTGTTGATGGAGCTGCACTCACCCAGACAACTGAAGAGTATTCCATCACACTCTTGCCTAGGGAGCAGCGTGGAGGCCCTGACCTACCTGAGAACACCAGCGGCAGGTCGGGGCCATAAAAGGAGGGGTGGTGCGGTGGCCCGGGAGCAATGTGGAGGCATGCCACTTCAGGGAGCAGCGCGAGCTGGTGCAGGAGGGTGAAGGCAGCGAAGAGTGACGTCATCAAAGTCCAGGTCGGTGATTGGAGCATGGACAGGTACAGCAGGAGCAGCGAGGTCGGGGCGAAAGAGCGACAAGAGATCATAGAGGGACATGATCGGGGCCCAGGAGAGGTGTGTGTTTGGGGCCTAGAAGTGGCGAGGGCCCAGGGGCAGCATGGGCCAGCCCACACTGCGATATGTGTACGTATTCAATCCGTGCAGCAGAGCTGGTCTCCAGTCGTCTTGGTTAATCCTTGCCACTGGACCAAGACCTAAAGCCCATGTGGTGGCTGGTGTGCAACGGCCATCATACATTTTTAAAAATCCACACGCAGGCATCTTACACCCTTCAAGATTTAGTTCGGGACCTGGAATTTTAGGTCCTTCATTTAAACACCTGTGAACATTTTGACATGGAAGCAAGTCATCCTCGATTCGAGGGACTGCCTATGATGATGATGACTTGTGCCTTGCAGATGGTGGAAAGGCTTTGGGGAGTTTAGATAATACAATCCAGAAGAGCTCGTCACAACTTAACAGTACATAAAATTTTGAAGAGTCTTCATAGCAACATTTTAATAATAGTAAAAGACTAATCATACTAGATAAAGAAGAGGTACAGCAATTAAAAAGTTCTCTGGCACCGCTTCCATATCTAAGAAGGATTGGAAGATTGTGGCCAGAGCCTCTGCTGGTTAAAGAGGAGATTAATGCAATAGTTAGGAAAGACATTAGCTTGGATGATGTGGAATCTATATGGGTAGAGCTGCAGAACACCAAAGGGCAAAAAACGTTAGTAGGAGTTGTGTACAGACCTCCAAACAGTAATAGGGATGTTGGGGAGGGCATCAAACAGGAAATTAGGGGTGCATGCAATAAAGGTGTAGCAGTTATAATGGGTGACTTTAATATGCACATAGATTGGGCTAGCCAAACTGGAAGCAATACGGTGGAGGAGGATTTCCTGGAGTGCATAAGGGATGGTTTTCTAGACCAATATGTCGAGGAACCAACTAGGGGGGAGGCCATCTTAGACTGGGTGTTGTGTAATGAGAGAGGATTAATTAGCAATCTCATTGTGCGAGGCCCCTTGGGGAAGAGTGACCATAATATGGTGGAATTCTGCATTAGGATGGAGAATGAAACAGTAATTTCAGAGACCATGGTCCAGAACTTAAAGAAGGGTAACTTTGAAGGTATGAGGCGTGAATTGGCTAGGATAGATTGGCGAATGATACTTAGGGGGTTGACTGTGGATGGGCAATGGCAGACATTTAGAGACCGCATGGATGAATTACAACAATTGTACATTCCTGTCTGGCGTAAAAATAAAAAAGGGAAGGTGGCTCAACCGTGGCTATCTAGGGAAATCAGGGATAGTATTAAAGCCAAGGAAGTGGCATACAAATTGGCCAGAAATAGCAGCGAACCTGGGGACTGGGAGAAATTTAGAACTCAGCAGAGGAGGACAAAGGGTTTGATTAGGGCAGGGAAAATGGAGTACGAGAAGAAGCTTGCAGGGAACATTAAGGCGGATTGCAAAAGTTTCTATAGGTATGTAAAGAGAAAAAGGTTGGTGAAGACAAACGTAGGTCCCCTGCAGTCAGAATCAGGGGAAGTCATAACGGGGAACAAAGAAATGGCAGACCAATTGAACAAGTACTTTGGTTCGGTATTCACTAAGGAGGATACAAACAACCTTCCGGATATAAAAGGGGTCAGAGGGTCTAGTAAGGAGGGGGAACTGAGGGAAATCTTTATTAGTCGGGAAATTGTGTTGGGGAAATTGATGGGATTGAAGGCCGATAAATCCCCAGGGCCTGATGGACTGCATCCTAGAGTACTTAAGGAGGTGGCCTTGGAAATAGCGGATGCATTGACAGTCATTTTCCAACATTCCATTGACTCTGGATCAGTTCCTATGGAGTGGAGGGTAGCCAATGTAACCCCACTTTTTAAAAAAGGAGGGAGAGAGAAAACAGGGAATTATAGACCGGTCAGCCTGACCTCAGTAGTGGGTAAAATGATGGAATCAATTATTAAGGATGTCATAGCAGTGCATCTGGAAAATGGTGACATGATAGGTCCAAGTCAGCATGGATTTGTGAAAGGGAAATCATGCTTGACAAATCTTCTGGAATTTTTTGAGGATGTTTCCAGTAAAGTGGACAAAGGAGAACCAGTTGATGTGGTATATTTGGACTTTCAGAAGGCTTTCGACAAGGTCCCACACAAGAGATTAATGTGCAAAGTTAAAGCACATGGGATTGGGGGTAGTGTGCTGACATGGATTGAGAACTGGTTGTCAGACAGGAAGCAAAGAGTAGGAGTAAACGGGTACTTTTCAGAATGGCAGGCAGTGACTAGTGGAGTGCCGCAAGGTTCTGTGCTGGGGCCCCAGCTGTTTACATTGTACATTAATGATTTAGACGAGGGGATTAAATGCAGTATCTCCAAATTTGCGGATGATACTAAGTTGGGTGGCAGTGTGAGCTGCGAGGAGGATGCTATTAGGCTGCAGAGTGACTTGGATAGGTTAGGTGAGTGGGCAAATGCATGGCAGATGAAGTATAATGTGGATAAATGTGAGGTTATCCACTTTGGTGGTAAAAACAGAGAGACAGACTATTATCTGAATGGTGACAGATTAGGAAAAGGGAAGGTGCAACGAGACCTGGGTGTCATGGTACATCAGTCATTGAAGGTTGGCATGCAGGTACAGCAGGCGGTTAAGAAAGCAAATGGCATGTTGGCCTTCATAGCGAGGGGATTTGAATACATGGGCAGGGAGGTGTTGCTACAGTTGTACAGGGCCTTGGTGAGGCCACACCTGGAGTATTGTGTACAGTTTTGGTCTCCTAACTTGAGGAAGGACATTCTTGCTATTGAGGGAGTGCAGCGAAGGTTCACCAGACTGATTCCCGGGATGGCGGGACTGACCTATCAAGAAAGATTGGATCAACTGGGCTTGTATTCACTGGAGTTCAGAAGAATGAGAGGGGACCTCATAGAAACGTTTAAAATTCTGACGGGTTTAGACAGGTTAGATGCAGAAAGAATGTTCCCAATGTTGGGGAAGTCCAGAACCAGGGGTCACAGTCTGAGGATAAGGGGTAAGCCATTTAGGACCGAGATGAGGAGAAACTTCTTCACCCAGAGAGTGGTGAACCTGTGGAATTCTCTACCACAGAAAGTAGTTGAGGCCAATTCACTAAATATATTCAAAAGGGAGTTAGATGAAGTCCTTACTACTCGGGGGATCAAGGGTTATGGCGAGAAAGCAGGAATGGGGTACTGAAGTTTCATGTTCAGCCATGAACTCATTGAATGGCGGTGCAGGCTAGAAGGGCTGAATGGCCTGCTCCTGCACCTATTTTCTATGTTTCTATGTTTCTATCTCCCCCTTACTTCCCTCAGCAGCCTCTCCGGGTGCATATGATGTGAGCATGAGCCCAAAGAGGCTCCGCAAGTTCCGGGTTTAGGCGTGTGAAGCACTCGTGCCTGAACCCAGCACTTGTGATCTGTCAAAGTTTTGACAGATTGTACGCATCCCCGGGAGAAGGGCCTTCGCGGGCGGAGATTTGGGCTATTTGCCCAATGCCTGCCTAGTGAATTTCCTTAAAACTCTTATGCCTTATGAGACCTGCTTTTACCAGCTTAAGAGTTTTAGAAGATAGAAAAATTAAATTTTATCACTAATTTTTATATTAAAAACCCTGTCCATTGAGGTAAGTTTATTTTTAACCCTATAAAACATATTAAAAAAAATTGAAGAAAATAATTTTTTTTCTAAAACATACAATTTCAATTAATTTTAAATATGTGAGGTTTTTTTAAATTTATGTTTTGTGTTTCTGTGTTTTTGGGAGGTATTCTCATTGATAGTAATGGGAGCTCCATATGGATGGAACTCACTATTACTATCAATGAGAATACTCCATGTTCATTGGTGGTCCAGGCCCATGCGATCCCAGGCTGTCCGTACGCTTCTGGGATGTGTGGGCCTCTGCGCTGGACTGTGCATCTAGGCCTCGGATCGGAAGTGTTCATTCCTCCGGGAGCACCAGGTACTTTTGTTAAAATAAATTTCGGTCGGAGGCATCTGCCAATGGGAAGCCTCCGAACACAATTTCTGGCCCATTATGACCTGGAATGCATTGCCTGAAAGGGTAGTTAAAGCAGATTCAATAATAACTTTCAAAAGAGAATTGGATAAATACTTGCCGGCCCCGACTCAACTGCTTACCCTCCCTTCGGACTCTACTTAAAACCTCGACTGGTGTCTGAGTTGGCTGCTGTTGGTGCCTCCAGGGACCGGTGAGCTGCTTCTGGGGCTGCAACTGGTGTCTGCAGTTCATTATTAATAAACAAATGAAGCTAGCAGACCAATATCCTGTCATCCTATCATCAGTCTAATTAGATGCCTACAGCGTGCGCAGCACCGATAACACGCTCTAGTTCAGGCGTGATCTAATTCCTAGGCCATAATTTTGCGGTTGAAATTGCTATTCTGAGGTGAACGTACTCCTGGTGGATGCTAGTTGGCTACCAATGTTTGGTGAAAATATACCACTGTCTGTTTTAGTTTCCTTTTGTGATTGTGAAAAAATGATGTTAAAACATGCAAATTTATGTTCAAGTTATCTTCCCACTCCCGTTCTGACCTCTTTGTCTTCGGCACTGTTCCAATAAAACTGAATGCACCTCATCTTTCTACTAACCACTTTGAAGCTCTCTGGCCTTACTATTGACGTTAACAACTTTAGACCTGAATATCCAATTTTCTCTCTGGAATCAAGTGCTGGCAATGTGGGATGGTTGTGTTTCGGCGTTTCCAGGGGTGGGGGTGACGAGTGGAACACTATGCTGGTGAAGTGGTCTGTACACTTGGTGTCGACCTATTATTTTCTTCCATCAGACTGGGCTGCTTTGCTAGTTTTTCCAACTTCCCATTCTGCTTACTGATTCCTCTTTAGCTCTTCTTACATTTTCAGCCCCCGATTTTAACTTGTCCTGCCTGGCAGAAACCGGGCGTGGAAGTAGTTAAAATAAAGGCGGGGACTTAGCAACTGTGACCCCGCTGCCTTCCCTTCTGCTCCGATACTAATCTGCTCTTTTGAGCAGGTGAGCAGGATACCTGCAAGTAGGTATTGTCATCAGTAGCCGACTGTAATTTATGCCGGAGACCTGAGGAGGGGAGCAGTGATGGCTTCCCTGTCAGGCCGAACCTGTCAGGAGGAGGATCATGGGCCAGATCAGTCGGGTCTCAACGTCCTCGGATTTATTTCTCTCATGATGCGTCCTTTTGTCTCCTGTACATATCACTTCTGCCCTTTAACCATTTCCTGATCCCAGCTGTAGCAGTTTACAGTTAGTCCATGTCTTTTCCTGTGTGTATTGTTTGTATCTCCGTGTTTCCCCCTTTCCCCTTGACTGTTGCTCTTTAAATGTTGTTCATTTGTAATGTCTTTCAATTCCAACAAAAGGTTTCATACCTGAAATGTCAACTGTCTCTTGTTTTCTCGATGGATGCAGCTTGCCCCGCTGCATATCTCCAGCATTTTCTGAGTTTGTTTTAGTCCTGAGCTGTTTTCTGACTTCAGTGGAAATATAAGAGAAGGAAATGTTCAAACAATAAAACAGAAATGTAAAGAGAGGTTTCCAACTCCAATATGGTTACATTAGTCAGATTCTTCAGTAAATCAGCATGTAGACACTGTCAGGATAGCCTTGCATCCTATTGCTTTCCTAACAGTCATCACAATGGAAATGTGAGCAGAATGGGAGAAGGCAGAAATAAAACAGCGTATACATATAAGTTAGATATTTTGGGGACACCTTCATTTTTCTTTTTGTCTTTTATGCTCTTTTGATATTGCAAAACAGCTCCAAAAAGAGGTACTGCAGTATAGCCCGAGAGTGTCAGTGCTGTGGCATCTGCCCCTTTTATATTGCAGAGCCGGTTTCAGAACATAGAAGCAAGAGGCAAATAACTGCAATTTCACAATTTCTGCTTTTATACTGCTGTGTTATTGCTGCAAGCTCCTGACCAATTTGTCCCATGCACCTCCTGGAGGCGACCCCAAGGTGAACTTATTGGATTTACTAAGGCTGGACAGTAAAGAAAAGAGTGCTCCCAATCATCAGCCTTTGTGAATGAGCTTTTATTCCATCAATGTGAGGATGAGGTCTCAGTTGGTAGCAGTCTTGCCTCAGAATTAGAAAGTCTGGGTTTCAAGCCCGACTTAAGACAACAACATAATCCAGAGCTGCATTTATACTGTCATTTACATTGGCATTTGTTTAAGTTGGGTTCTGGAAGATAGGCAAATGTGTACTGGCTGCCTCCATTTGCACTGCTAAAGCAGTCTCTTGGACTGCCCTCTCAGAATACCTTCTGACTATACTTTCAAGGCAATGTATCATTGAATTTCATTATGATAGTGAAAGCAGCCAAAGAGGAATATCAACATGCCACAGGAAAGAAATTGAATCCATTGTGGTTTTTTAAATTTATTTTTATATTGGTTTGAGACCGTATCAAGAATGAGATTTTCATAAAAAACATACATAAATGAAGTACCCACTTGAGAAAGTGTATGAAACCATGGTTTAATGTAAAATTATAGTGGACTCAATCTGTCTGCCACTGTCTAAGATATTACACAACTGACTGCTTTCTCAGCAGGAATATCATTGCATAATGACATTTTCTAAACAGGAATGCAATTTCTAAAAAAAAACTATACCATGGGAATTATTAAGCATACATAGTGTCTGGACTGAAGATGAGCAACAAAGCAATGACTAAATCTGAATTGGTTTGATTTATATATATTTTTTTAATCACCATTTTGATCCTGTTTGGATGGTTTCAGTTCAGATGTAACTGTTCCCTTAGTAGAAGCTGCCAAGTGGACTTGGGTTTTAACCGACAGTTCTCCATATGGTCAGCAATGAACCAAATACGAGCTGTTGGGTGTAGATCAGTCTTTTACCCCCAGGGAGGTAGGGAAGGCTGCGATAGTGGTAATGATAATATTTTAACTCTTGGACATCTGAGGTTATTATTTTGTACAGTATTGCAATTTTTACGCAGTGCTTTTATTAAGTCTCAGATCCAGTTTTATCTCGACAGCAGATGTCAGGGTGAATGCTGATTTGTCAGATGGCTTCACATCCTGGATGTAAAATGATATTCACACAGAAGGATTAGCAATTGTGATCATTACTGCAAATTTACCAAGAAATTCTTTGGACGAGTACATTCTATGAGATGTTTTCTAACATCAAAGAGGATGTTGTCAATGTGCAGTTGACAGTTAGGATATATATCTTATAATACAATTAACTAAAGCCAATAAAATAGCTATCAGTGACATAGAAATGTACTGAAATAACCATCCTTCAGGTGCAGAGTGAGCAATCTTATTCCTGTGTTAATGTGTACACTGATGGTATTTCACACAGACACAAAACAAATAAGGTTTATAAACACGCAGTATTTCTGTGAGATGTAATGTTAGATCATTCCACATCACTTTTAAAGACTATCAATGGTGGTTTTCGCTACACAATTGTGAGTGAGGACAGGAACAGTATTGCATACTATTAATCCTGTGCTGTCGCATAGCAACATATGCCAGTTCTAAGAAATAGTGAGGAAAATTGGAACAGTGTTAATAACATGACTATAACATCACTAAGAAGATTTTCAGCACAGATGTGGGATATCATGACCTGCAAATGCTATAAACCTCTGAAATTACATTCTTCATTTGCATTTCTGACAAGATTATAGCACTGTAAAACTGATTTAACTCATTTTGTCCCATCCTTGTGATTTGTAGGGCAGATTTTGTTTGAAAATAGCATCAGATTTACATGGAATTGTCCTTGGAGGATTTTTTATGATTTCTTGTGTGCAAAATGTTTGTGCGCATCAAGGCAAGGGATGTTAGTGCTCGGGAAGGGACCACTTTCCATTTCAAGTAATCTGGGGTCAGGTATAACATGTTATGATGCAGATTGAAGCTATCTCTACACTACCCCAAAAATATTCCATCGCACTAGCCTCAGAGAGGACCCCAATGCACTAATCTGACATTATTTATTTACTACATTTGTGGTCTTTCTGACTGTGATTGCCAATTTAGGGATAATTAGAACCAAATTCAGAATGAGTTTTGTGCTGTGGCCACAGGTCCACTCGGAATTGGATTGAGACTGCGCAAACTCATTCCACACAGGACTCTTATAGCCAGCAGGCAAAGAAGTGCAGACAACCCATTTGTTTCAAGAAACCTATGCTACATATAGCTATGAAATGTTTGTGGAAACCACAATATTCTTATTGGATAGACTGTAGCGAGTGGTCTGTGGGGTCAGGTTCACCTCTGACCTTCTGAGCGATTCGAATCACTCCCACTCCTTGGGTTCTAGACTTTGGATTTATTTGGGGATGTGACAAAGTGCAAGAGACAACTGGTTTCGCTGCAAAGAACTTCGATTTTATTACAGACAAGAAAAGTACATCAAGCTTGAAATGGCTAGAATAAAGAAAATTTCATCACACATTCAAAAGGGGTTACAGAAAAATACTACACCTCCCACCTCCCAATGCCTAACTCTGACTAGGTTAAACTCCAGGGCAAACAGGGATCATGCTTACCAATCCTTTATTATCCGTTGGCAGTGGTTCGCGATTTCGGGGTTCACTGGACTCTGTAGATTCTGCTTGCCGTACCCCAAACGTCGTAGAGGACTTCTGACTGCGTAGTCTTTAGTTGGGTGGTATCCGCTGATGTGGTAGAGCGCGTATTGGACTTATGGGGTGAGTACCCACTTTCTTCCATCAGCAATAGGTTTTAAAGTCTCTTTAGGTAATGTTTCACCTGTTGGTTGCTAGGACTAGATTGTAGAATGGAAACTTTCGAACCTTCGGTTTCTTCTTGAGGAGTTTTGATTTTGGAATTGGTCTATCAAGGTGCTTCTGATGTTACCACGTTGGCTGTGGTCAGTTCTTGCCGGGATGGCGATGTCCGAAGTTACTGGGAGCTGCTTTCTGCCGTGATGATGTTCTTCCTTCTTCTTTCGGTAGCAGGGCAGTGTGACCCAAGAGTGTCATCGAGGTTGGAGATGGTGGTGCTCAGAAGAGCTGCATAAACTGTTGCGGTGGTCTTTCTCCATCCTTTCCCTCTTCGAATAGATGAATGCCTGCTCGCTCGCTTTCGTTAAAAACCGGGCCCCAGTTATACTTTTGGAGCTGTTCTAATCTACATGCCAAATCAGTCCCGATTCTTCGTTTTAATTTTGGCGGGCTCGATATCGCTTTGTCATATTTTGGCGGGCCCATTAATGGTAACCTGTCTCAGATGTGCTGATCTTTTGAATTTGTTTCTCGATCGGAAAAAATTAGCTTTGGTATTTGCAATGTCTGCCTAGGCCTGGGTTTCCATGCGGGCTGGATGGGCCATTAATATTATGCATGTGCTGGATGGGTTTCCTGCTCAGAGTGATGGCTGGCTATTTCTGGGTTGATTGTTGCTATGTTAATGTCTCCCGGGGAGAAGGGTTTTCGAGTTTACACAATTCCCCAGACAATTTGTTTAGCTTCGATATCCCAGACAACTTCAAGACCCAAACTGGTTTCTTTTGAAGGATAGTTATCCTTTAGTTATCACCCCTTCCCACACGGACCCAATCTGCCTTGTAAAAATCACAGTTTCGATAGAAGCTCGTAGTTTCTTCCAAGTTTGCAGATGACACTAAGCTGGGTGGCGGTGTGAGCTGGGAGGAGGATACTAAGAGACTGCAGGGTGACTTGGACAGGTTAGGTGAGTGGGCAAATGCATGGCAGATGCAATATAATATGGATAAATGTGAGGTTATCCACTTTGGTGGCAAAAACAAGAAGACAGAATATTATCTGAATGGTGACAGATTAGGAAAAGGGGAGATGCAACGAGACCTGGGTGTCATGGTACATCAGTCATTGAAGGTTGGCATGCAGGTACAGCAGGCGGTGAAGAAGGCAAATGGCATGTTGGCCTTCATAGCGAGAGGATTTGAGTATAGGAGCAGGGAGGTCTTAATGCAGTTGTACATAGCCTTGGTGAGGCCACATCTTGAATATTGTGTTCAATTTTGGTCTCCTTATCTGAGGAAAGACGTTCTTGCTATTGAGGGAGTACAGCGAAGGTTCACCAGATTGATTCCCAGGATGGCAGGACTGACATACGAGGAGAGACTGGATCAACTGGGCTTGTATCCACTGGAGGTTAGAAGAATGAGAGGGGATCTTTTTGAAACATATAAAATTCTGACGGGATTGGACAGGTTAGAGGCAGGAAGAATGTTCCCGTTGCTGGGGAGTTCCAGAACCAGAGGTCACAGTCTAAGAATAAGGGGTAAGCCATTTAGGACCGAGATGAGGAGAAACTTCTTCACTCAGAGAGTGGTTAACCTGTGGAATTCTCTACCGCAGAATGTTGCTGAGGCTAGCTCGTTAGTGTTGTGTTCCGAACACAGATGAGACTGCACGCAGGGAGGTTAAAGTAACAGTGACCTCAATCTTTATTAAGACACTCCAGAGTGACAGGCCTTAGGGGCTTATATACAGTGCTCCCAAGGGATGCTGGGATCCTTTGGGACTTCAGGGGATGCATCCCCTGGTGGCGGAACATGGGAGCGCATGCTTTACAGATACACAACATCACTCCCCCTCAAAGTCAAAGTGAAAACTATTTACAAGGTGAGGCGGTCGGGAGCCTTTCTTTCCCTGGTGGAACGCCTCGGTACAAATGTCTGTTCTGGTGTGTTGGCTGTGCCCTTGCTGGGCTGGCATGTTGTTGGCCCTGCAGGGCTGCTGGGTGAGCCTGGCCTTGCTGGGCTGTTGGGCATGATGGGTTTGATTTCCTGGTCCGGGGTGGTGTCGTTGATCCTTTGGGTGTGTGTTGTGGGCTCGAAAAAGCTGGTATCTACTGTGGGTTGTTCAGGGCAGTCTGTGAACCGCAGCCTCGTTTGGTCCAGGTGCTTTCTGCAAATTTGTCCATTGTCTAGTTTGACTACAAACACGCTATTCCCTTCTTTAGCTATCACCGTGCCTGCGATCCACTTGGGACCATGTCCATAGTTTAGCACATATACAGGGTCATTCAGATCAACTTCCCGTGACACAGTGGCGCGACCATCGTTTACATTTTGTTGCTGACGCCTGCTCTCTCCCTGATCATGCAGGTTGGGGTGAACCAGTGAGAGTCTGGTTTTAAGTGTCCTTTTCATGAGTAGCTCAGCCGGGGGCACCCATGCGAGCATGTGGGGTCTCGTGTGGTAACTAATCAGCACTCGGGACAGGCGGGTTTGGAGTGAGCCTTCTGTGATTCGTTTGAGGCTCTGTTTGATTGTTTGTACTGCCCGCTCTGCCTGCCCATTGGAGGCTGGTTTAAACGGGGCCGAGGATGACATGTTTGATCTCATTGCGGGTCATGAATTCTTTAAATTCGGCACTGGTGAAACATGGCCCGTTGTCATTGACCAGTATGTCAGGCAGGCCGTGGGTGGCAAACATGGCCCACAGGCTTTCAAGGGTGGCGGTGGCGGTGCTTCCCGACATTATTTTACATTCAATCCATTTTGAAAAAGCATCCACCACCCCCAAGAACATTTTACCGAGAAACGGGCCCGCATAGTCGACCTGGATCCTCGACCATGGTCTGGAGGGCCAGGACCACAAACTTAGTGGTGCCTCTCTGGGTACTTTGCTCAACTGAGCACACACGCTGCATTGCCATACACAGGACTCTAAGTCAGAGTCGATACCGGGCCACCACACGTGGGATCTGGCTATCGTTTCATCATTACTATACCCGGGTGTGTGCTGTGGAGATCCGAGACGAACATCTCCCTACCCTTTTTGGGTAGCACTACGCGGTTACCCCACAACAGGCAGTCTGCCTGAATGGACAGCTCGTCCTTTCGCTGCTGGAATGCTTGATTGGCTCTTGCATTTCAACGGGGATGCTGGCCCAGCTCCCATGCAGTACACAGTTTTTTACTAGGGACAGCAGAGGATCTTGGCTGGTCCAAGTCCTAATGTGGCGGGCCATGACAGGTGATTTATCATTTTCAAACACTTCCATGACCATCAACAAGTCTGCGGGCGGTGCCACCATCAACAATTTTGCAGGCTGCGCCATTTCCACCCCCGTGGTGGGCAATGGTAGCCGACTGAGAGCATCCACACAGTTCTCGGTGCCTGGCCTGTGGCGGATGGTATAGTTATAAGCTGATAGTGCGAATGCCCACCTTTGGATGCGGGCTGAGGCATTAGTATTTATTCCCTTGTTTTCAGCGAACAGGGATGTGAGGGGCTTGTGATCGGTTTCCAGCTCAAATTTGAGGCCAAACAGGTACTGATGCATTTTCTTTACCCCGAACACATATGCTAATGCCTCTTTCTCAATCATGCTGTAGGCCGTCTCGACCTTAGACAAGCTCCTGGAAGCATAGGCGACAGGTTGCAACTTCCCTGCAACATTAGCTTGTTGTAATACACACCTGACTCCGTACGACGTCGTTATACAATACAAGCAGCTTGTTGGAGCTTAAAATGTTTCTGGCTTTCTCAAAAGGAATTACTTGTTTTTTTCCCCATACCCAGTTTTCACCTTTACCCAATAACATATCTAGGGGCTCTAAGATGGTGCTTAACCCCGGTAGGAAGTTACCAAAATAGTTGAGGAGTCCCAGGCACGATCGCAGCTCCGTGATGTTCCTGATAGCTTCTGTCTTGGCGTCTGTGGGCCGAATGCCATCCGCCGTGATCTTTCTGCCCAAAAACTCCACTTCTGTTGCCATGAAGACGCATTTCGACCTCTTCAGCTGCAGCCCTACGTGATCCAGTCGCTGGAGGACCTCCTCCAGGTTTTGTAGGTGCTCGACGGTGTCCCGACCCATGACAAATATGTCGTCCTGAAAAACCACCGTGCGTGGTACCGACTTGAGTAGGCTCTCCATGTTTCTCTGGAAGATCGCTGCAGCCGAACGAATTCCAAACGGGCATCTGTTGTAGATGAACAGTCCCTTGTGTGTGTTGATGCCGGTGAGGCCCTTCGAAGACTCCTCCAGCTCCTGCGTCATGTAGGCCAAAGTCAGGTCGAGCTTGGTGAACGTCTTGCCTCCTGCCAGCGTCGCAAATAGGTCGTCTGCCTCAGGTAGGGGGTATTGATCCTGTAGTGAGAAATGATTAATAGTTACTTTATAATTGCCACAAATCCTGACCGTGCCATCACTTTTGAGTAGTGGAACAATCGGGCTGGCCCACTCGCTGAATTCCACTGGGGAGATGATGCCCTCGCATTGCAGCCTGTCTAGCTCGATTTCCACTCTCTCCCTCATCATGTGAGGTACCGCTCGTGCCTTGTGGTGGATGGGTCGTGCCTCTGGGACCAAGTGGATCCGCACCTTCGCCCCGGAAAAGTTTCCAATGCCTGGTTCAAAAAGGGTAGGAAATTTGTTAAGAACCTGCGTACATGGGCCTCATCGACATGTGATAGCGCTCGGATGTCATCCCAGTTCCAGCGGATTTTGCCCAGCCAGCTCCTTCCAAGCAGTGTGGGACTATCCAAAGTGGTAGTTCGTGCACCGTGCCCTCGTAGATGACCTTGCCCAAGACAGTGATAAGCTCTTTGGTCTACGTTCTCAGTTTCGTGGTGGATGGGGCTCAGGGCTGGTCTGAGTGCCTTGTTACACCACAGTCTCTCAAACATCTTTTGACACATGATGGATTGGCTAGCGCCAGTGTCCAGTTCCATGGCTATGGGTAAGCCATTCAATTTTACGTTTAGCATTATAGGTGGCTATTTCGTCGAAAATGTGTGCACCCCATGTACTTTAGCATCTGCCTCCTCTCTCTGAGGCTTGAAATTGCTTTGGTCCACCATGGACCAATCTTCCTCTGCCATGTGGTGGTTAACAGGTTTTGCAGAGCTTGCAGCTCATCTGCAAGCTCGTTGGAGGTGCCCCATTGTTCCACAGCTCTTGCAAACATACCCTTTGAAGCGGCATGAATAGCTGAATGGAAGCCTCCACAACGCCAACAAGGTGTGAATTGCCTTGCATTCATCCTTTGTTATGGACTCTGTGTCATCTGGGTCACCTGAGGCCTGCTGGCAGTAGCAGACTCGTGGTTTCTGCCCTGTACATTTCTGCTCGCAAACACAGTTCCAGTTAATTTATGAACATTGCTAGCACTTGTGTGCTGAGAGATTTGTTTGGTGTTATCACTGGTGGACATAAACGCCTGTGCTATCGCAATGGCCTTACTGAGGGTCGGCGTCTCTGCAGTCAAAAGTTTTCGTAGGATGGTCTTGTGGCCAATGCACAGTACAAAAAAATCTCTGAGCATTTGCTGCAGGTAGCTATCAAACTCACATTGTCCTGCAAGTCGCCTTAGTTCGGCGACGTAGTTCACCACTTCCTGACCTTCAGCTCGTTGGTACACGTATAGAACCGATACCTCGCCATCAGCACGCTCTCCCTCAGATTAAGATGCTCCCGAACCAGTGTACACAGCTCCTCATACAACTTATCTGTGGGCTTCACCGGAGCCAGAAGATTCTTCATGAGGCTGTAGGTCGGTGCCCCGCAGACTGTGAGGAGGATCGCTCTCCTTTTTGCAGCGCTTCTTTCTCCGTCCAGCTCGTTGGCTACAAAGTACTGGTCTAGTCGTTCGACATAGGCTTCCCAGTCCTCACCCTCCGAGAACTTCTCCAGGATGCCCACAGTTTGCTGCATCTTTGCGTTGGATTCATGTACTCGTCGCCAGTTGTTGTGTTCCCAACACAGATGAGACTGCACACAGGGAGGTTAAAGTAACAGTGACCTCAGTCTTTATTAAGACACTCCAGAGTGAGTAACAGGCCTTAGGGGCCGGCTTATATAGAAAATAGTTGCAGGAGTAGGCCTTTCGGCCCTTCGAGCCTGAACCACCATTCAATAAGATCATGGCTGATCATTCACCTCAGTACCTCTTTCCTGCTTTTTCTCCATACCCTTTGATCCCCTTAGCCGTCAGGGCCATATCCAATTCCCTCTTGAATATATCTAACGAACTGGTATCAACAACTCTTTGCGGTAGAGAGTTCCACAGGTTAACTACTTTCTGAGTGAAGAAGTTTCTCCTCATCTCGGTCCTAAATGGCTTACCCCTTATCTTAAGACTGTGAACCCTGGTTCTGGACTTCCCCAACATTCTTACTGCATCTAACCTGTCCAGTCCCATCAGAATTTTATATGTTTCTATGAGATCTCCTCTCATCCTTTTAAACTCCAGTGTATAAAGGCCCAGTTGATCCAGTCTCTCCCCATATGTCAGTCCTGCCATCCCGGGAATCAGTCACTGCACTCCCTCAATAGCAAGAACGTCATTCCTCAGATTAGGAGACCAAAACTGAACACAATATTTCAGGTGAGGCCTCACCAAGACCCTGTACAACTGCAGTAAGACCTCACTGCTCCTATACTCAACCCCCTAGCTATCAAGGCCAACGTACCATTTTGCTTCTTCACTGCCTGCTGTACCTGCATGCCAACTTTCAATGATTGATGTACCATGACACCCAGGTCTCATTGCACATCCCATTTTCTTAATCTGCTGCCATTCAGATAATATTCTGCCTTCATGTTTTTGCCATCACAGTGGATAACCTCACATTTATCCACATTATACTGCATCTGCCATGCATTTGCCCACTCACCTAACCTGTCCAAGTCACTCTGCAGCCTCTTAGCATCCTCCTCCCAGCTCACACCGCCACCCAGCTTAGTGTCATCTGCAAATTTAGAGATATTACACTCAATTCCTTCATCTAAATCATTCGACACAGGTTTAGCATAACTTTCCTACTTATCAATTCTATTTTTTTCTATGTATGGAAGAAAATGTAAATTTAGATGCTTCATCAACCCCCGCCCCCCTCCCCCAATCTATTAATCAAAAGCAGCAGTCACCATGATGCTCCCATGACTGTGCCAATGGCTTGACGTTACTTCCAGGTGTTGTCCAAGAGCAGCCACCCTCTTGCTCAAGTAAAATGTTTACAGTGCTCCCAAAGAATGCTGGGATCCCTTGGGATTCAGGGGATACGCTCCCTGGTGGCAGAACATGGGAGTGCATGCTTTACAGATACACAACATCTAGATATATTCAAAAGGGAGTTAAATATGGCCCTTAAGGCTAAAGGGATCAAGGGGTATGGAGAGAAAGCAGGAAAGGTGTACTGAGGGTGAATGATCAGCCATGATCTTACTGAATGGCGGTGCAGGCTCAAAGGGCCAAATGGCCTCCTCCTGCACCTAATTTTTATGTTTCTATGTGCACTTTAAGATCCCAAACTTTCTGGTTGACAGTTCCAAATTAAATTCCCTTTCCAATGAGTCCTAACATTGGGGGGAAGGGGGGTTTCCCACAAATTTTGCAATCCTACAATACCTATCCTCTAGCACCAAATACTGCTCCACAAGCTTAGAATAATTTTCCTAGCACCCCAATAACTTTGTGGCTGATGGGGCATTACCCAGGAGAGTGCTAAGTCATATAGGGAACAGGGATCTTGGTTCAGTTCCTGATCTGCACTGTTGGTTAATCACAAATTTTAACAGGAATAAGGAAAGGGCAGAGGATTAAATGGATAGCTCTTTCAGTGAGCTAGAACAGGTGATACTGAACAGAATGATACATAATCGCCAAAAGCATGCAGAAATCAAGCGCAGGCAGTGCAAAGAGCATGCAGCAAATCTGTCCCACCCACCCTTTCCCTCAACGACTGTCTGTCCCACCTGTGACAGAGACTGTAATTCCCATATTGGACTGTTCAGCCACCTAAGAACTCATTTTTAGAGTGGAAGCAAGTCTTCCTCGATTCTGAGGGACTGCCTATGATGATAATTGATCATTCTAACCCTTCTGAATCTCAAAAAAAATACCCTTGACCCCTCTCCTCTTGCAAACTACCACCCCATCTCCAACCTCCCTTTCCTCTTCAAGGTCCTTGAATGCATTGTTGCCTCCGAAATCTGTGCTCACCTTTCCCACAACTCCATGTTTGAATCCGTCTAATCCGATTTTTGTCCCTGCCTCAGCACTGAAACGGCCCTTATCACAGTCACAAATTATATCCTATGTGACTGTGACCATGTTAAACTATCCTTCCTCCTCTTTCTCAACCTGTCCGCAGCCTTTAACAGGGTTGACCACACCATCCACCTCTAACACCTCTCCTCTGTCATACAGCTGAGTGCGACTGCCCTTGATCGTTTCATTCTTATGCATACAGTCATAGCCAGAGAATCACCTGAAATGGCTTCTCATCATGCTCCCACACCATTGCCTCTGGTGTCCCCCAAGGATCTATCCTTGGCCCCCTCTAAGGGAGGCATTGCATGCCTCTTTTAGAGCACTAGGCCGGCTGAGCAAGGGAAAATCCCGAGCTAAACAGCCAGCCACGGAGCGCCATAACAGAGCCCTGGGGGATAAAAAACTGAAAAAATCCACCAAAAACATTCCCAATCCATAGCTCACCCCACCACAACATAAATCGCAAAAAGAACGTTTTAAAAAACAATCACACTTACCTGAGGTCGCCATTACTTCCCTCACTGCGGCCACTACAGCTTGGAATGCCTGCTTTCACAGTCGTTCCCACCAGGGCGTGTTATGGAATGCTCAGGGTCAAGTGGCAACCAAAAATCAAGCTGGTGTCGCAACCAGGGGCGTTGTACACCGGCTCACCACTTCCGGCCGATAATGCTCTGCTCCCCATCGATATCAGCACTGAATGTCCTGGTGGGGCACTGGAAGCTGGCCGCCTGGACGCACGTGCTTCTGCCACCATGTGCTAGGAGGGGCAGCAGAAGACCGAAAATCCAGCCCATTGTCTTTGGTCCCCGCCACAAGCTCCATTCCTTAGCCACCGACTCCATCGCTCTCCCTGGCTATTGTCTGAGACTGATCTAGACTGTTTGCAACCGTGGCGTCCTATTTGACTCTGAGATGAGCTTCTGATCCCATATCTGCTCCATCACCAAAACCGCCTACTTCCACCTCTGTAACATTGCTCGTCTCTGCCCCTGCCTCAACTTATCTGCTGCTGAAACCTCGTTTATGCCTTTATTACCTCTAAACTTGACTATTCCAATGTTCTCCTGGCTGGCTTCCCATCTTCCATCCTACATAAACTTGAGGTCATCCAAAACTCGGCTGCCTGCATACTAACTCGCAGCAAGACCTGTTCGCTCATCACCCCAATGCTTGCTGACCTACATTGACCCCCGTTCCGGCAACACCTTGATTTTAAAATTCTAACCTGTGTTTTTAAACCCCTCCATTGCCTCGTTCCTGCCTATCTGTGTAACCTCCTGCAGCACTACATCCCCCTGAGATCTTTGCTTTCCTCCAACTCTGGCCACTTGCGCATCCTTGATTTTAATAGCTCCATCATTGGCGGCCATGGCTTCAGCTGCCTAGGTCCTGGAATTCCCTCCATGAACCTCTCTGTCTCTCTACCTCTCTTTCCTCCTTTAAGACACTCCTTAAAGCCTACCTCTCTGACCAAGCCTATCCTAATAGCTCCATACGTGGCTCAGTGTCAAATTTGTTTGATAACGCTCCTGTGAAGTGCCTTGGGACATTAAAGGCACTATATAAATGCAAGTTGTAGCTGTTGATGGTCTTGTTATCTGCCTAGGCTCCAATTCTGACATCTGCAATCTTTGAGATTTTGATTACTCTCCTCTTGTTGAAGACATTTATTTATATTATTAAACGTTTCCTGTCTGGCACATGTCTGATATGTCCAATATGTCCATAAAGCAGAAAGGATCCCGATTGGCTCAGATTTCACATTGTTAATGGTAAACAGAAACACTTATTTTACATAAACCATAAATATCACATTCGCTAAAAAGAAACTAATCAAGAATCAAATGCTTATTTCATTATCTATCAGAAAATTCTCTGTGACAAAAATGTAGTCTTCCAATCTCTGAAAAAAATGTTCAAATTCTTCAAATGGCTTTGTTAGTGCTCCACTCACCTCACTATCCCTTCAACAATAACATTTATCACTAAAAATAACAAATTAATAGTTGTAAAAACAAATCATAAAACTTACCAATAAACCTAAATATTGTATCTTGTAGTACTTTCAATAACATTGGCCTGCACAGACCTCTCCTCTCTCATCAGCCTAAGATGGGCCTTGGGATAAGGCCAATTTTGGTCCCTTTGCCACCTCACTTGCACCTGAAAATGGCGCAGTCTCAGTCAAAAAATGGAGCATCAATCAGTGCTGCCCACTTAGCAGCAGTTTCAAGGATCGCAAAACTTTCCCGGGAGTGGAGTGGTGCACAGAGCTACTTTTGAAAATAGATTAGTTTCCTTTGCATATTAAAAAGGAGATGGGGAAGGGCACTGATCCTAAATCCCCTGCACATCCATTGAAACCTGGCGGGAAGGAACCTGGGGCAGACCTGAATATGGGAAGGCCATAGATTTTAACGGTAAGTGCTTTTTCAGGGTTTTTAAAGGCCTTTCATTTATTTTTTTTACCTCTGGCACTTATGCCTTCATGATCTTTTGTGCCATTGTCATTTTTTTCACCATGGTTTCCTTTACAGGTGTCAGACAGTTTACCACGAAGCTGAGCTCTGTTCCTAAGGAGAGATAGAACAAAGCACTGAGCCTGACTCTTCTATTGGAGAACAAGTGGTGAGCGAGAGAGCTGAAGCACATGCAGCATACAGAAAAAGAGAGAGGCACAGAAAGAGAGAGAAATGATTGGACAGTCATGCAGAGTGGGAAACAAACCAAAAGAAAAAGAGACAGAAAGACATACAAAGGTATTTTTTTTTATTCGTGCATCATCATCATAGGCAATCCCTCGGAATCGAGGAAGACTTGCTTCCACGCTTAGCATGAGTTCTTAGGTGGCTGTACAGTCCAATACGAGATCCACAGTCTCTGTCACAGGTGGGACAGACAGTGGTTGAGGGAAAGGGTGGGCAGAGAGCCTGGTTTGTCGCCGCTCCTTCCGCTGCCTACGCTTGATTTCTGCATGCTCTAGGCGACGATACTCGAGGAGCTCAGTGCCCTCCCGAATTCACTTCCTCCACTTAGGGCGGTCTTTGGCCAGGGACTCCCAGGTGTCAGTGGGGATGTCGTACTTTATCAGGGAGGCTTTGAGGGTGTCCTTGTAACATTTCCTCTGCCCGCCTTTGGCTCGTTTGCCATGGACGAGTTCCGAGTAGTGCGCTTGCTTTGGGAGTCTCGTGTCTGGCATGCGAACTATGTGGCCTGCCCAGCGGAGCTGATCAAGTGTGGTCAGTGCTTCAATGCTGAGGATGTTGGCCTGGTTGAGGACGCTAATTTTGGTGCATCTATCCTCCAAGGGGATTTGTAGGATCTTGAGGAGACATCGCTGGTGATATTTCTCCAGCGACTTGAGGTGTCTACTGTACATGGTCCACGTCGCTGAGCCATACAGGAGGGTGGGTATTACGACTGTAGACCATGAGTTTGGTGACAGTTTTGAGGGCCTGGTCGTCAAACACTCTTTTCCTCAGGCGGCCGAAGGCACTGGCGCACTGGAGGCGGTGTTGGATCTCGTCGTCAATGCCTGCTCTTGTTGATAGGAGGCTCCCGAGATAGGGGAAGTGGTACACATTGTCCAGGGCCATGCCGTGGATCTTGATGTCTGGGGGGCAGTCTGTGCTGTGTGGCAAGGACAGGCTGGTGGAGGACCTTTGTATTACTGATGTTTAGCATAAAGCCCATGCTGTCATATGCCTCGATAAATAAGTCGACTATGTCCTGGAGTTCAGCCTCTGTGTGTGCACAGACACAGACATCGTCCGCGTACTGTAGCTCGACGACAGAGGTTGGAGTGGTTTTGGACCTGGCCTGGAAACGGCGAAGGTTGAACAGCTTCCCACTGGTTCTGTAGTTTAGTTCCACTCCAGCGGGGAGCTTGTCAACTGTGAGGTGGAGCATGGCCGCAAGGAAGATTGAGAAGAGGGTTGGGGCGATGATGCAGCCCTGCTTGACCCCGGTCCGGACGTGAATTGGGTTTGTGATGGATCCGTTGGTAAGGATCACGGCCTACATGTCGTCATAGAGCATGCGGAGGATGGTGACGTACTTTTGGGAGCATCCGAAATGGAGGAGGACGCTCCATAGACCCTCACGATTGACAGTGTCAAATGCTTTTGTAAGGTCGAAGAAGGCCATGTATAAGGACTGGCACTGTTCCCTGCTTTTTTCCTGCAGCTGTCGTGCTGCAAAGATCATGTGTGTTGTGTCCCGGAGGGAACGAAATCTGCACTGTGATTCCGGGAGGAGCTCCTCGGCCACGGGGAGAAGACGGTTGAGGAGGACTCTAGTGCCGACTTTCCCAGTGGCTGATAGCACGGAGATTCCTCTGTAGTTGCTGCAGTCGGACTTGTCCCCTTTTTAAAGATGGTCACGATCACTGCATCTCTAAGATCTCCCAGCATGCTCTCCTCCCTCCAGATGAGAGAGATGAGGTTGTGTATTCGCGCCAGCAGTGCCTCTCCACCATACTTCAGTGCCTCAGCAGGGATTCCATCCGCTCTCGTAGCCTGTGGGCGGCAAGGCCAGCATTTATTGCCCATCCCTAATTGCACTAGAGAAGGTGGTGGTGAGCTGTATTCTTGAACCGCTGCAGTCCGTGAGGTGAAGGTTCTCCCACAGTGCTGTTAGGAAGGGAGTTCCAGGATTTTGACCCAGCAACGATGAAAGGACGACAATATATTTCCAAGTCAGGATGGTGTGTGACTTGGAGTGGAACTTGGAGGTGGTGGTGTTCCCATGTGCCTGCTGCCCTTGTCCTTCTAAGTGGTAGAGATTGTAGGTTTGGGAGGTGTCTGCTCACACTGTTTGGGCTGTGGGAGAGATCTGCTGCAAGCTTTGAGCTCACACAAATTAGGATAGGCTGACCCTGCCAGATTTTCTGTGATTGGCCTAATTATGGGCTCAAGTTTCGGCCTGAGTTGCTCCTATTTTTTTGGAATAACTAATTTAGTATGGAGTATCTTAGAAATCGCAATTCTCGGCATTTAGTTTGCTCCAGTTCTAGTTAGTTAGAATAGTTTCGTTTTAGTACAGTTTTTTTTTCAAAAGAGGGGCGTTACCAGCCACTTATGCCTGTTTTGCAAGTTTAGGCAGCGAAAAGTTACTCCAAACTAACTTAGAATGGAGTAAGTGTCGATTTTTGTACGCTCAGAAAATCCTTGCCTACACTTTATAAATTAAGCGCAGGTAGCAAGAGAGGAAGGGAAGTTAGAGGGAAGTTAGGGGATTTTACAAAGCATTAAACACTTCGCTTTTACCAATAAAGAGCCATCATCAATAATAAATGATAAATAAATCAATAAATCAACCAATAAATCAATCAATCAAAAAAAATTTTTTTTTTAAATCATAAAAAATCAATCAGTAAATTAAAAATTAAAAGTTTCTGCTCACCTACTGCAGCATCGGGAGCCCTCCAACAGCCTGCTGAAGAGCTGCTCGGGTGGGTCCCGCCCCGAGGAGATGCCAATCTAGCGGGCCCCGCCGCCGCCGAGGACTTCGGGTGGAGCCCGCCCCCAGGAGATGCCGGGCGGGCCCGCCGCGGAAGAGGTAAGGGCAGTCAGGCCACTTGGCCCGGGATAGGGGTGACATCCCTTCGGCCAGGGATAGGGTCATCGCCTGGAGACAGGACACGCTGGGAGGGCCAGGAGCTACTGCGCACGCGCGCAGCCTCCACTGTGCATGTGCACAGCTGCCAGCACTCTTTTTGGTGCAGGGCTGTAGCTCCACCCCTCCGCGCCGAGCTGGAAACGGCCCGACATATATCCGAGAATCGCGAGGCAAGTATTCGGTGTAATTTCTGTTCCACAAATTAGGCGGGCCTCTCCAATGTGCGCTGTTCTAGCGGCCATCCGAAACTTGAGCCCAATATATGTAATGAGACCCCCAGCCTGGATTGAACCCCCTGCTAGGAGCTCCCTCAGCGGGAGAAGTTAGGGGCTTGGTGTAGCTGCAACTCCAAAGAGCTACACATCTATTTATAAGGAACTGGTCATTGTGCAGGGCATGTTGGAAATGTATTTTGTTATAATATAGACAGAGGCTGTAGTCGTATGTCTATGTTCCAGAGATAAGGGCCCGGGATGCAGGTGTCAAACACTTGCAGTTTATTAAGGGTTAAATGTTACATACTCACGGCCAACACATGCTGATGCTGTTTTAAAGAAGATTGCACATTAGAGTCATTGAGCTCACTTTTCTAACTCTCTTCCTTCTGCTTCAACTTCTAACCTCACATTACAGTAGTCTCCCTTTTTAAGCTCAGCTAAAAGGTGATCACTTCACCTCCTCCATGACCTTTAATCTTGTTTTTACATTAGATTTTGTCAGCTCAACATACCAAAGACTCAAAAAGGTTCCACAGCAGAGGTCTTAGGATCTAACATAAATATCCTCATTTAGTTACATGTACAGTAAAGAATAAACATCTAAATATATCCATGAGAAGATTGGGTCTATTTTATATAACAACAGTTATAGCTGTACAGATTTGTTGACATTTCTACAGAAATTGCCTGTCAACTACATTTGCAGGCTTTTATTTTTATACTTTCAACTATTAAAATGGAATCTGATATAAATGGATTATTCTCGTACAAAATGGATTTCTTTACTAGCTCATGATTTTGGTCTCTAACAGACAAAAAAATGACTATCGAGTAAAATAATATGGATGGCAAAAAGAAGGAGTTGGAGTGACCTGACCAGAAATTAATAGAAGCAAGAAAAGCAGTCTCTGGCCTAATGATGAAGTGACACAGGACCTAAAGCTATTATTTTATAGTTAACAAAGTGCATAATTTACTGATAGTTTACTGTGCATAAAGTAACCACTGTTGGCCTGTTTATCATTCCAGATACCTGGCAGAAGATGGTGGCCAGGGTCAACACTGTCTATACTACCTGCAGGATTTGGGAATAGATGTTGGAAAAAAGATGTCAGTCTTTAAGAAAGCTACCCAAGTACAATTGCTCAACAGTGCCATAAAGCAGGCAGATGGTCAAGTGTGGACGCCACAAAATGTTGCCTGTCTATATTTATAGGCCCTCAGATAACTCTACATCTCTTTGCTTGCTTACTAAGCATGCACATACTCTAGCAGGGCATACAGTGAAGTTGCAACTTACGCTGACATCTTAAAAGTACTTCACATAACAAATCAACAAACCCCAGGAGCTGGTGAAAAAAGTCAAAGGATGAAACATCAACTATAGCACAGATGGGGCAATTTGAGCCAAATTAGATAGTCAACTTTATTATTGCTTGAGGCTTGTGCTTTCATCTTGGAGCTCGACAGTGACAATCCAAGTTTAACATACTGCATACTTAGCTGCATTATGCATGGTCAGTTACTGGCATACATGATGAACAGAAGGTTTGGCATGTTTGTTGCTGTATGTACTTTAGCATAAGAAGATGTTAAGTTGTGCAGATGATAATGTTGGTAAAGGCATAGACACACATTAGAACACGTTTGCGATTTTGTTAGATTTACAAACCTGAAAAAATCTTCACCAACAGATTTACAATATCATTACACACAATGACCAGAGGAATTCTTAACCCTCCCCCCCACCCACTTTGAAAACTCCAATAGGTTAGCTAAACATAATTACCTTTCTTGAATCATACTGACTATCTTTTAACAATTTATGCTTTTCCAACTGTTCACTCACAAGATCTTTTCCCTGCAGCAGATGTGAAGCAGATGTGGCAATGACATACAAGCAACTCCACTTTGTTGTACTCAAAATGGCAGAAATGGTGAGATGAGTAGAAAGAAAGAAAGACTTATAATAATAATAACTTTTATTTAAAGAGCGCCTTTAATGTAGTAAAACGTCCTTATGCGCTTCACAACAGTGTTATAAGACAAAACAGTTAATTTGACACCGAGCCACAAAAGAAGAAATTAAGGCAGATGACCAAAAGTATGTTTGAAGAGGTAGGTTTTAAGGAGTGTCTTAAAGGAGGAAAGAGAGGCAGTGAGGTTTAGGGAGGGAGTTCCAGAGCTTAGGGCTCAAATAGCTGAAGGAACGACCACTGATGGTTGAGCAGTTATGATGAAAGATATTCAAGAGACCAGAATTTGAGGAGCGCAGACATCTTGTAGGGTTGTGAGGCTGATAATGATTACAGAGATAGGGAGGGGCAAGGCCATGGAGTGATTTATAAACAAGGATGAGAATTTGGAAATCAAGGCATTGTTTGACTGGTAGGTCAGAAGGCACAGGGATGATGGGTGATCGTGACTTGGTGTGAGTTAGTACATGGACTGCTGAGTTTTGGTTGACCTCAAGTTTTCGTAGTGTAGAATGTGGGAGGCCAACCAGGAGTGAGTTGAAGTAGTCAAGTCTAGAGGTAACAAAGGCATGAATGAGGGTTTCAGCAGCAGACTTGCATTTATATAGTGCCTTTCATGACCACCGGACGTCCTAAAGTGCTTTACAGCCATTTAAGTACTTTTGGAGTGTAGTCACTGTTGTAATGTGGGAAATGCGGGAGCCAATTTGCACACAGCAAGCTCCCACAAACAGTAAGGTGATGATGACCATATCAACTGTTTTTGTTCTGTTGATTGAGGGATAAATATTGGCCAGGACACCGGGGATAACTCCCCTGCTCTTCTTCGAAATAATACCATGGGATCTTTTACGTCCACCTGAGAGAGCAGACGGGGCCTCGGTTTAACGTCTCATCCGAAAGACTGCACCTCCGACAATGCAGCACTCCCTCAGTACTGCACTGGAGTGTCAGCATACATTTATGTGTTCAAGTCCCTGGAGTAGGTTAATGATAATTGTTTTTCTTTAAAAAAATATGAGCTTAGAAATTACTTTTGACAATATTAGTGGACAAATCCATAATGCACTCTCATGGCGCCATTTCTCTATTATTTTAGTGCAAGTTTTAATTCATTTAAAGTAAACAGGGCTTATGCTCAGTTAAAATAGCATACAGAGGAATGTTAAATTAATGCATTAAGTGTTTCTTCATTAATATCACAAACAGTAAATGTTAGACTATAGTGAAGCCTGTGCACTGTAGCAAAAATAGACATTTCCATCCTGTTAGGCTTGCATATATGATTAACATTTGTTGCTATAAGAGCCTTCACAGGTATGAAAGCAGCATTCAAGGTATTGATTGATTTGATCTTTATAGAAAGTTCAGAGTTGTTCAGGGGAAAATGGGGACAATTTCCCCCGAATACTTTAGGCAGTAAATAGCCTCTCAAGTAGCCAAAATAGAGTCTTAAGCTGAAACGCCGGTTTAGCTGTTTCACACAATACACCATCTTGGTAAAGGAGTTGAAGCTTGCGCTAGGAACAGCTGCTTGGAGGAACATTAAGGGGCTGATTGCCAGTTAAATTGCCTGCTAGCACTCATTATGGAGGCTGCATGGCACAGCGTTTGACTGAATGCCCTCTCCTAACAGCGACCAGTCGTTGCAGAGAATTTTAAGTGCTACATAAAAGTCTATCATCTTTTACTGTTCACCTGCTGCTGGAGGTTTGAAGAAGACTTTTGAAACTCATCGGGAGACTTTCTGGGATATTTAGTCAAGATATCACCAACAATCTATCAACATTTATTCCGTAAATTCTCTGAGGACTTACCTAAAAAGAGTAAATGCTCTGCTACTCTACCTTATTGGTCACTTACAAGGAGTCACCAAGAGAAAGGAGTGTTTGGTCAACAGTGCTTTGCTGCGGATACCCGTTGCACTGCAGGAGCAATGGGAGGACATGAGGCCAGGCAGGGCAGCACCAGCTGTTGCAGGAGAACGTGACAGGAAGGTGAGGTGGACTCCTGTACTCCTGTGGGTACAGAACATCTCTAATCCTCTGGACCTCCTCCACCAGGACCTCCAATGCCACATCTGAGAACCTGTGCGCCCTCTCACTCAGCCCCTGAGCCATCCTGCAACATGCCGCTGTGTGTCAGCCAGCACATTCCGCACCTTCAGTGGAAGTGGGTGAGTAGAGGCCACATATGCTGCTCCATAAAAATTGTGTCTAATCAGCGCTTGAGTGCTAAACCTGGAGGTTTCTGGTTTAGTACCTTCAAGCAAGTTCAAATTATGATAATCAGCGATTGGGTTCAAAATTGCGTGCTAAAACCATACTTTCAAACAGGCATGTCTTATTCGCCCAGCACCCATTTAGCACCTGTTTTCACCCTTTCACCAAAATAACCCCCAAAGTGTTTGGCGTGAAAGAAAAAAATTAACTTCTTGGAGTTAGCTTTGGCAATCGAAGAATTATGGAACTTCAATTGGCGATCAGAGGAACGATTGGGAGAATGTCAATAAACGAAGAAGCACAAAGAGTGGAAGTATCAAAAGGTGGTAACTGTTGATTAAACTCGTAAAAGTGATGAAGGACTGTTCCTTTGAAGAATTGATTAAAAACAAGTTGCCGGATTTTAATTTCGGAACAGTTTTGGGTGGATTACTAGCAGCGTGAGTTGGAACTCACCCATTGCTCCAAAAATGATGCCGGGGTATTTTAACTTCTGGGCCTCACTTAAATTCCATCGCCCGACTTCCAAACCATTCTGGATAGGAAGTCAGTGGGAAGCAATGGAAAATCACACAGTCCAGAGGCCACAAGCCAAGACCAGGTAAGTGCAGGATTGGCACTCTTCCTCATCCTCCTGTCCCTATAAGGAAAGTAAAAAAATATTTTGAAAAGCTTACCTTTTTGGACGTATTTTGGCCCCGATCCTGTTCCCCACTGAGTTGGCCTGGCAGGAAACGCACTGCGGCTTCCTACTTAGAACACCATGTTAAAACTGCAGTCAGGTCCCGTTAAGCTGTTCGACTCTGGAGGTCTCGCATAGGCCGCTCAGTGGCTTTACAATGGAAAAACAGTGCTTGCACGGAAATTTGAATAGATTGTTAAAGGGGCTGCGCACGCAAAAAAAATTAGCTGAATATTGACGTCATTGCAACCCAACATACATATGTAAAAATGGACTTTGGTGGCTTTGGGCGGGTTTCCTTGTCTTCTGCTCAGTTGAGCAGGTAAAGTTGGTCAATTCCTAGTGGCCACAGGCAGGTAATTAAACTGGGGGATTTTAACTGCCCATCTGCCCATTTACCACATGCATATTATCTAAATTTATATTTCTCAGCAACATTGATTATTGTAGATTATAGGGCAGAAATTTTGAATGCAGAATGCAAAATTGATGCTATAATATCTCTGAACTGCACCTGCTTTTAGCAAGGCTCCAGGACAGCAGCAAGCTTCATATTTTCTGCCCATGTACCTCTAATCAAAATCAATATTTCTTTTAAACAATATTTTTCTATTCATCTTCGAGCAGCAAAAGAATAGCAAAAAGAACATCAGAGGAATGCATCATTCTTGATAAAATTCATAAATGTGGACAAGCTGTGTACAAGTATTGTCTGCCCATACGTACAAAACAAAATTACAGGCTCAGTATTTGGAGTTATTCTACAGAAGGATGCCCATTATACTCACAAATGAAATATCTCTATCTATGGCGCTCAAGAGTAAATCAAAATGCATACTTATAAATCTGTGGAAATGCATTTGGATGTCTTGCTGACATTTCAGTTGAAACTCCTTTAGATTTTTCACCAGTATTGCTATAAAATGTTCTTTAGATGCTTTGCCACTATTTCTATATAGAATCCTTTAGATGGCTTGCCAGTATTTCAATCAAAATGCAATTGGAATTTCCAGAGAAACTCTTTTACATACCTTATCAGCACAGCACAAGATCTTTTTAAAGGAACATCTCTGTGGTCAACTGAATAGTTTTTTAAATTATTTGTTCCGGGATGCGGTCCTCGCTGGCAAGGCCAGCATTTATTGCCCATGCCTAATTGCCCTTGAGTAGGTGGTGGTGAGCCGCCTTCTTGAACTGCTGCAGTCCTTGTGGTGAAGGTACTCCCACAGTACTGTTAGGAAGGGAGTTCCAGGATTTTGACCCAGCGACGACGAAGGAACGAAAATATCTTTCCAAGTCAGGATGGTGTGTAACTTGAAGCGCAACTTGCAGGTGGTGGTGCTCCCATGTGTCTGCTGCCCTTGTCCTTCTAGGTGGTAGAGGTCGCGAGTTTTGGAGGTGCTGTCGAAGACGCTATCGCGAGTTGCTACAGTGCATCTTGTAGATGGTGCACACTACAGTCATGGTGCGCCGGTGGTGGAGGGAGTGAATGTTGAAGGTGGTGGATGGGGTGCCAATCAAACGGCCTGCTTTATCCTGGAGGGTGTTGAGCTTCCTGAGTGTTGTTGGAGCTGTACTCAAACAGGCAAGTGGAGAGTTTTCCATCACACTCCTGACCTGTGCCTTGTAGATGGTGGAAAGGCTTTGGTAAGTCAGGAGGTGAGACACTCGCCACAGAATACCCAGCCTCTGACCCGCTCTTGTTGCCACAGTATTTATGTGACTGGTCCAGTTAAATTTCTGGTTAATGGTGACCCCCAGGATGTTAGTGGTGGGGGATTCGGCGATGGTAATGCCTTTGCATATCAAGTGGAGGTGGTTAGATGCTCACTTGTTTAAAATGGCCATTGCCTGCACTTGTGTGGTGCGAATGTTACTTGCCACTTATCAGCTCAAGTCTGAATGTCGTCCAGCTCTTGCTGCATGTGGGCATGGACTCTTTCATTTTCTGAGGAGTTGTGAATGGCACTGAACACTGTGCAATCATCAGCGAACATCTCCACTTCTGACCTTATGATTGAGGGAAGGTCATTGATGAAGCAGCTGAAGATGGTTGGGCCTCGGACACTGCCCTGAGGAACTCCTGCAGCGATGCCCTGGGGGCTGGGATGATTGACCACCATCTTCCTTTGTGTTAGGTCTGACTCCAGCCAGTGGAGAATTTGCCCCCTGATTCCCATTGACTTCAATTTTACTGGGGCTCCTTGATGCCACACTTGGTCAAATGATGCTTTGATGTCAAGGGCAGTCACCTTACCTTGGGAATTCAGCTTGATTTGCCCATGTTTGGACCAAGGCTGTAATGCAGTCTGGAGCCGAGTGGTCCTGGCAGAACCCAAACTGAGGATCGGTGAGCAGGTTATTGGTCAGTAAGTGCTGCTTGATAGCACTGTTGATGACACCTTCCATCGACCGGATTGGATTTGTCAGTGGGACAGACATACCCAGGGATGGCGAGGGAGGAATATGGGATAATGGCTGAAAGGTACGATTCTATGAGTATGACAATGTCAGGCTGTTGCTTGATTAGTCTATGGGACAGCTATCCCAATTTTGGCACAAGTCCCCAGATGTTAGTGAGGAGGGCTTTGCAGGGTCAACTGGGCTGTGTGTGTTGTTGTCATGTCTGAAGCTGGTGCTGAGGTTGATGATGGGTGGTCCGCCCGGTTTTATTCTTCTTATTGTTTCTTGTAGTGGCAGAAAAGTTAACTGAAATGTTAACTCTGCTCCGTTCTCCACAGATGCTGCCTGACCTGTTGTGTATTTCCAACATTTGCTGTTTTTATTTCAGATTTCCAGCATCTGCAGTATTTTGCTTTTGCTTCAAAAGTATTTGAAGTACTTTGGATGTCCTGAGAACATGAAAGACACTATATAAATGCCATCTGTTTCTTTTCTTTCTTTCATAAGTCAGAGAAACTGAGATCAATTGTAGTCATGTTAGCTGAGACCTCTAACACAGCACAGACTAAGCACAGCACCAGGGATGTTCCTGTTCTACATAGCTCAGTTATTCACTGGATATCCCCATTGAGTCTTCAGGGCCATTCATCAACGTACCTTGTAGCTTATTCCAGGGATGTTACCCAGGGTCAGGTTGAACCCTTGTGGGTTGTCTTGCTTATAGGTAAGGCCCAATCATCAGGTGCAAAGGCATTGTTTGTGTTTTTGTATTTCCCAAGCAGAAACCTAACTAGCAAGGGGTATGTAAAAACAAATCTATCTGGTGGTCAATGCTTGTGACCAAGTAGAGATCACAAAAGATATTTTAGTCAAAAAGCTGGTTTTATGGTCCCATTGAGATAGGCTTTCTAAAATTGAAGGTGATTGTATATTTCCATTTTTTTTTGAGATCCTGTGTTGCAGAATGTCTTGGCAGCTCAGATGAACAATCTGCCGGTGACAGTGATCGGGAAAATTCCTGTGAACCTGCAGATGAATTGGTCTTACTTACCATGTTTCATGACTGCCCCCATGAAAAAAAAAATCAGAAGGTTTGAAATGTAAAGGCAATAGACAAAGTAGTTGCACTAATTCATTATGGTCTAGAGGGCTAGAATGTGGGTTCTGTCCCTGTGATTCATTACATGGTGAATCCCAAATTTCAACTGAGCTGTCTTGGAGAAATGAGGCAGGTAATATGTCCTTACTATACAGTATAAATGCACATGAGGCCCATACTTGAGAAAAGATTACTCTGTGACTAGTTACCTTTATTACCAAGACCTCAAGAGCTTCCCCTTTTTTACCGGAAAGTCCAGGTTAGGAGTGTCTCCCACAAGTTCGTCCCCTGTGGTCAGTGTTCTCAAGGTATACAACTTAGGTCAGCTTATACATGGGTAACAATGACAGTTGAATACATGACATCACCTCCCCTCCAAAGTCTTATTGGGATCACAGGTTGAGTCTCTCTGGTGGTTTACGCTCCCTTGTAGAGTGCCTGAGTTGGGGCTCCGGTTGTTCGGCGTTGGCCTGAGTGTCTGCTGTTTGCGGTGCCTCAGGCCTGTCCGGACTGCCCACAGTGACTGGGCTCTCCTCCACTTGGTTCCGCTGTTCGGTCACCTGTGGTGGAGTGAAAACTACGTCGTGTTTTTCCTCTGCTTCTTCTATGAGGTTTCTGAACCTCCTTTTAGTTTGGTCCACGTGTTTGCAGCAGATTTGTCCATTGGTAAGTTTAACTACCAAAACCCTATTCCCCTCTTTGGCAATCACAGTGCCTGCAAGTCATTTGAGCCCTGCAGGGTAATTAAGGACAAAAACAGGGTCATTGACATCAATACATCCCGCCCTCGCATTCCTGTCATGTCAGTCACATTGGGGCCAAGTTTCGGCCTGAGTTGCTCCTGTTTTTTTGGAGCAACTGGTTTAGAATGGAGTATCTTAGAAATTTGAATTCTCGGCATTTAGTTTGCTCCAGTTCTAGTCAGTTAGAACAGTTTCACTTTGGAACAGAATTTTTTTTTCAAAAGGGGGCATGTCCGGCCACTTAAGCCTGTTTTCAAAGTTTAGGCAGTGAAAACTTACTCCAAACTAACTTAGAATGGAGTAAGTGAAGATTTTTGTACGTTCGAAAAAACCTTGTCTACACTTTAGAAAATCAGGCGTAGGTTACAAATCAGGCGTAGGGAATGGGGGGGGGGGGGTTTAAAGGGAAGTTTACAAACATTAAACACTTCAGTTTTACAAATAAAGAGCCATCATCAATAATAAATGATAAATACATCAATGAATCAACCAATAAATCAATCAAAAAAAATTAATAAAAAATAATTTAAAAAAAAAATCAATAAATAAAACATTTTCTACTTACCGACTGCAGCACCAGGAGTCCTTCAACAGCATGCTGGGACGGCCCCCCTAGTGTGTCTCTGTCAGTGTCTCTATCTCTCTGTCTGTCTGTGCGTGTGTCTCTCACTCTCTGTCAGTGTCTGTGTTTCTGACAGCGAAGGGAGGGGGAGAAGTGGGGTGGGGGGGGAGGGGGATAAGGGGAGGGGGAGGAGGGGGAGAAGGGGGTGGGGGGGGAGGAAGGTAGAGGGGGGTGGGGGTGGAGTGGGGGAGGAGGGGGTGGGGTTTGGATGGGGTGGGGAGGAGGCGGGGGGGTGGGATGGGGGGGAGGAGGAGGGGGGAAGGGAGGGTGGTGGAAGAGGGGGTGTGGAGGGGGGAGGAGGGGAGGAGGAGGGGGGGAGGAGGTGGGGGTGGGGGAGGGAGGAGGAGGGGTGGGGGGTGGGAGGAGGAGAGGAGGGGCGAGGAGAAGGGGGGAGGAGGGGAGAGGGGGAGGAGGGGAGAGGGGGAGAAGGGGAGGGGTGAGGGGAAGGAGGGGAGGGGGGGAGGAGGGGAGGGGGGAGAGAGGAGGGAGGGAGGTAAGGAGAGAGGAGGGAGGGAAGGAGAGAGGAGGGAGGGAAGGAGGGAGGGAAGAGAGAGGGAGGGAGGGAGGGAAGGAGAGAGGAGGGAGGGAAGGAAGGAGAGAGGAGGGAGGGAGAGAAGGAGAGGGAGGGAGGGAGGGAAGGAGAGAGGAGGGAGGGAGGGAGGGAAGGAGAGGGGGGTGGAAGGGAGAGAAGGAGGCTGAACGGCCGGGCCCAAGACTTCGGGCTGGATTTACAGGTATGTGACATCGGGTCTCGGGGGGTGGGGTCGCGGAGGTCCGGGGCGGGGGGGAGAGAGTCGCGGAGGTCCAGGGGGTGGGTGGAGAGTCGCGGAGGTCCGGGGGTGGAGAGAGAGAGTCGTAGAGGTCGGGGGGGGGGGGGAGAGAGAGTCGTGGAGGTCGGGGCGGGGAGGGGGGGAGAGAATCGCAGAGGTCGGAGCGGGATGAGAGTCGCGGAGGTCCGGGGGGGGGGGGGGAGAGAGAGTCGCAGAGGTCGTGGGGGGGGGGGGGGGGGAGAGAGAGTTGCGGAGGTCTGGGGGGAGGGGGAAAGAGAGAGTTGCGGAGGTCTGGGGTGGGGGGAAGAGAGAGTCCCGAGGGATGGCGGGGGAGAGAGTCGCGGAGGTCGGGGGAGGGGGGGGAGAGAGTCGCGGAGGTCCGGGGAGGGGGGGGGGGGAGCGGAGGTCGTGTCGCCGGGGGGTGGGGAGAGCGGGGGTCGGGTCGGGTCCGGTCAGGTGGGATGAGCCTTATTCACGCAGCCCAGTGAGGCCATTCGGCCAGGGCTAGGGGCTGCGTGCTTTGGGCCCCTCCCACAATTTTGGCCGCCTGGAGCTACTGCACATGCGCGCCCACTGTAGCACGCATGTGCAGAGGTCCCGGCACTATTTTCAGCGCAGGGACCTGGCTCCGCCCCCTACAGCTTGTGCTGCGCTGCGCCCGGCTCCAGAGGACCTGCAGGGAGCCGGAGAATAGGTACGTTTTTTTTAGGCGCACTTTCTGGCGTGAAAAACAGGCGTCCAGGTCTGGGCCGCGCCATTTTAGGCGCGGCCCAAAACTTGGGCCTATTGTGACTGACGCCAGCTTTCAACAATTTCTTTCATAGTTGGGTGTATAAGAGATAGCCTGGTGAGTGTGGTCGGGATCTATTGGCCAACAGGAGGCGTGATGAGCGGCTTTGTAGGGAACCCCCTTGGATTCTGAGCATCCCCTGTTTGATTATCTGCACTGCTCGTTCCTGTCTGCTGCTACCCTCATCCCCAGGAATTCTACCTCTGGAGCTAAGAAGTCGCACTTCGCCTTTTTCAGTTGCAGCCCTACCCGGTCCAGTCTGCGTAGCACCTCCTCCAGGTTGTGGAGGTGTTCTTCAGTATCGCGACCCATGATGAGGATGTCGTCTTGAAAAACCACCATTCTTGGAATCGACTTGAGGAGGCTTTCCATATTTCGCTGAAAGATCGCATCGGCCGAACGAATCCCGAACAAACATCTGTTGTATACAAACAACCCTTTGTGTGTTGTGATGGTGGTCAGCTTCTTCGACTCACTCGCCATCTCCTGGGTCATGTAAGCTGAGGTCAGATCCAATTTTGAAAAAGGTTTGCCACCGGATAGCGTCGCAAAGAGGTCCTCCGCTCTCGGTAGCGGGTACTGGTCTTGGAGTGACACCCGATTGATGGTGGCTTTGTAATTGCCACATATCCTGACCGACCCATTCACCTTGAGCACCGGCATGATCGGGCTTGCCCAGTCACTGAATTCAACTGGTGAGATGATGCCTTCCCTCAGCAGGCGGTCCAATTCGCATTCTATCTTTTCCCACATCACGTACGGCACCGTTCTGGCCTTGTGGTGTACTAGCCTGGCGTCCGGGTTTATGTGAATCACTACCTTGGCCCCCATGAAAGTGCCGATGCCGGGTTGAAATAATGAGTCAGATTTGTCCAGGACCTGTCAGCATGATACTCGCTCCACAGAAGAAATTGCATTGACATCGCCCCATTTCCAGTTCATGACAGCAAGCCAACTCCTCCGCAGTAGTGCGAGACCGTCCCCTGGGACAATCCAGAGTGGCAACCTGTTCTCCGAATCTTTGTGGGTCACAACTACTATGGCGCTGCCTAGCACTGGAATGATCACCTTTGTATATGTCCGTAGCTGTGTGTCAATCGACAATAATTTTGGCCTCCTGGCCTTGGACACCCACAACTTGTCGAGCCGTTTGATACTCATCAGGGATTGGCTGGCCCCCGTGTCTAGCTCCATTAATACTGGGATGCAATTGAGGAGCACTTTCAGCATTATCGGTGGCGTCCTGGTGTATGAACTGTATATGTGCTCCACATGAACTCGCTGTACTTCTGCTTCTCGTAATTTCCCCCAGTATTCATTTGGCCTTGTAGGGCTTACATCGGGCCCGTCCTCCTCGTACATCAACCTGGCTGCAGGCTTCCTGTACATACGTGCCAAGTGACCGCTGACGTTGCAGTTTCTGCAGGTATATTGCTGATACCTGCAAGCTCTGGCTGGGTGTTTGCCTCCACACCTCCAGCATGAGCTGGAGGCCCCGTTGTTGGAAACAATAGGTCCATTACCAGTCGATCGTCTCTGACTGTCTCTGTAACTGTCCTTAAGCGCACCATTAACAGGTGTTGATGGCTCCATTACAAGTCGCATTGTCCATTGCGATGGCATGAATCACCGTTCAGCTCGCTATTGTCTCTGTTGAATTCCCCCTTTGGGTTCGACTGCATGCTGGGGCATGTCCGATTGCCCTTGTCTGCCTAGAGAACTGTGCCGCGTTAACAATGTTGACTCCCTGGTCGTTTGCTGCATTTGAGCCAAGATTTTTGCCATAAATCATTCTGGTCTCTTCCTCCCCTGAGATAATTGTCTGGGCTATCATAGCCGCTGCTTCCAAGGTCAAGTCTTTGGTCTCAATCAGTTTCCTGAAAACCCCAGCGTGCCCGATGCCCTCAATAAAAAAATCTTGCAGCATCTCCACTCTGCATACATCTGGGAACTTACATAGGCTCGCCAGTCGCTGGAGATCTGCCACAAAGTCTGGAACGCTTTGCCCTTCTCACCGCCGGTGCGTATAAAACCGGTGTCTTGCCATGTGCATACTGCTCGCTGGTTTAAGGTGTTCCCTGATCAACTTACTGAGCTCTTCGAATGTCTTGTCCACTAGCTTCTCTGGCGCTAGAAGGTCCTTCATCAGGGAATACATTCTGGATCCACAAACTGTCAGGAGATGAGCCCTGCGTTTGTCGGCCGAATCCTGTCCCAACCATTCCTTAGTGACGAAACTTTGCTGTAGTCTGTCAATAAAATCATCCCAATCATCACCAACACAGTACCTCTCATCTGTGCTGCTAGTGGCCATGCTCGCATGGTTTAAATCCCAGTTTCTCGTCGCCAATAATATGTCTTTACTATACAGTATAAATGCACACGAGGCTCATATTTGAGAGAAGATCACTCTGTGACCAGTTACCTTTATTACCAAGACCCCAAGAGCAGACGGTGGGTGGAGCTTCCCCTTTTATACCGGAAAGTCCAGGTTAGGAGTGTCTCCCACAAGTTTGCCCCCTGTGGTCAATGTTCTCAAGGTGTACAACTTAGGTCAGCTTATACATCGGTTATAATGACAGTTGAATACATGACAGCAGCTGTAGAGGCTCAGGAAGGAAAATCAGAGAATGACACAATCTGCACTACTTGCACCCCTCTCCCCTCCCCCCAAACTGGCCCTGGACAGGTTCCTTGCTCACCCTTTTAGTTGGAGAATGGACCTCAGTAAGGAGGGCACATGAAGAAAGCGAAAGAATAGTGACAAGGATGAAGATACATGCACCAATACTTAGCTTGAATACATCATCATCATAGGCAATCCCTCGGAATCGAGGAAGACTTGCTTCCACTCCTGAAATGAGTTCTTTGGTGGCTGGACAATCCAATATGAGAGCCACAGACTCTGTCACAGGTGGGACAGATAGTCGTTGAGGGAAGGGGTGGGTGGGACTGGTTTGCTGCACGCTCTTTCCGCTGCCTGCACTTGATTCTGCATGCTCTCGGTGTTGAGACTCAAAGTGCTTTCCTGTATGGCTCAGAGGCATGGATGATGTACAGAAGACACCTCAAGTCGCTGGAGATATATCACCAACGATGTCTCCGCAAGATCCTACAAATCCCCTGGGAGGATTTGAATAAACAAGGGTTTATAAGTTAACAAAAAAGACAGCTCCTACATTTTGTACTTAATAATATATGCACTCCTGCAAAAAAGTAGTGTTGATTACAATTCTGGGTGGGCTGAATGATGAAGAAAGTGTTAATAAAAGAGTTAAAATGAACCTTAAAGTCACAGAAGAAACATGCAGTAGGCAGCATTCATTTTAAATTGATCTTGGAAAATGTTATGAAATCTTTAAAAAATCATCAGATATTAGGAAAAATATATTGCTGTTCATTTTGACGAGTTATATCACTGGTTAAAGGAGCAGAAGGCCCATTTATTTCTCCTTTAATGAAAACACATCTACGCCGTCAGTTTAAAAATAAACATTTATTTTTCAAAATTGCAATTCTTTCAAAAAGAGAAAGCAATAAAGAGGGCTAGGGGTTGAAATTGGTTTTCAGCAGCAGTGTAAAACAAGCTTACAGTGAACCAGAAGCCTGCTTTACACTGCAGTATAAAAAGGGATGCCAATTGGTTATGAGCCCGTCTTGCATTATTACAAAGACCAAATTCGCACCCTATTGTTTAATAATTTGTTTAATAATTTTTTGATAAAACTTGCCTTTAACATGGAAATTCTAGGCACAATTTTATCGTCCTACATCCCACTAGCAAAGTGTAAAATTTTAAATCCTCATCCTTGTGTTCAAATCCCTCCATGACCTTCCCCATCCAGCCCTATAACTCTCCGAGATCTCTGCTAATTCTGGCCTCTTGCACATTCCTGATTTTCATCACTCCACCATTGGTAGCTGTTCCTTCAGATGCTTAGACCCTAAGCTCTAGAATACACTCCCTAAATCTCTCTACCTTTCTCTCCTCCTTTCAGATGTTCCGTAAAACCTACCTCTTTGACCGCTTCTTCTTAGGCAGTCCCTCGGAGTCGAGAATGACTTGCTTCCACATTAACGTAAGTTCTAAGATGGCTGATGAGTCCAATGCGGGTCTACAGACTCTGTCACAGGTGGGGCAGGTGGTGGTTGGAGGGACAGGTGGGTGGGGTGCTTGGTTTGTCATATGCTCCTTCCGCTGTTTGCGCTTGGCTTCCGTGTGCGCAAGACGAAGAGACTCAAAGTGTTTGGCGCCTTTCTGAATGCTTCTTCTCCACTTTGAGCGGTCATGGGCCAGGGATTCCCAAGAGTCGGTGGGGATGTTACATTTTTTCAAAGAGGCTTTGAAGGTGTCCATGAAGCGTTTTCTTTGCCCTCCTGGGGCTCTCTTGCCATGACGGAGCTCGGAGTAGAGTGCCTGTTTCCGGAGTCTTGTATCAGGCATGCGGACTGCATGGCCCGCTCATCGGAGCTGATTGAGCGTGGTCAATGCTTCAATGCTGGGGATGTTGGCCTGAGAGAGAACACTGACATTGGTGCACCTGTCCTGCTAATGGATTTGCAGGATTTTGTGGAGGCAGCATTGGTGGTACTTCTCCAGTGTTTTCAGATCCTAATATCTGCTTATGTGGCTTGGCATCAAGTTTTGCCTGATAATGCACCCGTGAAGCACCTTTGGATGTTTTAAAGGTTCTATATAAATGTACGTTGTTATTGTCGTTGTAAAGTATTAATACTGGTCGGAATTAGTCTGGGTCTCTGCCTGGGCTATTTCCCACTGAGTATCAACATGTATGTTTTTATACAGTATTTAACTTCGTTGCCAGAGAGAATAATGTACTTAATACTTTAAATCATACTTCCTGCTGCCATTGAAAGGGATCAAACACATCCGGCCCTTGGGGGTAAGTATGAGCTGGCTCATTATTTTAAAGTTTTGCTGGCTTTATGAAAAAATATTAGTAACCTTTGGGGAGGAGTCAGGAGTCCTGTGTGTCAGTTTCATTACAATGACATCACACCAAGCGTTTTAATATGATTTGCATCACTGAGGTCATCTAATTGTAAGTACACAACAAAGTCAAACACTCTATCATTAATGAGAGTCCCTTAAAAACAAAACAAACAAATCAAGAAATAATTAACAAATATAAATTTTGCTCTCTCATTGGAAGGCAAATGAACAGCTGGAGGTCTCTTCTCCAACCGGTTTCTCGGTGGGGATGGGGGGAGTCAATATATTCTTAGAAATAAATTCAGTGCTCTGAGCAATGTCAAATCCTAACTAAACCTGCTCTTAATATCACTTCATATATTAGTCCAGGAAATTATCAGCGAATGGTAATTATTGCCTCCAATTTTGATAAAATACTCACAGGAAGTTATGGATTTTGTATGCACAATGGGTATTTGCATGCTGTCTGTGTCTGCTTACCATCTGCTGCTGGTAGGATGGTGAGCTCACTGCAAACTGAATATAGGCCCTCTAGTCATTAACATCTAAAACAGGGTTGTTTACTTTAACATAACTTGGTGCCTGTTATGACCATGCTTAAACTGAAGCACCTTTTAAAAGAAAAAGTGGCAGTTTGTTGTAAATCATGGACCATACACCAGCACAATCAATGGGGGAGAAATAAGGTCGTGCCTCATTTGAGACAATAACCCAGGTGGAGCAGTAATTTTAGCCCCTTGAAAAAGATGGCGCCCTCTGCCCAGAAATTCGGCAGATTCGGTCAGAGAGCTGACAGGGGCATTAAATCAGCTGTTGCACACTACAGCTGCGGGGGGAGGGGGGGCGATAACAAAAGTTTGGTCGATAAATTTGGCGGACCCATTGTGCATGCGCGGAATTCTGAGTCAGATCCCGGGAACTGCCGCCTCTTAAAGACACGGCAACTCAAGTTTGCGCATGTGCAGTTTCAGCTCCATTGGTCTTCAGAGCGCGAAAATGGAGAAGCAAGGAGGATGCCAGCTATCTACCTGCTTTTCACCCGCCGCCCTTGATGCCTTGCTGAAGGCAGTGGAGTCATTTTGGAGGGATAGGCAGAAAGGAAAAGGATGCAGGGTAGCTCTGTTAATAAAGGGTGAGATCAGTGCAGTACTGAGAAATGATATTGGCTCAGAAACTCGAGATGTAGAATCAGTTTGGGTGGAGATAAGAAATAATAAGGGAAAGAAGTCACTGGTGGGAGTAGTCTACAGGCCCCATAACAGTAGCCACACAATAGAACAGAAATAATGGAGGCTTGTAATAAAGGTACGGCAATAATCATGGGTGATTTTAATCTTCATATTGATTGGACAAATCAAATTGGCAAAGGTAGCCTTGAGGACGAGTTCATAGAATGTATGCAGGACGGTTTCCTAGAACAATACGTTGCGGAACTAACCAGGGAGCAGGCTATATTAGATCTGGTAATGTGTAATGAGACTGGATTAATTAATGGGGCTGGATTTTCGGCTAGTTTGCGCCTCGATTTGCGATGTGGCGGGGCAGCAAATGGTGTTTCAGGGTGTCAAATGGGGTGTCCTAGATTTTGCGGCGGGCACAATTTTTGGCATAGGTTTTACGGCGCGTTAAAAGTTACCGCCCCGACCTCCGTTTGGATCGTCATGATGACATAAATCATCGCTTGCGCCCCGGGCAGAACTTTCGGGCCTAACTCCTGATTTAACATCCGGTCGAAAAACTGACAGGAAAAAGCTGGCGTTCTCATGGTGCAGCAGGCAATATAGCGACATCTTTGAAATGAAGTCGGACCGTCTCATATCGGAGTTGTCACGCACTCCTATGATTTAGCGCCAAAGGCACAGTAGCCTTTCATGTGAGTTAACTCTTTGACAGCCAGGTCGCAAGGGCACAGTACGCATGTCGACTGCCAGTCTGAGAGGGCTATAGGCTCTGAGTACTTTGCTTGAATGAGGAAAGGGGAGTTTTGAGTGAAGCCTCGCGATTCAATGCCAGCACGCTGGTTATTTCCCCACTTACTCTGCAAATGAGGCATAAGACAGCAATTGTTAAGGTGAAGGAAATATTTTTTTATCAAAAATGCAACAGTATCAACTCCCCCCACCCCCAACCCCCAACAAAGCCCACAATGATTCAACAGATACACACATATAAAAACACAGATCTGCATCCTACAGTCAACAACATGAATAGAAAAATAAAATCTACATCCTGCAGTGAAGAACATTAATATAAAAGTAAAATCTGCATTCTGCAGAGATCAATATGAATAGAGAAATAAAATTTGCATTCTGCAGTCAATAACATGAATAGAAAAATAACAACTGTATGCTGCAGTGGATAATATGCAGCATTGATTAACAAGGCATACTGCAGTGCTCTACATTCTTGGGATGCCCTACTGCTTATGGCTAATATTTTTACCCCCCCCCACCCTTCCCTTCATCCCCCTCCCATGCCTGCTGCTTCTGGCCCGGCTTCCGACTAGCTAACCTCTTCCTCGGCGTTGCCAGTCGTAGGTGGTTGGTTTGCGAGTGAGTGGGGGGAGACGGAATGCTGCCATCCTGAGGAATGCCAGCACCTCCCATTTCGCTGGAGCCACTCTGTCGCCGACGGGGCTGGGCCTTAGCAACCGGAGCATAATGTAAAGGAGCACCTTGCTGGCCTGCTTCAGCACTGTCACTTCCCCGTGGGACAGTGGGGAACACAGAAAGTATGGAGGCAGACATGGACTACATCACTTGCCCAAGCTGAAACAGAGCTTATGCCTGTGATGCATCCGAGTGCCACGTGCTCAAGGGCACGCGCCACACTCTCTGGAAGTCCACTGTCACTGCTCGAAGCTGTTGTGTCTTTAATACTCTTAGGAATGACTCAATGAGGTCTAGTATTGTACATGAGCTGTTGTGACCTTAGTCCCATTTATTGTAACTCCAGAGTGAGGCACAAGCATGGTGGGCAGCCTTTTATACTGGGCCCTGCACACCTATGCAGGTGACCCTCAGGTCTTCCACCGTAGTGCCCTCTGGTGGCACACCTTCTGTGACTATACAGTTAGTTTACATGGTCTACATGCATGACAGAGACCACCAGCCTCAGTGTGTGTGCAATGATGGCCTCGCTGGACTCATAGTTCACAGCGCCAATCTGCGACCCTACCTCCGTATTTGTCGCAGTGAGCTTGTTGATGTTCGCGGGGATCCGTCCCAATGGAGCAATGATCTCACGGTTCATCTCTGTATTTGCCCTGGACACTGCCATCAGGTCCAGTTCTATGTCTACCTGTCCGTTAGATGCCCGACTTTGATGACTCACCCTGCGGAGAGCTGGCCTGCTGGATTCTGCACGCCGCTGGGGCCAGGAGCCTCCTAGTCCTCAAACCCCGGCAATGCAGGCTCGTCCTCAGATGAGCTCAGTCCTGATGGGACATCAGGTGGGCTGGGATGCTCTGCCGGAACTGTCTCATCCATCTGGTCCTCCTCCAAACCATGACCTGACGTGGAGGGCCCCCTCGAGGGATGCGGGGTCTCTGGTTGGTCAGTAGAAAGCAACAGACAAGTGGTTAGCAGCAAGGGAGGGGGCAGCATGACATGAGGAAGATAGCATAGAGCGGGCTAATTTGAAGGCCTGCCGCTACTCCATTAGATGTCTCATGCAGTGTTTTGAGTCGCGAGATCCATTGACTTACCCTCAGTATCCAAGGGGGGATCAGCAACCCCACCGGCAGCGGTCCGACCTGTGGCGCCAATAAGGCTGAACCTCTCTCCTCCACATCAGTGAGAGGAAGTGTCTGAGACAGACCCCCGTGTGTCCGCAGTTGCTCCCTCCGGTTGTGGGAGTGCTTCGACAGAAGAGATAAAAATGGGAATGGTTAAAAAAGGGTCCATCTGCTGTTGTGGCCCAGATGGCTATCAAAGTAGTTTAGGCCATACTGTGTGAATGTTCTAGTGGCCTCTATTTAATGCGCTTGGATTTTGCATGTGCTTCATCAAAGTCTACATGCATCTAACATGAGGTGTGTAAGAGATCTTTCAGAAAGCAGTTCATTGCGATGAACGGTTAATTATGTGCATAGATCATTCAATGCAAATAGGGTGCCGAAGTAAGCCTTCCTTTCTGTTATGCATTGTGGGAGGCAACTCACAGAGTGTTGAGAGGTATAAAAAGCATGAGAACGATCACATAGGCAATGAAATCCCGGCCTCACTGGATCCGTATGGAGTGTGTATGGATCCAGGAAGGCATCGCAAAAGCCGGTTTTCGCCACGCAACGTGCATGCGCCGAAAACCAGCTTTTCTGATCTGTCAACTTTCTGGCTTGACAGATCCTCCGCATCTCGAGGAGAAGGACATTCCCACAGCAGAGATTGCGCTATTTGCCCATCTCTTGCCCTGTGAATGTCCTTAAAACTTTTGTGCCTGGTAAAAGCAGGTGCATAGCCTACTTTTACCAGCGTAAGAGTTTTAAAACATATCAAAAACATATAAAAATAAAATTTAAAAATACATATTTATGTTAAAAACCCTGCCCACTCAGGTAATTTTATTTTAAACCATAATTAAAACTTTAAAAAAAAATCGGCAAGTATTTTTTCAAAAACATTTCTATCAATTTTAATTTCTATAATGTATTTATGTGAGGTGTTTTTAAAAATTTTTATGTAGTGTTTGGGCATTTGGCGGTATTTCTTATTCATAGTAATAGGAGTTTCGGACTTACGAAACTCCTATTACTATGAATGAGAAAATACTTTACTGTGATTGGGTGTCCAGGCCTACGTGACTCCTACGGATGTCCCAACGTGAACGCATTCCGTTGCGCAAGAAGAGGAGGCCTTGAGTCCGGAATCTCTGACGAGCGTTTGACCAAAAGTTAAGTGTGCATCTTTTCTCCTATTTTTAGTCAAATGCCTGTGGGAAGAAGAAACCGGGATTTCAAGGCCATAGTGGCTCAGATTTATCCGTGAAGTCATGGAGGATTGCATAGATAAAAATGTTACACACCCTGATGACTCTCGTGAGGTCATTAAACTTTTTTCGGCACTGTGTGCCAGTTCTGGGCACAGTGTCTGTAGCAGAGACCTCTTGAGCTGTCTCCTTCCAGATCTGCTTGAAGATGGCAGGCAGAGGTCTGGATCCCCCTCGAAGATGCAGTGCCGCCCACCTCCTCTCCACCGCGCCCACCAATGCGTCATTAGCCTCATGGGTGAAGTGCTTGGCACGCCGCCTTTCCTCCTCCTCCTTCTCCATCTCAGCAGAAGTGGCTGAAGTGGGCGGGTTTAAATGTGCATGTGCGCAGGAAGTTGCTGCACCCTACATTAGCGTCTGCGACTGGAAACGAAACCAGGAGGTGGAAAAAAAGAAAAGTGCAGGCGCAAAGTGGCTGCCTCCTTCAATGCCAGAAGTTTCGACTCTGGCGCACAGACTCTGTCATGCAACGCCACAATTAACGCCAACGCTCCTCTGAAGCTTTCTGTTGGCAAAAGTTCCTCACTGGGTCGCTAATGTTTTCCCGGCGCAAACATTTGTGCTCCGCCGCGAAATGCGCCCAGCAATCCTAAAACCCGAAAATCCAGCCCACATGATCTCATAATGTAGGGAGCTCATGGTGAGTCGGAGAGGCTCGGGAGGTGCGTCGGAGATGCCTATAAAAAGGCCCAATGCGTCACTGAGGCTCGGGAGTTCGTGGTGAGTTGGAGATGCTCAGGAGGTGCATCGGAGAGGCCTTTCATTATTTTAAATGTTTCTATAAGATCACCCCTCATCCTTCTGAACTCCAACGAGTAAAGACCCAGTCTGCTCAATCTATCATCATAAGGTAACCCTCTCATCTCCGGAATCAGTCTAGTGAATCGTCTCTGTACTCCCTCCAAAGCTAGTAAGTCCCTTGCAGTCGGACTCAGGTGAATTTATAATGGGGAACAAAGGAATGGCAGACCAATTGAACAAATACTTTGGTTCTGTCTTCACGAATGAAGACACAAATAACCTTCCGGATGTACTAGTGGACCGAGGGTCTAGGAGAAGGAGGAACTGAAGGATATCCTTATAAGGCGGGAAATTGTGTTGGGGAAATTGATGGGATTGAAGGCCGATAAATCCCCGGGGCCTGATTACCTGCATCCCAGAGTACTTAACAAAGTGGCCCTAGAAATAGTGGATGCATTGGTGATTATTTTCCAACAGTCTATCGACTCTGGAGCAGTTCCTATGGACTGGAGGGTAGCTAATGTAACACCACTTTTTAAAAAGGGAGGGAGAGGGAAAACGGATAATTATAGACCGGTTAGCCTGACATCAGTAGTGGGGAAAATGTTGGAATCAATTATTAAGGATGAAATAGCAGCGCATTTGGAAAGCAGTGACAGGATCAGTCCAAGTCAGCATGGATTTATGAAAGGGAAATCATGCTTGACAAATCTTCTAGAATTTTTAGAGGATGTAACTAATAGAGTGGACAAGGGAGAACCAGTGGATGTGGTGTATTTGGACTTTCAAAAGGCCTTTGACAAGGTTCCACATAAGAGATTGGTGTGCAAAATCAAAGCACATGGTATTGGGGATAATGTACTGGCGTGGATAGAGAATTGGTTGGCAGACAGAAAGCAGAGAGTCGGGATAAACGGGTCCTTTTCGGAATGGGAGACATTGACTAGTGGAGTGCCGCAAAGCTCAGTGCTGGGACCCCAGCTCTTTACAATATACATTAATGATTTGGATGAAGGAATTGAGTGTAATATCTCCAAGTTTGCACATGACACTAAACTGGGTGGCGGTGTGAGCTGTGAGGAGGATGCTAAGAGGCTGCAGGGTGATTTGGATAGGTTAGGTGAGTGGGCAAATGCATGGCAGATGCAGTATAATGTGGATAAATGTGAGGTTATCCACTTTGGTGGCAAAAAACACGAAGGCAAAATATTATCTGAATGGCGGCAGATTAGGAAAAGGGGGGTTGCAACGAGACCTGGGTGTCATGGTTCATCAGTCATTGAAAGTTGGCATGCAGGTACAGCAGGTGGTGAAGAAGGCAAATGGTATGTTGGCCTTCATAGTAGGGGATTTGAGTATAGGAGCAGGGAGGTCTTACTGCAATTGTAGAGGGCCTTGGTGAGGCCTCACCTGGAATATTGTGTTCAGTTTTGGTCTCCTAATCTGAGGAAGGATGTTCTTGCTATTGAGGGAGTGCAGCAAAGGTTCACCAGACTGATTCCAGGGATGGCTGGATTGACATGAGGAGAGACTGGATCAACTGGGCCTTTATACACTGGAGTTTAGAAGGATGAGAGGGGATCTCATAGAAACGTATAAGATTCTGATGGGATGGGACAGGTTAGATGCAGGAAGAATGTTCCAGATGTTGGGGAAGTCCAGAACCAGGGGACACAGTCTGAGGATAAGGGGTAGGCTATTTAGGACTGAGATGAGGAGAAACTTCTTCACTCAGAGAGTTGTTGACCTGTGGAATTCCCTGCTACAGGGAGTTGTTGATGTCAGTTCATTGGATATATTCAAGAGGGAGTTAGATATGGCCCTAACGGCTAAAGGGATCAAGGGGTATGGAGAGAAAGCAGGAAAGGGGTACTGAGGGAATGATCAGCCATGATCTTATTGAATGGTGGTGCAGGCTCAAAGGGCCGAATGACCTACTCCTGCACCTATTTTTTATGTTTCTATGTTTCTATAGTAAAGGATCCTCTTGGGAAGAGTGATCATAGCATGGTAGAATTTCAAATTCAGTTTGAGGGTGAGAAAGCTAGGTCTCAAACTCATGCCCTGAACATAAATAAAGGCAATTACAAAGATATGAAGGCAGAGTTGGCTAAAATGAACAGGGAAAGTAAATTAAAGGGTAAGATAATAGATAATCAGTGGCAAACATTTAAGGAGCTATTTCATAACTCTCAGCAAAGATATATTCCAGTGCGAAATAAAGACTCTAAGGGAAGGATGAACCATTCGTGGCTAACTAAGAAAGTAAAGGATGGTATCAAATTGAAAACCAAGGCATACAATGTTGCGAAGAATATTGGAAGGCCAGATAATTGGGAGATTTTTAGAAATCAGCAAAGGACAACTAAAAAAATGATAAAGAGATAGAAGATAATTTATGGGCTCAATTTTCCACAGTATTTGCTCTGTTTTTTTTGGAATAGTCTGCTTTTCTGGCCTAACTTAAAAATCCACAGATTCCCCAATCAATTTGCACCAGCGTAACTCACTTAGTTACGATTTTTTTAGGTAAGTTTGTTTTTGCTCAATAGGAAGCGTTATCAGCCACCTACGCCAATTCTGGCCATTTAGGCAACTTTGGCCAGCTAATAGTTACTCCATTTCTACTTAGGCCAGCATATGTGGCCACTTGAGACAACCCTTGTGGAGAGTTAAAGAAATCGGCGCAGGTAAGTACATCGGAGGCCATTCGGCCTGGGATAGGGGCAGGAAGCGGAGAGAACCTGGACCGGCACTCACTCAAGACCAGAGAGGCTCGGGGGGGGTGGGTGAGGGAGCAAGCGAACTGCCCAGCATAGGGCGGGGACCACACAGCGAGCGGCGGGAAAGCACCGGAGAGGCTGGGGCGGCGGGGTGGGGGGTGGGGAGGAGGGGGGGAGGGAGCGAGCGAACTGGCCGGCATTGGGCGGTGACCACACAGTGAGTGGCGGGAAGGCACTGGAGAGGCTGGGGGGGGGGAGGCGGGGAGGCGGGTGGGGGTAGGGTACTCACCGCAGTGGACCAGGAAGGTACCTCACTCGGGGACCGTGGAGAGAGAGGGGGGAGGGAGAGAGGCCACAAGACTCAAGGTGGGGGGAGAGGGGGAGGGAGAGAGAGGTCACAAGACTTGGGGGGGGGGGACAGGGGAGGGAGAAAGGAGTGGACAAAAGACCTTTGGCTGTGGTCCATCCATACAGACCTTGGGGAGAGAGAGAAAGAGAGAACTGCGAACCTGTGCTGCCTGCTTTCCCACCGTTTTGAGCTTCTTTGAAAGTTTAACTTTAAGTATAGGGGCAATACTGACAATGCCATACCTTTTGCAAGCGTTCTGCATCATTGTGCTACTTAGGAGACAATTGATTAGAACTCATCACATCAGGAACATCAGAGCCCGTAGGGTGCTGAGCAGAAGGCCTTACTCACCTCGGCAATATCGAGACAGGCATTCGTACCTCCACCTGAGTGATGCAGACTGTGTCAGAAGGCTGCATTTCCGCAGAGAAGTGGTCCGTGAGATCTGTGAGTTGCTGAGACCAGACCTGCAGCCGAGAAGCATCAGGTGGACTGCTTTGTCAGTTGAAGTGAAAGTTACAGCTGCACTTTCATTCTATGCCTCCGGATCATTTCAAACTACAACTGGGGATGTGTGCGCCATCTCTCAACATGCAACACATGTCTGCATTCACCAGGTGATGGCTGTACTGTATGCGCAGAGGAATGATTTCATCAAGTTCCCCATGACCGCCATAGCAATCCATGACAGGGCTGTGGGATTCTCAAGGATTGCTGGCTTTCCAAAAGTGCAGGGCTGCATTGATTGTAACCCATATCGCCTTGTGAGCACCTTTGGAGGATTCCGAGATGTTCAGGAATAGAAAAGGCTTCCACTCCATTAACGTGCAGCTCATGTGTGACGACATGCATCGCATCATGGCAGTCGATGCAAGATACTCTGGCAACACCCATGATGCGTTCATCCTACGCGACAGCCACATTTGAGTAATAGCCAGAAGGGCAGAGCTGGCTGCTGGGAGACAAAGGGTACGGCCTCGCCACCTGGCTCATGACACCCCTATGCATAACCCGGACGGAAGCTGACCGTGCATACAACATGTCGTACATTTTGATGCACAGCATCATAGAGAGGACCATTGGCATCTTGAAACAGCATTTCCGATTCCTGGACCATTCCGGAGGTTACTTGCAATACTCCCCTGAGCTTGTCGGTCAGTTCACTGTTGTGTGCTGCATGCTGCATAACTTAGCCATCATGAGGCAGCAGCAGTTGGTAGTGGAAGAAGAGCCACCTGCAGTGATAGTGGCTGATGATGATGATGTGGAAGATGCAGGTGATGAGCAGGAGGAGGAGAAGGATGATGACGAGGATGAGGAAACCATGCAAGTGCCTGAGGCCGGAGCATGACAACGGAGGAGGGCGGGCCATCGTGCTCCTTTAATGATTGCTCAAGCCTTGCAACAGTAGCTCATCCGTAAATGCTTTGCTGATGCCTGAGGGCTCAGCGACAGCTATTCCACATGGACATGTTTATTTTTTGGAGCTGTTCCGTAATGTTGTGTTGTGCTAATGGAACATGAGCAGGTGATAATGTGGAGGGCCCAGCTTGGGGCTCTTCAGAGGCTGGAGTGGGGATTGCAGTGGGAGTGGCAGTTAATTCTGTCAATGGGCGCGTGGTCTGGGCGTGTACCCTTATAGCAGCAGCTAACTCACACATGCCGTCCCTCATGCACCCTGACAGTGTCTCAGCGGACTGAAACATTCCCTTGCTGATGGCCTGTACTACCCCTGACATTCCCTCACTCATTGCCAGTGTCGTCCTTTGCACTACCTCTGACATTCCCTCCCTCATGGCCACTGCCATGCTTTGCACAATCTCTGACATACCCTCCCTCATGGCCACTGCTGTGCTTTGCACTACCTTTGACATTCCCTCCCTCATGGCCACTGCCATGCTTTGCACCACCTCTGTCATACCCTCCCTCATGGACACTATTCCCTCCCTGATGGTCCCGGACATCGTTCCCATTTCCCGCGTCATTGCTGTTACTTCTCCCGACAGTCCCATTACCTCATCACTCATCCCACTGATGGTGTCCAGGAGTGATTAGGTCAATGCTCTCCACATTCAATGACATCATCTGAACCACATCTGTTACATCCTGCATCTCAGGAGAGCGTGGTCAAGTTCTCCTTCCCCTCACCCTGGGTCTGCCTCGCTGCATCCCACTGGGACCCGCAGCCTCAGACGGTGGGGCCCTGGGTGTGCCTCGCTGCATCTCACTGGGACCCGCAGCCTCGGACAGTGGGGCCCTGGGTGTGCCTCGCTGCATCTTACTGGGACCCGCAACCTCGGACGGTGGGGCCCTGGGTGTGCCTTGCTGCATCTCATTGGGACCCGCAACCTCGGACGGTGGGGCCCTGGGTGTGCCTCGTTACATCTCACTGGGACCCGTAGCCGCGGACTCTATGGGCTCTATTTTCTTCTCTGCCAATTTTCTGGCGCCCAGGAGAATGTACGGCTGATTTTTTTGTGCTCGTTTGCGCTGAAAAAAGAAATAAAATTTTCACCGAAGTAAAATGTAATTTTAGCGTGGCGGTACCCGAAGTTGAATCTGGGGGTGGAGTTTCAAGTGTGCGTCGAAAAGTCAGTGAGCATGCACCAGAATTTTTTTTTTCCATGTGACGGGTGTGTCCGCGCATCCACAGTGAACTTCCTGGTCTGGATCAACAGCTTGTGAGAACACATTCGGATTGGAGCTGGATCTGGACATTTAAATTTTGGCTGCAAAAGATGGATCCAAGGGAAGGACAAGGACAAGGACGAGGACAAGGAGAAGGGGAAGGGAAGGGGGAAGGGCCAAGAGATTTCAAGCAGAAGAAATTGAGCCCCTGGTAGACATCATTGCGAGGAGATGGAATGTGCTTGAGAACAAAGGGAGAATGGGACAAAAGAAACTGAAACCCTCTCTACTAGCAAAACTTTGGGAGCAAGTTGCAGAAGAAACATAGAAACATAGAAAATAAGTGCAGGAGTAGGCCATTCGGCCCTTTGAGCCTGCACCATCATTCAATAAGATCATGGCTGATCATTCACCTCAGTACCCCTTTCCTGCTTTCTCTCCATACTCCTTGATCCCTTTAGCCATAAGGGCCATTCCCTCTTGAATATATCCAATGAACTGGCATCAACAACTCTCTGCAGCAGGGAACTCCACAGGTTAACCACCCTCTGAGTGAAGAAGTTTCTCTTCATCTCAGTCCTAAATGGCTTACCCCTTATCCTTAGACTGTGACCCCTGGTTCTGGACTTCCCCAACAACGGGAACATTCTTCCCTCATCTAACCTGTCCAGTCCCGTCAGAATTTTATATGTTTCTATGAGATCCCCTCTCATCCTTCTAAACTCCAGTGAATACAGGCCCAGTCGATCCAGTCTCTCCTCATATGTCAGTCCTGCCATCCCGGGAATCAGTCTGGTGAACATTCGCTGCAGTCCCTCAATAGCAAGAACGTCCTTCAAGAGTTCAATTCAATGGTCATGACCCGAGAAGCGGCACGCAGGTCAAAAAGAAGTGGCAGGACCTTGGCTAAGCAGTTACTGAAAGTATTTATGCACTGCAATTACATATGTAAATGTGACTAATGTATATTTGTGTCTGTGGCCACCACAGTAGAAGGACCCTCTCTTAAAAAGTCCTATTTTTATCTTTGTAGAGGAAGGTGTCATTGATCAACTGACGAAGATCAAAAACTGGAGGAGGTGCACAAACTAGGCTGCAACTAACAGCCGTGGAACAGAGGATAGCTGATATAATTAAATCTCGCAAGAGAAGATCAACCACCAATGTGGACACTGGGCCCAGGTTACCGAGAGAGGATAAGCCCTGCTGCGTACTCATGTCACCCTGCCCCCTCTGTCCCCTCCCCTGCTGCTAACCAAACATCTGCTCTGTTATGTTTTGCAGATGTTGCGCACCAGGAAGAGACAGAAGCTGAAGCAGAAGATCAGGAAGCCGTCAGTCCAGATATTCTTCATCAACTTCAGGACGAGGATGAGCTGGAGAAAGAAGGACAGCAGGAAGATCCCAGTGATGAGATGGTAGCATTGCAACTGGAGCAGGTGACACCCCCCTGAGGACACCAAGCCTTTTGCTGAATGATACAATGACATTTCATAGGATAGAGTCTGAGGCTGCGGGTCCCAGTGGGTAGACGGCTGAGGAGGGTGGGAAGGAGAGCTCAATCTGAAACGCAGGATGCGAGGAACATAGGACAGATCATGGAAATGAGTAGGGAGAGCATTGAGCTAACCAGATCGCTCCTGGCCACCATGGGCGGGTTAATGGTAGAATTAGGGGGACTTTCAGTAGAAGTAGCAATACTTTCTGGAGGAATGGGAGCAGTGTCGGGACAGATGAGGGAGGGGATGTTGGAGATTGGGGAGGGGATGTCAGAGATTAGGGAGGGAATGTCAGAGGCGGCTGGTGCAGTATCGGTACAGATTAGGGAGGGAATGTCGGAGATAACTGCTGCAATAAATGGACACACCCAGGCTGTCACTGCCCAACAGCACTTGGCAGCATCAGCTGAAGACACTCACTTTCCAGTCCCCAAACCAAAGTCAGATAGTGTGCCGGGGGTTTATCCACAGGCTGAAGAAGAGTCCGACGATGAACCCGGGCCTTCCACAATGCTGCCTGCTAGGTCTGGCACTGTCCAACCCCACCAACAACAAATGAGTCTTCGCGCAGAAAGCAGAAAAAGCCTTGGGGCCATGGTGAGGAAACAGAAGTCTGTGACAATGGACACGGGTGGGGGTCGAGGCAACAACAGGGGCAAGAGGGGCGCACAGCACTAAGGTCTTTGAATAAGGGGGAGGAGAGATGGCTACAGCTAGAGTTTGTTTGTTGCTGGTACTTGTTGTTTTTTTCATTGAAAAGTTTAAAGTTTGATACAAAATTTTTTATTAAAGTTAAGTAAAACTGTACAAATGTTTAACAAACCTAATTATTTTTTAAATTTAAGCAGAACCCTGCACATTATTTTTTGAATAAAAGCAATATAAACAAACACAATGTTATTTTGTGAATGAAAGTAATGGCCCTGAAATTCTGGCCTCCCGGGTCCGTACGAAGTGTATGAGTGTGTGAGGGAAGGCATCGCAAATGCCGGTTTTTGGCGCGCAATGTGCATGCGCCGAAAACTGGCTTTTCTGATCTGTCAAGTTTCTTGCTTGACAGATCACATGCATCTCGGGTAGAAGGACAGTCCCACGGCAGAGATTGGGCTATTTGCCTGTGCCTGGTAAAAGCAGGCGCATAGCCTACTTTTACCAGCGTAAGAGTTTTAAAACATATCAAAAACATATAAAAATAAAATTTTAAAATACATATTTATGTTAAAAGCCCTGCCCACTCAGGTACTTTTATTTTAAACCATAATTATAACTTTTTTTTAAATTGGCAAGTATTTTTTTCAAAAACATTTCTATCAATTTTAATTTTTATAATGTATTTATGTGAGGTGTTTTTTTTATTTTTTATGTAGTGTTTGGGTATTTGGGGTTATTTCTCATTCGTAGTAATAGGAGTTTCAGACTTACAAAACTACTATTACTATGAATGAGAAAATAGTTTACCGTGATTGGCTGTCCAGGCCCACGTGACTCCTACGGACATCCCAACGTAAACGCGCTCCGTTGCGCAAGAAGAGGAGGCCTCGAGTCTGGAATCTCTGGTGAGCGTTTGACCAAAAGGTAAGTGCGCATCTTTTCTCCTATTTTTAGTCGAAGGCCCGTGGGAAGAAGAAACCGGGATTTTAGGGCCATTATAAACCAACACAACATTACATACATCAAGTACATTATTTTTTGAATGAAAGCAAAATAAACCAACACAACATTACGTACATATGATGTACACTAACAGGTGCAAAGAGTCAATACTTTCGGGCTGTTTAGCCTTCAGGCACCAAAGCGATCACGGATTAGCCACTGACTCAAGTCTCTAGCTATGGGTATAGGTGCACGAGGCCGCCTCCTCTGCTGTCGTCCTGCGGGTTCAGGTGGCGGCATCGGTTCACCGTCCTCCTCCTCCTGCTGCTGCTCCTCCTCATCTTCTTGGTGCTGCTGCTCCTCCTCCTCAACCTTGTTGCCAGCCTCCTCCTCCTCCTCTTCCTCCCCCTTCCCTGTTTCTCCCCTCAGGAGGATCTTCAATGTCCAGGGCCTGGCCCCTCATGATGGCCAAGTTGTGCAGCATGCAGCACATGACCTTGAACTGACCGACGTGGTGAGGGGTGTATTGAAGGTAGCCTTCAGAGTGGTCCAGGCATCGGAAACGTTGCTTCAGTATGCCAATTGTCCACTCTATGATGCTCCGTGTCATTATGTACGACATGTTGTACCGACGCTCTGGCTCAGTGCGGGGATTGCGTCGCGGGGTCATAAGCCAGGTGGCGAGCCTGTACCCTTTGTCCCCGAGCAACCAGCTGTGCCCTTCTGGCAGCTCCTGAAACATGGTAGATACAATGCTCTCGCGTAGGATGAAAGCATCATGGATGCTACCTGGGTATTTGGCATCCACTGCCATGATCTGATGCAGATTGTCGCAGACGAGCTGCACATTTAGGGAATGAAACCCTTTCCTGTTGTGATAAACCTCCGAGTCGTCCAAAGGTGCTCTCAAGGCGATGTGGGTACAGTTGATCATACCCTGTACCTTTGGGAAGCCAGCAATTCTGGAGAACCCCATAGCCCTGTCTCACATTGTCTGCGTGTTCATAGGAAAATTCATGAACAGGTCACTTTTAGCATACAGCGCAGCATCACCTGTCGAATGCAGCAATGTGTGGCATGTTGCGAGATGCAGCACATGTCCCCAGTTGCTGCTTGAAATGAGCCAGAAGCATAGAAGGCAAGTACTGCAGTGACCTTCACTTCCATAAGTAAAGCAGTCCTCCTGCCACTTCTTGGCTGTATGGCTGACTTGATTAGCTGGCAGATCTCGGTGATGACCTCTTTTCTAAATCGCAGCCTGCGAATGCAGTCTGCCTCACTCAGGTGTAGGTATGAGCGCCTGTCCCTGTAGATTCGATCGGGCTATGGCCTCCTCCCCATTAATGCCCGAGCGATCTGGTTTGTGCGACAATGGCGTCGTGGTATTAACCGTCGCCTCCATATGCCATGCAAGTAAACCACCTTTACACTACATGAGGCATAGTAAGATTTGCACCCATAATTCTTATTCTTAACTTTGTTATTCTTGTTATTGTGAGACATACTGAAACACAGCACACACACACCTTTGCTGGCTGATATCCTAGCAGAATGGACCACACCCTGGTCTGAGTGCATGCACAACACTATGGAGACGCAACGCACAGAGATTTATGGCATTTTAATTATAGCCTGTGCTGAAATGCCTATGTTTGCTGCTGTGTTGTGCCATCTCCGATGCACAGTTCAGAGCGCATGCTGGCAAGATCGCTCCCTCAGCCGGACAGAAACACAGGAGCTCAGCGCTTGGATTCCACTCCACCCCCCCTCCCGTGCCCCTCCCCCTGGGCTTCTTTCCAAGCTGAGCCCGGGGGAGCGGGTGGAATTCAAGCTCCGAGCTCCTGTGCTTGTGTCCGGCCAACGGAGCGATCCTGTGGCCAGCCGGCACTCCTCCAACCCGTGCTTGGAGCCCCATTAGCAGCAGAGAAAATATCAGCAGACGCCAAAAAAACGGTGGCGAAAATAGAGCCGATAGTCTCAGAATAAGGGGTCACCCATTTAAAACAGAAATGAGGAAGAATTTATTTTCTCAGAGAGTTGTGAATCTTTGGAAATCTCTATCCCAGAGAGCTGTGGAGGCTGGGTCATTGAATAATGTTAAGGTGGAGATAGATATCTTTTTGAAGGATAAGGGAGTCAAGGGTTCTGGGGAGAGGGCAGGGAAGTGGAGTTGAGGCCAAGATGAGATCAGCCGTGATATTGAATGGCGGAGCAGGCTCAAGGGGCCAGATGGCCTACTCCTGCTCCTATTTCTAATGTTCTTATGTTCTCCCCAGCTGATAACTGCACTTCTGTTGTTTTGTGCTTTCAGATGATGAGCCAGAAGAGTACCAGACTGCCCATCAGCCTACGTCTTCAGATGACCTGGAAGATGAGGAAGATGAGGTGGAAAGAGCAGTGAGCCGGCACAGGGCGAGACGTCCACAGTTGGATCGAGTGGGGAGAGCATCACAGTCGAAGAGGCCATCTTCCTGGGGTTGGCTGAAGCTGAGGCTCCTCGCCCCAGTGGCCTGCAGGAATGCCCAGCACGAGGTGAAGCTCGGGGGCTAGCTCTCCGGAGGTTAAGTCGGCCCATGAGTGGTGCTCACAGGCAGATGAACACCTGGACTTGGAGGCTATGTCCAGGGAATCAATGCAGATGCACCGTGAGCTTATGGGTGCATTGGCGAAGATCCCACCGAGCGTCGATGCACTTGCGTTGAGTGTGGCGGAGGCTGCCTCAACCTTGGCGTTTGCAGCTCGGAGGCCCATCGAGCCCATCCTTGGTCAATTACAACGGATGATGGATGCCACAAGTGACCATGGGGTCCAAGACATGATGGCGCTGGCCATGACTGACATGGCAGTAACCCTTGAGCGGCAGGCTGAGACCACGCAAGACCTGCATTCAGCCATGTCGTTAGTGCATGCTGGCATTACTGCGCTGTGTGTTCTGATGCAGGGTTAAATTGATGTCATGCAAGCACTAACTGCTGCCATTGTGTCTGGGTCCCCAACAGTCCAAATGGGGGGGTAATGGTGCCAAAGTAGACCAGCAATCTGTGCTCCACCAGATTGCTCCGGATGCTGAAGCTCTGCCCCGGGGGAGTGGCAGGCTGTTGGTCAAGTTGGAACGTGATATACTCTCTCAGGAGGACATCATTTGGTCTCCCGACACTGCCATTCCGCCTTTGCACCTGCTGCACCCCAGCCATCCCACATTGCTGCTGCCCATTCTCAGGCGGGGCTGTCAGTAGCCAGGCCTTCCATGCCCAGAGTTGGTCCAGTGCGTCGTGCTAGACCATCTGTCCTGTCTCCCTCATACAGCAGCCCTCAAGCGAAGTTTCTGCAGGCCCCAAGTTCTCATTGAGGAGGAGCAGTAGGCATGGGAGGGGGTGAGGCAGAGGGGTGGGATATGCCTCCGCAAGACCCACTCATGGGCCCCATGGTAGAAAAGGTGAAGGGGTGATGCCCCATTTTGCGTTCTTTTGGGGGGGGCGGGGTTTGGGGTTGTTTGAGGGATGTTTTTGCAATAAAATGTAATGTTGAACGTTTCCTTTAACCTCTGGTGTATGACTGTTGATTTATAATGGAGATGTGGCATTATCGTGCCTCAATATGTGTTCATTATTGGCTGCATCCCTCAGTTTCCTCCATTTAAACGAATCACTCCCTGATGAGCCGCCGACGAATAGCCCTGCCACTGCCAACATTGACATGCTGCCTCCTCCGTGGCTGCTGCTGGTCCTCGTCATGTTGCTGTTCATTTGGGACATCAGCGTGCTCCTGATCCTGCTCCTCTCCCTCCTCCTCGCTCTCCTAAGGTGGCCCTGCAATCCCTACTGGCAAGGTTTGGGCCCTCACGATGGCCAAGTTGTGCAGCATGCAACACACCACAAGAGCAAGTTATTATTTAAATGGAGAAAGATTGCAAAGTGCTACAGTACAGCGGGACCTGGGGGTACTTGTGCATGAAACACAAAAGGATAGTATGCAGGTACAGCAAGTGATCAGGAAGGCCAATGGAATCTTGGCCTTTATTGCAAAGGGGATGGAGTATAAAAGCAGGGAAGTCTTGCTACAGTTGTACAGGGTATTGGTGAGGCCACACCTGGAATACTGCGTGCAGTTTTGGTTTCCATATTTACGAAAGGATATACTTGCTTTGGAGGCAGATCATGAGAAGGTTCACCAGGTTGATTCTGGGGATGAGGGGGTTGACTTATGAGGAAAGGTTGAGTAGGTTGGGTCTCTACTCATTAGAATTCAGAAGAATGAGAGGTAATCTTATCGAAACGTATAAGATTATGAGGGGGCTTGACAAGCTGGATGCAGAGAGGATGTTTCCACTGATGGGGCAGACTAGAACTAGAGGGCATAATCTTAGAATAAGGGGTCACCAATTTAAAACTGAGATGAGGAGAAATTTCTTCTCTCAGAGGGATGTAAATCTATGGAATTCGCTGCCTCAGAGAACTGTGGAAGCTGGGACATTGAATAAATTTAAAACAGAAATAGACAGTTTCTTAAATGATAAGGGGATAAGGGGTTATGAGGAGCGGGCAGGGAAGTGGAGCTGAGTCCATGATCAGATCAGCCATGATCTTAATGAATGGCGGAGCAGGCTCGAGGGGCCGTATGGCCTACTCCTGCTCCTATTTCTTATGTTCTTATGTTCTTATAGCGAGACTTGTTAAGGGGAGTATTGAAGGCTGACTCCAGAGTGGTCCAGGCATTGGAATCGCTGCTTCAGCACTCCTATTGTCCGCTCTATGATGTTACGGGTGGTGGCATGGTTCTCATTGTAGCGTTCCTCCGGCTCTGTGGTGGGGTTGCAGATGGATCATTAGCCAGGTGGCCAGGCCATATCCCTTGTCCCCAAGCAACCGGCCTCGGCCTTGCCGTGATGGCTGAAACAGTCGAGGCACAGTGCTCTCCTGTAGGATAAAGGCATCATGTGCGCTTCCAGGATAGCGAGCATTGACTGCGATGATGTGCTGTGTGTGGTCGCACACCAGCTGCACATTTAGGGAGTGGTATCTATTTCTGTTTCTGAAGACATCTGCTTTTTGGAATGGTGCTCGCAAGGCCACGTGCGTACAGTCAAATGCTCCTTGCACCCTCGGGAAGCCAGCTATCCTGGCAAACCCACATGCGCGCTCATCCTATTTCTCCCTGGTCATCAGGAAGGTAATGAAGTCCATTCAACAGGTTTAGAGAGCCTGTGTGACATCGCGGATGCAGCAATGTGCTGCGAATTGTGAGACGCTGCATATGTCCCCTGATGCAGCTTGGAAGGAGCTGGAGACATAAAAGGTGAGTGCCACAGTGACCTTCACTGCAACGGGCAGCGCAGTCCTGGTGTCGAGGTGAGGCTGCAGGTCTTCCTACAGCAGATGACGTATCTCTGTCACGACCACCTGTCGGAAATGCAGCCTTCTGACACACTGCTCCTCGGACAGGTCCAGGTATGAGCATTGCCACCGGTAAAGCCATGTGAGGTAAAGCCTCCTGCCCCGACGTCTAGGGGCACTCCTCCTTCGGCCGCCGACATGGCCAATAGCCCTTCTCTCTTCATGGCGCCTTGCTCGAGCATGCAGAATGTGACGCTGGCGAACTAGTCGTGCCCCCAGTAAAGTTTTAGAAATAAGTTTCTCTCAAGCAGAACTGGCATGTCTGTCTGCCTCTGCAAACTTGGAGGCTCACCGCCGTGCTGTGTGTAAACGTTGCACTAACTGTGACCTCTGAGGGAAGCACGTCCTCATCCCTTTAAGTAGCCATCAGTTAACGAGTCTGCAAGTCTGCAGCGACTGTTTTTTCAGATGTTGTTCTTGGCGGCCCCTAAATGAGGCGGCCGCATCTAATTTACCGACTGGGGCGCAAGTGTGGGCGTTGCACGAGGACTGACGTCAGGATCGCACTGATTGTCAGCAGCCAGGCGCTACTGGTTTGCACCCCTGGTGAGCCTCTGATGAATTTTCGGTCGTGGCGCTAAAAGCTGCGCTCCCAGTTGGTAACCTCTTACGCTCCCAATAACGTTCCCTCTGGCCGCTAACTGAGGTGTTAGACAACCGAAAATCCAGCTCAGTGTCTTCTAGAGAGGAGTGACAGAAAATGCGTCTGTGCGTAACTTCCTATTACCGTATTTTTTCCGGCTTCAGGTGTATTTCCTACTCCACCCTGCTGCTCCTTAATCAAAACACCAGAAGATGTGTTTGAATGGTGCAAGAAAAGATATCCTGCCCAGAACAGTTTTCAATCTATTCTCAGCTAATCCAGGTAAGGCTGGTATCTATTTATTTTGAGGTAGATAAATGCTAACTATATTCCATTGGAGCCAGGACTTTAATAAAATAATTTCAGTTACATGGTATCATTAATTGCCTGGAAATCCCAGCCTCCCTGGGTCCAACGGAGTTTCTACGGACCTGGGAAGGCATCGGAAAAGCTGGTTTTCAGTACACAATGCGCATGCGCTGAAAACCGGCTTTTCCGATCTGTCAAGTTTCTGGCTTGACAGATCTCGCGCATATTGGGAGCGAAGACATTTGCAAGGGCAAGATTGCGATATTTACCCATAGCTTGCCCAACAAATGTCCTCAAAACTCTTGCACCTGATAAAAGCAGGCGTATAGCCTACTTTTACAGGCGTAAGATTTTTAAAACACACAAAAAATTGTAAAATAAAATTTTTAAAACACATGTTATTGTTAAAAAACCCTCCTCACTATGGTAAGTTTATTTTAAACCATAATTAAAAAAACGGAAAAGTATATATTTTTTAAATACATAAATAACTTTAATTTAAATTAATAAAAATATATTGTGCATTTTTTCTATCTTTTATTATTGGTTATTAGTGTTTGGAGGGTGGGGAGGTTTCTCATTCATAATAATGGGAACTCCAACTTACGGAGTTCCCACGATTATGAATGAGAATATACTACACCTGATTGGCTGCCCAGAGCCATATGACTCAAGCTCCAGGCCTGCGCACGTCCTGAAGTGCACGCGCTGCGACGCGCAGTCAGGAGAGGCCTCAGGACCAGGATCTCGCATGGCCGCAGCAACTTCAGATAGGTGGGCATCTTTTTTCTAAAATCCATTCGAACGCCTGCGGGAAGGAGAAACCGGGATTTCTGGGACAATATTATTTTGCATTAAAAAAGAAAGGATGGAATAGGATGGTAATTCTGCCATCTGCCCTTGATTACCTTCTTCTACCTATACTACAGACCATTAATAAGAGCATAGCTAACAGTACAAAGTGAAACAGGCCCCAATTTTATCTCCAGGTGGATTCCCTGGTCAGACCTGAGTTAAAATTGCAGTCGGGTTTCAATGAGGTCATTGGACTGCAACATGCATATGTAATGAAGGACCCTGTTGACTCTGGACGCGTGTCCTTGCTGACTGCTCAGGAGAGCAGGTTAAAATTGCAGATGTTGGGATCATGGTGGCTTTTGGACAAGAAAAATCAGGGCAATTTTAACTGCTCATCCAGCAGTTGTCTGCTCAGTGAGTAGTGTTAAAATCACCCCCCAATTACCACCAGGTAGAACAAATGGCTGGCAAAGTCACTGTCCATTGGAAGGACCAGCTCACGTTATCTACAGGCTCAAAGATGAGCCCACATTGTTTTGTAATCAAATTTTAATAGCCTAATCACATGAAAAGCAACACCACAGAGGAGAAATTGAGCCTGTTTCGCGCTACTTGCGTATACCAATACCCATCGACATGTTGTTATGTTTTGAAGAAATATTGCAAAGTTTCAACCAACAGCTTTGCTCCATACTGTGAATTCTGCAGACCCCACCTGGGTAGAAGCAGCAGCAGCTCCGACACGGTAAGCGAGCCCCAGGTGGGCAGAGGAAACGCTTCAAGGACACCCTCAAAGCCTCCTTGAAAAAGTGCAACACCCCACCGATTCCAGGGAATCTCTGGTCCAAGACCACCCAAAGTGGAGGAAAAGCATCCAGGAAGGTGCTGAACACCTTGAGTCTCTTCTCTGAGAGCAAGCTGAAGCCAAGCGTCGACTGTGCAAGGAGCGCTTGGCAACCCAAGCACCCCACCCACCTGTTCCTCCAACCAGCGTCTGCTCCACCTGTGACAGAGACTGTAGATCCCGCATTGGACTCTTCAGTCACCTGAGAACTCATTTCAAGTGTGGAAGCAAGTCTTCCTCGACTCTGAGGGACTGCCTATGTTGTTGAATTCTGGTTAGAGCAATGCCACTATAACATTGCTTTTATCCTCTTTAATAAAAATTTGTGTAAAAGAGTTAAGAGCAAAGGTAACGAGAGGACCAAGAGTTCTGTTTTTATTGCAGGATTTGTACGGGCGTGTTTGAAGATCATAGTTCATGATTCTATCCATTTTTGTATTGAAAACACAGTAATTACACATGACCTAGAATCTACTGTACATTTGGGTCCCCATGATGGTAAAAGATATATGGCCCTGAAATTGATGTCCGGTAAGGCCCGCCCATTTTTCGGCGGTCCCCGGACGGCACCTACCTTTTTGGTACCCGCTCCCGTCGAAAGCCATTTTCAGCGAGGTTGTGTTTGCGGCAACGGCAGCGGCAAGCAGCGGGAGTTGGCGGGCGGGAGCGGGTGTCAGCAGGAGGCGGCATCAGTGGGCGGCAGGTACAGGCCTCCCAAATCAGAGAACTTCGGAGGCCCTGCAACGCGCATGCGCGAGATTTGTTTTCTTTGTCGTCTTCTCACCCACCTGACCTCAGTTTGGCCGCGTTTGAGGCTCATGGGACATCTGCACATGCGCTTAAAGGCACAGCACTCTCCTGCACCTGCGAGTTGGAGAGGGGAAAGTGCTGTAAATTGAGAGCCACAAAGTCTTCAGCGGACATTCATTTAATCATTGAGAACACAAAGCTTCCTGGTTTAATGAAGAGGAATTGGAGGAGCTATTATTGGTGGTGGAGCACAGGTATAAAGACCTCACCCGGGATGGTCGTGGAAATAGAGATGCATTTGGAGGGAGATTGGTGAGGCTGTGTCCTCAACTGGCAACATTGTGCGGGATGGGAACTGATAGGTCCTTACTATACAGTATAAATGCACACGAGGCCCATGCTTGAGAGAAGGTCAGTCTGTGACCTGTCCTTTATTCCTTAGCACTCAAGTGATGAAGGTGGCTGGAACTTCCCCTTTTGTACCTGAAGGTCCAGGTTAGGAGTGTCTCCCACCTAGTGGTCATTGTTCTCACAGTGTACAACTTAGGTCAGATTATACATGGGTTACTATGCTGGTTGAATACATGACATCACCTCCCCCACAAAGTCTTATTGGGATCACAGGTTGAGTCTCTCTGGTGGTTTACGCTCTCTTGTAGAGCGCCTGAGTTGGGGATCTGGTTGTTGGGTGCTGGCCTGAGTGTCTGCTGTTTGCGGTGCCTCAGGCTTATCCAGACTGCCCACAGTGATTGGGCTCTTCTCCCTTTGGTTCCGGTGTTCGGTCACCTGTGGTGGAGTGAAATCTACATCGTGTTCTTTCTCTGCTTCTTCTATGGGATTGCTGAACCTCCTTTTTGTTTGATCTACGTGTTTGCGGCAGATTTGTCCATTGGTAAGTTTAACTACCAGAATCCTATTTCCCTCTTTGGCAATCACAGTGCCTGCGAGCCATTTGGGCCCTGCAGCGTAGCTGAGGACAAAAACTGGATAATTTACATCAATACATCGCGCCTTCGCATTCCTGTCATGGTAGTCATATTGTGGCTGGTGCCTGCTCTCGACAATTTCTTTCATGGTGGGGTGTAAAAGAGATAGCCGGGTTTTGAGCATCCTTTTCATTAGCAGCTCTGCGGATGGAACCCCTGTGAGCGAGTGTGGTCGGGATCTATAGGCCAACAGGAGGCGTGATAAGCATCTTTGTAGGGAACCCCCTTGGATTCTGAGCATCCCCTGTTTGATTATCTGCACTGCTCGTTCTGCCTGGCCGTTTGAGGCCGGCTTGAACGGTGCCGTTCTGACATGGTTAATTCCATTGCCTGCCATGAAGTCCTGGAATTCAGTGCTTGTGAAGCACGGGCCATTATCGCTGACCAAGACTTTCGGTAGACCGTGGGTGGCGAACATTGCCCGTAGACTTTCTACCATGGCAGAGGATGTGCTTGAATTTAAAATGTCACACTCGATCAATTTGGAGTAGGCGTCTACTACAACCAAAAACATTTTTCCCATGAAAGGACCTGCGTAGTCCACATGGATGCGTGACCAAGGCTTGGCGGGCCATGGCCAGGGGCTAAGGGAGGCTTCCCTGGGCGCATTGCCCAGCTGGGCACACATGTTGCACCTGGGAACACAAAGTTCCAGATCTGCGTCTATCCCTGGCCACCAAACGTATGACCTGGCAATTGCCTTCATCGTGACAATGCCCGGGCGCTCATTGTGGAGTTCTCTGATGAACGCCTCTCTGCCCATCTGGGGTATGACTACGCGGTTTCCCCACAGTAGGCAATCGGCCTGAATCGAGAGTTCATCCCTGCGCCTGTGAAATGGTTTAAATTCCTCAGGGCATGCCCTGTACGTGGCTGCCCAGTCCCCATTCAGGACACATTTCTTGACTAGAGACAATAGCGGGTCTCTATTTGTCCAGACTTTAATCTGACGGGCTGTCACGGGTGAGCCTTCGCTTCCGAAAGCTTCAACAGCCATGACCATCTCAGCAGCATGCTCGGTAGCCCCCTCAATGGTGGCTAGTGGGAGCCTGCTGAGTGCATTGTCTCCAGCTCAACTTTCCTGCCAAACAGGTACTGGTGCATTTTCTTTACCGCATATACACATGTGAGCGCCTCCTTTTCTACCATCCCGTAACCCCTCTCTGCCTGGGACAGACTCCTGGAGGCATAAGCTACCGGCTGTAACTGACATGCCTCAACACACACCCGACACCATAGGATGACGCATCGTTTCTTACATGGGTTGTATAGTGTTAACAGAGTGTTGGAACATAACAAATTGCGTGCTCTATTAAAAGCCCTTTCCTGGCTGTCCTCCCAGACCCATTCACGACCTTTGCGTAGGAGCACGTGTAGCGGCTCTAGCAGCGTGCTCAATTTGGGAAGAAAGTTACCAAAATAGTACCAGGAACGAACGCAGCTCCGTTGTGTTACGGGGTCTGGGTGCTTTCTGGATCACTTCTGTCTTGGACGCAGTAGGGCTTATCCCGTCTGCTGCTACCCTCATCCCCACGAATTCTACCTCTGGAGCTAGGAAGACGCAATTCGTCTTTTTCAGTCGCAGCCCTACCCGGTCCAGTCTGCGTAGCACCTCCTCCAGGTTGTGGAGGTGTTCTTCAGTATCGTAACCCGTGATGAGGATGTTGTCCTGAAAAACCACCATCCCTGGAATCGGCTTGAGGAGGCTTTCCATATTTCGTTGGAAAATCGCGGCAGCCGAGCGAATCCCAAACGGACATCTGTTGTACTCAAACAGCCCCTTGTGTGTCATGATGGTGGTCAGCTTCTTTGACTCACTCGCCAGCTCCTGGGTCATGTAAGCTGAGGTCAGGTTCAATTTTGAAAAAAGTTTGCCACCGGATAGCGTCGCAAAGAGGTCCTCCGCTCTCAGTAGCGGGTACTGGTCTTGGAGTGACACCCGATTGATGGTGGCCTTGTAATCACCACATATCCTGACCGACCCATCCGCCTTGAGCACCGGCACGATCGGGCTCGCCCAGTCACTGAATTCGGTTGGCGAGATGATGCCTTCCCTCAGCAGGCGGTCCAATTCGCCTTCTATCTTTTCCCGCATCATGTATGGCACCGCTCTGGCCTTGTGGTGTATTGCCTGGTGTCCAGGTTTATGTGAATCACTACCTTGGCCCCATGAAAGTGCCGATGCCGGGTTGAAATAATGAGTCAAATTTGTCCAGGATCTGTGAGCATGATACTCGCTCCACAGAGGAAATTGCATTGACATCGCCCCATTTCCAGTTCATGACAGCAAGCCAACTCCTCCCCAGTAGTGCGGGATCGTCCCCTGGGGCAATCCAGAGTGGCAACCTGTTCTCCGAATCTTTGTGGGTCACGACTACCGTGGCGCTGCCTAGCACCGGAATGATCTGCTTTGTGTAAGTCCGTAGCTGTGTGTCAATCGGCGATAATTTTGGCCTCCTGGCCTTGGACGCCCACAACGTTTCAAACTGTTTGATACCCATCAGGGACTGGCTGGCCCCCATGTCTAGCTCCATTGATACTGGGATGCCATTTAGGAGCACTTTCAGCATTATCGGTGGCGTCCTGGTGTATGAACTTTACACGTGCTCCACATGAACTCGCTGAACTTCAGCTTCCAGCGATTTCCCCCAGCGCTCATTTCTGCAATTTCTGCAGGTATTTTGCTCATCTCTGCAAACTCCGGCTGAGTGTGTGCCTCCACGCCTCCAACATGAGCTGTTGTTGGAAACAAAAGGTCCCTTGCCAGTTGATCGTCCCTGACTGCCCCTGTGGCTGTCCTTGAATGCACCATTAACAGGTGTTGATGGCCCCATTACTGGCCGCATTGTCCCTTGCAATGGCATGAATCGCCGTTCAGCTTGCCATTGTCTCTGTTGAACTCCCCCTCTGGGTTCGACTCCATGTTGGGGCATGCCCGATTGCCCTTGTCTGCCTGGAGAACTGTGTGCTGCTTTAACAATGTTGAATCTCTGTCCCAACCATTCCTTAACACAGTACCTCTCGTCTGTTCGGCTATGGCCATGCTCGCGTGGTTTAAATCCCAGTTTCTCGTCGCCATTGATAGGTCCTTACTATACAGTATAAATGCATACGAGGCCCATGCTTGAGAGAAGGTCAGTCTGTGACCTGTCCTTTATTCCTTAGCTCTCAAGTGATGAAGGTGGGTGGAGCTTCCCCTTTTGTACCTGAAGGTCCAGGTTAGGAGTGTCTCCCACCTGGTGGTCATTGTTCTCACAGTGTACAACGTAGGTCAGATTATACATGGGTTACAATGCTGGTTGAATACATGACAGGAACCAATGCAGGAAACGTTGGACCGATTTGGTCATATTATATATGTAAACTTGTATTTACTCTGTTCAGACACCAGAGGGCTCATCCCCTGGAGTCCCAAGGGATCCCATAATCCCTTGGGAGCACGGGTATTTAAGGAGAGGCACTCTGGAAACCTGCAATAGAAGACTAAGGTCACACTTTATTTTGAGCTCACAGTGTTCAGTCTAACTCTTTCTCCATACACAACAATTGGTGACGAGATACAGATAGCGAACCCAAAGATGCAGAGAACAGTGGGCATCCTGGAGAAATTCTCAGCAGGAGATGATTGGGAAACATTTGTGGAGTGAATCGACCAATACTTCGTGGCCAACGAGCTAGATGGGGAAGAGAGCGCTGCCAAACGAAGGGCGATCCTCCTCACCGTCTGTGGGGCATCAACGTATGGCCTCATGAAGAATCTGCTCACTCCAGCGAAACCCACGGAAAAATCGTACTGCGATTTGTGCACACTGGTCCGAGAGCATTTGAACCCGAAGGAAAGCGTTCTGATGGCGAGGTACTGGTTCTACATCTACAACAGGTCTGAAGGCCAGGAAGTGGTCAGTTATGTCACCGAGCTAAGACGCCTTGCAGGACATTGCAAATTTGAAGGACATTTGGAGCACATGCTCAGAGACATTTTCGTACTTGGCATTGGCCACGAAACCATACTTCGCAAACTTTTGACTGTAAAGACCCCAACCTTGAGTAAGGCCATAGCGATAGCCCAGGTGTCCAATGCCAGTGACAATATGAAGCAAATCTCTCAGCACACAAGTGCTGCTACAAGTACTGTGAACAAAGTGGTGTTGTTTTTGAATCTTAACGTACAGGGCAGGTCACACATACCTGCAGCTGCATGTCCGCAGATGTCTGGGTCCACCATCAAGGGTGATGAATGCAAGGCCATTAACACCTTGTTGGTGCTGCGGGGGTGATCATCGTTTGCATTCACGCCGATTAAAAGAGTATGTTTGCAAGCACTGTGGAACAATGGGACACCTCCAACGAGTGTGCAGGCGAGCTGCAAAGCCTGTTAAACCTGCAAGCCACCATGTTGCAGAGGAGGACAGATCCACGGAGGATCACGACAAACTAGAGCCTCAGATCTAGGTACATTGCAGGCAGAGGTACATTGGGTGTACACATTCACTACGAATTGTCCCCCGATAATGCTGAATGTTGAACTAAATGGACTCCCGGTATCAATGGAGCTGGACACGGGCGTGAGCCAGTCCATCATGGGCAAAAAGACTTTCGAAAGGTTGTGGTGCAATAAGGCCTCAAGGCCAGTCTTAACTCCAGTTTGCACGAAACTAAGAACTTACATAAAATAACTGATACCTGTAATTGGCAGTGCTACTGTAAAGGTCTCCTATGATGGAGTGATGCACAAGCTACCACTCTGGGTGGTACTGGGTGATGGTCCCACACTGCTCGGCAGGAGCTGGCTGGGAAAGATATGCTGGAACTGGGACGACATCTGAGCACTATCGCCCGCTGATGACACTTCGTGTGCCAAGGTCTTAAACAAATTTCCTTCGCTGTTCAAACCAGGCATCAGGAAATTCCAAGGAGCAAAAGTGCAGATCCGCCTAATTCCGGGGGTGCGACCCATCCATCACAAGGCGAGAGCAGTACCATACACGATGAGAGAAAGGGTAGAGATCAAGCCAGACCGGCTGCAAAGAGAGGGCATCATTTCCCCGATCGAGTTCAACGAGTGGGCCAGTCCTATCGTCCCAATCCTCAAGGGAGACGGCACCGTCAGAATCTGTGGCGATTACAAAGTAACGATCAATTGTTTCTCCCTGCAGGACCAATACCCACTACCAAAGGCCGACGATCTCTTTGCAATGCTGGCGGGAGGAAAGACGTTCACGAAGCTGGATCTGACTTCAGTGTACAAGACGCAGGAACTGGCGGAATCATCGAAGGCCCTCACCTGCATCAACATGCACAAAGGTCTTTTTGTTTATGACAGATGCCTGTTTTGAATCCGATCGGTGGCGGCGATATTCCAGAGAAATATAGAAAGCTTACTGAAGTCGGTTTCGCACATGTGGTCTTCCAGGACGACATCTTGGTCACAGATCGGAACACAGTCAAGCATCTGCAGAACCTGAAGGAGGTCCTTAGTCGACTCAACCGCGTGGGGCTCAGGTTAAAACGCTCGAAGTGTGTTTTCCTGGCGCCTGAAGTGGAGTTCCTGGGAAGGAGGATTGCGGTGGACTGCATCAGGCCCACCAATGCGAAGACGGAGGCAATCGAGAATGCACCGAGGCCACAGAATGTGATGGAGCTGCGGTCATTTCTGGGACTCTTGAACTACTTTGGTAGCTTCTTACCGGGTCTCAGCATACTGTTAGAACCAATGCATGTCTTACTACGAAAAGGGGATGAATGGGTTTGGGGCAAAAGCCAAGAAAATGCCTTTGTAAAAGCGAGAAAATTGTTATGCTCAAACAAATTGCTTGTGTTGTTTGATCCATGTAAGCGTTTGGTACTAGCATGTGATGCGTCGTCATATGGCGTCGGGTGTGTATTGCAACAAGCTAATGGTTTCAGGAAACTGCAACCAGTTGCCTATGCATCCAGGAGTCTGTCTAAGGCTGAGAGAGCATACAGCATCATTGAGGAAGAAGCGTTAGCGTGTGTTTATGTGGTAAAGAAAATGCATCAATACCTGTTTAGGCTAAAATTCGCATTGGAAATTGACCATAAGCCACTTATATCCTGTTCTCCGACAGTAAAGGGATAAATACCAATGCATCGGCCCGCATCCAGAGATGCGCGCTCCCGTTCTCCGCATACAACTGTGCCATCCGCCACAGGCCAGGCACAGAAAACTGCGCCAATGCTCTCAGTAGGCTGCCATTGCCCACCACAGGGTGGAAATGGCGCAGCCCGAAGATCTAGCCATGGTTATGGAAGTATTTGAGAGTGAGCAATCACCCGTCACTGCCTGGCAGATCAAAAACTGGACAAGCCAGGATCCCCTAGTATCTCTAGTCAAAAGCTGTGTGCTTCACGGGAGCTGGTCCAGTGTCCCAGTGGAAATGCAGGAAGAGATAAAGCCATTCCAGCGGCGCAAAGATGAAATGTCTATACAGGCAGACTGCCTTCTGTGGGGCAATCGAGTAGTGCTCCCCAAGAAGGGCAGAGACACCTTCATCAATGACCTCCACAGTACCCACCCAGGCATCGTAATGATGAAAGCGATAGCCAGATCCCACGTGTGGTGGCCCGGTATCGATGCGGACTTAGAGTCCTGCATTCACAGATGAAAGACATGCTCGAGTTAAGCAATGTACCCAAGGAGGTGCCGCTAAGTTTATGGTCTTGGCCCTCCAAACCATGGTCTAGGGTATACGTCGACTATGCATGCCCATTCTTGGATAAAATATTCCTCGTGGTTGTAGACGTGTACTCCAAGTGGATTGAATGTGAGATAATGCCGACTAGCATGTCCGCTGCCATTACTGAAAGCCTGCTGGCCATGTTTGCCACACACGGCCTACCCGATGTCCTGGTGAGCGACAACGGGTCATGTTTTACCAGTGCTGAGTTCAAAGAATTCATGACCCTTAACGGGATCAAACATGTCACACCTGCCCTGTTTAAACCAGCGTCCAATGGTCAGGCAGAGAGAGCAGTGCAAACCATCAAGCAAGGCTTGAAGAGGGTAACTGAAGGCTCACTGCAGACTCGCCTATCCCAAGTTCTGCTTAGCTACCGCACGAGACCCCACTCACTCACTGGGATCCCACCTGTTGAACTGCTCATGAAAAGAGCACTTAAGACAGGGCACCCTGATCTACATGAACAGGTAGAGAGCAAGTGGCTTCAACAAAGTGCTTACCATGATAGCGCAAATGTGTTACGCGAGATTGAAATCAATGATCCTGTATTTGTATTAAATTATGGACAAGGTCCTAAGTGGCTTCCGGGCACTGTTGTGGCCAAAGAGGGGAGCAGGGTGTTTCGGGTCAAACTTTCAAATGGACTCATTCACCGGAAACACTTGGACCAAATCAAGCTCAGATTCACGGACTATCCTGAGCAACCCACCTTGAACCCTACCTTTTTGGATCCCCCAACATACACACCAGTGGCAACCGTCACCATGGTTGACCACGAAGCAGAACCCATCATCCACAGCAGCCCAGCAGGGCCCAACACATCAGGCAGCCCAGCAAGGCCAGCTGCACAGCAGCCCAGTGAGGGCCCAACAAATGATTCAACAGCACCAGCTTTCACACAGAGATGATCAACCAGGGCAAGAAGGACCCCAGATCGACTCACATTGTAAATAGTTACACTGTTGACTTTGCGGGGGAGTGTTGTTATATTTGTAAACTTGTATTTACTCTGTACAGCCACCAGAGGGCTCTTCCCCTGGAGTCCCAAGGGATCCCATAATCCCTTGGGAGCACAGCTATTTAAGGAGGCTTCACAGGTTGGAGAGGCACTCTGGAGACCTGCAATAAAAGACTAAGGTCACACTTTACTTTGAGCTCACAGTGTTCAGTCTGACTCTTTCTCCATACACATCAGGTGGCTTCAGCAAGAGTGAGTACAAATTTACTGCACTTCTCCTGTCCAACTCCAAAAAGGTTCTGCGCCAGATGTATGTGTGTGTGGGAGTGTGTGTGGGGGCATCAGCAAAGGGGCTAAAGGCAGCAATGTTTCTTTGTGCAGAAAAAAAATACATCCAAGGCAGCAAGCCTGAGTGCCACGGGAGGGGGCCCAGCAGAGGTCATAGAATTGAGCAGCTTGGAGGAGCGTGCGTTGGCATTGGTTGGTGACCGTCGCCGTGCAACCACAAAGGTTGATTCAGATCCCGTGGTACAGCATGGGAAGGTTATACTAATCTCCGGTGTGAGCAACGCTCAAGGCATGAAAGGTCATACAATGATAAGGCATTCGCGGTTTTACGCGCACTTTGTTGGCCATTATTGGTGTGTCCATGTAGAGAAGGAACTCCTTGCTGGCACAATGTGAGATGGCACATCAGCCCCCCCACTCTACAGACTGAAATTTTGTCCTCTACTTGCAAATGATGAGTCAGACAGCACGGATCAATGCACACCAGCCACCTCTGGCATTCAAAGGAGCCGTCAGACCCCAACATCTCCCACCCCAACGTTGTCCCCAGCCCAAGACAGTGGCTCTTTCATCCAACCCCGCCCCCCACCCCCCCAACCGCAGATCACCCATATCCACCGCTCCCAACTCCGCCACCCAGAGCCACGAAGTAGACAAGAGGGAGGAGGGAGGAGGGCCCGTGTTTGCGCTCCTTGAGCTCGAAGAGGTGGAAGGGGATGACACCAGCCTCCTGCCATGTGTGCCAACTGTCCGGAGAACCTTGATGTCGGGCTCTGAGTTCATGGCGTTTGAAATGGACTCCACACAAGAAAGCGCTTCCAAGTGCAGAGGCCGTGGCGCGAAGGCAACGAAGGCGCCTGAACCTACCAGAACCGAGCAATCAGCTGAGGGTGCAGGATGGTTCTCTGCTATTTAGAAGATGGTGCAGCTATTGAGGACGAATATGGGCATAGGTCGCGATATGCTCCAGACCATGGCTGGGATAGCTGACAGCTTCGCAACCTTCACTCAGCACCATGATGACAGGATGGACCGGCTCATTAGTGTGTTGGAGCGCACAACCGAGTCTGTTGAGGCAATGATGCAAGCGATGGCTTCTGGGCCCCCGACCCCACACCCTCAAGGCAGACAGATCGCGAGGAGCCGGAGATCCCGGTGCCTTCAGTCACACCCCCTACCTTCTCGCCAAGACGCACACATCTGCAAAGATCCGGCTGCCCTCCTGCACAACCTCGTCAAGCAGAGGCAGTGAGGGGCAGTGGAGCGGCACGTCATGTTGAAGGCGGGTGACGAAGAGGAGCATGGGCCGCGATTCAAGAAGGGGAAGAGAGGTGGTGGTGGCGAGTAGAGGGATGGGGTTGGTGCTGGAAATGTTCCTCAATGTTATAATCTTATGTCACTGTTGTAATTGTGCACTTGTATAGTCACATTGTTCACCCTCTCCTGTCAGTCTCACTTTGAACATCATGTGTGGTTCCTTGTGACAAACACACATCTGTCCCTCAGGTAATCAGCTTTATCACTAATATCTTGCCATGCACATATGACTGCACTTTATAATGGGTCCTGTCATCAGGCCATCGTGACATGATAAGGAAGGGTCACCAATGCAAGAAGGCTGCCATTCAATGACACTCACATGAACTACTTGCAGGGCAGACCTTAAGGCTTGCATTTCAACCCACGTTTTCCAAGGATAAACATGGCGGAGTGCCGCCCCTAAGATGTCATGTTAATTAGTTACATTGCATTCCATTAAATGTATTTTCCCATCTTCCATACCTCATGAAATGCTCTTCTGACTATCAGTTGCAGCAACGTTCCATATCTTTACATCCTCTAACTTTTGCTTATTCACCATGACATAATCTCATACCATCTGCGCAGTCACAATATGTCCCTAAATATGTCCCGCATTAAACGGTCTCAAAACTCTTGGAGGGTTTCTCCATTGAGTCTTTACCATCTTTCGCTAATCATTGCCGTTTCCTCTACCACACCTTCCCTTCAACAGAGTCATATGGAGGAACACAGCTGGACTTTATCTGTGCAGGTTAAGGTCCATCACATTACTCTTTATGTGCTTTGAGGTTTACTGGATCTGTCAGATTTATTACATCTCTCAGATTAGACTTATGTCCATGACCACAACAAGGCACGCTGGGTACAGGTATTTTGTGATTAAGCAGAACAGATTTTATTAATAGTTTCCTTGCAGTACAAAGAAATAATACTTAACATTATCTTCGTTGAAACCTCAATGGTAGACCACTGAGTCACCACGGCGCTGTCTCTTGCTGTGTTCTGTTGACCGTAGTCCTTCCTCAGATTCCTCTGTATTAGCACCCCCCCCAAAGTTGAACAACTGTAACTTTATGCCCTTACCCTCCCATGCAAATGTTGTGAGAATCTGCAACTGTCTCAGGCTTACAATAAATCATTCTAAGTCTGTGCCTCTGACCTTCTATGTTATTTCTAGTTCTTCTCTGTGAACTCTTACAATGACTGTGTCACAGAATTAATTCATGAGCTTGGCTTTACAAAATGTGATATGCTGCATACTTTTCTGTTATTGAGCATTATTTGGCTTTGGCCATTGTGCTTTTAAATGAAGGTGTTTCAGCAAGGTGAAAAAATATGGTTACTATGAGCTTGCACACATTTTAGTTGCTTTTATCAGATATCACTTAAACAAAAGCATTATCAATAAAATAAAACAACATCCAGCAAAGTTTTTTCTAACAGTGCCACTGATAATGCTGCAGCATTTGCACGATACCTGGGATGTGCAGCGCTGCAGCAATCTGAGCCATTCTCCCTGACGCCCGACTCACAGCCAGCTCACACCTGATTTTTGCCAGCGGTCCTTCTGGCGGGTGGCAGGTCGACCTGAGTCCATTGTCCCTGAAGAAAATGACGGATTTTTATCCTCCGTCAAGGGTGGGCGGCAGGACGTGACACTGGTGGAACCTATGCGACCAATCTCCCGCCAGATGGAACGTGGACGGTAGATGGGCGGTTCCGGAGGAATCGGCCAAACAAAGCTATATTTCTGGCGGAACCTCGGCGGCTGCAGGCACAACGTCCACCAAATTCGTCCTGATAATATTACAGATTGTATTTCTTCACAACAATATTCGAGAAAGCAGGAATAGGGTACTGAAGTTGCATGTTCAGCCATGAACTCATTGAATGGTGGTGCAGGCTCGAAGGGCTGAATGGCCTACTCCTGCACCTATTTTCTATGTTTCTATGTTTCTAATATGGATCAGACATGATAATGAATCTTCTCTGTGAGTAGACTGTTGACATTTAAATTAGTTTGTGTTTAAATAAATATGTAAATGATTATGCAATAATCTTTGCATTTAAGTGTAAAGAAACAGTTCTAAACAGTACAAATTCTCTCAGCAGCAAAACAAAATTCTTACTAGGGAAAGCCAAAATTTGAATAAGTGCTATGGTTCAGAATTCCACCCAACATGGAAATTGCCAAATGCACATGTAAATGGATCACACAATATAGCCACCAAGAAAAACAGTATACAAATCAAGCTTTGGACAGATGTAATTAAATACACAACACAATGGGCAAAGCAATTATTTATCGGCAAGTCCCTCTAATTGACAATGTTATTAAATTACATGTTGCATCAGGATCAAATATTGAGTGAAACGCATATATAAAAAAGGTTGAATGGAAAACAAATTGTTATGTTAGAGAACACATTAAGCCTATCTGTCTGTTAAAGATGTATGTTTGATGACAATTCCATAAAAAAATCAATTTATTTTTCATCACCATGTTGTTAGCCAGAATACCCTTTTGCTGAGGAGTTATCACTAAACTTGGTTCAGAGACAATGAACCGTGTTTGCACTGAGGCATAAATACTGAATTTCTCCCCTGCAGCACACACTGACATTTTTAATATATGCTAATGTAATGGCTGTGCCAAAGCAAATAGTCTACTGTGCTCTGCAAGGTCATATTGATCTATTATAGCTTATGTGGATAAAAGGTAAGCATTCAAATAGCCATATGTATCTCCCCTTTAAAATGAAAAAGGAAAACATTTTTAAGAGAAGAATGGAGTGGGGAAAGTAACTTGGGATTGAAGGTTACGGAGATAACTATACCCATAATTAATCAGTACCTTTTGGAACAATATTGCTCCTGCTCTGTTGTGGACTGTAGATATTAATTCCAGTGCGGTGGGTGGGTGGTGGGATGGGGGGGGGGAGAGTGCAGTGGTGATAAACCAATGGCAGATGCCCACTCCTAAATTCAGAAGTGATAATTTCACAGTGTTCAGTTCCATTCACAATTCCTCAGATAATGAAGCAGTCCATGCTAGTATGCAGCAAGACCTGGGCAACATCCAGGTTTTGGGCTAATATGTGGCAAGTAACATTCACGCCACACAAGTGTCAGACAATCACCAGCTCCAACAAAAGGGAGTCTAACCATCTCCCTTTGACATTTAATGGCATTATCATCGTTGATTACCCCACCAACATCCTGAGGTCACCATTGACCAGAAACTTAACTGGACTAGCCACATAAATACTGTGGTTACAAGAGTAGATCAGAGGCTGGGTATTCTGTTGCGAGTGACTCACATCTTGACTCCTCAAAGCCTTCCCACTACCAACAAGGCACAAGTCAGAAGTGTGATGGAATACTCTCCACTTGCCTGGATGGATGCAGCTCCAACAATATTCAAGAAGCTCAACACCATCCAGGACAAAGCAGCCCACTTGATCAGCACCCCATCCACCACCTTAAACATTCACTTCCTCCATCACTGGTGCACCATGGCTGCAGTGTGTACTATCTACAAGATGTACTGCAGCAACTCACCAAGGCTTCTTCGACAGTATCTCCCAAACTCGTGATTTCTACAACCTAGAAGGACAAGGGCAGCAGGCGCATGGGAACACCACCACCTGCAAGTTTGCCTCCAAGTCACACATCATCCTGAATTGAAAATATATTGCCGTTCCTTCATCGTTGCTGGGTCAAAATCCTGGGACTCCCTACCGAACAGCACTGTGGGAAGACCTTCATCACAGGGACTGCAGCGGTTCAAGAAGGTTGCTCAATACCACCTTCTTAAGGCAATTAGGGATGGGCAATAAATGCTGGTCTTGCCAGTGACACCTGCATACCATGAATCAATAAAAAAACAAAGTCATGACAATAAACATCTAGAGATATGTGGATGGACTACAGCTAAGTGGTGGTGAATAGATAATAATAAGATGATCCAATGGTCTGGATATTGCCAGGGAGGCTGTGAAGAAGTGTACTAGTGCAGGGAAAACCCAGCAAGGTAGGGACGTGGAGGCTCTGTTGATCTTAACGACGGGGCCTCAATTCAATAATTTGCTGCCCACCGGACTGCAGGCCAAATTGATAGTCTCGCTGGTAAACGGGAGCACTAACAAGTGCAGGAGGCCACAGACGAGGACGGTTGGAGAAGGTCCCTGGCAGTCAGATGCCAACAGCAGCTCCGGAGTGCCTTGGGGGGTAGGGATGGGGTGGAGGGCTGGTGCTGTGATTGCGGCCACGATCAGGGCTGGTGGGGGTGTACGGCAGATTTTCTTCATGCCGTGAATGAGCCTGGGCGGCGGGATGGTGGTAGGTTGGGCCAATGTATATGAAGTTTTCAAAAGTCCAATGGAAATTGTGTGGAATATCCAAGAATGAAAACTTTGTTGGAAAGGTCAAATGCTTTAGCTAACTGTTCAAGATTAAACACAGCATTGCAATTTCACTGGAAAAAAATGTCAAAGCCTTAAAATAGAATGAATTGAAAGGTTTTTTAATGATTCTTGTGCATTAAAAGGAAAAGGAACGGCCATATACCTATCAAAAAATAATAATTTTCTTTCCCCCAGGAGCAATTGCTCATGCTGAGGATAGATACATTATTCTGAAAGGATTGTTAAGATGTCAAGAAATAATTTTACCCAGGCAGAGAAGGGCTAGATTTTCTGCCCATTCATATTTAATGGATGGAAATTCCTTCAATTATAGTATATAGCCAAGAACTCATGTTCCGTATATTAAGATAAAAAACAAATACTGTAATGCAATTGTAGCAATGGGACTTCTCTTTCCATCCATTTTTTGATATTTATCATGAATGACATTAAAAGATAGATGTTTATCAATTATTTTTGTTCTGATAAAGAATTCATATGGGAAAATTACAAAATAAATCTACGAAAATACCTGGTGGTCCCAGAAGAATGTGGGATTCCGGTCGGAGGCCTCCATTCACTGTGCAGCGTATGGGAACAAGTCTTCCAGATACGGATGTGTATGCTGGAATCACATGGGCCTGGACCACCAATTACTCTCTAGTATCCTCACTGATAATTATGGGAGCTCTGTTGTTACGAGCTCCCATTACTATCAATGGCCCAACTCTGTCCCGCCGATGTCCTTCCTGCGAGGATGCATTCATAAGAACATAAAAACATAAGAAATAGGAGCAGGAGTAGGCCATACGGCCCTTTGAGCTTGCTCCGCCATTTAATACGGTCATGGCTGATCCGATCATGGACTCAGGTCCACTTCCCTGCCCGCTCCCCATAACCCCTTATTCCCTTATCGATTAAGAAACTGTCTATGTCTTAAATTTATTCAATGACCCAGCTTCCACAGCTCTTTGAGGCAACGAATTCCACAGATTTACAACCCTCTGAGAGAAGAAATTCCTCCTCACCTCAGTTTTAAATGGGTGGCCTGTTATTCTATTATGCCCCCTAGTTCTAGTCTCCCCTATCAGTGGAAACATCCTCTCTGCATCCACCTTGTCAAACCCCTCATAATCTTATATATTTTGATAAGATCACCTCTCATTCTTCTGAATTCCAATGAGTAGAAGCCCAACCTACTTAACCTATCCTCATAAGTCAACCCCCTCATCTCCGAAATCAACCTAGTGAACCTTCTCTGAACTGCCTCCAAAGCAAGTTTACCCTTTCTTAAATATGGAAACCAAAATTGCACGCAGTATTCCAGGTGTGGCCTCACCAATACCCTGTATAACTGTAGCAAGACTTCCCTGCTTTTATACTCCATCCAATTTGCAATAAAGGCCAAGATTCTATTGGCCTTCCTGATCACTTGCTGTACCTGCATACTACCATTTTGTGTTTCATGCACAAGTACCCCCAGGTCCTGCTGTATTGCAGCACTTTGCAATTTTTCTCCATTTAAATAATAACTTGCTCTTTGATTTTTTTCTGTCAAAGTGCATAAGCTCACACTTCCCAACATTATACTCCATCTGCCAAATTTTTGCCCATTCACTTAGCCTGTTTATGTCCTTTTGCAGGTTTTTTGTGTTCTCCTCACATATTGCTTTTCCTTCCATCTTTGTATCATCAGCAAACTTGGCTACGTTACACTCGGTCCCTTCATCCAAGTCGTTAATATAGATTGTAAAATGTTGAGGTCCCAGCACTGATCCCTGTGGGACCCCACTAGTTACTGATCTGTCAAAAATAAACTAAGAGCCGTGATTACAGATTAAAAACTATACATAGATAATTGATATTTCAAAACTTGAAAACTTAATTTGTTAAATAAAATCATCATCATCATAGGCAGTCCCTCAAAATCGAGGAAGACTTGCTTCCACTCTAAAAGTGAGTTCTTAGGTGACTGAACAGTCAAATATGAGAATTACAGTCTCTGTCACAGGTGGGACAGACAGTTGTTGAAGGAAAGGGTGGGTGGGGAGTCTGGTTTGCTGCACGCTCCTTCCGCTGCCTGCGCTTGCTTTCTGCATGCTCTCGTCGACGAGACCCGAGGTGCTCAGTGCTCTCCCGGATGCTCTTCCTCCACTTAGGGCGGTCTTTGGTCAGGGACTCCCAGGTGTCGGGGGGATGTTGCATTTTAGCAAGGAGGCTTTGAGGGTGTCCTTGAAACGTTTCCTCTGCCCACCTGGGGTCAGCTTGCCGTGTAGGAGTTCCGAATAGAGCACTTGCTTTGGGAGTCTTGTGTCAGGCATGCGAACAATGTGGCTCGCCCAACGGAGCTGGTTGAGTGTGGTCAGTGCTACGGTGCTGGGGAAATTGGCCTGATCGAGGACGCTAACATTGGTGTGTCTGTTCTCCCAGGGGATTTGCAGGATCTTGCGGAGACATAATTGGTGGTATTTCTCCAGCGATTTGAGCTGTCTACTATCTATGGCCCACGTCGCTGAGCCATACAGGAGGGCGGGTATCATTACAGCCCTGTAGATACTGGAAATTCAGAAGTTGTGTGGCTCACAAGCAGTGAGCTGGCTTTGGTGACATCCGGGTGTGCCTCCCATCGGCGACGTCCTGGCCTTCATCCATCTGCGACGCTCGGGCCTTCATCCATCGGCGACACTCGGGCCTTCATCCATCGGTTAAATAAAATACAATAGAAATGGCTGGGCAGGCGATGTGTTGCAGTTGTAGCATATGGGAGCTGGTGGTCACCAGTGTGATCCACCACGACCACATCTGCAGTAAGTGTTAGCGGCTCGAGGAACTTCGGCTCAGAGTTTGATGAACTGAAGTCCGAGCTTCAGACACTGCGATACATCAGGGAAGGGAAGAGTTACCTGGACACTGTGTTCCAGGAGGCAGACACACACCTTAGGTTACCGGTAAATACTTCAAATTTGGTCCATGTCAGGGACAGGAGGGTGTGACTATGAGTGAGGCAGGTATGGGGATCCAGAAGGTAACATTGGAGGAGCCTCAGCCCTTGCTCTTGTCGAACAGGTACGAGGTTCTTGCTCCCTGTGTGGACGAGAGCAGGGACTGCAGGGAGGATGAGCAAACTGACCACAGCACTGTGGTACAGGGGGGGCCATTCAAATTGAGGGAGTAACAATAAATGTAGTAGTGATAAGAGACAATATTGTTAGGGGGATAGATACTGTTCTCTGCAGCCGAGAACGTGAGTCCCGAAAGCTGTGTTACCTGCCCAGTGCCAGGGTTATGCACATCTCCTCTGGGCTGGAGAGGAACTTGGAGTGGGAGGGGAAAAATCCAGTTGTCGTGGTCCAGGTAGGTACCAATGACATAGGTAGGACAAAGAAAGAGGTTCTGCTGAGGGAATATGAGCAGCTAGAGACCAAATTAAAAAGCAAAACCACAAAGGTAATAATCTCTGGATTACTACCTGAGCCACAAGAAAATTGGCATAGGGTAAATAAGATTAGAGAGATGAATGTGTGGCTCAAAGTTTGGTGTGGGAGAGATAGGTTTCGATTCATGGGGCACTGGCACCAGTACTGGGGAAAAAGAGAGCTGTTCTATTGGGGCGGGCTTCACTTGACTCATGCTGGGACCAGTGTCCTGGCAAATCAAATAACTAGGGCTGGAGATAGGGCTTTAAACTAAATAGTTGGGGGGAGGGTTCAGGCGAGGGGAAAAGTAAAAAATCAAAGAGAAAGGAGAAGGCAATAGTGTCGGATAGCGATAGGGATAATGATAACCAGAGTGACAGGAAGGGACAGAGTGTATAAACATAAGAGTGCACCAGAAAATAGAGTCAGAGTGGGGACAAATGGTAAAAAGACAAAATTAAAAGCTCTTCATCTGAATGCATGCAGCATTCATAACAAGGTAGATGAGTTGATGACACAAAGAGAAATACATGGATATGATCTGATAGCCATTACAGAGACGTGGTTGCAAGGTGGCAGGGCTGGGAACTGAATATGTAGGAGTATTTGACATTTCGGAAGGGTAGGTAGAAAGGAAAAGGAGGCGGGGTAGCTCTATTAATAAAGGATAAAAGCGGTGCAGTAGTGAGAAATTATATTGGCTCAGAAGATCAAGATGTAGAATCAGTTTGGGTGGAGATAAGAAATAATAAGGGAAAGAAGTCACGGGTGGGATAGTCTACAGGCCCCCAAACAATAGCTACACAGTAGGACAGAGTATAAATCAAGAAATAATGAAGGTTTGTAAGAAAGGTATGGCAATAATCATGGGTGATAATCAGGGAGCAGGCTATTTTAGAGCTGGTTTAGGATTAATCAATGATCTCATAATAAAGGATCCTCTAGGGAAGAGTGATCATAGCATGATCGAATTTCAAATTCAGTTTGAGGGTGAGAAACTTGCATCTCGAACTTAAATAAAGGCAATTACAAAGGTATGAAGGCAGAGTTGGCTAAAGTAGACTGGGAAAATAGATTAAAGTTAAGATGGTCATCATCATAGGCTGTCCCTCAGAATCGAGGAAGACTTGCTTCCACTCCAGCAGTGAGTTCTTTGGTGGCTGAGCAGTCCAATATGAGCGCCACAGACTCTGTCACAGGTGGGACAGATAGTCATTGAGGGAAGGGGTGGGTGGGACTGGTTTGGCGCACGTTCTTTCCGCTGCCTGCGCTTGATTTCTGCATGCTCTCAGCATTGAGACTCGAGGTGCTCAGCGCGCTCTCGGATGCACTTCCTCCACTTAGGGCAGTCTTGGGCCAGGGACTCCCAGGTGTCAGTGGGTATGTCGCACTTTATCGGGGAAGCTTTGAGGGTGTCCTTGTAACGTTTTCGCTGCCCACCTTTGGCTCGTTTGCCGTGAAGGAGCTCCGAGTAGAGAACTTGCTTTGGGAGTCTCGTGTCTGGCATGCAAACTATGTGGCCTGCCCAGCGGAGCTGATCGAGTGTGGTCAGTGCTTCAATGCTGGGGATGTTGGCCTGGACAAGGACGCTGATGTTGATGTGCATGTCCTTCCAGGGGCTTTGTAAGATGGTAAAATGGTAGATAAGCAGTGGCAGATATTTAAGAAGATATTTCATAACTCTCAGCAAAGATATATTCCAGTGAGAATGAAAGACTCTGAGAAGGATGAACCATCTGTGGCTAACTGAGGAAGTTAAGGATGGTATCAAAATAAAAACAAAGACATACAATGTTGCGAAGATTCGTGGTAGGCCAGAGGATTGGGAAATCCTTAGAAACCAGCAAAAGATGACAAAAAAAAACAAAGAGAGAGAAGACAGATTATGAGAGTAAACTAACAAGAAGTATAAAAACAGACAGCAAGAGCTTCTTTCGGTATATAAAAAGGAAGAGAGTAGCTAAAGTAAATGTTGATCCCTTAGAGGATGAGACTGGGGAATGAATATGGGAAACAGCGAAATGGCAGAGACTTTGAACAAATATTTTGTATTGGTTTTCATGGTTGAAGACACTAAAAGCATTCCAATAATGTTAGATAATCAAAGGGCTATAAGGAGAGAGGAACTTAAAATAATCATTATCACTAGAGAAAAAGTACTAGGTAACTAATGGCATTAAAGGTGGACAAGTCCCCTGGCCCTGATGGCCTGCATCCGAGGGTCTTAAAAGAAGTGGCTGCAGAGATAGTGGAGGCATTGGTTGTAATCTACAAAAATTCCCTCGACTCTGGATAGGTCCCAGCGGATTGGAAATCCGCAAATGAAACATCCCTATTCAAGAAAGGAGGGAGACAAAAAGCAGGAAACTATAGACCAGTTAGCGTAACCTCTGTCATTGGAAAAATGCTGGAGTCCATTATTAAGCAAGTAGTAGCAGAACATTTAGAAAACCAGAATACAATCAAGCAGAGTCAGCATGGTTTTATGAAAGGGAAATCATGTTTGACAAATTTGTTGGAGTTCTTTGAGGATGTAACGAGCAGGGGAACCAGTAGATGTAGTGTATTTGGATTTCCAGAAAGCATTCAATAAGGTGCCACATAAAAGGTTACTGAACAAGATAAGAGCTCACGGAGAAGGGAGTAATATATTAACATGGATAGAGGATTGGCTAACTAACTGAAAACAGAGAGTCAGGATAAATGCATTATTTTCAAGTTGGCAAACTGTAACTAGCGGGGTGCCACAAGGATCAGTGCTGTGGTCTCAACTATTTACAATCTATATTAATGACTTGGATGAAGGGACCGAGTGCACTGTAGCCAAATTTGCTGATGATACAAAGATAGGTGGGAAAACAAGTTGTGAAGAGGACACAAATAATCTGCAAAGGGATATAGATCGTTTAAGTTAGTGTGCAAAAATTTGGCAGATGGAGTATAATGTGGGAAAATGTAAGGGTCATCACTTTGGTAGGAAAAATAAAAAAACATTATTTAAATGAAGAGAGTCTGCAAAATGCTGCATTGCAGTGGAATCTGGGGGTCCTTGCACATGACACACAAAGTTAGCATGCAGGTACAGTTAGTAATTAGGAAGGCAACTGGAATGTTGGCCTTTATTGCAAGGGGGATGGAGTATAAAAGTAGAAAATCTTGCTATAACGGTACATGGCATTGGTGATATTGTGTTCCAAACACAGATGAGGCTGCACACAGGGAGGTTAAAGTAACAGTGACCTCAGTCTTTATTAAGACACTCCAGAGTAAGGAACAGGCCTTAGGGGCCGGCTTATATACAGTGCTCCCAAGGGATGCTGGGATCCCTTGGGACTTCAGGGGATGCACTCCCTGGTTACGGAACATGGGAGTGTATGCTTTACAGAGGCACAACAGGTGAGACCACACCTGAAGTACTGCATACAGTTTTGGCCTCCTTATTTAAGGAGCGACATACTTGCATTTGAGGCAGGTCAGAGAAGGTTCACTAAGTTGATTCCTGAGATGAAGGGGCTGTCTTATGAAGAAAGGTTAAGAAGGTTGGGCCTATATTCATTGGAGTTTAGAAGAATGAGAAAGTGATCTTATTGAAACGAGTAAGATTCTAAGGGTCCTTCACAGGGTAGATGCAGAGAGGATGTTTCCCCTTGTGGGGGAATCTAGAACTAGGGGGCATAGTTTCTGAATAAGGCGTCGCACATTTAAAACGGAGATGAGGAATTTCTTCTCTCAAAAGCTCGTGAATTTTTGGAATTCTCTACCCCAGCGAGTTGTGGAGGGTGGGTCATTGTATTTATTTAAGGTGCAGATAGATAGATTTTTGAACGATAGGGGAGTCAAGGGTTATGGGGAGCAGGCAGGGAAGTGGAGTTGAGGCCAAGAGCAGATTAGTCAAGATCTTATTGAATGGCAGAGCAGGCTTGAGGGACCAAATGGCCTACTCCTGCTCCTATTTCTTATGTTCTTATGTTCTTATTCGATAAGGTGCCACATAAGAGGTTATTAAACAACATTATGTCTCATGGGATTGGGGGTAATATACTAGCATGGATTGAGGATTGTTTAACGGACAGAAAACAGAGAGTAGGAATAAGCAGGTCATTTTCGGGTTGGCAGACTGCAGCTAGTGGGATATCGCAAGGATCGGTGCTTGGGCCTCAGCTAGTCACAATCTATATCAATGATTTGGATGAAGGGTTCAAATGTAATATATCCAAGTTTGCTGATGATACAAAGCTAGGTGGGAAAGTAAGTTGTAAGGAGGATGCAACGAGGCTTCAAGGGGATATAGACAGGTTAAGTGAGTGGGCAAGAACATGACAACAGGAATATAATTTGGAGAAATGTGAAATTATCCACTTTGGTAGCATAAATAAAATCGCAGAGTAATTTTTAAATGGTGAGAGATTGGGAAATGTTGGTGTTCAGAGGGACTTGGGTGTCCTTGTTCATGAATCACTGAAAGTTAACATGCAGGTGCAGCAAACAAATGGCATGTTCGCCTTTATTGCAAGAGGATCTGAGTATAAGCGTAAAAGGGACCGAAATTCAGGTTCTCAGAAAGACCCGTTACTGCCCGTTTGCGGCGGCCTTGCGTCGGAATCCTATGGCTGACGCTTTGTGGTCAACTTGCCAATCCGACCCAAATTCAGGTTGGGGATTTCTCCAATGGGCAGCCTGGCACCCCCTCTTAGAAACATAGGGCTAGACTTTCCACTTGGTGGCTAAGGTCCAAAAAAATGGACCTTGTTGCAGCGATCTGGGACGTATCACCCGTGCTGATCGCCAGCACAAGGCCCATTTTTTTTTTTAGCGATTTTCCACTCGGCCTGACCCCGGCGATGTCAAATGGGCGATGTGATTTCTCGGCGATCTCACGATCGGCCAAAGAAAACGGAAGTGAATGAAAAAAAAAAGCTTCCCTAGCAACGCTATACTGCGCATGTGTAGCTTGATTTCTTTTTCAGGTTGATTTTCTTTGCCGCGTTTTGAGAGGTCAGGGGTCATCACACATGCTCAGAAGCTCTGTGAGGGTCGGGGAGAGAGAGAGAGAGAGAGAGAGGAGAAAGCATTTTGTGGTTGAACGCTCTGATTTATCTGTTAATAATCGACATTCTTCAAATTTTTTTTCCATTTAAAATAATTTTCTGTACTGTTCGTTACATTGACAATAATTTAGCAAGTTAAAAATATTGGAAACTAACTGATAATCACTGGTAATTCAAGTTATAAATTTATCAGTACCAATTTGTTTAATAAAAATGGAGGGATCAGTTGAGAGGCGTAGGGCCAAGCCCTTCAGCGAGGAGGCCAATGAGGCCCTCGTGAATGTTGTCAGCACCAAGTGGGAGGATCTGACATAGGGTGGGAATGGGAAACCTTCACCCCGTGCATATCGGAGGATTTGGTCTGACATTGCCAACGTGGTCACGTCGGCATCTAATGAAGCGCGCACACCGGACCAGTGCCGCAAACGGTGGAACAGCCTACTGGCAGCTGCGAGAGTAAGTTGAAATTTATATTTATGTATTATTTAATGATCTATGGAAATAGTAACTAGAATCTGCAGTGTTATTTGGTTACATTTAAACATAACTCAATTATGAATAAATTTATGCACCCCAGCATAAAGTTAAATGTTATAGTATGAAATATGCAACGTAATGCTAATTTGTAAGTGAACATTTAAATCTGTCAGTCTTAAATGTCTTCAATGTCTTAAATTGCCTGATCCATTTGCTTATGCTGTGCAATGTTATTGTATCATTTACAGAAGAAGATATCGATCAATAATCGTGAGCAACGCAGGACGGGCGGGGGCTCTGCCATGATGCACTGTTTAAGTGCTTACGAGGAGCTTGCAGTAGCCTTGGTGGGGCCAGAAAGCCATTCGGTCACAACCCGTGGTGTGGCCGAACCCACCCTTGAGACACGTGAGTAATGAGAACTGTGCATCATGCAATGTGTGAATCATTAGTAAATACGAAAAATATCGTAGTTACGCATGTAATGTTATGCAGTTATAATGTAATTTGATGTTTTGCAATGTTATGCAATTATAATGTAATGTTATGCAATTATAATATAATCTGATATATAATTGTGATGTACTATTGATTGTCCAATTAGGTCATGTTAAGTCATGTTAAACCTGGTGATCCCTTGTGCATATGGGGTAATGGAAAGCATTGTAATGTTTTGAGTTCGTGAAAAATTGTAATGCATTGATTTGAATTGGTAAACGTTGTTTATCAAATTATAGGTCAAGTGGGCGTCGAGTCAGTGGAGTCCACTACCACGGAACCATCTCAAACATCACATGACGATGAAGAAGAGGAGCCACTGCAGACTCCTGCTGCTGTGCATCAGCAGGAGGAGGAGGAGGAGGAGAAGGACATGGAAGAAGAAGAGATTTTTTTTGTGGGGGGGGAACAACCTGTGGAAATCTCGATTGAGATGGAACAAGCACCGGGACCAAGCGGTGTGCAGGTGGCGACGCCAAGGCGCGTCATATTGCAAGTGCCGACCCCACGGAGGTCCTGTCAGCATGGCGAGCAATCACCTGCCTTGGAGGGCCAGACAGAGAGTTTGATTTCCCTGTGCAGGGAGACAGTCACGATTGGTCGCGACCTTATCCAGGGGTTCGCGGGATTCTCTGAGAACTGGAGCCAGTTCTCTGCGAACTGGAGCCAGTTTCCAGCATCCTGGAGCGAGTTCTGCCAGAACTTCTCCAACTGGTCTTCTGAGCAGTCACAGACTGCAAGGGAGACCTTGGAGGCTATTCGGCAGCAGACAGCCGCAACCAATGCCCTACGGCATGCGTTGCTGGCTGGACATGGCGCTGCACCCCAAGGTGTCGTGTTTGCTCGCAGCGACACCCCGAGCACGCAAGCGAGTATGGAGGACACAGTTCCTTCTGACTCGGAAGTAGAGCATCAGGCTTCCGCTTCCTCTCCATCACCTCCACCACGGCAGGAAGTCTTGACATCCCACTCTGCACAACGTCTTGGTATCGGTCTGCATAGACCAAAATGGGCGGTGGGGTACGAACATGGGGTGGGACTAGACCTGGAGGGAGGGCGGGAATTGGGTGTATTGGGGGATAGTTTTTCCATTTTTATTTGCGTTTTTGTTAATACATTTTTTTTTAATTCAATAAATTGTGTGTGTCTTCTCTCCTAGTTTATCAACTATACAGATGTCATTCCATATCTGAGCATTGTATTAATATACGAGTACTTTAATAACACCTTCAAATAAATTCTATTATATAAAACCTATTCACTTAAAACAACGTAATAATACCTATATGAAAAATTACAGCTCCCATCCTCATTGAATTCTATTATAGAAAACCTAATTATATAAAATCAACCATAATGATAACGATATGAAAACTTACAGCTCTCAGTAAATTATACTATATAAAATCTATTTAATAAAAATAATGTAATAATACCTATTTATATTCCCTGTCTCAATATTCTGAGTACAACTAAATCACAACTAATCCTCTACCCATCCATTGAAGTCAAAATGGCGTCCGTAGTGCCCATTTTCCTTCTCTTAGGTCTAGAAAAAGCAACTATTTCTTAGCACTGTTTTGGGCCTTACATCGGCCCAGCGAAGTGCATGCTAGACGCTGAAACTTGAGATGGGCCTTGTGTGGGCAATCATTTGGGCGATTATCTCGGCGATCAAAGTTGAAAGTTAGGCACCTGTTTTTCCGGCGTTATTTTGGGCCGAGTTTCCACTTTTTGCTCAAAATGGGCGATAGAGGTCCGTTTTGGGCCATAGATGGGCCATAGATGGGTGATGTGAAGTGGAAAGTCTCGCCCATAAAAACATAGAAACATAGAAAATAGGTGCAGGAGTAGGCCATTCGGCCCCTCGAGCCTGCACCACCATTCAATAAGATCATGGCTGATCATTCACCTCAGTACCCCTTTCCTGCTTTCTCTCTATACCCCTTGGTCCCTTTAGCCGTAAGGGCCATATCTAACTCCCTCTTGAATATATCCAATGAATGGCATCAACAACTCTCTGCGGTAGGGAATTCCACAGGTTAACAACTCTCTGAATGAAGAAGTTTCTCCTCATCTCAGTCTTAAATGGCCTACCCCTTATCCTAAGACTGTGTCCCCTGGTTCTGGACTTCCCCATCATTGGTAACATTTTTCCCGCATCTAACCTGTCCAGTCCCGTCAGAATCTTGTAAGTTTCTATGAGATCCACTCTCGTCCTTTTAAACTCCAGTGTATAAAGGTCCAGTTGATCCAGTCTCTCCTCATATGTCAGTCCCGCCATCCCTGGAATCAGTCTGGTGAATCTTCGCTGCACTCCCTCAATAGCAAGAACGTCCTTCCTCAGATTAGGAGACCAAAACTGAACACAATATTCCAGTTGAGGCCTCACCAAGGCCCTGTATAACTGCAATAAGACCTCCCTGCTCCTATACTCAAATACCCTAGCTATGAAGGCCAACATACCATTTGCCTTCTTCACCGCCTGCTGTACCTGCATGCCAACTTTCAATGACTGATGAACCATGACACCCAGGTCTCGTTGCACCTCCCCCTTTTCTAATCTGCCGCCATTCAGATAATATTCTGCCTTCGTGCTTTTGCCCCCAAAATGGAGAACCTCACATTTATCCACATTATACTGCATCTACCATGCATTTGCTCACTCACCTAACCTGTTCAAGTCTCCCTGCAGCCTTTTAGCTTCCTCCTCACAGCTCACATCGTCACCCAGTTTAGTGTCATCTGCAAACTTAGAGAAATTACACTCAATTCCTTCATCCAACTCATTAATGTATATTGTAACGAGCTGAGTTCCGAGCACTGAGCCCTGCGGTACTCCACTAGTCACTGCCTGCCATTCTGAAAAGGACCCGTTTATCCCGACTCTCTGCTTCCTGTCTGCCAACCAGTTCTCTTTCCACGTCAGTACATTACCCCCAATAACATGTGCTTTGATTTGGCACACCAATTTCTTGTGTGGGATCTTGATGTGATTGGGATTACGGAGACGTGGCTCCAGGATGAGCAGGGCTGGGAACTCAACATCCAGGGGTATTCAACATTCAGGAAGGATAGAATAAAAGGAAAAGGAGGTGGGGTAGCATTGCTGGTTAAGGAGGAGATTAAGGCAATAGTTAGGAAGGACATTAGCTTGGATGATGTGGAATCTATATGGGTAGAGCTGCAGAACACCAAAGGGCAAAAAACGTTAGTGGGAGTTGTGTACAGACCTCCAAACAGTAGTAGTGATGTTGGGGAGGGCATCAAACAGGAAATTAGGGGTGCGTGCAATAAAGGTGCAGCAGTTATAATGGGTGACTTTAATATGCACATAGATTGGGCTAACCAAACTGGAAGCAATACGGTGGAGGAGGATTTTCTGGAGTGCATAAGGGATGGTTTTTTAGACCAATATGTCGAGGAACCAACTCGGGGGGAGGCCATCTTAGACTGGGTGTTATGTAATGAGAGAGGATTAATTAGCAATCTCGTTGTGCGAGGCCCCTTGGGGAAGAGTGACCATAATATGGTGGAATTCTGCATTGGGATGGAGAATGAAACAGTTAATTCAGAGACCATGGTCCAGAACTTAAAGAAGGCTAACTTTGAAGGTATGAGGCGTGAATTGGCTGGGATGGATTGGCGAATGATACTTAAGGGGTTGACTGTGGATGGGCAATGGCAGACATTTAGAGACCGCATGGATGAACTACAACAATTGTACATTCCTGTCTGGCATAGAAATAAAAAAGGGAAGGTGGCTCAACCGTGGCTATCAAGGGAAATCAGGGATAGTATTAAAGCCAAGGAAGTGGCATACAAATTGGCCAGAAATAGCAGCGAACCTGGGGACTGGGAGAAATTTAGAACTCAGCAGAGGAGGACAAAGGGTTTGATTAGGGCAGGGAAAATGGAGTATGAGAAGAAGCTTGCAGGGAACATTAAGACGGATTGCAAAAGTTTCTATAGATATGTAAAGAGAAAAAGGTTAGTAAAGACAAACGTAGGTCCCCTGCAGTCAGAATCAGGGGAAGTCATAACGGGGAACAAAGAAATGGCGGACCAATTGAACAAGTACTTTGGTTCGGTATTCACGAAGGAGGACACGAACAACCTTCCGGTTATAAAAGGGGTCGGGGGGTCTAGTAAGGAGGAGGAACTGAGGGAAATCCTTATTAGCCGGGAAATTGTGTTGGGGAAATTGATGGGATTGAAGGCCGATAAATCCCCAGGGCCTGATGGACTGCATCCCAGAGTACTTAAGGAGGTGGCCTTGGAAATAGTGGATGCGTTGACAGTCATTTTCCAACATTCCATTGACTCTGGATCAGTTCCTATGGAGTGGAGGGTAGCCAATGTAACCCCACTTTTTAAAAAAGGAGGGAGAGAGAAAACAGGGAATTATAGACCGGTCAGCCTGACATCGGTAGTGGGTAAAATGATGGAATCAATTATTAAGGATGTCATAGCAGTGCATTTGGAAAGAGGTGACATGATAGGTCCAAGTCAGCATGGATTTGTGAAAGGGAAATCATGCTTGACAAATCTTCTGGAATTTTTTGAGGATGTTTCCAGTAGAGTGGATAAGGGAGAACCAGTTGATGTGGTATATTTAGACTTTCAGAAGGCGTTCGACAAGGTCCCACACAAGAGATTGATGTGCAAAGTTAGAGCACATGGGATTGGGGGTAGTGTACTGACATGGATTGAGAACTGGTTGTCAGACAGGAAGCAAAGAGTAGGAGTAAATGGGTACTTTTCAGAATGGCAGGCAGTGACTAGTGGGGTACCGCAAGGTTCTGTGCTGGGGCCCCAGCTGTTTACACTGTACATTAATGATGTAGATGAGGGGATTAAATGTAGTATCTCCAAATTTGCGGATGACACTAAGTTGGGTGGCAGTGTGAGCTGCGAGGAGGATGCTGTGAGGCTGCAGAGCGACTTGGATAGGTTAGGTGAGTGGACAAATGCATGGCAGATGAAGTATAATGTGGATAAATGTGAGGTTATCCACTTTGGTGGTAAAAACAGAGAGACAGACTATTATCTGAATGGTGACAGATTAGGAAAAGGGGAGGTGCAAAGAGACCTGGGTGTCATGGTACATCAGTCATTGAAGGTTGGCATGCAGGTGCAGCAGGCGGTTAAGAAAGCAAATGGCATGTTGGCCTTCATAGCAAGGGGATTTGAGTACAGGGGCAGGGAGGTGTTGCTACAGTTGTACAGGGCATTGGTGAGGCCACACCTGGAGTATTGTGTACAGTTTTGGTCTCCTAACCTGAGGAAGGACATTCTTGCTATTGAGGGAGTGCAGCGAAGGTTCACCAGACTGATTCCCGGGATGGCGGGACTGACCTATCAAGAAAGACTGGATCAACTGGGCTTGTATTCACTGGAGTTCAGAAGAATGAGAGGGGACCTCATAGAAACATTTAAAATTCTGACGGGGTTAGACAGGTTAGATGCAGGAAGAATGTTCCCAATGTTGGGGAAGTCCAGAACCAGAGGTCACAGTCTAAGGATAAGGGGTAAGCCATTTAGGACCGAGATGCGGAGGAACTTCTTCACCCAGAGAGTGGTGAACCTGTGGAATTCTCTACCACAGAAAGTTGTTGAGGCCAATTCACTAAATATATTCAAAAAGGAGTTAGATGAGGTCCTTACTACTAGGGGGATCAAGGGGTATGGCGAGAAAGCAGGAATGGGGTACTGAAGTTGAATGTTCAGCCATGAACTCATTGAATGGCGGTGCAGACTAGAAGGGCCGAATGGCCTACTCCTGCACCTATTTTCTATGTTTCTATGTTTCTATGAAAGTTCAAATACACCACATCCACTGGTTCTCCCTTGTCCACTCTACTAGTTACATCCTCAAAAAATTCCAGAAGATTTGTCAAGCATGATTTCCCTTTCATAAATCCATGCTGACTTGGACCGATCCTGTCACTGCTTTCCAAATGCGCTGCTATTTCATCTTTAATAATTGATTCCAATATTTTCCCCACTACTGATGTCAGGCTAACCAGTCTATAATTACCTGTTTTCTCTCTCCCTCCTTTTTTAAATAGTGGTGTTATATTAGCTACCCTCCAGTCCACAGAAACTGATCCAGAATCGGTAGACTGTTGGAAAATGATCACCAATGCATCCACTATTTCTATATCCACTTCCTTAAGTACTCTGGGATGCAGACTATCAGGCCCTGGGGATTTATCGGCCTTCAATCCCATCAATTTCCAGAACACAATTTCCTGCTTTATAAGGATATCCTTCAGTTCCTCCTTCTCACTAGACCCTCGGTCCCCTAGTATTTCCAGAGGTTATTTGTGTCTTCCTTTGTGAAAACAGAACCAAAGTATTTGTTTAACTGGTCCGCCATTTCTTTGTTCCCCATTATAAATTCACCTGAATCTGACTGCAAGGGACCTATGTTTGTTTTCACTATTCTTTTTCTCTTCACATATCTATTGAAGCTTTTGCAGTCAGTTTTTATGTTCCCAGCAAGCTTCCTCTCATACTCTATTTTCCCCCTCCTAATTAAACACTTTGTCCTCCTCTGCTGTATTACAAAATTCTCCCAGTCCTCAGGTTGCTGCTTTTTCTGGCCAATTAATTGCCTCTTCCTTGGATTTAACAGTTCCCCTAATTTTCCTTGTTAGCCACAGTTGAGCCATCTTCCCCATTTTATTTTTACTCCAGACAGGGATGTACAATTGTTGAAGTTCATCCATGTGATCTTTCAATGTTTGCCATTGCCTATCCACCATCACCCCTTTAAGTATCACTCGCCAGTCTATTCTAGCCAAGTCGCGTCTCATACCATCGAAGATACCGTTTCCTAAGTTCAGGACCCAAGTCTCTGAATTAACTGTGTCACTCTCCATCTTAATAATGAATTCTACCATATTATGGTCACTCCTCTCCAAGGGGCCTCGCACAACAAGATTGGTAATTAGTCCTTTCTCATTGCACATCACCCAGTCTAGGATGGCTAGCCCTCTAGTTGGTTCCTCGACATATTGGTCGAAAAAACCATCCCTAATACACTCCAGGAAATCCTCCTCCACCGCATTGCTACCGGTTTGGTTAGCCCAGTCAATATGTAGATTAAAGCCGCCCATGATAACTGCTGTACCTTTATTGCCAGGTGCCAGGTGCCAGGCTGCTGGCCCAGCCGAAACCCTCCCTGTTGGCCCAGTGGCTGAAGATTTAAAATGCCCGATTCTCTCCCCTTTAACAGAGGGGAGAGATATAGATTTGCAAAATTCGTGGGAGAACACCCCCAGCGTTTGGACTCATTGGAAAGGAAATTTAAGTTGGAACTATCTACCAGAAAGTTTGAGATCTTAATGTGCACATGGAAGAAACTATGAACTTTAATCGAATTTGTGATTTTACAAAGCAGATTGGATCTGTGTGGGCAGGGCTAAGAACTAAAGGAACTATCCTTCAAAGAAGCCAGTTTGAGTATTGAAGCTGTCTGTCTGGGGTATTGAAGCTAAAGCAAATTGTCTGGAGAATTGTGGATACTCGAAAACCCTTCTCCCCAGAAGACATTAACTTAGCAACAATTAAACCAGAAAAAGCTAACCATCACCCTGACCTGGAAAACCATTCCAGCACATACATAATAACAATGGCACATCCAGCCCGCATGGAAAACCCAAGCACAGACAGACATTGCAAATACCAAAGCTAATATTTCCATCAAGAAAACAGATTTAAAAGATTGACACATCTGAGACAGGTTAACATTTAATGGGCCCGCCAAAATATGACAAAGAAATATCAAGCCCGCCAAAATTAAACAAAGATCAGGGCTGATTTGGCGCGAAGATTAGAACAGCTCCAAAGGTATAACTGGGCCCTGCTTTAACAAAGGGTATGCTAGGGAATGCTATGGTAAGCTATGCTATGCATCAGAGGGAGAAAGGAGAGAGACCATTACAGCAGTTTTAACAAGCCTCTTCAGCCTCGACGTCCTGCAACCGAAAAGGAAGAAAGAACATCACCATCGCAGCACCAACTGACCACAGCCAACGTGGTACCACCAACAATACCGCGATCGACCAACTTCGAAACAAAACTCCTCAAGGAAGAAACCGAAGAATCTAAAGTTTCCACTCTACAACCTAGGTCTGACTACCAACAGGTGAAAACATTACCTGAAGAGATTTTGAACCTATTTCTAACGAAAGCAAGTGGGTACTTACCCCATAAATCCAAAACATGCCCTACCGCATCAGCGGACACCACCCAACTGAAGATTGCGCAGTGAGAAGTCTTCTACGACGTTTGGAGTATGGCAAGCAGAACCTACAGAATCCAGCGAACCCCGAAATCGCGAACCACCACCAACTACCAGTAAAGGATTGGTGAGCATAATCCCTGTTTGCCCTGGAGTTTAACCTAGTCAGTGTTATGCATTGGGAGGTGGGATGTGTATTATTCACTGTAACCCCTTTGAATGTGTGATGTACTGTTCTTTACTTGAGTGATTATAAGTTTGACATTGTATTTTCTTGCCTTTAATAAAATCGAAGTTCTTTTGCATTAAGCCAGTTGTTTCTTGCACTTTATCACATCCCCCAAATAAATCCAGAGTCTAGAACCCAGGGAGTGGGAGCGATTCGAACCGCTCAGAAGGTCAGAGGTGAACCTGACCCCACACACCCCCTCCTACAGAGAGCGTGGTGATGCACACGTGCTGTGATGTCACCACCACTCCATTGCTGATTGACAGTGTCAAAGTCCCGGTCCAGACCCAAATTCAGCCTGCGTCCTATTGATCTCCCGCCCCCACTATGACCGACTTCTGTTGGGACTTTGAAAAAATTTCAAATCCAGAAAATCGATTATCCGGCCGCATCATGGATTCCTGCGATGAAAAATAAATTCTCATAGCTGCGCCAGCTTTCTTGCGCTACTGAATTTCGGCCCCGAGATGTCTTGCTGCAATTATATCGGGTCCTGGTGAGACCACACCTGGAGTATTGTGTACAGGTTTTGTCTCCTTACCTACGGAACGATATACTTGCCATAGAGGGAGTGCAACAAAGGTTCACCAGACTGATTCCTGGGATGGAAGGATTGTGCTATGAGGAGAGATTGAGTTGACTAGGCCTATATTCTCTAGAGTTTAGAAGAATGAGAGGTGATCTCATTGAAACATACAAAATACCTACAGGGCTTGACAGGGTAGATGCAGAAGGGATGTTTCCCCTGGATGCGGCGTCTAGAACCAGGGTTCACAGTCTCAGAATAAGGGAGTTTAGGACTGAGATGAGGAGAGATTTCTTCACTCAGAGGGTGGTGAACCTTTGGCATTCTCTACCCCAGAGGGCTGTGGAGGCCCAGTCGTTGAGTATATTTAAGACAGAGATCGATAGATTTTTGGATATTAATGGAATCAAGGGATATGGGGATCTTATTGAATGGCAGAGCAAGCTCAAGAGGCCGAGTGGCCTACTCCTGATCATATTTCTTATGTTCTTATGCTGGTTCAACTCCCGACCTTCTTACCTGACGTGATGGTCGAGCAGCGTGGACCCTTTGGGAGACCTCATAAAATCGCATGGTGAGCTCAAAATATTGTTTAATGGGCTGTTGGCAATGTCATAATTACCTAAATTGCCTCCCCTGCCTATGCATGTTGAGCCTGTTCAGCCCTGACAGACAAAACATCTGGGAAAGTAATGTGGTGACGGGATGGCAGTGAGTTTCCAACCTGCTGTCAGAAAAACAAATTTCCTACCTGATCCATCACTGAATGCTGCCGCTGAGACCACAAAAAAATCCCCCAGTAGATTCACTTTGGGTGGAGCTATGAAAGAACAAGGGCCAGAAAACATTGGTGGGACTAGTTTATATGCCCCCTAAATCTAGTTGCAATGTCGGGAACAGTATAAATCAGGAAATTAGTGGTACATGTAACAAAGAGTATTGCAGTACTCATGGGGGACTTTAATTTTCAGATAGATTAGGCAAATCAATTTTGCAGTAATGGTGCGGAGAATGAGTTCAGGGAATGCATTCAAGATAGTTTTCTAGATAAGTATGTTGAGGAACCAACTAGGGAACAGCCTATTTTAGATCTAGTATTGTGCAATGAGACAGGGCTAATTAATAACCTTGTAGTAAAGGAGCCTCTGGGGTTCAGTGATCATAAAAATGATAGAATTTTTTATTGAGTTTGAGAGTGATTTAGCTAAGTCTGAAATATGGATCTTAAATCTGGACAAAGCAAACTATATATGTATGAGAGGCAAGTTGGGAGACGAGATTAAAAGATATGATGGTAGATAAGCAATGGCAAACATTTAAATAAATAATTCATAATTCACAATGAATATACATTCCCTTAAGGAATAAAACCCCATGGAAAAAATGGTTTAATCATGGCTAACATGAGAAATTAACGATAGCATTAGATTGAAGGAAGAGGCTTATAATGTGGCCCAAAAGAGTAGTAAGCCTGAGGATTGGGCGGATTTTAGAATTCAGCAAAAGAGGACAAAGAAATATATAAAAGAGGGAAAAATATAATATGGGAGTAAACTAGCACGATACATAAAAAACAGATTGTAAAAGCTTCTATAGGTATGTATAGAGGAAGGGAATAGCAAAAGTAAATGTGCGTCCCTTACAAACAAAGACAGGAGAAATTATAATGGGGAATAAGGTAATGGCAGAAACCTTAACAAATATTTTGTATCTATCTTCATGGAAGAAGACACAAAAAACATTCTGAAAATAATGGGAAGCCAAGGGTCTAGCGAGAATGAGGAACTGAAAGAAATTAGTATTAGTAAAAAAATTAATGGGACTAAAAGCCGTCAAATCCCTGGACCTGATGACCTGTATCCTGGGGTTTTCAAAGAGGTGGATACAGAGATAGTGGATGCATTGGTTTTGATCATCCAGTATTCCCTAGATTGTAGAATGGTCCCCGCAGATTAGAAGATAGCAAATATACTCCCGCTAGTCAAGGCAGGAGGGAGAGAGAAAACAGGGAACTATAGACCAATTAGCTTGACATCAATCATAGGGAAAATGCTAGAATCTATTATTAGGAACTTAATTAGGGACAGGGCATTTAGAAAATCATTATATTATTGGGTAGAGTCAAAACGGATTTATGGAAGGGAAATTGTGTTTGAGAAATCTGTTGGAGTTTTTTGAGGTTATAACTAGCAGGGTAGAAAAGGGGGAGCCAGTGTATAGTGTATTTCAGAAAGCATTTGATAAGGTGCCACACAAGAGGTTATTACACAAAATTATAGCCCATGGAATTGGGGGTAATATATCCGCATGGATTGAGGATTGGTTAATGGACAGAAAACAGAGATTAGGAATAAACAAGTAATTTTTGAGTTGGCAGGCTGTAAATAGTGGGGTACTGCAAGGGTCAGTGCTTGAGCCTCAGCTAGTTACAATCTATATCAATGACTTAGATGAGGGAACCAAGTGTAATGTATCCAAGTTTGCTGATGGTACAAAGCTAGGTGGGAAAGTAAGTTGTGAGGAGGATGCAAAGAGGCTGAAAAGGGTTATAATCAGGTTAAGTGAGTGGGCAAGAACATGGAAGATGGAATATAATGTGGAGAAATGTGAAGTTATCCACTTTGGTAGGAAAAATAGAAAAGCAGAATATTTTTTGAATGCTGAGCAATTGGGAAATGTTGTTATTCAGAGGGACCTGGGTGTCCTTGTACACGAATCACTGAAAGTTAACATGCAGGTACAGCAAGCAATTAGGAAAGCAAATGGTATATTAGCCTTTATTGCAAAAGGATTGGAGTATAAGTGTAAAGAAGTCTTATTGAAATTACACAGGGCCTTGGTGAGACCACACCTGGAGTACTGTGTGCAGTTTTGGTCTACTTACCCAAGAAAGATACACTTGCCTTAGAGGGAGTACAACAAAGGTTCACCAGACTGATTCCTGGGCTGGGGATTGTCCTATGAGGAGAGATTGAGGTTACTAAGCCTATATTCCTTAGAACTTTGAAGAATGAGAGGTGATATCTTTGAAACATATCACATTCTTACAGAGCTTGACAGGATAGATGCTGGGAGGATGTTTCCCCTGGCTATGGAATCTAGAACTAAGGGTCACAGTTTCAGAATAAGGGGTTGGCCATTTAGGACTGAGATGAGGAGAAATTTCTTCACTCAAAGGGTTGTGAATCTTTGGAATTCTCTACCCAGAGGGTGTGGATGCTCAGTTATTGAGTATATTCAAGGCAGAGATTGATAAATTCTTGGATATTAAAGGAATTGAGGGAAATGGAGATAGTGTGGAAAGATGGAGTTGAGATAGAAGATCAGCCATGATCATATTAAACGGCAGAGCAGTCTCGAAGAGCCAAATGGCCACCTCCTGCTCTTATTTCTTATGTTCTTATGCAAGACTGCCTATTATGTTTCTGTGAAGTGCTTTGCTATGTTTTTCTACATTAAAGCCACTGTATAAATGCAAGTTGTTCTCGCTGTTCTACTTAACTTTTTGATTTCTCATTAGTTTGTTTCTAAATCACAAAATATGGTAAAGCAACTGCGATTATTATGCAACCTTTACGACATAAATGCAATCATAACTAATAAGTCTAATCCTTTACCTCGGATATAAACAAAATGCAGAATAGAAAGAAAGAAAGCCTTGCATATAGCACCTTTCATGACCACCGGACGTCTCTAAGCTCTTTACAGCCAATGAATAACTTTTTGAGTGCAGTCACTGTTGTAATGTGGGAAACGTGAAACAGTGGGATACCAAATTTATTTCTTTAATGAGTGATATTTCTAGAGCTAACAAGTCAGTTTTAGGTGATGAGGCCATCTCCAAGAATGGAAAATACTGGCTATCCTGCTGTTTTCAATGTTGTATCTTTTACAGACCCAAGTTATATGTTGTACTCCAGCAAATAAACTTGCAGCTGTGAAGGAGTATTTACTTGATGCCTATTTTGGTGCTAACACTGTTTTGCAATATCATTTGTGTTGAACTCTGAATTCATTCATGTATTTGTCTGGCCAGGCATAGACTTTATCTGTGATTCTCAAAACCCTAATGGACTTCCTTTATCTTGTGCAGATTATTTTCCCCCGAATTTCTTTCCCTCCACCACCATAGGCTATTGTCCCTCCTGCTTTGGTTCCCAGCCTCCCTCTGATTCTTTGCTGACTCCATGGAGGCATATGCTGCTGGCTCTACTAATTGCTTTATTCTCCTTTACTGGTGCATATCCTGCCCAGCTTGCACATGTGAAGCAAATTTCCCAATCCTCTTTATCTTTTCATTTTCCTCCTCCAGTACCCTATCTGACTGCCGACATGAATCTCCCCTTGTATCCCTGGTCCCTCCAACAAACCTCTGGCTATCCTTTCTCTCCGCATCATCCAGTCAAATGTTTTCTCCATCTCTCTCTCCATTCATAGTCTCATCTTGTAGGAGTGCAATGATATATTGGGCCTGATTGAAAGAAGAGTCATCATTAATAACTCCTTTCCCCTCACTGAGGCCAATCCAACTGACCTGACATTCCACTACGTTCCTTCCTCAAACTGCTGTACAGCCCTCATCGCCACAGCTCACCTCAACCTATTCCTATTCCTTCAGCTCCTTCTCCATGTTCAGCTATCCTCTACCACCCATCCCATTGCTCTATGTCCCCAATACCTTCTTCATCTCCTCCTTCCTCCTCAAATTCAGCCTTGACTACTTAGAACCATAAAAATGACAACACAGAAGGCAAACATTTGGTCCAATTTGCTGGCTCTTCAACTGGAGGTATCCATTCTAATTCCACTTCGCTTATCCTTTTAAGTTCTTCTTTTTCAAATATGTATCCAATTCCATTGCCTGGTAGTCTGCATCCCAGAGTACTTAAGGAAGTGGCCCTAGAAATAGTGGATGCATTGGTGATCATTTTCCAACAGTCGATCGACTTGGGATCAGTTCCTATGGACTGGAGGGTAGCTAATGTAACACCACTTTTTAAAAAGGAAGGGAGAGAGAAAGCGGGTAATTATAGACCGGTTAGCCTGACATCAGTGGTGGGGGAAATGTTGGAATCAATTATTAAAGATGAAATAGCAGCGCATTTGGAAAGCAGTGACAGGATCGGTCCAAGTCAGCATGGATTTATGAAGGGGAAATCATGCTTGACAAATCTTCTGGAATTTTTTGGGGATGTAACTAGTAGAGTAGACAAGGGAGAACCAGTGGATGTGGTGTATTTGGACTTTCAAAAGACTTTTGACAAAGTCCCACACAAGAGATTGGTGTGCAAAATCAAAGCACATAGTATTAGGGGTAATGTACTGACGTGGATAGAGAACTGGTTGGCAGACAGGAAGCAGAGAGTCGGGATAAACAGGTCTTTTTCAGAATGGCAGGCAGTGACTAGTGGAGTGCCGCAGGACTCTGTGCTGGGACCCCAGCTCTTTACAATATACATCAATGATTTGGATGAAGGAATTGAGTGTAATATCTCCAAGTTTGCAGATGACACTAAACTGGGTGGTGGTGTGAGCTGTGAGGGGACGCTAAGAGGCTGCAGGGTGACTTGGACAGGTTAGGTGAGTGGGCAAATGCATGGCAGATGCAGTATAATGTGGATAAATGTGAGATTATCCACTTTGGGGGCAAAAACGCGAAGACAGAATATTATCTGAATGATGGCAGATTAGGAAAAGGGGGGGTGCAACGAGACCTGGGTGTCATGGCTCACCAGTCATTGAAAGTTGGCATACAGGTACAGCAGGCGGTAAAGAAGGCAAATGGTATGTTGGCCTTCATAGCTAGGGGATTTGAGTATCAAAGCAGGGAGGTCTTACTGCAGTTGTACAGGGCCTTGGTGAGGCCTCACCTGGAATATTGTGTTCAATTTTGGTCTCCTAATCTGAGGAAGGACATTCTTGCTATTGAGGGAATGCAGCGAAGGTTCACCAGACTGATTCCCAGGATGGTAGGACTGACATATGAGGAGAGACTGGATCAACTGGGCCTTTATAGGTTAGAGTTTAGAAGGATGGGAGGGGATCTCATAGAAACATACAATATTCAGACGGGACGGGACAGGTTAGATGCGGGTAGATTGTTCCCGATGTTGGGGAAGTCCAGAACCAGGGGACACAGTCTTAGGATAAGGGGAAAGCCATTTAGGACTGAGATGAGGAGAAACTTCTTCTCCCAGAGAGTTCTTAACCTGTGAAATTCCCTGCTGCAGAGAGTTGTTGATGCCAATTCATTGGATATATTCAAGAGGGAGTTAGATATGGCCCTTACGGCTAAGGGGGTCAAGGGGTATGGAGAGAAAGCAGGAAAGGGACACTGTGGGAATGATCAGCCATGATCTTATTGAATGGTGGTGCAGGCTCGAAGGGTCGAATGGCCTACTCCTGCACCTATTTTCTATGTTTCTATGTTTCTATTTCCTTATGCAGGTGATGGGAATGGGAGATTCTCTAGTGTACATAAAAAAGTTTAGAATACAATTCATTTTAATTGTTTCAGAATTTTTAAGATTTGGTAACAATTTGACAAACACTAATATCCTACAATACACACAGATACGATTCATCACTGTCAACTAATTAAATTGAAACCGCTAATTGTAACAGGCCCAAGAACTTGAGTTATTCTGACTTGAAATAAAATAGGATGCATAATATCAGGATTTCCATAGCCATACCAATCACAAGGATAATAAAGTGGCTTCAAGGTAATGAGTAGGGTAAAATAAATGATTTGCTGCATTTTTGTCAATCAGCAGCTTTAAATGCTAGACTTTGCTCATACAGATGGATCTGATGAAAGAGTCCTTTATCCTTAGTTGAATGCAGTTTATCACCTGTATACAAAAGTATTGTTGTGACAAATGGTTTCCATAATTATGAAAATTTTCAATTCAAATCATGGTTTGTGAACATAAAACGCAGAATACGTGATCTCATCCATCTATTACTGTATTTTGCACCTGTACTAATTTGCAAAATCAAGTTGCATTGCTTTTCCATTCCATCTATGAAATTACAGTTAGCATCATCATAGGCAATCCCTCGGAATCGAGGAAGACTTGCTTCCACTCTTAGCATGAGTTCTTAGGTGGCTGTACAGTCCAATACAAGAACCACAGTCTCTGTCACAGTTCGGACAGATAGTCATTGAGGGAAAAGGTGGGCAGGGAGCCTGGTTTGCCGCACGCTCCTTCCGCTGCCTGCGCTTGATTTCTGCATGCTTTCAGCAACGATACTCGAGGAGCTCAGTGCCCTCCCGAATGCACTTCCTCCACTTAGGGCGGTCTATGGCCAAGGACTCCCAGATGTCAGTGGGGATGTTGCACTTTATCAGGGAGGCTTTGAGGGTGTCCTTGTAACGTTTCTTCTGCCCGCCTTTGGCTCGTTTGCCGTGGATGAGATCCGAGTAGAGCGCTTGCTTTGGGAGTCTCGTGTCTGGCATGCGGACTATGTGGCCTGCCCAGCGGAGCTGATCAAGTGTGGTCAGTGCTTCAATGCTGGGGATGTTGGCCTGGTCGAGGATGCTAATGTTTGTGCGTCTGTCCTCCCAGGGGATTTGCGAGATCTTGCGGAGACATCTCTGGTGGTATTTCTCCAGCGACTTGTTTATAATAGATGTCATGGAGAAAAGGTTTCGATGTTCAGAATAAAGGTACAGTATTTACTTGAACCCATTGCCATTTATGTCAGTTACACTAGGGGGAGCTAAATGCTCTAAAAGTATTCAAACAAAGGCATTCAGTCAGCAAAGGATAATCGGATCACATGTTTAGCTTTGCACAATGGCAGATATACATTTAGGCTTCCAGTAGGGATATGCATGAAAGAGTTATGATAATCACTGTTGAGGAAATGCAAAACTTTATTTCCTATTTCACACTGAGGGCTCATGATAGCCTGGCACCATTCATCTTTCTTCTGCACATGTTGCAGTTTTAGCTGCTCCCAATACCAATGCTGTTTTGCTGATAGAATTAATCCATTTCTTACTCTGTCTTCCATGACTGGTAGTGCCACTGACATGAATGTTCATTGCTTGTATAGGCGATGTATATGTCATAGCTTGTTCAACATGAACGAAGCATTGGAACTATGTTCTCTCAATTCTGTCAATCAGAATCATATAAAGCAGTACTCAAAATCTTCTCTTGATCTTCCGATTTACTAAACTTTTTTGGGTTTGTTGGTAGGCTATCTGATACATTTGGATCCATGAGTTTTATTGTAAAGATTTTCAATAAGCTTTCCATCTCTTTTGAATTTCTTCCACAGCAATCACCTTGTCGGTTTTTGATGCTCGTCAGGTATGGGCGAGGTGATTGTGCCACATTACTATTCCTGCTTATTGCATTTATCTTTCAACCACTTCTCCCATTCTTTGATAGTTTATTTACCTATTTGCAGTGTCACCTGCGAGCAGTTTTTTTAGCTTTATGTTTTTGTCACATTTTAGTCAGTTTTATTACCTCTGGTATAATCCATTGTTTAGAATTGGTATTTTGTCTCCTATCGAGAATTTTTTAAGTGATTTGAACAAGACTTTTGTCAACAATTTTTTGTAATCTTTCTCTGAGGCTTTGCTGAAGATCTGTCATTTGTGTGGGTCTCAAAAGTTCACAAAATCAATGTGAGCCATAACTAGTTGGTGGTCTGACTCACTGTCAGAACTGAGAAAAATTAAGTTGAGCTGACCCACAACACAAGCTTGCCTGTGCCATCAGCTCAGAGGACATGGGTGTACCAAACTTTGCAATGGGAGTCCATGCCCCTCATTTAAATTAGCTATTAGAAAATAAAAAGCTTGCCCAGAGAGCTTGGGCTGTATAGCACACTTGGCTGGACTGTGTAAAATCTGGTGAACAGAAGGTCTTAAAAGACTCCAGCTCATCATTAAAGGGGGAAGTTATAATGGTGAGGAATAAAATGTGCTGATTGCTGATAAATTGAACAGCAGAGACATGCGGGCAACACTCTCCTTTGAAGAATTGGAAGTCCTGCTGCAGAGGCTGCACTAAAAGAGGGTGGCACTATTTGAGAACATTCTGTAAAACCACAGTTGCATGGAGGGAGAAGTTCAACAACCAAGTCAATGCAGTCATCCGAATCCCTGGGTACCTAGATGTAAATAAAGAACTAGTTTGCTAGTATCTGGAGGAAGGCATTGTGCTCCTTACTTTTCCAACTTTTCTTGTGTCCAAACCCTCAGGGAAGTACCATTTAAACCATTGCCCCTTTGCACACTACCTTTCCTTGTGTCTAAGCTGCATGCCACACTTTTCTTGCAGGTGCTGGCTGCAGGACAGGAACAACAAATATATGCTGAATTGCCCAGCGCAAGGTGCTGTTCTGCCGCAAGGAGCTTTCTCAGTGGGGTCAGCAATCATGAATGCAAAGGATACACCTGCTCCCCTAAAGTCCCCTGTGCTTCTCCTTTAAAAATCGTGTGCACTGTGGGCTGTGTCAGTCTGTACTATCTAAAGCAGTGGCTGATTCACACACACAATTTATTCTACATTCTTACTCTATGTGCTATGTGACAACAGAAAGATATTTCAGTGGGAACTATCTTTTCACATCAAAGCATTACCTGCTCCTTAAAGTGAGCCATGTTAAATAACAGGAAAAGTAAAAATATAAATCTGCAATAAAAAGATGTATTCTGTGGTTCAGCATTTTCTGTGAATAAGCCTTGATATTGTTACACTTTTTCAGAAAGAAATATAGACATAGGATTGCATTTCAACAACTTGTCTGTCAATACTTTCCATACCCTGTGATTCATTCTTGTAGGTTAAGACATTGCTGCTAACATACCTATTACTTCAGAGCAATACAAAATACTGGAGGCCTCTGGCTTCAACTATTTACAATCTATATTAATGACTTGGATGAAGGGACTGAGTGTAATGTAGCCAAGTTTGCTGATGATACAAAGATGGGTGGGAAAGCAAATTGTGAGGAGGACACAAAGAATCTGCAGAGGGATGTTGACAGGCTCGGTGAGTGGGCAAACATTGCTTGAGAAAAGAGCAAAGGTAAAAGTAATAGGCAGACACCCTGGTGAGCGTGACCTTCAGCTTCGCCATCCTCAATAGTCCTTCAGCTTTCTGCCCCAATTATCTCCAAGGTGTCCTGCATCTGGGTGAGGGCTTGTAAGGAGGCTGGTTCTCCCCTCAGTTCGGAACTCCCTATCTAAACCTCTCCGCCTCTCTACCTCTCTTTTCTCCTTCAAGACACTTCTTAAAACCTACCTCTTTGACCAAGCTTTTGGTCATCTGGGCTAATTTCTGCTTATGCGGCTCAGTGTCAAGTTTTTTGTCTCATAATACTCCTGTGAAGTGCCTTGGAACATTTCACTACGTGAAAGGTGCTATATAAATACAAGTTGTTGTTGTTGATCGTCTCCTGACTGTTGCGAACCAGCTTGTTGAGGGAGAAGCAGCAAGTTTCAAGTAGAATGGGGAGGTGCTTATGGGCACAAAAGTGGCTCCAGTGTAAAATGTGAAAGCAGTTAGCAGAGGATTAAAATGCTTTTCAGTTACTAAAAGCAGAATGTTGTATGTCCTTATTGTGAGGGCAGCAGCAGGTGAGTGTGTGATTAGAACAAGAAGAAGGTTTCGTGCAGTTTTCTTTTGTGATTGAAGAAGAAGCCTGTGGAACAGTGAAGGGACGTATTTAGAGTGCTGGGGTGGGGGCTGCAGGGTGGGGTGGGTGGGGTAGTTCTTTGTAAGGTGCAATGCAGAGAAATAGTGTCAAGAAGATATCATTCTGACTCTTGCTGCCTGGGTCAGGCTGCGACTAATGTTGCCTCTCAGTTTTTTTTCAAAACTCTGCATTTAAAAGCCATTAAGCTGGCTGTGCGGGAGCTCTAGACAGCTGTGCGGCGCACAGCTTAAAGGGAACATGGGTTGCAACCCTGAATTCATGACCTGGTGGTAATGGTGAAAAGGAGACAGTTAGGGCCGAGAAACTGGAAACTTTCTTCCTATTTCGACTTTATTTTTTCTCGCTTGTCCACTCTCTTCCCAACTACATCCGCGACTCCTCTGACGCCCTCCGTCACTTTAACAGTTTCCAATTTCCAGGCCCCTCCTCCGCCAGTTCCGCCACCTCCAGCGTGATTCCACCACCAATCACATCTTCCCCTCCCCTCCCCTCTCAGCATTCTGAAGGGACTGCTCCCTCCGCCACACCCTGGTCCATTCCGCAGTGACTCCCAGCACCCTCTCCCCTTCCCACGGCACCTTTCTGTGCAAGTGCAGGAGATGCAACACCTGCTCTTTTACCTCCTCCTTTCCCACTATCCCGGGCTCCAAATACTCCTTCCAGGTGAAACAGCGATTTACTTGTACTTCTTTCAATTTAATATACTGTATTCACTGCTCACGATGTAGTCTCCTCTATATTGGGGAGGCCAAGCGTAGATTGGGTGACTGCTTTGTGAAGCACCTCTGTTCAGTCCGCAAGTGTGACCCTGGCTGTTGGGAGCGGGAGGTCGAGGATCGAGGCCTGTAAAAGACCAGCAGCAGTTCGGGAGTGGCAGTCGAGAGCGGGAGGTCGAGGATCGAGACCTATAAAAGTCCAGCAGCAGCAGTCGGGAGCGGCAGTCAGGAGCGGCAGCTGGTGCAGGGACAAAAGTAAACAAAGAAGTAAAAAGAAATCAAAGTGTGGCGTCACAGCCAAGCGGGTAAGTGATTGGCTGATGGATTGGTGAGTATTTTATCTTTTTCTTTTCTTATCAGTAAGAAACCTTTGGCACTGTTGCCAAATTAAGTTAATTTAAGGGCTAAATCATGGCTGGAGAGCCCAGACCCATGTCTTGCTCCTCCTGTGCTATGTGGGAAATCAGGGACACTTCCAGTGTCCTTGACTACTATGTCCTAGGGGGAGTGTTTGCTAGTGCCGTTGGGGAGGGGTTAAACTAATATGGCAGGGGGCAGGGAGACAGAGGGAAGTAAAATGGGGACAGAACAAAAGATAGAAAGAAGAAAAGTAAAAGTGGAGGGCAGAGAAAGCCAAGGCAAAAATCCAAAAAGGGCCACATTGCAGCAAAATTCTAAAGGGACAAGGTGTGTTAAATAGAAAAGCCTGAAGGTTCTGTGCCTCAATGCGAGGAGTATTCGTAATAAGGTGGATGAATTAATTGCGCAAGCAGCTATTAACGAATATGATATAATTGGGATTACAGAGACATGGCTCCAGGGTGACCAAGGCTGGGAACTCAACACCAGGGGTATTCAACATTCAGGAAGGATAGACAGAAAGGAAAAGGAGGTGGGGTAGCGTTGCTGGTTAAAGAGGAAATTAGCGCAATAGTAAGGAAGGACATTAGCTTGGATGATGTGAAATCTGTATGGGTAGAGCTGCGGAATACCAAAGGGCAGAAAATGCTAGTGGGAGTTGTGTACAGACTACCAAACAGTAGTAGTGAGGTTGGGGACAGCATCAAATAAGAAATTAGGGATGAGTGCAATAAAGGTACAGCAGTTATCATGGGCGACTTTAATCTACATATAGATTGGGCTAACCAAACTGGTAGCAATACGGTGGCGGAGGATTTCCTGGAGTGTATTAGGGATGGTTTTCTAGATCAATATGTCGAGGAACCAACTAGAGGGCTGGCCATCCTAGACTGGGTGATGTGTAATGAGAAAGGATTAATTAGCAATCCTGTTGTGCGAGGCCCCTTGGGGAAGAGTGATCATAATATGGTAGAGTTCTTTATTAAGATGGAGAGTGACATAGTTAATTCAGAGATTAGGGCCTTGAACTTAAAGAAATGTAACTTCGATGGTATGAGGCGTGAATGGAGCATTGCAGTGAGGAAGATCGAGAAGAGGCAAAGTGGTGCAACCCAGGGGACTCTGCACTACCTTCCTACTCCTGCTCTGCCTGATCCCCGGAATCAACCGAGTGAACCTTCTCTGAACTGCCTCCAAAGCAAGTATATCCTTTCGTAAATATGGAAACCATAACTGCACGCAGTATTCCAGGTGTGGCCTCACCAATACTTTATATAGCTCTAGTAAGACTTCCCTGCTTTTTTACTCCATTCCCTTTGCAATAAAGGCCAAGATATCATTGGCCTTCCTGATCACTTGCTTTACCTGCAGGAGTCCCCTGCGGTCATCTCCCTCCAAAACAGATATACCACTTTGGATAATGTTGGGTGAGATGGATCATCAGGGGAAGGCAGCAGCAGCCAAGTCCATGGCACCATGGGTGGCTCTGCTGCACAGGAGGACAGGAAAAATAGTGGGAGAGCTATAGTGGTAGGGGATTCTATTGCAAGGGGAATAGATAGGCATTTCTGCAGCTGCAATCGAGACTCCAGGATGGTATGGTGCAAGGGTCATGGATGTCTCGGAGCGGCTGCAGGACATTCTGGAGGGGGAGGGTGAACAGCCAGTTATCGTGGTGCATATAGCTACCAAAGATATAGGTAAAAAACGGGATGAGGTCCTACAGGCTGAGTTTAGGGAGTTAGGAGTTAAATTAAAAAGTATCACCTCAAAGTAGTAATCTCAGGATTGCTACCAGTGCCACGTGCTAGTCAGAGTAGAAATAGCAGGTAGTTACGATGAATATGTGGCTTGAAGAATGGTGCAAGAGGGAGGGATTCAAATTCCTGGGATACTGGTACCGGTTCTGGGGGAGGTGGGACCAGTACAAACTGGACGGTCAACACCTGGGCAGGACCGGAACCGATGTCCTATGGGGAGTGTTTGCTAGTGCTGTTGAGGAGGGTTTAAACTAATATGACAGGGGGATAGGAATCTATGCAGGGAGACAGAGGGAAGTGAAATGGGGGCGTAAAGGAGATAAGTAGAAGTGGAGGGCAGAGAAATCCAAGGCAAAAATCAAAAAGGGCCACATTACAACATAATTCTAAAAGGACAAAGAGTGTTAAAAAAACAAGCCTGAAGGCTCTGTGTTTCAATGCGAGGAGCATTCGTATTAAGGAGGATGAATTAACTGCACAGACAGCTGTTAATGGATATGATGTAATTGGGATTACAGAGACATGCCTCCAGGTTGGCCAAGGCTGGGAACTGAACATCCAAAGGTATTCAATATTCAGGAAGCATAGACAGAAAGGATAAGGAGTTGGGGTAGTGTTGCTGGTTAAAGAGGAGAGTAAGAAAGGACATTAGCTTGGATGATGTGGAATCTATATGGGTAGAGCTGCGGAACACCAAATGGCAGAAAACGCTAGTGGGAGTTGTGTACAGACCACTAAACAGTAGTATCGAGGTTGGAGATGGCATCAAACAGGAAATTAGGGATGCGTCCAACAAAGGTACAGCAGTTATCACGGGTGACTTTAATCTACATATAGATTGGGCTAACCAAACTGGTAGCAATACGGTGGCGGAGGATTTCCTGGAGTGTATTAGGGATGGTTTTCTAGACCAATATGTCGAGGAACCAACCAGAGAGCTGGCCATTCTTGATTGGGTGTTGTGTAATGAGAGAGGATTAATTAGCAATCTTGTTGTGCGAGGCCCCTTGGGGAAGAGTGACCATAACATGGTAGAATTCTTCAATAAGATGAAGAGTGACACCGTTAATTCAGAGACTACAGTGCTGAACTTAAGGAAAGGTAACTTCGATGGTATGAGACATGAATTGGCTAGAATAGACTGGTGAATGATATTTAAAGGGTTGACGGTGGATAGGCAATGGCAGATATTTAAAGATCACATGGATGAACTTCAACAATTGTACATCTTTGTCTGGTGTAAAAATAAAACGGGGAAGTGACTAACAAGGGAAATTAGGGATAGTGTTAAATCCAAGGAAGAGGCATATAAATTGGCCAGAAAAATCAGCAAACCTGAGGACTGGGAGAAATTTAGAATTCAGCAGAGGAGGACAAAGGGTTTAATTACGAGGGGGAAAATAGAGTATGAGAGTAAGCTTGCAGGGAACATAAAAACTGACTGCAAAAGCTTCTGTAGATATGTGAAGAGAAAAAGATTAGTGAAGACAAATGTAGGTGCCTTGCAGTCAGAATCAGGTGAATTTACAATGGGGAACAAAGAAATGGCCGACCAATTGAATAAATACTTTGGTTCTGTCTTCACTAAGGAAGACATAAATAACCTTCCGGAAATAATAGGGGTCCGAGGGTCTAGCGAGAAGGTGGAACTGAAGGAAATCCTTGTTAGTCAGGAAATTGTGTTTGGGAAATTGATGAATTGAAGGCCGATAAATCCCCAGGGCCTGATTGTCTGCATCCTAGAGTACTTAAGGAAGTGGCCCTAGAAATAGTGGATGCATTAGTGGTCATTTTCCAACATTCTTTCGACTCTGGGTCAGTTCCTATGGATTGGAGGGTAGCTAATGTAACGGCACTTTTTTAAAAAGGAGGGAGAGAGAAAACCGGGAATTATAGACCAGTTAGCCTGACATCAGTAGTGGGGAAAATGTTGGAATCAATTATTAAAGATGAAATAGCAGCGCATTTGGAAAGCAGTGACAGGATCGGTCCAAGTCAGCATGGATTTATGAAAGGGAAATCATGCTTGACAAATCTTCTGTAATTTTTTGAGGATGTAACTAATAGAGTGGACAAGGGAGAACCAGTGGATGTGGTGTATTTGGACTTTCAAAAGGTTTTGAGAAGGTCCTACACAAGAGATTAGTGTGCAAAATTAAGGCACATGGTATTGGGGGTAATGTATTGACGTGGATAGAGAATTGGTTGGCAGACAGGAAGCAAAGAGTAGGAATAACTGGGTCCTTTTCAGAATGGCAGGCAGTGACTAGTGGGGTACTGCAAGGTTCAGTGCTGGGACCCCAGCTATTTACATAATACATTAATGATTTAGACGAAGGAATTGAGTGTAATATCTCCAAATTTGCAGATGACACTAAGCTAGGTGGCAGTGTGAGCTGTGAGGAGGATGCTAAGAGGCTGCAGGGTGACTTGGATATGTTAGGTGAGTGGGCAAATGCATGGCAGATGCAGTATAATGTAGATAAATGTGAGGTTATCCACTTTGGTGGCAAAAACAGGAAGGTAGAATATTATCTGAATGGTGACAGATTAGGAAAAGGGGAGGTGCAATGAGACTTGGATGTCATGGTACATCAGTCATTGAAAGTTGGCAAGCAGGTACAGCAGGCGGTGAAGAAGGCAAATGACATACTGACCTTCATAGCGAGAGGATTTGAGTATTCAAGCAGGGAGGTCTTACTGCAGTTGTACAAGGCCTTGGTGAGGCCACACCTTGAATATTGTATACAGTTTTGGTCTCCTAATCTGAGGAAGGACATTCTTGCTATTGAGGGAGTGCAGCGAAGGTTCATCAGACTGATTCCCAGGATGGCAGGACTGACATATGAAGAAAGACTGGATCGACTAGGCTTATATTCACTGGAATTTAGAAGAATGAAAGGGGATCTCATAGAAACATGTAAAATTCTGACGGGAATGGACAGGTTAGATGCAGGAAGAATATTCCCGATATTGGGGAAGTCCTGAACCAGGGGTCACAGTCTAAGGGTAAGGGGTAAGCCATTTAGGACCGAGATGAGGAGAAACTTCTTCACTCAGAGAGTTGTGACCATGTGGAATTCTCTACCACAGAAAGTTGTTGAGGCCAGTTCGTTAGATATATTCAATAGGGAGTTAGACGTGGCCCTTAAGGCTAAAGGGATCAAGGGGTATGGAGAGAAAGCAGGAATGGGGTACTAAAGTTGCATGACCAGCCATGATCATATTGAATGATGATGCAGGCTCGAGGGGCTGAATGGCCTACTCCTGCACCTATTTTCTATGTTTTCTATGTTTCTATGAACTTCCAGTTGTCTGTCTCTTTAATTCTCCACTTCACTCCCACTCTGACCTCTCTGTCCTCGGTCTCCTACACTGTTCTAACGAAGCTCAACGCAAACTCGAGGAACAGCACCTCATCTTTCATTTAGGCACTTTACAGCCTTCTGGACTCCACATCGAGTTCAACAATTTCAGAGCGTAACCACTGTCAATCTTTGGCTCCCTTCCCCCCGCCCCCGCCCCCCCCCCCCTCCCCCCGACCTCAGAGCCTGTTTCTTTCTTTTTTTCTCCTTGTCTCTAATGGCAGTTGGTCTTTATCCCATATTTCACACCCTATCTTGACTAATGTTTTTCTAATTCCTGGCATTACCATTTGAATTTGGCTCATCATCCCTTTTATCTCCCTAATCTCTCCTGTCTTCCAACCTATCACAGACCTTCCCTTTTGTTCTTTCTTCCCCTCACGCTTTCAGTGCTTGTTAAGAATGTGTTCTTTCCGAACACTCGCCAGTTCTGATGAAGTGCCATCGACCCGAAACGTTAACTCTGCTTCCTCTCCACAGATGCTGCCTGACCTGCTGAGATTTCCAGCATTTTCTGTTTTTATTCCAGATTCCAGCATCTGCAGTATTTTGTTTTTGTGGTAATGGTCCTGGTGCTGACATTCTCAGCCACCTCCCTCCAGGCCTGCTGCAGAGCCTGCCTGGGCATCCTCCTACCATTCATGTGGAAGACGGTCTGACTGCATGCCTTAACTTCCCTCACCTCCATCATTGAGTCGTTAAATTAAGTTGCAGCCCAAATCTCCCAATACCAGCAAGAATTTCCATTGAGTAAAAGGACTCCTCGCTTTAAGAGGTGCAAGCATGCTTTAAGTCGGTGTCAGTTTCATCAGAAAACCCGCCCTCGAATTGGGTGGGCTATCTGCCACTGCTGAAAACTCGTGGGAGGACTGCCAATGAAATTTAAATGAGATCCTCGCATCAAAATGGCTCTGATCTCAGATTGATGACATTGGGCAGGCAACCCAATTGCATCGCCAAAAGCACCTAAAGTCAAAATCTATCCTGTAGTCTAATCTTACGTTGGACATTTCCAAATGGGGGTTAGCTTCGAGCAGAAGTTATGCACTGTTAATCAGAAGTGCGACTAAAAAGACACCATTACATTTACCCCTGTAAGTTCATTTCTCTTAGCAACATTTTATCAGCATTAAAATATCAAGTAGCATATTATGTTGGTCTTTCAAAATACTGTACAATAGAGTGGCAGGACAAAAATTCAATCCTGCAGTTCCCCATTTAGTAACTTATTGAACTTGGAGGCTAGTTCCTTCACACAGGAAGGAAGAGGAAATTAAGAGATACAGTGGAAGAAATTGGGCCTTGTTTTAACCATTTTACAGGTGTAAAATGGGTCCAATGAGGGCCAATGTTGGGGATTAATGTCCCACAGCCAAAGGATGTCTGAAAAACATTCGACTAGATGTTGAGTTGGACAATTTTTCTGCTGACCACCTAAAACAGGCCCCTAACATATGTAAATGAGGGGCCTAACACCTGTTTCAGGGCCCCCTCATTAATATTTGAAGTTGCAGGGTGAGTGCCACCAAAATGTAAGTGGCTTTTTAAAAAGTGCAAAAAGATATTTCTGTGGAATCAGAAGAGACGGAGTGCTCCCCCGACTGCACAGTATACCGATCATGCTCCCTCCATTGTCGTTCCACGCCCCTTCTCCCGGGACTGACCTTTGGGCTACTGCCAGCAAGGCAAGCCATCCGAAAATCATTTATGTTAAATGGGCAAACCATCTGTGGAGGCTTGACAGGCACCGGCAGCTCACCGAATTAATATTAATAAAGCTTGAGGCCTAATTTCGGGCTGGCTCCGGGCCTCCTAGTTTAGGTGTGTGTTGTGGTTGTGTTGCAGTCTCCGTGCCTGAAACCGATCCCTGATGAATTTAAGTGCCATAGTGTTTTACTCTTCTGCACCTACCAGGAGTCAGTTATAGAATGGCATAAAGGCAGAGGAATAGAACAAGTTACCTGCTGGAAATTAATATTAAAGAGGGTCTTACAGGAGCGAAATGAAGTGGATTGGCAGGCAGATGTAGCACATAATTCCAGAGACTGGGACCTAGGTTGCTTGTGGTAGAATATAGGGAGAGAAGGTTGCACCATAGGCCAGAGTCAAAGGAATGGCAGGTTCAGGGAGCTGGGGTGCAAATAGAGAGAGCCATGTTGATGGAAGGACTTAGAGATAAGAACAAGAATTGTAAATTTGAAGCGTATAGAACCAGGAGGCAAAATAGATCTGGATTATGGGCAAGTGGGATTAGTTGTGAAAAGGATGTGAGCAGCAGAGTTCTGACAAACAGTAGTTTACAGAGGGTGAAGGATGGGAGAACAGCATAAAGAACATTAGAATAATTGGTGACAAAGGCATAAATAAGTGTTTCAGCAAAGAATGGGCTGAGGTCGGCACGGAGGCAGGTGATGTGATGGAGGTGAAAGTTGGCGGGCTTTGTAATGGAGAGGATTTGGGGTCGGAAACTCAGTTCAGGTCCGAATAGGACGTCTAAGATTCAAACAATCCAGTTCAGTCTGCGACAGTTGCCAGGGAGTGGGATGGAGTCAGTGGTGAGGGAGCGGAGTTTGTGGTGGAAGCTGAAGATGAATGCATTGGTCTTCCCAATGTTTAACTGAAAGAAACTAAGGCTTATCCAACACAAACAGTCTGCCAGTATTGCGAACATGAACGGAAAGAACGTGTATTTAAATTGGCGCAAAACCCAATTCTGATCTACCACAGATTACCTGGAGTCGGATCAATGCATATTCACCATGAGAATGGATGTCCTCCCTCCCCACTATCAGATTTAAATATGCATGAACACTGTAGAAACACAGTCACCTTTAACCCACCACTATATCTGAAGGAAAGCCAGTCTGTGTCCAGATTCAATCAGCATGTTTTTGGAGCTCAAATAATATTCAAGTTTATTACTGTCAAGAAAATAGCTAGCAGCAATATAAAAAGTGCTTCTGTTGAATCAAAATTTAAAAGATTGCAGAGGTAATTTACAGAATATTTTATCTGTTTCATTATTTTTATTATCAAGGAAAAATCAGTGAATATAGACTTGATTTTATCCCCCTGTGGATGGGGATTAAGATGGCAATGGGATTTTGCTTCGCTTTTCCGACACATTCCTGCCCCCTCATTTTAACTTGCCTGAAATTAGATGCGGGAAGGCTGTCTACCCTAGGGGAACAATGACCTCATTTAAATTATAAAGTCGCGTCCCGATTATATCATCCAGATGCTCATGGCATTTTAACTGCGGGCCTGACTACCCTATTACCCGCCGATCACAAACATTATCGATTCCTCCCGCCCCCACCCCCCCCTCAATATTGACTCCTGCTGGTGGTGATGTACTCTGCATTAGTTTCAGATGGGAGTTAGTAGCAGAGTATTTTAATGAGGCCCAGGAGTTAAAATCTCCCAGGCGTTACGCTCTGGAGGGTTGAATGGATTTTTTTGGTCGGCCGACTGCCAGGTCTGGCCGACAATTATGCCCCCGGGTTCGGCCGGGCCGCTAACCTTCACTGATGGCCCAGTGGACCTAACTTTAAAAGATGCAGAACTCGCAGCAGCCCTCTCCTTTACTTGAAGGGGAGAGTCGTGTTGACGTGCCGTCGTGATGATGTCATTACCACTACGCTGCTGATTGACAGCAGCAGACACTCTGCCTGCCTCCACTTCGATCTTCTCTGCACCGCTACAACTTCCACTCCCATTATGACCGACTTCCGGGCCGCTCGAAAAAAGAAGCCAATGAGTGGAATTTTGTGCAAGAGGCCATCATCATCATAGGCAGTCCCTTGGAATCGAGGAAGAGTTGCTTCCACTCTTAGCATGAGTTCTTAGCTGGTTGTACAATCCAATACGAGAACCACCGTCTCTGTCACAGGTCGGACAGATAACCGTTGAGGGAAAGGGTGGGCAGGAAGCCTGGTTTGCCGCAAGCTCCTTCCGCTGCCTGCGCTTGATTTCTGCATGCTTTCGGCGATGATACTCGAGGAGCTCAGCACCCTCCCGAATGCACTTCCTCCACATAGGGCGGTCTGTGGCCAAGGACTCCCAGGTGTCAGTGGAGATGTCGCACTTTATCAGGGCGGCTTTGAGGGTGTCCTTGTAACGTTTCCTCTGCCCGCCTTTGGCTCGTTTGCCGTGGACGAGTTCTGAGTAGAGCGCTTGTTTTGGGAGTCTCGTGTCTGGCATGCAGATTATGTGGCCTGCCCAGTGGAGCTGATCAAGTGTGGTCAGTGCTTCAATGCTGGGGATGTTGGCCTGGACGAGGAAGCTAATGTTTGTGCGTCTGTCCTCCCAGGAGATTTGCAGGATCTTGCGGAGACATCGTTGATGGTATTTCTCCAGCGACTTGAGGTGTCTACTGTATATGATCCACGCCTCTGAGCCACACAGGAGGGCGGGTATTACTACGGCCATGAGCTTGGTGACAGTTTTGAGGGACTGATCTTCAAACACTCTTTTCCTCAGGCGGCCAAAGGCTGCACTGGCGCACTGGAGGCGGTGAAAAAAGAAGACAAAGAGCAGAATTTTGTGCAAGAGGCCACTGCATCTACTGCAGCGCTAAAAACAGTCAAACCACGATAAGTACGCACAATTTTAGTCCCATCGTGTATTGTCTTGGCAAATATGTTTAATAATGACCAGATTTTTGGAAACTCACTTAAATGGTTTCACAATACAAATGCTAATCAAATCTGCCATGTAAACAGCATTTTTCTTCCTGGAGGAGAAAATGACTATGGGCTGGATTTTCGTCATTTATTCGATCATTTACCACCTATTTACCACACATTCACCACTCATTTACCACCAAAAATACCACTGGTGGTAAATTCATCGCAGATTTACCACCGATTTCAGAATTTAGCACCGAAATATGACCGGTGTTAAATTCATCAGTGATTTACCACCAGTGGTAAAAAATACCACCCATCTTATTTTTTTTCCATTTTTATGACATCATTAAGTGTATAACACCGAAACACCACTGGAAATTACCACCAGAGGTGAATTCATCAATACCACAATTTTTACCACTGGCCTAAATTTCCATCGAGAAAAGTGCTGTCTTATCTGATCTTATCTGATTGAATCCAGTGCTACAGACGCCATTTTAACAAACGGAGCTGCAGTCCATTCCACATGAGAGAAGACGGAGCTTTACACAGACATCTTTATGTGAGTTCAGAGTTGGATTTTAAGGTTATTTGAGGCTTTTAATGTATTATTTGAGTAAATTGGAGGACATTTTATGGATAGTTAAGAACATTGGAGCACATGTGAGGACATTTAAAGGAATGGGGCCTAAAATATCTCTGCCAATATTGTTTACTACTTATATGCAGAATAGAGCTGGAAGAAGGTTTATTCAAGAGCATTATGTGCCTAATTGAAGAGCTTGCAAACTTATGAGAAGGAAACCTTACTCCCAACGAGTTTTCAGGGAGAGACATACCTGCACCTATCTGAGGCACAGTGCATTAAAAATACCACCCATTTTACTTTCAATGTTGCATGTTGAAAAATAAGAATGAAATACAGTTAGCCCTATCACCGGTCATATTTGATGAAAATAGCGTCTTTTGAATGAGAGTGGTATTTCGGTGGTTAAAAAAAAAATTGATTTTTAAATAGCACCGAAATACCACTGGAAAAACAATGGTAAGGCTAAATGATGAAAATCCAGCCCGAAATCGTGAAGACCTGACTGATAATTCCTCTTGCTGTCTCCTTGCACCTTTCTAGATCTGATATAATTACTCATGCTCCAAGCACATTGGGCCGCTTTAAAGGGTGCTTTCAATGTTATATCCATCTTGGATTTCACTGCCTTATAGCCCAGAGAAAAACCGTAGCACATTTCTGGCATGATGCTTCTGCAAAGCATTGCTCCATGAAATAGAGCCTGATTTTGACCAATTCCCATCATTAAAAAACCTATGGACATCTAGATCCTTAATGACTAAGACAAAGAACTGGCCAAGAATGTTCAGTAGCAGCTTGAAAATTCACGATGAAGACCTGACTGATAATTCCTCTTGCTATCTCCTGGCGCCTTTCTAGATCTGATATAATTACTCATGCTCCAAGCACATTTGGCTGCATTAAAGGGTAGCAGACCTTACTTGATATTTTTGGACAAAAGCAGAGAGGGAAAAAGCAGAAAAAAATGGAATGAATCAACCATTTCTGTGTAGCTTCGAACAGCAAGTTACAGAATGACACAAGTAAAAGCATGGGAACAAGTCACCAAAGAATGGTGTACAGCATTGTGGCAGGGGAGAGATTGGAGGAATAAATGAAACAAAACAAAACAAAACTACTACTATACACATATAGGGCTCAATTTTCTTCAAAGCTGTTTTTTGACGTACTTGAGGCGTTATGCCCAGTTTGTTTGGGCCCAAGTACGGCAAAAAAAAATCTTCCAATTTTCCCTGTTTGATTTCTTCATTTTGGCGCTGCCTAGCCTGTCATTTAGTTTTGGGGTCTTGATCTGCGGCAAAAAGATCGGGTTGCCACGGTAACCAGGGACACAATGCGGGCTGAAAACATACAGCGGCTCGCAACCTGCACAAACATATTAAAATACATTGCAGCAACTTACCTCCATTAAATTATTAAAGTCCGCTCCCCCTCCCTCCCGATGCCGGTGCCGGTCCCCGCTCCTATTCCTGGCCAAATGGCCTCGCAGGCCCGGGCCCTGCTCCTTTCCTGGCCAAATGGCCTCCCGGTCCCGGTCTCCACACCTATTCCTGGCCAAATGGCCTCGCAGTCCCGGTCCCCGCTCCTATCCCTGGCCAAATGGCCTCGCAGGCCCGGTCCCCACTCCTATCCCTCCACCTAACTATACCTGAAAGGCTTTCCCCCCCTCTCTTCCCCTCTCTCTTCCCTCTCCTGCTGCTGCTGTTGGGGTTTCTGCTGCGCTGATTTCCTTACCTGCGCCGATTTCCTTAACTCACCAGAAGGTTTTTCTACAGAGGCGATATACGCTGGCCTAAGAACATAAGAACATAAGAAATAGGAGCAGGAGTAGGCCATACGGCCCTTCGAGCCTGCTCCGCCATTCAATAAGTTCAGGGCTGATCTGATCATGGACTCAGCTCCACTTCCCCGCCCGCTCCCCATAACCCCTTACCCCTTAACGTTTAAGAAACTGTCTATTTCTGTCTTAAATTTATTCAATGGCCCAGCTTCCACTGCTCTCTGAAGCAGCGAATTCCACAGATTTACAACTCTGAGAGAAGGAATTTCTCCTCATCTCTGTTTTAATTGGGTGGCCCCTTATTCTAAGATCATGCCCTCTAGTTCTAATCTCCCCCATCAGTGGAAACATCCTCTCTGCATCCACCTTGTCAAGCCCCCTCATAATCTCATACATTTCGATAAGATCACCTCTCCTCCAAAGCAAGTATATCCTTTCGTAAATATGGAAACCAAAACTGCATGCAGTATTCCAGGTGTGGCCTCACTAATACCTTATATAGCTGTAGCAAGACTTCCCTGCTTTTATACTCCATCCCCTTTGCAATAAAGGCCAAGATACCATTGGCCTTCCTGATCACTTGCTGTACCTGCATATTATTCTTATGCATTTCATGGTCCCGCTGTACTGCGCACTTTGCAATCTTTCTCCATTTAAATAATAACTTGCTCTTTGATTTTTTTCTGCCGAAGTGCATAATCTCACACTTTCCAACATTATACTCCATCTGTCATGTATGTAACCATCATGCAACGGTAACCTTCATGTAACTGTAACCTTCATGCAACTCCTGTACACTGTACTTATACCATAGAAATGCACACCCTGACCACAAGGGGTGAACATGTGGGAGACACTCCTCATCTGGGTTTACAGATATAAAAGGGGAGGTCCCACTCAGGGTCAGCTCTCCTTGGTCCTGGGAATAAAGGTTAAGGTCACATAGTGACTGTGTCTGTAGTACATGCCTCGTGTGAGTTTGTAGCAAGGTGCAGGGACACCACATTTGGCGACGAGAAACAGGCATCACCGAACCATGAGGATGGCCACCGGTAGCACAGAGGAACATTACTGTGTGGGTGAGGACTGGGACGACTTCGTGGAGAGACTCCAGCAGAGCTTTGTCACGAAGGGCTGGCTGGGAGCGGCAGCGGCTGACAAGCGGAGGGCACATCTACTGACCAGCTGCGGACCACAGACGTATGCGCTGATGAAAGACCTGCTCGCACCCCAAAAGCCAGTGGACAAGTCCTTTGAAGAGCTCAGCCAGCTGATCAGTGAGCATCTCAAGCTGGCGAGTAGCATACACATGGCTCGGCACCAGTTCTACACACACCGGCGTCGGGAGGGACAAAACATCTCGGACTTCGTTGCAGACCTGCGGCGCTTGGCCAGTCTCTGTAAGTTCACAGACGCCTGCAGGGGTAGATGTTAAGGGATTTCTTCATTGAGGGCATTAATCATGCCGGGATTTTCAGGAAGCTCATAGAGACCAAGGACTTGACTTTAGAAGGGGCGGCGTTAATAGCTCAGACCTTCATAGCAGGGGAAGAGGAGACCAAGCTAATTTACGTGCGCAGCTCTGGTCCCGACATGGCGATGGACCAGGGAGTTAACATGGTGAACGCAGCTCGGGACCCCGCAGGCAGGCAAGGGCATTTCAAAACCGCCCAAGCAGCAACAGACTCTAGGGTGGGCCGGCAACAGGGACAATGGAAAGGGGATCGGCAATTCAAGCCATCACGAGGAACAATGCGTCCCACGATGGGACCATTAACACCCACCATCAGAGTCCTTAGGAACTACCAAATGGGCAATCAGAGAGGAATACCTGGTAACAATCCTTTTGTTAACAACAACCTCAGCTCATGCTGGAGGTGCGGGGGTAGACACACTGCGAGAAGCTGCAGGTTTCAGCAATATACCTGTAGGATTTGTAACGTCAGTGGACACTTGGCCAGGATGTGTAAAAAGGCTGTAGCGAGGCTAATCTGCAAGACAGAGGAACCAGACGAGGGGTCTACAATTCAGGATGATGCCTGGGGAAAAGTCATGGATGCTGAAGTTCGGCGGGTTCATGTGGCTGACGTCCACAGCTCATACACTAAAACGCCACCCATGATGATGAAAGTTTTATTGAATGGCATCCCGGTGCGCATGGAGCTGGATACAGGAGCTAGCCTGTCACTTATGAGCGCCCAACAATTTGAGAGACTATGGCCACACAGAGCTAGTAGGCCCAAACTGGAACGCATTGACACGCAGCTACGGATGTACACCAAAGAGATCATCCCAGTGCTAGGCAGTGCAAACTTGGTGGTAACACATAATGGATCATAGAACCGACTGCCACTCTGGATTGTCCCGGGAAATGGCCCCGCGCTTTGGGGGAGGAGTTATCTAGCCGAGATGAATTGGAAACGGGGAGATGTGCACGCCATTTCATCTGTGGAGCGAAGTTCATGCTCACAGGTCCTACAAAAATTCGGGTCACTGTTTCAACCCGATGTCGGAACGTTCAAGGGCACCAAAGTAGTGATACGCATCACTCCGGACGCCAGACCGGTGCACCACAAAGCCAGAGCGGTGCCGTATGTGATGCCTGAGAAAATTGAAAGTGAATTGGACAGGCTGCTCAGAGAGGGCATAATTTCGGCCGTTGAATTCAGCGACTGGGAAAGTCCCATCGTTCCTGTCCTTAAAGCAGATGGCTTGGTCAGGATTTGTGGCGACTACAAAGCCACCATCAACCGAGTGTCGCTGCAAGACCAATACCCGCTCCTGAGAGCGGAGGACCTTTTTGCCACGCTGGCAAAGGAAGCACTCGCTTGTGTTTACGGTGTGAAAAAGATGCACCAGTACCTTTTTGGTAGACGGTTCAAGCTAGAAATGGACCACAAGCCGTTAACATCCCGATTGTCCGACAGCAAGGCTGTCAATGCCAATGCGTCAGCTTGCATACAGCGATGGGCTCTCACGCTGGCTGCGTATGACTACACCATACGGCGCCGGCCAGGGATCGAAAATTGCGCTGACGCGCTCAGCAGGCTCCCACTGGCCACCCTGAGGGGGCGTCGGAGCAAAGCACTGAGATGATCATGGCCGTTGAGGCTTTTGACACTGCGGGCTCCCCCATCACAGCCCGCCAGATCAAACTCTGGACCAACAGAGACCCCCTCCTATCCATGATAAAGAAATGTGTTCTGACTGGGGATTGGGTGCCCGCACACGGGGCATGCCCCGAGGAGGTCAGGACGTTTCAGAGACGGATGGATGAGCTCTCCATCCAAGCCAACTGCCTGCAATGGGGCAGCCGGGTAGTCATGCCCCAGAAAGGAAGGGAAGCGTTCATCAGGGAACTCCACAGCAAGCACCCTGGCATCGTGTTAATGAAGGCCATTGCCTGGTAACATGTATGGTGGCCGGGGATTGACTCAGATCTGGAACACTGGATTCGCAGGTGCACGATGTGTGCCCAGTTGGGCAATGCCCCCAGGGAGGCCCCACTCAGCCCGTGGCCCTGGCCCACTAGGCCAGGGTCACGTATTCACGTAGACTATGCAGGTCCATTCATGGGGAAAATGTTCCTGATCGTTGTCGATGCATACTCGAAGTGGATCGAGTGCATCATATCAAACTCGTGCACGACACCCATCACCGTGGAGAGTCTGCGTACAGTTTTCGCGACCCACGGCTTGCCGGACATCCTGGTCAGCAACAATGGCCCGTGTTTCACCAGCCATGAATTCCAGGACTTTATATCGGGTAATGGTATCAAACACGTCCGGACAGCGCCGTTCAAGCCGGCTTCCAATGGCCAGGCAGAACGTGCGGACCAAATCATAAAACAGGGCTTGCTCCATCATTTTATATGATCTTGGCGGATACGATCATGGACTCAGGTCCACTTCCTTGACTGCTCCACATAACCCCTTATTCCCTTATCGATTAAGAAACTGTCTATCTCTGTCTAAAATGTATTCAATTTCCCAGCTTCCACAGCTCTCTGAGACAACGAATTCCATAGATTTACAACCCTCTGAGAAAATAAATTTCTTCTCATTTCCTTTTTAAATGGGCGGCCCCTTATTCCAAGATTATACCCCCTCGTTCTAGTCTCCCCCATCAGTGGAAACATTCTCTCTGCATCCACCTTGTCAAGCCCCCTCATAATCTTATACGTTTCGATAAGACCACCTCCCATCTTCTGAATTCCAATGAGTAGAGGCCCAACCTACTCAACCTTTCCTCATAGGTCAACCCCTCATCTCTGGAATCAACCTAGTGATCCTTCTCTGAACTGTCTCCAAAGCAAGTATATCCTTTCGTAAATATGGAAACCAAAACTGCACGCAGTATTCCAGGTGTGGCCTAACCAATACTTCCCTGCTTTTATACTCCATCCCCTTTACAATAATTGGCCTCCCTGATCACTTGCTGTTCCTGCAAATTAACCTTTTCTGTTTCATGCACAAGTACCCCTAGGTCACGCAGAACTGCAGCAAATTGCAATCTTTCTCTATTTAAATAATAACTTGCTCTTTGATTTTTTCTGCCGAAGTGCATGACCTCACACTTTCCAATATTGTGCTCTATCTGCCAAATTTTTGTCCACTGAATTATCCTGTCTATGTCCTTTTGCAGATTTTTTGTGTCCTCCTCACACATTGCTTTTCCTCCCATCTTTGTATCGTCAGCAAACTTGGCTACGTTACACTCAGTCCCTTCTTCCAAGTCGTTAATATAGATTGTAAATAGTTAACGTCCCAGCACTGATCCCTGTGGCACCCCACTAATTACTGGTTGCCAACCAGAGAATGAACCATTTATCCCGGCTCTCTGTTTTCTGTTAGTATCCTAATCAGCATGAAGAACTGGAGTAACTCTAAGCTGGCCAAACATGCCCAACTGGCCAGAATTGGCGCGGGTGGCAGGTTACGCCCCCTTTGACTGATAAAAAAACGAATCTAAAAAAATCGTAACTAACTGAGTTACGCTGGTGCAAATTGATTGGGCAAACTTGTATTTTTTAACTTAAGCCAAAAAAAGCGGCCTGCGCCAAAAAACGGCGCAAATCACTGGCGAAAATTGAGCCCAATATTGTGCACTTTTAAAGAGAACGTGGCCACAGTTTTTAATTGTTGATTAGGATACTTCTACAATCCAAAAATTACATGTTATGAAGAAACATTGAAATCTGGCATTTTCTTTCCAATCCTAAAAGACCGATAGAACAGGTGCAAGACTAATTGACCATGAACATTTTACTACTCCCATGTCCTCATGGTACAATGACTTAAGAATGGAAGTATCTACCCAGTAGACTAGCACACAGCATGAATGAACAGGAAGGTGAAGTTGGAGGAGTAGCTAATAGCTGCAGATTAGAAGCTAGCTCATTCTCTTTCTCAGCTGTAGAGCTCTGGGATCCAGATCTCGTAGGGGCTGCATGTTAAAGAAGGATGCAGAAGTATTTGCTTCCTTCAGTAGAATGAGCCCACTATATTCTCGATTGCAATCGTGTAGAACTGTTTAACATTAGAACATACGAAATAGGAGCAGGAGTAGGCCTTTCGGCCCCTCGAGCCTGTTCTGCCATCCAATAACAGCTGATCTACCTCAACTCCACTTTCCTGCACTATTCCTATGTCCCTTGATATCCAAAAGTTTATCGATCTCTATCTTGAATATACTCAACGACTGATCATCCACAGCCCTCTGGGGTAGAGAATTCCAAAGATTCACCACCCTCTGAGTGAAGACATTTTTCCTCATCTCAGTCCTAAATGGCCGCCCCCTTATTCTGAGACTGTGACCCCTGGTTCTAGACTCCCCAGGCAGAGGAAACATCCTCCTTCTATCTACCCTATCAAGCCCGGTAAGAATTTTGTATGTTTCAATGCGATCACCTCTCATTCTTCTAAACTCTAGAGAATATAGGCCTGGACAACTCAATCTCTCTTCATAGCACAATTCCCCTATCCCAGGAATCAGTCTGGTGAATCTTCGTTGCACTCCCTCTATGGCAAGAATATCCTTCCTTAGCTAAGGAGACCAAAACTGTACATAATACTCCAGATGTGGTCTTACTAGGGTCCTATATAATTGCAGTAAGACATCTTTATTTTGATACTCAAATCCTCTTGTAATAAAGGCAAACATTTCTTAATTGCTTGCTGTATCTGCATGTTAACTTTCAGTGATTCATGCACAAGGACACCCAGTTCCCTCTCATTACCAACATTTCCCAATCTCTCAGCATATAAAAAATATTCTGCTTTTCTACTTTCCTACCAAAGTGGATAACTTCACATTTCAACACATTATATTCCATTTAAGAAAATAAGAACATCAGAAATAGGAGCAGGAGTAGGCCATTTGGCCCCTCGAGCCTGCCCCGCCATTCAATAAAATCATGGCTGATCTGATCATGGCCTCAACTCCACTTCCCTGCACGCTCCCCATAACCCTTGGCACCTTATCATTCACAAATCTGTCTATCTCCACCTTAAATATATCAGAATAACTATTTGTACTAAGTCACCCTTCTGCGCATGCATCTCCTGATGCATGCGCAGAAGTGAGTGTTAGGACAAATATCACTGACTCTGCCCCCCCAGCGCAATTCCTACTAACCCTTTTTTGTGCATGCGTCCAACACCACGTTGCCTCCGATCCATCCAACAGCAGCCGAATGCATCTGTCGAGCCTCCGAGCCACCCGCAGCACCGAGCCCCAAGTGAGCCATAGGCCCCAGAGCCACCCTCAGCGCCTAGCCCCGACTGGGCCCCGAGCCACCCACAGCGCCGCAAGCATCTGCTTGGGGGGTGGGAGAGAGCGGGGTGGCAGAGAGAGCAAGAAGCAGGGCAGCGGGGAGAGCAAGAAGCGGGGAAAGAGCTTGGGGGGGAGAAAGGGCTTGGGGAAGGAGAGAGAAAGAGCTTGGGGAGAGAGAGAGAGCGAGCTTCGTGGGAGAGAGAGAGCCTGGAGGTGGGGGGGGGGGTGGGTGGTGAGAGAGAGAGAGAGAGAGCTTGGGGGAGAGCATGGGGCGGGGGAGTGAGAGAAATCCTGGGGGGGAGAGAGAGAGAGACTGGGGGAGAGAGCTTGGTGGGAGCAAGAGAGAGAGAGAGCTCAGGCGGGGGGAGAGAGAGACAGAGCTTTGGGGGGGGCGGGAGTAGAGAGAGAGAGAAAGCCTGGGAGAGAGAGCTTGGGGGGAGAGAGAGAGCCTGGCAGAGAGAGAGCTTGGGGGGAGAGAGAGAGAGCCTGGGAGGGGGAAGGGAGAGAGTTTGGGGTGGGGGGGGAGAGAGAGAGCCTGGGATGGGAGAGAGAGAGTTTGGGGTGGGGCGGGAGAGAGACACAGGTGGGCGGGGGGGAGGGGGGAGTGGGTGGGGTTCGGAGGGGAGAGAGGGAACTTGGAGAAGACGGGTCACGTTCTTCCAACCCTCTGGTGCGTGCAAGCTCGGTACGTGTGTTACAAGGGACATCGTTGGGTTGCATGAAATCCAGAAATCACAACACTGTCACTATTCACTTCACACCCAATAAACCTGTTAACAATCCGCACATAATGCCCCATCTGTGCAGAGGGCGGGGGGGGGGGGGAGTGGTGGCGGGGCAGTGGGGAGGAGGGGGTTAAGGTCTTGCACTTGGGTAAGGGACTTTCGCTGGGAGAGGCAGCAATTGCACTGGTATAAGGAACTTCAGCTGGGGGAGGAGTGCACATGTGCTGGGGTAAAAATTTTCAGCTGGCGGAGGGATGCACTTACCTGGGGTAATGGACTTCGGCTGAAACTTGGTGGCTTTTGGGGAGATCTATCCTATGTGGCTTCTGAAGTCAAAATGGATCGAATTACAAATTGGAAAGTCAATCAGAACTTGGGCTGGACAGTTCCAGTTACACATTCCAGAGGAACTTCAGGGTGTGGCTTATCCTCCAAGGGGACCAATCAGCAATCAGTCATATGAAAATGGAGAGCCAATCAGAGAAATGGCTGCCTTTTAGTTAGTACAAATAGATGCAGCCTAAATATATTCAAAGATCCAGCTTCCACAGCTCTCTGGGGTAGAGAATTCCAAAGTTTCATGACCCTCTGAGAGAAGAAATTCATTTGCTATGTTCTTGCCCACTCACTTAGCCTGTCTATATCCCTTTGAAGCCTCTTTGCATCCTCTTCACAACTTACATTTCCACCTAACTTTGTATCATCAGCAAACTTGGATATATTACATTTGGTCCCTGCATCCAAATCGTTGATATAGATTGTGAATAGCTGGGCCCAAGCACTTCACTAGTTACAACATGCCAACCCGAAAATGACCCGTTTACTCCTACTCTGTTTTCTGTCCATTAACCAATGCTCAATCCATGTTAGTATATTACCCCCAATCCCATGAGCCCTAATTTTGTTTAATAACCTCTTGTGTGGCACCTTATCGAATGCCTTCTGAAAATCCAAATACACCACATCCACTTGTTCCCCCTTATCTATTCTGCTAGTTACAACCTCAAAAATCTCGAACAGATTTGTCAAACTTGATTTCCCTTTCATAAATCCATGTTGACTCTGCTCATTCCTATTATTATTTTCTAAGTGCCCTGTTACAATGTCCTTAATAATAGATTCTAGCATTTTCCCTACTACTGATGTCAGGCTAACTGGTCTGCAGTTCCTGTTTTCTCTCTCCCTCCTTTCTTAAATTTGCTATCTTCCAATCTGTGGGAACCATTCTAAAATCTATGGAATTTTGGAAGATGACAACCAATGCAGCCACTATCTCTATGGCCAGCTCTTTCAAAACCCTAGGATTTAGGCCACCAGGTCCAGGGTAATTATCGGCTTTCAGTCCCATTAATTTCTCCAGTACCCCTGTACTATTTTTTTTACCAATACTAACTTCTTTCAGTTCCTTATTCTCGCTAGACCCTTGGTTCTCCACTATTTCTGGAAGTTTTTTTTGCATCTTCTTCAGTGAAGACAGACACAAAGGGGGAAAAATTGATTATCGACCATTTTGAGGTGATAACATCGCTTGGGCGCTAATTTTAGCGGTGGGCGATAATTAGCGCTGGTGATCACGAAATTGATTTTTACCACTTTAAGAGGGGATTGCAGTGCTAAATCAAGTGCCACATATTTCCCTTAGGGCGATAGTATCACCATGCACAGCGCTACCCTTAGTGCTAATCAATTTCAGCTGTGCTCATGTCCAGTCTCATCAGACATTCAGACATGCTGGCTCCAACTGGATCTTTAAGGGGAGGGGCTATGATGCCAGACAGCCTCAAACTCACATTCCATCTCTGCTCTTGGTGTTGAAGGAGCAACATAGCTGCTCAGGGACAAAGATTCTGCGCCATGCGCTTTAGCGACGACACCCTTCAGGCTCTTGTGGAGGTGGTGGAGAGGCGATGGGCCTCCATGTTTCCTGAGACTAGCAGGAGGCCATTGCCAGCCACCTACAGGCACCTATGGAGGGAGGTAGCACAAAATGTGTCTGCCAGGAGCGCGGTAGACAGGACAGCGATGCAATGTCACAAGAAGTCCAATGACCTCACTTGGATGGTCAGGGTGTGTACATTCTTCCACAACCTCTGTATGCCACAATGTCAAGGCAATTATTTGTAGACACTGTAGAAACTGCTGCATCCCAGCACTCACGCACAATGTGTCCACCTACTAAAAGTCACATCCACATCTCAGCACTTGCATACATTAACAGCTATTCGAGTACGGTATGCACATATAACTGCACAGTCACTTAAAGGCTTTTTTTTCTCTTGCAGGCCTTCCTGGCGCATAATAGACGTGAGAAAGAAAGGACAGGAGGCGGTGAGGCACACCTGAGGCCCCTCACTAACCTGGAACAAAGAGTCCAGGAGATCATCGGCCCACAAGTCATAGGAGCTGCAGCACGTGGCCACGCTGACTCCCATGGGGACAGTACTGGTATGGTCCTCACCTTTCTGTCTTCTCTCATGCCACTTCTCCCTCAAATATCAAGCCTTTCCCATTTTGCATTAAAATGCAGTGTCTCCATTCCTTGCTCCCTTCCTGCCCCCCTTCCCCTGAACTTAACCACACTCTTGTGCCTTTATGCTTTCAGATGATGAGCCAGCACAGCAGCAGCCTGTCCCTTGCCTGCCAGTGAGAGTGACGAGGGAGACGAAAACGAAGGACAGGAGACACCAGCTCAGATACAGTCACCTCAGCAAGCTACCCCCAACTCTGGGGAGACGATGTCAGTGGAGGAGGCATTGTTCCTGGGCTTTGATGAGGATGATGTTCCAGAATCCAGCGACATGCAGCAACACTACAGGGCAAGAGAAGCTCGAGGGCCTGCTTCCCAGAGTGTGAGTTCGCGCCTGAGATCTACTCAGCAGGATTCAGATGAGGACTTCGACGTGGAGGCTATGGCCAGATGGATAGCGGACATGCACAGCAAGTTTATGGGTGCTATGGCAAGGGTGCCCGAGAGCATGGACGCACTTGCTAGGAGTTTGGAGGACTCCGCCTCCAGCATTGCGCGTGTCTCCCAGCACACCTTCGAGCCCATCCTTGGCAGCTTCCAAAGGATGGTGGACTTGCAGAGAGATGGTGGGGACCCGGACCTCATGCCGCATGTCATGGGTGAGGTGGCAGCAGCTATATCAGCACAGGCCGAAGTCATGCATGGTTTACTGCTGTAATGGAGTCGGTGGTTGGTGGTGTACAATCACAGTCTGGTCTCATGCAGATTCAGTCTGCTCTCATGCAGATTCAGTCTGCTCTCATGCAGATTCAGTCTGCTCTCATGCAGACTGAGATTGATGCCACGCTAGCACTGACTGCTACCATAATCTCTGGGTTCCCTGCAGTCCAATGGGGATCTCACAGTGCCGCAGCAGGTCAGCAATCTGTTCTCCAGCAGATTGCTCTGGACGCTGAGGCGCTGCCCCGAGGGAGTGGCAGTGTGTTGGTTGAAATGGAAGGTGCTGTCCTCTCTCAGGATGACAGCATTCTGGCTCCCACCACTGCCACTTCGTCATTGCGCTTGGTGCTGTCTGCACCCCAGCCATCCGAGACTGCTGTCGCTCAGCCTGAGGTGGTGCAGTCTGCAGCCGGGCCTTCCAGGCCTAGAGCTGGTCGAGGGCGTCCTGCAAGACCATCTGCAGTCTCTGTGCGGCAGAGTGGGGAGCCAGCTACCAGCCTTTCTGCAGGCACTGAGGCCCCATTAAGGAGGAACAGGAGGGCAGGGAGGGGGGAGAAGGGAGCGGGAGGGAAATATGGCAAAAAAGGGAAGTAACCTACTTTTGTTGAGATGGCCAGATGATTATTTTGTAAATATATTCTTGATGCTGGTTGTGAGTTATTATTTTTGATGGTTGTTTGGACAAATTTATTGTTGTTGTTGTTGGTTGTGGATACCTTTGGGTGATGTTTGTAATAAATGGGTCATTTTAAAGTTCATATTTCGTCCTGTTTTCCATTTGCGGGTGATCAGCTCTGCACTGTGCACATAGCCCTTCATTGATGCAGCCCAATCGCCATGTGATATGTGCTTTAGTGAAAATGCTGCATAATGAGGCGTTGATGCACCGCCCTTGCAGAAGCAACATCAGCACGCTACATCCTCCTTTGCTGCTCCTCTTCCTCCTCCTCCTCCTTCCTCCGCGTCCTCGTCCTGAGGTGGACCTGCATTCTCTGGTGGCAATGGCTGGGCCCTCTCAGTGGCCAGCATACAGCACACAACAACGAAAGGGAGACTCGATCAGGGGAATACTGTAGGGCTCCACCAGAGTGGTCAAGGCATTGGAACCGTTGTTTGAGCACCCTGATAGTCTGTTCGATGAGGTTCCTGGTGGTGGCATGGCTCTCATTATATGTGTGCTCAGCACGAGTGTTGGGGTTGCGGAGGGGTGTCATCAACCAGGTGGCGAGTGCATAATCACTGTCCCTGAGCAGCCATCCGCGAGCTCCATGCGGTGGTTGGAAGAGTCGTGAGACAGTGGTCTGTCGCAGGATGAATGAATCGTGGGTTCTGCCAGGATAAGACATAAGACATGACATAAGAAATAGGAGCCATTTGGCCCCTTGAGCCTGCTCCGCCATTCAATATCATGACTGATCTGATCTTGGTCTCAACTCCACTTTCCTGGCCACTCCCCATAACCCTTGACACCCCTATCATTCAAAAATCTGTCTATCTCCACCTTAAATATATTCAATGACCCAGCCTCAACAGCTCTCTGGGGCAGAGAATTACAAAGATTCACGACCCTCTGAGAGAAGAAATTCCTCCTCCTCTCCATTTTAAATGTACAACCCCTTATTCTGAGACTATGGCCCCCTAGTTCCAGATTCCCCCATGAGGGGAAACATCGTTTCTGCATTTACTCTGTCAAGCCCCCTCAGAATCAATAAGATCACCTCTCATTCTTCTAAACTCCAATGAGTATAGGCCCAACCTGCTCAACCTTTCTTCATAAGACAACCCCTTCATCTCTGGAATCAACCTCGTGAACCTTCTCTGGACTGCATCCAGTGCAAGTATATCTCTCCTTAAATAAGGAGACCAAAATATCAGGATAGTGGGTATTGACGGCGAGGATGAGCTGCCTATGGTCGCACACCAACTGAACATTCATAGAGTGGTAACGTTTGCGGCTAAGGAATACCTCTGCATTGTGATAAGCTACCTGCAATGCCACATGGGCGCAGTCAATGGCGCTGTGAACCATGGGGAAGCCTGCTATCCTTGCAAATCCACATGTGTGTTCCTGCTGCTTCTCCCTGGACATGCTCCACAAGACGTAGTCCCTTCTCCTGCTGTAAAGGGCGTCTGTTACATCCCGGATACAGCAATGGACTACAAACTGTCAAATGTTTGCTATATCCCCTGCTGTAGCCTGGAAGGAGCCACAAGTGTAGAAATTGCGAGCTACTGTGACCTTGACTGATAAGTCCTTACTATACAGTATAAATGCACACGAGGCCCATACTTGAGAGAAGGTCACTCTGTGACCAGTTACCTTTATTACCAAGACCTCAAGTGATGAAGGTGGGTGGAGCTTCTCCTTTTATACCTGAAAGTCCAGGTTAGGAGTGTCTCCCACAAGTTCACCCCCCTGTGGTCAATGTTCTCAAGGTGTACAACTTAGGTCAGCTTATACTTGGGTTACAATGATAGTTGAATACATGACATCACCCCCCCCCCCCACCCCCCCAAAAAAAGTCTTATTGGGATCACAGGTTAAGTCTCTCTGAGAGCAGGAGTGCAGGAAATGGAACGGACATGGTTGAATATCCTGTCAACCAAGGGAGTCCTCGGTTGAGGATAAAGGAAGACATTTGTGTGGAAGGTGGCATCGGAGACAGAGAAACTAGGAAAATGGAAGAGTCCTTACAGGAAGCAGGATAGGAGGAAATGTAATAAGGATAGTTCTGGGTTTATTTAAGGGATTCAAGCTTAGAGCCGTGACAGAAAAATATGAAGGAAAAGAAGTAGTGATAGGTTGGGGATAGGTGAGGAGGGGGGCCAAATAGCCACTAGACTGAAATCAAAGGAAGTAATGACTTGGCAACATAAAATGGAAGAGACAGAGAGCCTAAGAGGATCAAAGAGAAAAAAGATGGGAGCTAGAAGTAATTCAGATCACTCAGGCATGGCAGAGATTAGGAGACACATCCTGGTTGTAAATAGAGTACCTTCCCCTTACTCCAGGTGCCTTGTATCAGATGGATCAAAAATTGTTACACTCTGTACGCTTGGTACCCGAATGTTACAATAAAATGTTACAATATTTAAATAACTAACTGTTAGTCCATAAGTTCTGAACTTCGCTATATCAACAACCTCACCAAACACTAAAATACTCCACAAAGCAAGGCTCACAAATACAACAGACGTTGACCATTTTTTTTAACTGAGTCCCGATGATTTACTGAGTAAAGGCATCGATTGCTGGTCTGTGTTGATTCCACAATGGTTGATTGGGTAAATGCACCAATCCCTGGCTCATGCAGATTCCACAATAGTTTACTGGATAACGTCATCAATCCCTGGTCAAGGCTGAGTCTTCGATGGTTTAGTGACTAAATAGTTATGGTATATGTGAGTGTCTCTAATCCTTTCCTGGATTCTTGCACACTGTCTAACAGTCTCACTGTAATTCACCCTTAAGATTCCAGAATTAACCTTTCTCAGCTGTTGGTCTAAGTTACCCTAAGAGTGGGATTGGTAGTTGTAGGGATTGGTTTAAACTGAGCTCATATTCTATAGGACACAATTGGATTCCTGTGCTTTGAGGTGAAAGACGTATTGTGGATTGTGTTATCTGTGGAGGCCGGAGGCTTGAGATTAGTAGTGTAGCTGTGCAAATGGATGAATGTTATGCAGTTTCTTTTGAATATCTTTGGAACCATAGTATTGTTTTTGAGATGTTTTTCTCAATAGATTAATTGGATGGAGTACAGTCCATGAGAGAGTAGGATCGATGCAAACAGCAGCTTTTATGCTTCAACTGGTCCTTTCCCATTTAATGGCTTCTTGTACTCTTGCAAACAATAAAGTGACATGACACATGCACTCAAAGCTAGTAAATAAAATGTACAAAATTGTTACAATTATTGTTTGTGCGCAGATCATCTCTAGTGCAAATTTTGAAAACAAAGATTATCCCAAGAGTCGCATACAGTAGGTTGTTACTAACTCTTCAGTCATTCTATCATGTTAAAAGTCAAGTGATTCAACTAATGGGAGCCTAACTAGTATTTTGGGTTTTATCAGCATTGCATGAGCAAAATTTTGTCAATTTTTAATAATTCTCATACATCAAATACATTTTATTCACTCAATTGTAACTATTAGATATGGAGCTGGGCGATTTGGAATGTTAATGGGAAATTGTTGCTTGAATTCCCTAGCAGTTCACACAATGATGACAGAATAATTCTCTGGAGAAGAGAGGAACAATAGATGGAATAATCATCAGACTGTTTATGTTTGCATGTTACCTTAGCTTTGAGACAATGAGAATAATTAGGTCTGCTTCTAAGCATTTTTTGCCTTTGTAATAAAATGGCTTTCATTCAATGTACCCAAAAGGAGGCTTAGCTAAATCGGTGTCATTATTTGCAACAACTTTTTGGGTAATTCTGTGCATGCACGCGTTGGACTCTGCCCCTTTTTTGTGCTTACACGCTTGATCCGGTCGCGCATGCTCAGAGCAACATACAAGAAAGCCGGAAGTGGGGCCAAACCACGAACCGCGTGGAGCTTATTGCCACTGGAGCTGCTTCTAGGGCTTTTGGATTATGTTCAGGACTTTTACCTAAAGTATCGCTGTGATTATCAACACAAACATTTTCACGGCCTTCTGTGGGAGAGAAAACATCAGAGGTGGGAGAGAGAGAGAGAGAGAGAGAGAGAGAGATGGGGGGGAAGAGAGAGAGTGGGGAGCAAGAGAGACTGAGGGAGCAAGAGAGACGGGGAAGAGAGAGAGAAAGACTGGGGGGGGGGGAGAGAGACAGACTTGGGGGGAGAGCAACTCGGGAGGGAGAGAGAGATGGGGAGAGAGAGAGAGAGTGGGGAGCAAGAGAGACTGGGGTGAGAGATGGGGAGAGAGAGACTGGGGAGAGAGAGTGAGAGACTGGGGTAGAGAGAGTGAGAGATTGGGGGGGAGAGAGAGACTGGGGAGAGAGAGAGTGCGAGACTGGGGAGAGAGAGTGAGAGATTGGGGGGGGGAGAAAGTGAGAGTCTGGGGGGGGGAGAGAGATAGACTGGGGAGAAAGAGTGAGACTGGGAAGAATGAGAGAGAGAGAGACTGGAGGGATAGAGAGAGACTGGGGGGTGAGAGCAAGACTGTGGGGGGAGAGAGAGAGAGACTGGGGAAGAGAGAGAGAGAGAGAGACTGGGGAGAGAGAGAATGAGAGACTGGGGAGAGAGAGTGAGAGATTGTGGGGGAGAGAGATAGACTCGGGGGAGGGAGAGAGAGACTGGGGGCAGAGAGAGAGAGAGAGAGACTGGGAAAGAGAGAGAGAGACTGGGGAGAGGGGAAGAGAGAGACTGGGGGAGAGAGAGCGAGAGACTAGGAGGAGAGAGAGACTGGGGAGAGAGAGCGACTGGGAGAGAGAGAGAGAGTGGGGCAGAGAGAGAGAGAGACTGGTGGGGAGAGAGGGGGGCAGAGACAGAGAGGGAGGCTGCGGGAGAGAGATACTGAAGAGAGAGAAATACTGGGGAGAGAGAGAGAGAGAGAGATTGGGGGAGAGAGAGGGAATGGGACAGAGAGAGAGAGAGACTGGGGAAGAGAGAGAGAGAGACTGGGGGAGAGAGAGAGAGAGGGGCAGAGAGAGACAGAGGGACTGGAGGGAGAGCAGACTGGAGAGAGAGAGAGACTGGGGTAGAGAGAGAGACTGGCAGGGAAAGAGAGAGGGGGGCAGAGACAGAGAGAGAGACTGCGGGAGAGAGATACTGAGGAGAGAGAGATACTGGGGAGGGAGAGAGAGAGAGAGAGAGACCGGGAGAGAGAGAGGGAATGGGACAGAGACTGGGGGGGAGAGAGAGTGGGGCAGGGAGAGAGAGGGACTGGAGGAGAAAGAGAGAGTGGGGCAGAGAGAGACAGAGAGACTGGAGGAGAGAGAAGGGGACGGGGAGAGAGGATTGGTGGAGATAGAGAGAGGGAACTCAGGGAAGATGGTTCACATTCTTCCAACCACACCACCTTTACACCCTCACCACCTTCTCCCTCTCCTCCCCTACACCTCGTTGATTTCTCGGAAAGCTCGGTGCGTGTGTGACAAGGGACATCATTGGAGTGGATGGGGCAGGAACTTGGGCTGGGGGGATCATGAACTTGGGCTGTGGAGGGTCAAGAACTTGGGCTAGGATGGGGCAGGAACTTAGGCTGGAGGGATTGAGGGGCTAGATGGCCTACTCCTATTCCTAATTCTTATGTTCTTATTATGAACTTGGGCTGTGGAGGGTCAGGAACTTGGGCAGGGATGGGGCAGAAATTTGAGATGGGAGGGTTCGGAACCTGGGCTGGGATGGAGCAGGAATTTGAATTGGGTGAGTCAGGAACTTGGGCTGGGGAGGATCAGGAACCTTGGCTGGGATGGAGCAGGAACTTGGGATGGGGCAGGAACTTGGGTGGGTGATGGGGGGAGGAGAGGTCTTAACCTGTGAGAGTGAGCTCTCTTCTATCTGGAGTCGGCAGTCAAAGTGGCTCAAATTACACTTTGCAAAATCACTGATTATGTAGGCAGGGCGGTTCTAATTACACATTCCAGAAAAACTGCTGGGTGTGTCTTATCTTCCAAGAGGACCAATCAGCAATCAGGTCAGGTGATCAAAGGGACCCAATCAGAGCATTTTTCTGTTGCAAGTAAACGAGTCTTTGCTAAATAGGCACATAGGTAGAGTTAACTGTTACATCAAAGCAGAGGCAATTAATTCAAGGTAACAGTTCAGCCGGCCAATCTCCTCTGCAAACAGATTTGGTGACAGTACTTCTCTATCTATTTCTCTTCCTGTATCTCTTTCTCACACTCTATCTCATGTCAGGCACAGATATGAATACATTGAGCCTGTAACATACATAAGTAATTAGTTTAGGAACATCTAGCTTGAAAGTGAGATTTCACCGAGAACAGTAGCTGAGTCATGCATTTTATTATTTTTATGGTACAAGGAACTGTGAAAACTAAATGGCTTTAGCTATGAAAATGATTCTGTTCTCATGCTTCATATAAAATAAATCAGTTTGTTGGCAGGAGTGATTTTTAGTCTGCCTTCTCTAGGCAAGACATCATCATCATAGGCAGTCTCTCGGAGTCGAGGATGACTTGCTTGCACTCTAAAAGTGAAGAGTCGAATGCGGGACCTACAGTCTCTGTCACAGGTGGGGCAGAGAGTGGTTGAAGGAAAGGGTGGGTGGAGAGCTTGGGTGCACACTCCTTCCGCTGCCCGTGCTTCGTTTTCTGCATGCTCTCTGCGACAGGACACAAAGTGCTCAGCGCCCTCCCGGATGCTTTTCCTCCACTTAGGGCAGTCGTGGGCCAGGGATTCCCAGGTACTGGTGAGGTTGTTGCATTTTATCAAGGAGGCTTTGAAGGTGTCCTTGAAGCGTTTCCTCTTCCCACATGGGGCTCGCGTGCCATGTCGAAGCTCCACATAGAGCACTTGCTTTGGGAGTCTCGTGTCGGGCATGTGGACCATGTGACCCGCCCAATGGAGCTGATCGAGCGTGGTCAGTGCTTCGAAGCTGCGGATGTTGGCCTGAGCGAGAACACTGACATTGGTGCGTCTATCCTGCCAATGGATTTGCAGGATCTTGCGGAGGCTGTGCTAGTGGCACTTCTCCAGCGTTTTGAGGTGACTGCTGTATATAGTCCACAGCTCTGAGCAATTATAGGAGGGTGGGTGTCACTACTGCTCTGTAGACCATAAGCTTGGTGCCAGATTTGAAGTCCTGGTCTTCAAACATTCTCTTCCTCAGGTGACTGAAGGCTGCACTGGCAAACTGAAGGCGGTGTTGGACCTCATCATCAATGTCTACTCTTGCTGACAGTAGGCTGTCGAAGTGTGGAAAATGATCCACATTGTCCAAGGCCTCGTCATGGATTTTGATAATCGGAGGGCAGTGCTGTGTGGTGGGGTCAAGTTGGTAGAGGACCTTTGTCCTACAGATGTTTAGCTAAGGCCCATGCTCTCGTACGCCTCAGTGAAGGTGTTGACGATGGCATGGAGTTCAGCTTCTGATTGTGTGCCGACACAAGCATCGTCTACATTCTGTAGTTCAATGACAGAGGATGGGATGACCCTTGGATCTGACCTGGAGGCGGCGAAGGTTGAACAGATTCCCATTTGTTCTATAATTTAGCTCCACTCTAGCAGGGAGCTTGCTAAGGGTGAGATGAAGCATTGCAGCAAGGAAGATCGAGAAGACCATTGGTGCGATGACGCAGCCTTGCTTGACCCCGGTCCGGACATGGATTTGGTCTGTGGTGGATCCACTGGTCAGGATCACAGATTGCATGGCATCGTGGAGAGACGGAGGATGGTGACAAACTTTTGAGGGCCGAAGTGGAGAAGAGAGCCGAAACGGAGGAGGATGCTCTATAATCCCTCATGGTTGACAGTGTCAAAGGCCTTTGTGAGGTCAAAGAAGGTCACGTACAAGGTATTATGTATTTAACCCCTTGTAACCTGTATGACACCTGACCACCAGAGGGCCCACCTGTTGGAGTCTCAAGGGATGCTGGGATCCCTTGGGAGCATGGTATATAAGCAGGCCACCCACGAGGTACCTGCACTCTGGAGTCTTATAAAGGAACTAAGGTCACACTTGCTCATTTTGCACAGTACTCAGTTTCATCCTTTATTATGAGTGTACCACAAGGGTTGGTGCTGTTCTCTGCATTTCTCTTGTAGTTGTCGTGCGGGGAAGATCATGTTCGTTGTACCCCTTAGTGAATGGAATCTGCATTACAACTCTGGGAGGAGCTCTTCAGCCACAGGGAGAAGATGATTGAGGAGGATTCTTGCGATGACTTGCACCCTGGCACATGCAAGATTGCTGTATACGCAATTGGGGTTCTATGTTATGACCATGCTATATTAACTGGATATTGATCAATAAAGGTACGCTCCAGATTGTTGGGGTCTGAGCTTTGATTACAGGAGTAACCAATGATCCTGAACCCAAAGGATATCTTGTGCCATCATTGAGGAGTACATGCATTGGGGCCCTTTTTGTGAATGAGAGTGATTGTAGCAGAGTTGAGGTGATCTCGTGGAGTGCCAATTTCCAGTGTATGGTGGAAGTGATTTAGTAGCTTTAGCAGCTAGAGCTTTAGTGGGTTTTTTTTAAATTCAGCTGGGAATCTATCCTGTCCTGGGGCTTTATTTTAATTTTAATTTTTACTTTTATTTTTTAAACCTGGAAAAAAAATTTAAATGAAAATAATACTCACTATATAGTATTTTCTCGAGCATCAAAAAGTCCACTAAATTTCCCAGCGATGACTTAACTTACTGAGATGACTCATTTGTCATGTTGCAGTTATGGAAATATCCTAGAACTGTCAGATCCCAAAATTAATGGGTACGCAACCTGAGCGAGGGGTAGGTGTGGGATTTGGGCTGGTATAGAACGGATCGCTTTGTTAAATGTTGAAAAATTTCATTGAGTGTGAGAGTGGCCACGTTTACTGTCCATGCTCTTACATGCTTATGCCATAAGAAAAGGTGGGACTAGCAGGATAATTACCAACAATCCATCCAATTCCACCTCCTTTGCTCCCAATGTATGAGGCATGCATATATGCAGGCCAGGGCAATATTCTGGCAGAACTGAGACAGTATAAATACCAGTTTCCAATGACAACTGATCACAGAATGATTAATTGCCTTAAGGAAATTGACAGCATTAAAATAGAGGGGGTGAAATTGCCCTGCACCCCGATTGGGGATGGTAACCAGCTGGGGCCGGGACTTTCTGTGCAGCTGAATTGGACTTACCGCCCTCAAAGGCAGTGGGGTGCAATCTCGTGTGATCCACTTCCTTTAGGGATGAGTCCCAGGCACTATGCAGATGCTCCGCCTAATGCTCATATGCTTCAATTCCCCTCCCCTTTGGGGAGGGCCGCTGTGCACTCTGCAAGGCCTCTGGTGGCCTCCAATAGGCCACTAGGGCAGTATGGGATCAGGTCTGCAGCCTGGCACCCAAAACAGAATGCCGGGCTGCATGATGGCGGCCTGGACTACACTATGTATCACATACTGGAGCCGACCCAAGAGTCGGCAAACCAGTAAAGATGGCGGCGCGGGCTGTTGGTTCCCTCCCCTTTAAATTCCACCCCGTTAGCAGATGTCGGCCAGCTTCACGAACCACGAAGTTGGTGTTGACACCCGCTCGTGCTAACCTCATGGGCCACGGGGAAATTTCTCCTACAGAGCATTAAGGGGTCGGCACTGGGTGCTGAGAGGTCGCCGCGTACAGCGATGATGTCATCGCTGGTTGCGATGCGGCCCGGGGCGCTACCCAGGGCACCTCTGCAAACTCCCAGACAATTTCCCGGGAGCTGGTAACGCCCCACCCCACCCCCCCCCCCCCCGGGCGAAAAGTCTCTTCTGCCCCAGAGGCACTAACGTGTCTCTAAAAAGGGGAATTTCACCCCCAGATTATTTAACAACAAATCTAATGATCCTGGACCAGAATGGATAACCATGGTAGAGGAAAGATGCCATTCAAAGTCCTGGCTCCACATGGGACGGATGCCAGGAAAATGCTGGAAATGGCTCTGACAATGACCGCCACCCCCCAGCACTGCCTTTATGCAAGTAATCTTGTCCTCAGGAACTGGAATGTAACAGGGCTACGGCAGACTGGTAGGAAGATGTGCTGGCTCACCACGCTTCCAGCAACAGAATGAGGCTCCTGAAAATTAGGGGCTTTTTATAGTTTCTTGTATATTTTCTTAAATAATGTCGGTCATGGCTTCGTTGGTAGCACTCTTGCCTCTGAGTCAGAAGGTTGTGGGTTCCAAGTCCCACTCCAGACCTTGAGCAAAAATTCTAGGCTGGCGCTAATGCAGTACTGAGGGAGTGCTGCACTGTCGGAGGTTCCATCTTTCGGATGAGACATTAAACCAAGTCTGCTCTCTCAGGTGGATGTAAAAGATCCCATGGCACTATTTCGAAGAAGAGGATCAATGAGTTAACCCTGATATCCTGGCCAATATTTATCCCTCAATCAATATCACTAAAAAACAGATTATCTGGTCACTATCACATTGCTGTTTGTGGGAGCTTGCTGCCCACAAATTGGCTGCCGTGTTTCCTACATTACAACAATGACTACACTTCAAGAGTAGTTCATTAGCTGCAAAGCACTTTGAGACTGTTTGAGTTCTTGAAAGGCACTATATAAATGCAAGTCTTTCTTTAAAGCTTACTGCTTACAGCTTACAGAGTCTTACTGCTGTTCTGATACCTAACATATATGATCATAATACCAAAAGGGATACAATATCACCTTTTTAAACTTTTTTTCACTATGAAAAATGCCTTGGGACATTTCCTACATTAAAGGCACAGAAAATGTCAGTTGTTACTGTTGTTGCTGGGTGATTTTAGAAAAAAATTATTTTGGCAGCTGTATCACGTGTCCTGAGCATATTTAAAACAGATTAAAATAATTCTCACCAAGAATCCCGACTTCCCTTCTGAACTGGGAGGAAAATTTCCCCAGCAGTAAAATTATTTATTATCACCATTAAAGGCTTATCAATATGAACACATCTAAATGATTATACTCCTAATCTAAATTCTCAAATTCTGGACAGTCAGCTGAACGGTGAATGGGATAAAAGAGAATGCATTAAAACAGCACTATCGTCTTTGACAATATGTTGATAACATCTTAGAATATTGGACCTCATCAGTCTGGCTGCCCATGTAGATCAAACTGATAATAGGTGGTTAAATCTTCAGATCTAGTTATCTGTTGACAAGCAGTGATGTATTAAAAAAATTGTATGGTAAATTTGTATTTATTATTATGAATGCAGCATTTTCTTTATATTAAATGACAAATGTTTACTTCTCACTGGTGTAACCTTTCAATTCTTTCAACATGTCAGCATCGGGGAAGTGAAGAAATTCTAGTCTGAGCAGTCAGATATTATTTCGGCTAACCTTGGTTATCCTGAGGCAAACTGAGAGTGGAATTATATACCACCTGCCATTCAAACAGTTAATAGTCATGTGAATTCTCCTTCCCTACTGTCTTTCTATCATTCTTTCTAAGTAAATTGAGCCAAGGTATTGTATAACTGTGTAACTCCATGAAATGCTTCAGGTTTCACCAGGCCTTTCTGACATTCAAATCCTGGCTGTAACCTGATTGAAAAGTGAAGAACCGAGACCCAAAAGCTGGTTTATTGGCTATCCTTACCTCACACAATAATAACCCATGGCTCATGCTCAGAAATAAAGTCAGAGGCCAGGTTTTATCATGTAAAGTTACCTTCATACGGTTCGAATAATCGAAGTGCAGCAATGAGGGCAAATCCAGGACCGAAACCTAAGCAAAACTGAATATGCTTGTGTCAATCCCAAGTTTTACTAAAATTAGGGGCTCAATTTTGCCCAAGCCTGTTTTCTGGCTTATTGCCAGAGTTACGCCCGTTTTTCTAGGCCAGAAATGCGCCGGAAATAATTTGCCAAAGTTTCCCCGATATATAATTCGAATTTGGCGCTGCGCAGTGTGTCCAGTCGCCTTGGGGGGGGGGGTGGAGCCTGCTGTCTCCGTCGAAAAACGATGCCGCTCCTTCTGCACATGCGTGGACAAAAAAGTTACGGTATCTGACATCATTGCAATGGACGCACATGCTCAGTGCAGCGCCGAGTTGGCAATCGGCCATTTTTAAAGAGCTAGTTGTGTGTGTGAGAAGCAGTGCTGTGTGAGAGCATTGGAAAAATCGCAGCTGGAGCAGTACAAGATGCAACGCGGTGCAAGGATCAAGAATTTTATACAGGATGAAGTGGAGGCAGTAGTTACTGTGATTGAGAACAGATGGCAGGAGCTGGACACCAGCAGAGGTCACATAAAAGTTCCACCCAAAGAAATGAAGAAAGTTGCAGAAGATTGCAATGGTGACCACCACGAGATCTGGAGGCCAGTGTAAAAAGAAGTGATAGGACCTTGGTCAAGTAGCTAGTGTAAATAATATTTTCATTTATTCTCTGGAATTATACTTGTAAATGTGACCATCTGTATATCCCATCCAGCAGAAAGCCACCCACTTTAAAAAGTTAGGTTTTCATCTTTGCAGAGGAAGGTTGCACATAATAAAAGGAAAAGAACTCGAACAGGAGGAGGCCTGGCAAATCTGCACCCACTGACACCCTTAGAAGAGAGGGTCGCTGCTTTGATGGGTCCTGCCTGGAGAAAAGCAATCACCACTGTACAAGCTGGGCCCACACTCAAGAGAGAGAGGCTAAGTCCTGCAAATTCATTGTGGTCCTTCAAATCAGCCTGCTGCCTGGCCTGCGATGTGTGAGCCTACTCATGCCACCCACCCTGTCCCCTCCTCTGCTGCTAACCATTTGACTGTTCTGTTATATTTTGCAGAACTTGAGGCCAACCCTGATGATTCAGAAAACGATTCAGATGAGTATGAGCCTGAAGAGGAGAACATCTTCCAATCCAACCCTCCAGACCAAGAACATGGGGGTGAGGGGGAGGGGATGGAGCTGGATGATGCCGCCATTGTTGTACTGATTTTGGAGGAGGTGCCGCTCATTGCGGTGACAGCCCCTTCTGTGACTAGTGGTTTGAGTGTTGGTGAGACATTCCATGGTTTCACACCTTCCGAGGTTGCGGGTCTCAGTGCTGGGGTGCAGCGAGGCACTCCCAGGGCCCCACTGTCCCAGGCTGCAGGTTCCAGTGGTGGGGTGCGAACCACACCCATGGGGAGGAGGAGAAGGAGAGCTCGACCGCGCTCTCCTGAGGTGCAGGATCTAACAGATGTGGTTCAGATGATGCCATTGAGTGCGGAGAGCATTGACCTTACACGATCACTGCTGGACGTCATCAGTGGGGTGAGTGATGAGGTAGCAGGACTGTTGGGAGAAGTAACAGCAATGACACGAGAAATGGGAATGATGTTCTGGACCATCAGTGAGGGAATAATGGCCATGAGGGAGGGAATGTCAGAGGTAGCTGATGCGCTGTCAGTGACCACCAGGGAGGGAATGTCAGAGGTAGTGCAAACACTGTCACTGACCATGAGGGAGGGAATGTTGCAGGTTGTTGAGCCACTGTCAGGGCGCATGAGGGATGGCATGTTGGAGTTAGCTGCTGCAATAAGGGAACACGCCCAGACCCTGCGCCCATTGACAGAATCAACTGTCTCTCCCACTCCAACCCCCACAATAGCCTCTGAAGAGCCCAAAGCCGGGCCCTCCAACTTGCCGCCTGCCGCCGACGTCGCCCCCACCCCCCCACCTCCCCCCTCAACAGGTGCGCAGTACCCGAGATCTTTGAAAGAATAAGCTTGGTACAAGCCCAGAAACACTGCGCCAACGCCTGCGGGCAGGGGTGGTGGAGAGTACAAGACCGAGCACAGCGGGCGGTCTTAGAATAAGATGGAGGAGAGATGGGTGCAGCCTTTCTTTGCTGCTGTTGTTGTTATTATTATTGTTGTTATTGTTGTAACTGTTCTAAAGTTAAACGTTTTTTGTAAGTTATGTAAATTTACAAATTTAAAAGTTTGTAAGTGATCTTAAAGTTTTTAAATGATCTTAAAGAGTGATCTTAAAGTAAAGTTTGATACAAGAATAATTTTATTAAAGTTAATGTAAGTACAAAAGAACTGTTTGTTAAACTTTTGAATAAAATATATTTTACTTTAAAATTGAATCATTTACATTATTTGTTCCATTAACACAACACAACATTATGGAACAGCTCCAAACAGTAAACATGGTCCATGTGGAATAGTTCTCACTGAGCCCTCAGGCATCAGTAAAGCGTTCAAGGATGAGCTGCTGGCACAAGGCTCGAGCAATTGTTAAAGGGGCACGATGGCCCGCCCTCCTCCGCTGTCGTGCTCCTACCTCGGGCACTTGCATGGCTCCCTCATCCTCATCGTCCTTCTCCTGCTCATCATCTGCATCTTCCACATCATTATCATCAGCCACTCTCACCGCAGGTGGGTCTTTCACTACCAGCTGCTGCTGCCTCATGATGGCGAAGTTATGCAGCATGCAGTGCACAGCAGTGAACTGACCGACAATCTCAGGGGAATACAGCAAGTAGCCTCCGGAATGGTCCAGACATCGGAAGTGCTTTTTCAAGATGCCAATCGTCCTCCCAATGGTGCTGCGCATCGCAATGTGAGACATGTTGTATTGACGGTCAGCTTCCGTCCGGGTTACATGTAGGGGCGCCATGAGCCAGGTGGCGAGGCCGTACCCTTTCTCTCCCAGTAGCCAGCTCTGCCCTTCTGGCTGCTGCTGCTGAAACATGGCAGATATAATGCTGTCGTGTAGGATGAACACATCATGGGTGCTCCCAGGATATCTTGCATCGACTGACGATGAGGATGAGGAAGCCTGCAAGTGCCCGAGGCCGAAGCATGACGGCGGAGGAGGGCGGGCCATCGTGCTCCTTTAACAATTGCTCGAGCCTTGTGCCAGCAGCTCATCCGTGAACGCTTTACTGATGTCTGAGGGCTCAGCGACAACTATTCCACATGGACCATGTTTACTGTTTGGAGCTGTTCCATAATGTTGTGTTGTGTTAATGGAACAAATAATGTAAATGATTCAATTTTAAAGTAAATGTTGGTCCCTTAGAAGATGAAAAGGGGGATTTAATAATGGGAAATGTGGAAATGGCTGAGACCTTAAGCAATTATTTTGCTTCGGTCTTCACAGTGGAAGACACAAAAACCATGCCAAAAATTGCTGGCCATAGGAATGTGGGAAGGGAGGACCTTGAGATGATCACTTGATCACTAGGGGGGTAGTGCTGGACAGGCTAATGGGAATCAAGGTAGACAAGTCCCCTGGTCCTGATGAAATGCATCCCAGGGTATTAAAAGAGATGGCTGAAGTTATAGCAGATGCATTTGTTATAATCTACCAAAATTCTCTGGACTCTGGGGAGGTACCAGCGGATTGGAGAGCAGCTAATGTAACGCCTCTGTTTAAAAAAGGGGGCAGGCAAAAGGCAGGTAACTATAGGCCGGTTAGTTTAACATCTGTAGTGGGGAAAATGCTTGAAACTATCATTAAGGAAGAAATAGCGGAACATCTGGATAGGAATAGTGCAATCAAGCAGACGCAGCATGGATTCATGAAAAGGAAATCATGTTTAACTAACTTACTGGAATTCTTTGAGGATATAACTAGCGTGGTGGATAGAGGTGTACTGATGGATGTGGTGTATTTAGATTTTCAAAAGGCATTCGATAAGGTGCCACACAAAAGGTTATTGCAGAAGATAAAGGTACGCGGAGTCAGAGGAAATGTATTAGCATGGATAGAGAATTGGCTGGCGAACAGAAAGCAGAGAGTTGGGATAAATGGGTCCTTTTCCGGTTGGAAATCAGTGGTTATTGGTGTGCCACAGAGATCAGTGCTGGGACCACAACTGTTTACAATATACATAGATGACCTAGAGGAGGGGACAGAGTGTAGTGCAACAAAATTTGCAGATGACACTAAGATTAGTGGGAAAGCGGGTTGTGTAGAGGACTCGGAGAGATTGCAAGGAGATTTGGATGGGTTAAGCGAATGGGCTAAGGTTTGGCAGATGGAATACAATGTCGGAAAGTGTGAGGTCATCCACCTTGGGAAAAAAAACAGTAAAAGGGAATATTATTTGAATGGGGAGAAATTACAACATGCTGTGATGCAGAGGGACCTGGGGGTCCTTGTGCATGAAACTCTTTTTGGATCCTTGTGCATGAAACTCTTTTTGGAGTTCATCTGCAAAACAAAAAACATTAAACGGTGCCACCCAACCTGGGTGACACACCAGACATTTACAAGGCCCTTTTTTTTTTTCCCCTTTTTTTTTTGTGTTTTTCTTTTTTTGGTTTTTTTTTGGGCACTAAAATCACAATTTTCCCCAGTGCCCCCTATAAAAGGGAAGGGGGACACTAAAAGCACCGGCAATTAAAACAAATTAAACTTAAAAACGTAAAATCAAATTAAAATTTGGTTGCCGGGCGTGATGATGCACTCCAGTCCCTCCGGAGCCCACCTCTCGCGGAAGGCCGCGAGCGTACCGGTGGACACCGCGTGCTCCATCTCCAAGGACACCCTGGACCGGATGTAAGAGCGGAAGAGAGGCAGGCAGTCAGGTTGAACGACCCCCTCGACCGCCCGCTGCCTGGACCGGCTGATGGCACCCTTGGCCGTGCCCAGGAGCAGTCCTACGAGGAGGCCTTCGGACCTACCCGCTCCCCTCCGCACAGGGTGCCCAAAGATCAGGAGAGTGGGACTGAAGTGCAGCCAGAATTTCAGGAGCTGCAACCTTGTGCACTCAATAAAAACATGGAACACGGACTCCTCCAGACCGCAGAAATTGCAGGCGGCCTGGGAGTCCATGAACCGGCTTAAAAATTTATTGCACGGCACTGCTCCATGCACCGCCCTCCAGGCCAAGTCCCCGATGAATAGTGGGAGGACCCCTGCGTAGAGTGCCCTCCATCGGGGACCCCCGCCTCCTCCGGACGGCAGGATGGTACGCCATGGCGTGTCCGGACGGCCGGCGAGGATGGCAAAGTTGAGAGTGTGCAGGAGCAGCCCGTACAGGAAACCCCTCCGCGCGGAACTGAAATGCACGGAGGGGATTTCCCCGAGGCGGCTCAAGTTGTGAGGCGCCGGCCCCCGAGGGAGGTTCCGGGGTTTGGCGCCGATGAGGAATTCCGTCCGGACGGGGGTCAGTTCGGACGGGATCTCCCCACGTGCTTGAGCCTCCTCGATGCACCTAACGGAGTCAGGGCCCAGAGCTGTTTTTAGCGACTCGATGGCATCGGCTGCGTGGCGGACGTTGGCAGAATTTAGGCGCCGCGCCAGCGTATCTGGCGCCATCCAGCCCGCTCCTCCGCCATCGAGCAGGTCCCTGACCCTGGTCACCTCACCAGCCACAGCCCTCTCTTCCGACCGCCACATAAAACCTCGGTCGTGGAGGTACGGATTCCCGAGCAGCGGCTCCTGCAGGACAGCCGCCACTCCAGCCGGCGGAGAGCTGCGCTTGGTGGAGACTTTGTTCCAGACCCTGATGAGTTCCTTGTAAAAGACAGGCAGCTCCCGGAGGGCGGTCCTGACACCCCCCAAGTTCACAAACAGGAGCTGCGTGTCATAGTTGAGGTCGCGCTGCTGGCGGAAGAAATACCTCGCCAGAGCACACCACCTAGGAGGGGGCTCGACGTAAAGGTATCTCTGCAGGGTCTGAAGACGGAAAGTCGCGAGCTGGGCGCTGACGCACACCAACGACTGACCGCCCTCCTCAAGCGGGAGACTCAAGACCGCAGCAGAGACCCAGTGCTTCCTGTTGTTCCAGAAGAAGTCCACCAGCTTCTTCTGTATCTTGGCGACAAACGCAGGGGGAGGGGTCAAAGTGACCAGCCGGTACCACAACATTGCGGCCACCAGCTGGTTTATGACTAGCGCTCGACCCCTGTAGGACAGCACTCGGAGCAGTCCTGTCCAGCGCCCTAGGCGAGCGGCGACCTTGGCCTCCAGCTCCTGCCAGTTCGCCAGCCAGGCTCCCTCGTCGGGGCTAAGGTAGACTCCCAGATAGAGGAGATGGGTCGTGCTCCAGGCAAAAGGCCTGAGCTCCTCCGGCAGGGAGTCCACCCGCCACTGACCCACCAGGAGTCCGGAACATTTCTCCCAGTTGATCCTGGCGGAGGACGCGGCCGAGTAAATCTCCTGGCACTCACGCATCCTCCACAGGTCAGCGGGATCCTCTACCGCGAGGAGCACGTCATCGGCGTAAGCCGAGAGGACGACCTCCACGCCCGGCCCTTGCAGAGCCAGTCCCGTCAACCTCGTCCGCAAGAGGCGCAGGAAAGGCTCCATGCAAACGGCTTATAACTGGCCGGACATGGGGCAGCCCTGGCGCACCCCTCTCCTAAAGCGAAGGGGCGCCGTCAAGGACCCGTTAACCTTAATCAGACACTCCGCGGTGGCGTACAAAAGTCGGATCCGGGCGACGAAATGCGTCCCGAACCCGAAAGCGCGCAGAGTTCCGAGCAGATAGTCGTGATCCACCCTGTCGAACGCCTTCTCTTGGTCGAGGGATAGGAAGGCGACTGACAGACCAGCCTCCTGGGAACAATGGATGAGGTCCCGGACCAGATGGATGTTATCGTGAATTGTCCGGCCCGGGACCGTGTAGGACTGGTTGGGGTGGATCATGTGGTCCAGCACGGCACCAAGGCGAGCAGACATCGCCCTGGCGAAGATTTTGTAGTCCGTGCTGAGGAGGGAGACCGGGCGCCAGTTCTTAAGGAGGCGGAGATCGCCCTTCTTAGGCAGCAGGACGATGACTGCCCTGCGCCAAGAGAGGGGCATCTCCCCGGTCGCCAGACTTTTCCCCAGGACCCGCGCGTAGTCGCTCCCCAGGACGTCCCAGAACGCCCTGTGGAACTCCACGGTCAGCCCGTCCAGCCCCGGGGATTTTCCCCTCGAGAGCCGGTCGAGGGCACCGGTCAGCTCCGCCAGGCTTAGCGGAGCTTCCAGATTTTCGGCGCCCTCCGGGCTGACCTTCGGCAGGTCCTCCCACAAAACTCTACGCGCTTCCTCGCTGGACGGATCCGGAGAGAACAGAGCCCCGTAATATTCACGGGCCCTGTTATTGACGCCCTCCGGATCCGAGACGAGAGAGCCGTCGTCGGCCAGCAGCGTCAAGAGCTGCTTACGGACACTCTGCCTTTTTTCCAGCGAGTAGAAGAAGGGGGAGCCGCGGTCCAGATGCCGCAGGAACCGGATCCGCGACCTCACGAACGCGCCTCGGGACCCGACGAGCTGCAGGTCCTTCAGCGCGGCCTTCTTCGCTTCGTACACCGTCCGCAGGGCCGGGTCCTGGACGACTTGACCGAGACGGGCTTCCAGGTCGAGCACCTCTTTTTCTAGGCGCCCGACTCTGGCCGCCCGCCTCTTGGTCGACCCCCTCGCGTACTCTTGACAGAAGACGCGGACGTGAGCCTTGCCCACGTCCCACCATAGCCTCAAGGAGGGGAAGCCCCCCTGCTTCCTTCTCCAATCGGACCAGAATTGACGGAACGAGTCCTGGAACCGCACATCCTCCAGCAGCCGGTTGTTAAAGTGCCAGTACGCGGACCCCGTCCTCGTGCGGAGCGAAGCGAGCTCCGCCCACACCAGGTGGTGGTCCGAACACGGCACCGGCCGCATGGAGGCCGCCGGGACGCAGGAAACGTACGCCCGAGACACGTAAAGGCGGTCGACTCTAGACCATCCTACTCCAGGCCTCACCCAAGTAAAGGCGCTGGAGTCGGGGTGGAGATTTCGCCAGGCGTCCACCAAGTCAAAGACCCGACCAGGTCCCTCAACTTCTCCATCGCCGTCATGCACTGCGGGGCACCGGAGCGGTCCCTCGCCTCGAGGGTGCAGTTAAAATCCCCCCCGAGGACAATGCAGTCGCCGACGTCGACGGAGCCAAGAAGAGCGGACACCTCTTCAAAGAAGCGCGTCTGCTGCGGGCCGGGCTGAGGGGCGTACACGTTCACGAGATGGAGCGGCACGTCCCCCAGGCGAACCGTTACGTGCAGCAAGCGGCCTGGCACGGGCTTCTCGACCCCCAAGATCTCCGGCTGAAAATGCGGGCCCAGCAAGATGGCCACCCCACTAGAAATGGCGGTGAGGTGGCTCATGCGGACCTCTCCTTGCCATTCCAGGAGCCACGTGGCTTCGTCTCCCGGAACGGTGTGGGTTTCTTGCAGGAAGCACACCGCATATTTCCCCTCCCGCAGGAGCGAAAAATTGTCAAATCTACGGCGTGCCCCTCTGCCGCCGTTGATGTTGAGGCTGGCTATGGTTATCTTCATGGCAAAAGCATAGTGCAACCTCTACCTTAACCTATTGTGGAGGAGGGAGCGGAGTCTTTTGTTGAACTCCGCTCCCTCCGCAGCCCAGCGAGGAGTCCCTCGAGCTCGTGCAGCTCAAGTTGTTGCGCCTTTGTCAAGGGCCCGCCCGCGGTCAAGGTTTTAACGGCGGCGCGGACGGACCCCTTGATCAGCTCTGGCTCGGACCATTTTTCCAGGGCCAGTCGGGCTTGGTTGCAGCGACCCCGGCTCTGGGCCAAAAAGTCCCGGAGTTCCTTTGCAGGAATGAGGATGGTCTCGGCGGCGGCCGCGAGCAGATCCACCGCCTCGCTGGCGGTGGTCTCGAGATTTTCTCCCGCGTCCCCCACCGAGTCCCCGTCCTCCTCCGGGAGGTGGCCGCCAGCAGCCGGCCCATCGACCGCACAAGGTACGGCAAATGAACCGGCCGCTCCAACCGGCCCTGGCTCTGCCCCGATCCCACCCCCAGGATCGTCGGCAGAGGAGTCCCCACTGGGCTCTTTTAAAAATGGTGCTGGGTCGGGAAATGACAGCGGAAGGGGTTCCCCCTTCGCCCCAGGAACCGGGGAACAAGGAGAGATCCGGCCATAGGAAATCCCCAGGCTCCCCAAGTGCTCCAGCTCCAAAGCAAGGGGCGAGGGTGGGTGTTCCTCCCCCTCCCCGCTGCCACCCCCCGGCCCAGCATTTACAGTTTCGTTAAAATTCTTGATAATTTCGGTTTCTGCCGGGTCGAGCAAATCCCGGGGGAAGTTGGATATTGGCTGGGCGGGCTCAGGTTCGGCCTTTTCGGCCCCGCCCGCCTCAGTCCCCGGAACGCCCGGCCCGGCGGCAATGCATTCCTCCGCGGTCCCCACGCCCCCCACGACAGGCAGATCTTCCACGCCATCCCCGGGAGGCAGAGGCTGGGCCATCTCGACTGTCTCACCCTCCCCAGGGACAGACTCCTCCCGCCTACGGCGCTGCTTGGGGGCGCTGGTGGGGGACGCAGGACACGCGGCGGGCACCGACTCCTCCGCGGAGGGATGTTGCTCCCCCTCCGCCTCAACGGAGCGGTGCCTCCTTTTGTTGCTGGAGGTGCGCTGAGGCAGGGAGACCTCCATGTCTGCCGAGGCCTCCCGCTCCGCCCCCCCCTTTTCCTTTTCTTGCCCGCACCCGGGCCCCTCTGCGGTGTTGTTCATGGGCTCGGGCACGGGCTCAGGGCACCCCGCGCTCGCCGGTGACTGGGTTGGGCTGAGCGCGGTGGTCAAACTTTCCGGCGCACTGAGGGGACCCGCCTCTAGATGTCTCGTCTTCTTCCGCGCCTTCTTTTCGATCGGACGCTCTCCCTCCCCCCCGCCGGAGGCCGTGAAAACAAAGGCCCCCGACGATGCCCGCGCACCTACGGCTCCCGGCACGCGGACGCAACTAGGGGGAGGGGTGGCGGCGGCGCCAGCCTTGGCCGCCCTCGGTGGTTTGGTGGCCTTGGAGGCGGCGCAGTTCTTACGAACATGCCCCACCTCCCTACAGGCATGGCACCGCACGCCGTCCGACGTCCAGAAGACGCGGTAGGCAGTCCCCTCGTGCACCACATTGAAATTTCCCTCCGTCGTCTCCTCCCGCGCCAGCCGGACAAAGAGCTGGCGGCGGAAGGAGAACACGTGGCGCAGGCTGCTCTCCCTGAGGCCGAGCGGTATGGGGTTGATCCCCGACCTTACCTCCCCCAGTTGTTGTAGGTGAGGGAGGAGGAGCTCAGCGGGAACAAAGGGCGGGACGTTTGAAACGATGACCCTCTGCGCGGTGGCCTCGAGAGGGTCCACCGGCAGGAACGTCCCGCCCACCGTGAGCCCCTTTTCGAGGGCCAGGGACACCGCCCGCTCCGACCCCAGGAAGAACACGGCCTTTCCAGACATCTTGGAGGCTGCGACAATGGCCGAGGGGCCGACTACCCCAGCCATCGCCCGCACGCACTCCTCGATGGTCATTGTGGGGTGAGTGTAGCTCTTGACCCCGTGTTTTTTTGTAATAAGTCGAAAAGGTGGCAGGGCAGCGGGTGGCGCAGGAGGTGCCGTGGAAGCGGTTGCCACCTGCGCATATGTCCTTGCTGGCCCTGCCACCGGCGTGGATGGGGTCGCCATCACGGGGTCCCTTTAAGGGCTACACCCACCCCAAAGTCACAGGCCTTAATGGTCTTAATTGGCCTCTTGTCTAAAGACTGAGCAGAGGAGCCCTTAACGAGGCACACCTCTCCCCTAGTTGGCAATTGGGGAGGGGCCTTGCTCCCTCTGCTCAGTTGTCTCAATTGTTTTTTTTAAATTAATTTGGGAGAAAGGGGTCTCAGAGAGAGAGGGGAGAAACAGAGTAACAGAGAAAGAGAGAGGGGGGTGGGAAGGGGGGGGAATTGCGAGGGCAGGTCTCCCCTCGCAGCTGTGGGTGGGTGCAATCCCCAGATGGCAAAACACAAAGTCTTTGGGGTGGTCTTCAGGTGAGGGGAGAAGATGTCTTCACCTGGGGCAGCTACAGCCACCAGGCACACACTCCTAACGATGTTAAAATGGGTATTTAAAGAAAAGAAATCTTCAGCCTGGTAGCTCCAGCTATCCCAGGCTAGGCAATTGGGGGGGGGGGGTTTAGTTGTGTGTGGGGCCTAGTTGTAAGCAAGGCCCCCACACACACTTTCCACACACACACACCACCCGCGATGTTCCGGCCCTCAGTGGTCTTCTTTCCTCCCCCCACCGATACAACAAAGTCTTTTTGGGAAATGCACCCACACCCACCTGTAGAATGATAGAGTCTCCCTCCTTCCACACTGGATGTTGTTTTGGTCTTTCCCCCTCTCTCCAACTCTTTGTAGAAATGGTAAAAAGTTGTAAGTTTTCTGCTTTTTCCTCCTCTCCCTCTGGGTGAAAGTTGGTGGTGAAGCCCCTTCCTTCCTTCCTTCTCTTCCTGGGCTGTTCTCAGGGCTCTCCAGGCAGGAGCTAAAGTTGGTAGCTCCTCTCCTCACTGCAGCTCAGCTCCAACTGTGCAGGACACGCCTCCACTGCTCCACAATTGGTCCTTGTGCATGAAACTCTTTTTGGAGTTTATCTGCAAAACAAAAAAACATTAAACCGTGCCACCCGACCTGGATGACACACCAGACATTTACAAGGCCCTTTTTTCCTTTTTTTTTTGTGTTTTTCTTTTTTTTTGGGTTTTTTTTTTTGGGCACTAAAATCACAATTTTTCCCCAGTGCCCCCTATAAAAGGGAAGGGGACACTAAAAGCACCGGCAATTAAAACAAATTAAACTTTAAAACGTAAAATCAAATTAAAATTTGGTTGCCGGGCGTGATGATGCACTCCAGTCCCTCCGGTACCCACCTCTCGCGGAAGGCCGCGAGCGTACCGGTGGACACCGCGTGCTCCATCTCCAAGCACACCCTGGACCGGATGTAAGAGCGGAAGAGAGGCAGGCAGTCATGTTGAACGACCCCCTCGACCGCCCGTTGCCTGGACCGGCTGATGGCACCCTTGGCCGTGCCCAGGAGCAGTCCTACGAGGAGTCCTTTGGACCTACCCGCTCCCCTCCGCACAGGGTGCCCAAAGATCAGGAGAGTGGGACTGAAGTGCAGCCAGAATTTCAGGAGCAGCCCCTTCAAATAATGGAACAGGGGCTGCAACCTCGTGCACTCAATAAAAACATGGAACACGGACTCCTCCAGACCGCAGAAATTGCAGGCGGCCTGGGAGTCCGTGAACCGGCTTAAAAATTTATTGCACGGCACTGCTCCGTGCACCACCCTCCAGGCCAAGTCCCCGATGAATAGTGGGAGGACCCCTGCGTAGAGTGCCCTCCATCGGGGACCCCCGCCTCCTCCGGACGGCAGGATGGTACGCCATGGCGTGTCCGGACGGCCGGCGAGGATGGCAAAGTTGAGAGTGTGCAGGAGCAGCCCGTACAGGAAACCCCTCTGCGCGGAACTGAAAGGCACGGAGGGGATTTCCCCGAGGCGGCTCAAGTTGTGAGGCGCCGGCCCCCGAGGGAGGTTCCTGGGTTTGGCGCCGATGAGGAATTCCGTCCGGACGGAGGTCAGTTCGGAAGGGATCTCCCCACGTGCTTGAGCCTCCTCGATGCACCTAACAGAGTCAGGGCCCAGAGCTGTTTTTAGCGACTCGATGACATCGGCCGCGTGGCGGACGTTGGCAGAATTTAGGCGACGCGCCAGCGTGTCTGGCGCCATCCAGCCCGCTCCTCCGCCATCGAGCAGGTCCCTGACCCTGGTCACCTCACCAGCCACAGCCCTCTCTTCCGACCGCCACATGAAACCTCGGTCGTGGAGGTTCGGATTCCCGAGCAGCGGCTCCTGCAGGACAGCCGCCACTCCAGCCGGCGGAGAGCTGCGCTTGGTGGAGACTTTGTTCCAGACCCTGATGAGTTCCCTGTAAAAGACAGGCAGCTCCCGGAGGGCGGTCCTGGCACCCCCCAAGTTCACAAACAGGAGCTGCGTGTCATAATTGAGGTCGCGCTGCTGGCGGAAGAAATACCTCGCCAGAGCACACCACCTAGGAGGGGGCTCGACGTAAAGGTATCTCTGCAGGGTCTGAAGACGGAAAGTTCACGAGATGGAGCGGCACGTCCCCCAGGCGAACCGTTACGTGCAGCAAGCGGCCTGGCACGGGCTCCTCGACCCCCAAGATCTCCGGCTGAAAATGCGGGCCCAGCAAGATGGCCACTCCACTAGAAATGGCGGTGAGGTGGCTCATGCGGACCTCTCCTTGCCATTCCAGGAGCCACGTGGCTTCGTCTCCCGGAACGGTGTGGGTTTCTTGCAGGAAGCACACCGCATATTTCCCCTCCCGCAGGAACGAAAAATTGTCAAATCTACGGCGTGCCCCTCTGCCGCCGTTGATGTTGAGGCTGGCTATGGTTATCTTCATGGCAAAAGCATAGTGCAACCTCTACCTAACCTATTGTGGGGGAGGAGTGGAGTCGTTTGTTGACCTCCACTCCTTCAGCAGCCCAGCGAGGAACTTTTTGAGCCGGCGCAGCTCAAGGCCCTGAGCCTTTGATAAGGGCCCGCCCGCGGCCATGGTTTTAGCGGCGGCGCGGACGGACGCGACGAGCAGCCCCGGCTCGGATCATCTTTCCAGGGCCAGACGGGCTTGGTCGCGGCGACCCCGGCACTGGACCAAAAAGTCCCGGAGTTCCTCTACGGGAATGAGGAGGGTCTCAGTGGCGGCCGCGAGCAGATCCACCGCCTCACTGGCGATGGACTCGAGATCTTCACCCGCGTCCTCCACCGAGTCTCCGTCCCCCTCCGAGAGGTCGCCGCTAGCAGCCGGCCCGTCGACCGCACGAGGTACGGCAAACGGCCCGGCCGCTCAATCTGGCCCTGGCTCTGCCCCGATCCCACCCCCAGGATCGTCGGCAGAGGAGTCCCCACTGGGCTCTTTTAAAATTGGTGCTGGGTCGGGAAGCGACAGCGGAAGGGGTTCCCCCTCTGCCCCAGGAACCGGGGAACAGGGAGAGACCTGGTCAAAGTAATGTTCCAGGTCCTCCAATTCCCACAGCTCCACAGTAGGGGGCGAGGGTTGTTGTTCTTCTCCCTCCCCGCCGCCACCCCCCAGCCCAGCGTTTTCAGAGTCGAGCAAATCCCGTGGGAAGTTGGGTATTGGCTGGGCGGGCTCAGGTTCGGCCTTTTCGGCCCCGCCCGCCTCAGTCCCCGGGACGCTCGACCCGGCGGCTACGCATTCTTCCGCTGGCCCCACGCCCCCCACGACAGGCAGATCTTCCACGCCATCCCCAGGAGGCAGCGGCTGGGCAGCCTCGACTGCCTCATCCTCCCCGGGGACAGACTCCTCGCGCCTGCAGCGCAATTTGGGGGCGCTGGTGGGGGTCGCGGGACACGCGGCGGGCACCGCCTCCTCCGCGGAGGGATGTTGTTCCCCCTCCGCCTCATTGGGGCGGTGCCTCTTTTTGTTCCTGGGGGTGCGCGAAGTCAGAGAGACATCCATGTCTGCCGAGGCCTCCCGCTCCGCCCCCCCCTTTTCCTTTTCTTGCCCGCACCCGGGCCCCTCTGCGGTATTGGTCAAGGGCTCAGGCACGGGCTCAGGGCACCCCGCGCTCGCCGGTGACGGGGTTGGGCTGAGCGCGGTGGTCAAATTTTCTGGCGCACTGAGGGGATCCGCCTCTGGATGTTTTGCCTTCTTCCGCGCCTTCTTTCCAGTCGGACGCTCTCCCTCCCCCCCGCCAGAGGCCATGAAAGCATCGGCCCCCGGTGATGCCCGCGCACCTATGGCTCCCGGCACGCGGATGCAACTAGGGGGAGGGGTGGCGGCGGCGCCAGCCTTGGCCGCCTTCGGTGGTTTGGTGGCCTTGGAGACGGGGCAGTTCTTGCGAACGTGCCCCACCTCCCTGCAGGCATGGCACCGCACACCGTCCGACGTCCAAAAGACGCGGTAGGCAGTCCCCTCGTGCACCACATTAAAATAACCCTCCGTCGTCTCCTCCCGCGCCAGCCGGACAAAGAGCTGGCGGCGGAAGGAGAACACGTGGCGCAGGCTGTTCTCCCGGAGGCCAAGCGGTACGGGGTTGATCCCCGACCTTACCTCCCCCAGTTGGTGTAGGTGAGGGAGGAGGAGCTCAGCGGGAACAAAGGGCGGGACGTTCGATATGATGAGCCTCTGCGCGGTGGCCTCGAGAGGATCCACCGGCAGGAACGTCCCGCCCACCGTGAGCCCCTTTTCGAGGGCCAGGGACACCGCCTGCTCCGACCCCAGGAAGAACACGGCCTTCCCAGACATCTTGGAGGCTGCGACAATGGCCGAGGGGCCGACTACCCCAGCCATCGCCCGCACGCACTCCTCAATGCTCATTGTGGGGTGAGTGTAGCTCTTGACCCCGTGTTTTTTGGTTATTAGTTTGAATGGTGGCAGGGCAGCAGGTGGCGCAGGAGGCACCGTGGATGTGGATGCCGCCTGCGCATAAGTCCTAGCTGGCCCTGCCACCGGCGTGGATGGGGTCGCCATCACGGGGTCCCTTTAAGGGCTACACCCACCCCAAAGTCACAGGCCTTAATGGTCTTTAAATGGCCTCGTTTAATAGACTGAGCAGAGGAGCCCTTAACGAGGCACACCTCTCCCCTAGTTGGCAATTGGGGAGGGGCCTTGCTCCTTCTGCTCAGTTGTCTTAATTGTTTTATATATATTTTTTTTAAATTTGGAGGAAGGGGTCTCAGAGAGAGAGGGGAGAAACAGAGAGTAACAGAGAAAGAGAGAGGGGGGTGGGAAGGTGGGGGAACTGCGAGGGCAGGTCTCCCCTTGCAGCTGTGGGTGGGTGCAATCCCCAGATGGCAAAAACACAAATAGTCTTTGGGTTGGACTTCAGGTGGGGGGAGAAGATGTCTTCACCTGGGGCAGCTAGAGCCACCAGGCACACACTCCTAACGATATTCAATTGGTGATTTAAAGAAATCTTCAGCCTGGTAGCTCCAGCTATCCCAGGCTAGGCAAATGTCGGGGGGGGGGGGGGGGTTTCAATTGTGGGGGGGGCCTAGTTGTAAGCAAGGCCCCCACACACACTTTCCACACACACACACCCCCCGCGATGTTCCGGCCCTCAGTGGTCTTCTTTCCTCCCCCCACCGATACAACAAAGTCTTTTTGGGAAATGCACCCACACCCACCTGTCGAATGGTAGAGTCTCCCTCCTTCCACACTGGATGTTGTTGGTCTTTCCCCCTCTCTCCAACTCTTTGCAGAATGGTAAAAAGTTGTTTAAAAGTTTTCTGCTTTTTCCTCCTCTCCCTCTGGGTGAAAGTTGGTGGTGAAGCCCCTTCCTTCCTTCTCTTCCTGGGCTGGTCTCAGGGCTCTCCAAACAGGAGCTAAGGTTGGTAGCTGCTCCTCTCTCTGCAGCTCAGCTCCAACTGTGCAGGACACGCCTCCTCTGCTCCACAATTGGTCCTTGTGCATGAAACTCTTTTAGAGTCTACCTGCAAAACATAAAACATTTATCCGTGCCACCCGACCTGGATGACACACCAGACATTTACAAGGCCTTTTTTTTTGTGTTTTTTTTTTTTTTTTTGGGCACTAAAATCAAGTTTTTTCCTTTTTCCAGTGCCCCCTATAAAAGGAGAGGGGGACACTAAAAACACCGGCAATTAAAACAAATTAAACTTTAAAACGTAAAATCAAATAAAAATTTGGTTGCCGGGCGTGATGATGCACTCCAGTCCCGGAAGGTTAGTTTGCAGGTGCAGCAGGTAATCAGGAAGGCAAATGGAATGTTGGCCTTCATTGCGAAAGGGATGGAGTACAAAAGCAGGGAGGTGTTGCTGCAACTGTATAAGGTATTGGTAAGGCCGCACCAGGAGTACTGCATGCAGTTTTGGTCACCTTACTTAAGGAAGGATATACTAGCTTTGGAAGGGGTACAGAGACGATTCACTAGGCTGATTCGAGAAATGAGTGGGTTACCTTATGATGATAGATTGAGTAGACTGGGTCTTTACTCCTTGGAGTTCAGAAGGATGAGGGGTGATCTTATAGAAACATTTAAAATCATGAAAGGGATAGACAAGATAGAGGCAGAGAGGTTGTTTCCATTGGTGGGGGAGACTAGAACTAGGGGGCACAGCCTCAAAATACGGAGGAGCCAATTTAAAACCGAGTTGAGAAAGAATTTCTTCTCCCAGAGGGTTGTGAATCTGTGGAATTCTCTGCCCAAGGAAGCAGTTGAGGCTGGCTCATTGAATGTTTTCAAGTCAAAGATAGATAGATTTTTAAGCAATAAGGGAATTAAGGGTTTCGGGGAGAGGGCGGGTAAGTGGAGCTGAGTCCACGACCAGATCAGCCATGATCTTATTGAATGGCGGAGCAGGCTCGAGGGGCTAGATAGCCTACTCCTGTTCCTAATTCTTATGTTCTTATGTTCTTATGACATGATATGATGCATGTCGTCACACACGAGCTGTGCATTAATGGAGTGGAAGCCTTTTCTGTTCTTGTACATCTCGGAATCCTCCAAAAGTGCTCACAAGGCGGTGTGGATACAATCAATGCAGCCCTGTACCGTTGGGAAGCCAGCAATCCTGGAGTAGCCCACAGCCCTGTCATGGATTGCTTGGGCAGTCATGGGGAACTTTATGAGGTCATTCCTCTGCGCATACAGTGCAGCCGTCACCTGGGGAATGCAGACATGTGTTGCATGTTGAGAGATGGCGCACACATCCCCAGTTGTAGCTTGAAAGAAGCTGGAGGTATAGAATGAAAGTGCAGCTGTAACCTTCACTTCAACTGACAAAGCAGTCCTCCTGATGCTTCTAGGTTGCAGGTCTGCTTTGACCAATTCACAGACCTCAGTTCCAACTTCTTTGCAGAAACGCAGTCTTCTGACACAGTCTGCATCACTCAGGTGGAGGTACGAACGCCTGTCTCAATATACCCGAGGTGGGTAAGACCTCCTACTCAGTACCCAACGGGCTCTGATGTTCCTGATGCGATGACGTTGAATCAATTGTCTCCTGCATAGCACCATGATACAGAAGGCTCACACAAGATATGGCATTTTCAGTATTGCCCCCATACTTAAATGTAACCTGTGAAAGAAGCTCAAAACGGCAGGAAAGGAGGCAGGACAGGTTTACAGTTCTCCCTCTCCCCAAGGTCTGTATGGATGGACCACAACCAAGGTCTTGTGACTTCTCCTCTCTCCTGCCACCGCCCCCCCCCCCTTAACTAATTGCAGTCTTGTGACTTCTCCCCTTCTCTCTCCCCGCTGCTCCGCGCCCCCCGCTCCCCCCATTCATCGCAGTTTTCAGAAGCCTTCTGATCGGCACCTCGCTCCCCGGCTCGAAGCCTTCTGCTCGGCAGCTCTCTCTCTCTCTCTCTGCTCCCCTCCACCCCCGCACCCCCCCCACCACCCCACGGCTTGTTTTCTAGCCCAGCTTCAAGCACCTGTGACCGGGTGTGGGGCCGATTCTGCCGGCCAAAGCTACGACCCTCCAGCCCTGCTTCAAGATGTTCGTTAGTGGAGTTTGAGTGAGTAAAAAATGAGAAAACTTCTGAAATCCAACAAATTTACATTTACTACATTGACAGGAAAAAAAAGTTTAATTTTATTATTGATTTTTACAGTGTTCTCGACTCCCTCCAAAATCTTCTAAATCTTTCAGCGCCGATTTCTCAATGTGCGCTGGTTTTCTTAAGAACCCAGAAGGTTTTTCAGGAGTGGCCAGATATGCCGACCTTGGAGGAAAAAATGTTGGCCAAACTGCGAAAAATTATAAAAACCGGTGCAAACATGAGGGAACGTATGGTGTTAAAAAAAACTGGCCTAGAAAAATTGTAACTACGTCAGTTACACCGGTGCCGATCGCAGGGGGAAACTTGGGAAAAAATAAATATGCCAAAAAAATGGTGTGCACCAAAAAAACGGTGCAAATGGCCGGGGAAAATTGAACTCTATGTTTGGTGAACTTTGATTTGTTTTTGCTTTATTCATTAAGGAACTTATTTTTTTTAATTGAGTAAAAAAAGATAGCAAAAACAGTAACTTGATGCATGTGTTTTAATCAGAATCTGGCATTCATTTTTGGCACAGGAAAAAATTCGGAGAAATTTTCAGGTCATTATTGGTAGTGGATCTGGAACATAATAGGCGCCAGGGAGGTTGGAAAATTTGATGGAGATCTATAACTCCACCAGTTCTCTGCCACATGTGAACCTCCAATCAGCTTTAAGGTGGGCCTTAGGAGCATGCACCAACAAACAGGTCAGAGCTTAAATTTTAATATTACAATATACTGACACGACAGTTAAGACCATTATTGCAACTTCCTGTGATTCTGGCTGGGAATGCATTGTGCCTTGATTAGACATATTCTGGGCTGATAGGAAGTCACCATCACCACCTAAGTGCCCAGAAGGTTTTTCGGGAGTGACCAGATACGCCGACCTAGGAGGAAAAAATGTTGGCCAAACTGCGAAAAATTATTAAAAAAACGCCGTTTTTGAAAAATATTAGAAAGGTTAATTTTTCTTTACATTTATGCTATTCTTTACAGTGCTATTTTGTCAAGATTTTTTGCAGGTTTTGAATGCAATAACTATAATTTTGAAAATGGGAATTCAAGTTGACATTTGTTTCTGTGTTATTTGGAGGATGTGAAAGAAGATGAAAGAAGGGATGCAAAGTGGGTCAGATTGCATCATAGACGTACGCACAGCTATCTTGGACTTTTGGAGGACTGACTTTGCAAAGCACCAGGAAGGCAGTGACAGAATTGTGCTGTCTTTTGTAATCTAAACCACCAACCTCCAACACAATGACAGCACTGCCAATGGTTATGAAAGTCACTACATATCTGAACTATTGTGTGTTGGACTCTTTCCAAGCTGCTGCAGGGGATATCAGCAACATAAAAAGAAGGATGTGTCTATTTGTACTGCCAAAGTGGCTGCCTTGTCCCTGATTGGCTTTCCATTATCACATGACGTATTGCTGAGTGGTCCCCTTGGAGGATAAGCCACACCCTGAGGTTTCTTTGGAATGTGTAACTGGCTCTGTCTCTCTCTCTCTCCCCCCCTCCAGGCTCTGTCTCTCTCTCTCTGCTCCCCCCCCCCACTAGGCTCTCTCTCTCTCCACCCCCCCCCAACTAGGCTCTCTCTCTCTCCCCCCCATCTCGGCCGCCCGCCGCTTCTCTCCCCCCCCACTCAGTTGCACGCCGCTTCTCTCCCTGCCACCAGCAGGCCCTGAGGAACAACGTGGTCTATCCATTGTGGAACCCCATTTCCGGTTCGGGACCCCACTTCTGGTTCCAGTTTTGGGCAGGAGGCATCTGGGGCGGAGTCGACAGGACGCAGGCACAGAAGGACAGAAAAAAGGCAGTACAAATAGCTGCTCCATAAAAAGAAAGACTTGGATTTATATAACACCTTTCACGACCACAGTACGTCTCAAAGTTGTAATGTGGGAAACAGAACAGTCAATTTGCGCACAAACAGCAATGTGACAATGACCAGATAATCATTTTTTTTGTTGTGTTGATTGAGGGATAAATATTGTCCGGGACACTGGGAATAACTCCCCTGCTCTTCTTCGAAATAGTGCCATGGGATCTTTTACATCCACCTGAGAGAGCAGACGGCACTTCAGTTTAACGACTCATCCAAAAGACAGCACCTCCGATAGTGCAGGCTCCCTCAGCACTGCACTGGAGTGTCAGCCTAGAATTTTTTGTGCTTAAATCCGTGGAGTGGGATTCAAGCCCACAACCTTCTGGCTCCCAAGGAACCAGAAAATAAGTTGCTAAAAAAAAACTAATTAAACAAAAAGAAAAGAAAACCGATACAGAAGCTTCAGCTTTTGTGTCAAGAAAAAGAAAGATAAGCTTTGTTGAGTGAAAGGTCAGTGTGAATGTCTGTCTTTAAAAGAAAGTGTCTGCTATGTTTGTTTATGCTCCACCCACTTCTGTGCAGAAGTTAGCTGGTTAACCCTTTTGTCATGGATGTGGGAAGTTTTATGAAAGTATGAATAAATTGAGTTTTAAAATGTTCATTGTGTACCTAGAATTGAATTACATTTTAAGTTAGAAATGCAGGTGTGGATTTATTTTGATTATGATTTACTGAGCCATGAAATGCACAAAAAGACAGGTTGTTTAACAAAAGATAAAACTTCAGCCTTGAAGTTATAATTGTTAAAAAAATTGAATTGGACGTTTTAATTGGATTGCAGTAAAAAAAATGCAATTATCTTGTATAGCTTAAATTAAAAATGCGTAGTCTCATTTTAAATCAATTCAAATCATAACAAAACATTGTCTTTTCAATTTGGTTATTGCAAGCTGAAAAAATTCCGAAACGCTCACTTATTTGACAAAAATTGATTACATTGGGTTGAAAGTGCCTTTAAAAAAGAGCCTGCATAAATTTCTCGAAATTAGAAGCTAAGGGAAGCTCCCCTCTCTTTTGCCTTTTTGTAGAATGTGTTTGTGATGTTTGTTAAATACAAAAACGAATGTTTCTCCAGTTATATTCAGTATTTTTACAGTAATCGGAAAAGGCATGTGAAGAAAGAAAAATATGAAAAGTGATGTAATTTACTGTGTGCTATTTTATTTTATTTTATCTGCTTTGTATTATGTTTAGTTAATAACATATTGGCTATGAAAAAAAAATATTGGTCTGAATTTAATTGGAATTATTGAGGTTAATTAACCTATGAAAACCGGACTTTTATTGTGGCCATGGTGAAATTCTGGTTATTTCAAAGTGTAAGTGTCTCTAGTTCTGGATATGAGACTTTCACCACATTTTTTAAAAAGTAATAAAAGACACCTTATGTTGATAATGATTTTTGCTAGGAAAAATAAAAGTTGCCGTTTGATTGTTTGGAAAATTTTATTTTAAATTGCGGGAAATATTCTACTTCAGTAAAAGAGATATAAATGAGAAGGTTGGTGGTGTTTGAATTGGACTTTTGAGATGTTTGAGATGATTCTGGTTGTATTGTAAAATCTTGAGTTTGGAAATCTTTTTAGAATGGATGATACTGGACAGTTTGGAAATAATGCTGGAAAGTTTAGAGGCAATCTAAAATGGCGTATTCTCTGATGAGAGACAGGCGTGCTCGAGCTGGGGAGATTGAGCTGAATTGCAAGCATTGTCTCTCATATTGTGAAAGGTTTTTAAAAAAAAGTAATGACATCATGTTTTGCTCTGCCTTCTTATAAACCTAGAAAGAAGTTAACCCTTTCCACTGACATGTATTTTACTAATTCAGCAAGGAAAGTCTTTTGAATTGCTGAATGAAATTTTAAAAATATTGGACATTATTAATTTAAGTTTCTTAATTGTAAGTGAATGTTTTTCCATGTGCCAGAAGGAAAATAAAATTTAACGGGTTATAAAGAATTTTTTGAAATTGTGTTAATGACTGGGACCAAGTTAGAATGTTTGAGCTATGTTTTCTATTTTTAATATTTAATAAGATTGGACAGTAAAGCTCCTCCAGGTATCAGGAATGAGATATGAATGGTAATTAATGGGATGTGTAAAATGGAGAAAGGAAGTGAATGAGGGTATGAGATAGAAACAGGATAATTGAATGTTCCTGACATTCTAGTGAAAGTCAGCAAAGTGTAGTTAAGAATAGTAAACCGATAGCTTTCTCTTGGAGACATTTGTGTCCTTGCCTATGTACCTTTTAAGAGAATTGAATTTGACACCCAAGACATGCAGTGGAAGATAAGCAAAGATCTGCAGACGACTACAATCTTTTCATAGAATCATAGAATAATAGAAGTTTACAGCATGGAAGGAGGCCATTTTGGCCCATCGTGTCCATGCTGGCCAACAAGAGGCTATCCAGCCTAATGCCACTTTCCAGCTCTACGTCCGTAACCCTGCAAGTTCAGGTGCATATCCAAGTACTTTTTAAATGTACTTTTGATAAGATCACCTGAAAGCCCAAGATGGCTTGTATCGGATGGCATCGAGATACCGGTGTAAGACTGCAGACATGATTATTAGTATATGAAGCAATTAGCATGCAAAAATGCATAGTGAATTTGCACTGAAGAACGGGTCTCAGACATACTTGACAACAGCAAGACATGAAATGGTTAATGTGGCTCAGGGAGTGAGATAATCATTTAAGCATTGGCACATACTCCATCGAGAAACTATCTAATTAATGAAACAATCAAGATAGAGTTAAATGCATTGGTACCTGTTGGAGGAATTAAAATTGAAGTTGAAGTGGAGAGTTACATGAATTTTGGATTGGGACAATTGAAAGATCAGGAGAAATAAATTCAGCAAGAATTATCCACAAGATGGATATGAGTAAAAGTGAGATCGGGAGAATCTTTTAAGTCCATGATTTTTTGATTAGATGTTAAACTTCAGCTTTCTTTACAATGTATGTTTTCTTTGTCTCCATCATTGTTGCTCAAAATGTATGTACTTAGTCGATGTGCTAGTGATTGTGAGACTGAATTATAACTTTAACTGCAATTGTGTTTTGTAGGTAACAGAGCATGGGAAAAGCCAGTACAAATCCAGTACGAGGTGGTTTTAGTGGTGCTTCCTGTACCATGCTTTACGGGTCTAACAGGACCTCTCTCAAAACCTATGTTTAAGTGAAACCAATAGTAAATGAGATACTAAAGTATAAGCTGCACAATTATGTGGCACAATATTTCAGCACACCCTTACGTTTGTATTATTTCACACACTGTCGTAGTTCTCCAACTTGTAATGATAGTGTATTAAAAACAGAGAATGCTGGAAATCTCAGCGGGTCAGGCAGAATCTGTAGAGAGAAAAACAGAGTTAGTGTTTCGGGTCGACGACCCTTCGTCTCTCTTTTCTCTCCGCACTGATATTTCCAACATTCTTTGTTTTTATTTCAGATTCCAGCATTTGCAGTATTTTACTTCTGTGCTGTAATGATAGTGTATTTGATATCGAGATATACCCCATGTTGCAAGACCTTGATGCATTAGCCAGAATCATATCAGAATTCCAAAAGGACAAACTTAGTGTTATGAAGCATATGGATATCGGAGGCAGTGAATTGATCTGGGTATACTGCCAATCCAGATTAAGAGGACTAGCCAATATCATGATGAGGAGTCAGAAAGAGTTCCTCCGTCTCAAGTAAGCAATGTAGAGGAGTCCCCAGGCGAGGTAAGATCAGGAAAGATAGAAGAAACAGAGGATACCCCAGGCGGGGCAGAATTGTAAGTGATTGGTTGGTGAGTTCTGCTCCTTTCTTGCTTAATTATTTAATTATTTAATCAATTGATTATTAAATAGCAGTAGTGTGTGTTTTACTAAAGGTTAGAATTCTGTGGCATTGGTGGGACTAAAAATAAAACTTAATTAATTAATTAAATACATTAAGATGGCAGGACAGGCGATGTGTCAGTGCTGCAACGTGTGGGAGCTGGTGGAGCCCATTGAGGTCCACGTTGGCCATGTCTGCGGTAAGTGTTGGCTGCTCGAGGAACTTTGGCTCCGCATTGATGAGCTGGAGTCCGAGCTGCAGACACTGCGACACATCAGGGAGGGGGAGAGTTACCTGGACACTGTGTTCCAGGGGGTCGTCACACTCCTTAGGTTAACTAACTCAGATTTGGCTCGCGGTCAAGGAAGGTATGGGGATCCAGGAGATAGTGATGGAGAGCTCGGCCCTTGCTCTTGTCCAACAGGTTCGATGCTCTTACTCTCTGTGTGGAGGAGAGCAGGGACTGCAGGGAGGATGAGCAAACTGACCACAGCACTGTGGTACAGGAGGTCATTCACGCAGGGGGAGTAAAAAGACACATTGTAGTAGCAGGGGACAGTATCATTAGGGGGATAGATATAGTTCTCTGCAGCTGTGAGCATGAGTCCAGAAGGCTGTGTTGCCTACCCAGTGCCAGGGTTAAGGACATCTCCTCAGGGCTGGAGAGGAACTTGGAGTGGAAGGGGGTAGATCCAGTTGTCATGGTCCACATGGGTACCAACAACATAAATAGGACAGAAAGAAGGTTCTGCTGAGGGATTATGAGCAGCAAGCGGCCAAATTAAAAAGCAGAACCACAAAGGTAATAATCTCTGGATTACTACCTGAGCCATGGGCAAATTTACATAGGTTAAATAAGATCAGAGAGCTAAACTCATGGCTCAAAGACTGGTGGGAGAAATGGGTTTTGGTTCCTGGGACACTGGCACCACTACTGGGCTAAGAGGGAGCTGTTCCATCAGGACGGACTCCATTTAGAACGTGCTGGGGCTAGGGTCCTGGCGAAGTGAATGACTGGGCTGCAGAGAAAGCTTTAAACTAATTAAAGTGGGGGAGGGTTCAGGTGAGCAGAAACCTAAAAGCTCAAAGTACAAGGTGAAGGTAATAGAGCAGGTTAGCATTGGGGGGAAATGAAAACCAGAGCGTGACAGGAAGGGACAGAATCTATAAACATTAGAGTGTATCAGAAATTGGGGCCATAGTAGGAGAAAATGGTAAGAAAACACATTTAAAAGCTCTTTATCTGAATGCACGCAGCATTCGTAACAAATTAGATGAGTTGTCGGCACAAATAGTTACAAATGGGTATGATCTGGTAGCCATAACAGCGACGTGGTTGCAAGGTGACCAAGACTGGGAACTAAACATTCCAGGGATCTTGACAATTTGGAAGGACAGGCAGAAAGGAAAAGGAGGTGGGGTAGCTCTGTTGATAAAGAATGGAATCACTGCAATAGTGAGAAATGATATTGGATCAAATGATCTGGATGTTGAAACAGTTTGGGTGGAGATAAGGAATAATAAGGGGAAAAAGTCACTGGTGGGCATAGTTTATAGACCCCCTAACAATAGCAACTCTGTTGGTTGGAGTATAAACCAATAAATAGTGGGGACTTGTAAAAAGAGAACAGCAATAATCATGGGTGATTTTAACCTCCAAATTGGTCAGCATAGCTTTGAGGAAGAGCCCATAGAGTGCATAAGGGATGGGTTCCTTGAGCAGTATGTAATGAAACCAACCAGGGGGCAGGCTATATTAGATCTGGTCCTGTGTAATGAGACAAGATTAATAAACAATCTCCCAGTAAAGGATCCCCTTGGAATGAGTGATCATAGCATGGTTGAACTTCAAATTCAGATGGAGGGTGAGAAAGTTGGATCTCAAACCAGAGTACTAAGCTTAAATAAAGGAGACTACAAAGATATGAGGACAGAGTTGGCTAGAGTGGACTGGGAAAATAGATTAAAGTGTAGGACGGTTGATGAACAGTGGCGTACATTTAAGGAGATTAGCCATCCTGGCTAACTAAAGAAATAAAGGACGGTATCCAATTAAAAACAAGGGCATACAAATTGGCCAAAACTAGTGGGAGGACAGAAGATTGGGAAGCTTTTAAAAGCCAGCAAGGAATGATTAATCGAATGATTAAGAAAGGGAACATACGTTATGAAAGTAAACTAGCACAAAATATAAAAACAGATAGCAAGAGTTTCTACAGGTATTTAAAAAGGAAAAGAGTGGCTACAGTAAATGTTGGTCCCATAGAGGACGAGAGCGGGGAATTAGTGATGGGGAACATGGATATGGCAGAAACTCTGAACAAATATTTTGTATCAGTCTTTACAGTAGAGGACACTAAAAATATCCCAAAAGTGGATAATCTAGGGGCTATAGGGGGGGAGGAACTTAACACAATCACAATCACAAAGGAGGTGGTACTCAGTAAGATAATGTGACAAAAGGCAGATAAATCCCCTGGACCTGATGGCTTGCATCCAGGGGTCTTAAGAGAAGTAGCAGCAGGGATAGTGGATGCGTTGGCTGTAATTTACCAAAATTCCCTGGATTCTGGGGAGGTCCCAGTAGATTGGAAAACTGCAAATGTAACACCTCTATTTAAAAAACAAGGCAGACAAAAAGCAGGAAACTATAGACCAGTTAGCCCGACATCTGTGGTTGGGAAAATGATGGAGTCCATTATTAAAGAAGCAGTAGCAGGACATTTGGAAAAGTATAATTCAGTCAGGCAGAGCCAGCATGGATTTATGAAGGGGAAGTCATGTTTGACAAATTTGCTGAAATTCTTTGAGGATTTAATGAACAAGGTGGATAAAGGAGAACCAGTGGATGTGGTATATTTGGACTTCCAGAGGCATTTGACAAGGTGCCACATAAAAGGTTACTGCACAAGATAAAAGTTCACGGTGTTGGGGGTAATATATTAGCATGGATAGAGGATTGGCTAACTAACAGAAAACAGAGAGTTGGGATAAATGGTTCATTCTCTGGTTGGCAATCTGTAACTAGTGGGGTACCGCAGGGATTAGTGCTGGGACCCTAACTATTTACAATCTATATTAACGACTTGGGTGAAGGGACCGAGTTTAACGTTGTCGAAATCTCGACCTCCGAAAAGAATGACTCCGACACTTACAGCTCCGGTAGAAGTTTCCTTTTAATTTACTTGCTCGCAAGGGGTAGGTCACACTCAGTCAAGGGCTAAGTGAACACCTCCGAAATGGTTCAGTTTAACAAGATATTTATACAGTAAAACCAAAGTTCTGGCCTCTCCCTGTGTATTGCTCTGTCTCACAGTCAGTGAATACAGATAAAGAGTTAATTACTATATCCTGGTCCTGACATGGTGTCCAGATATTTCCTTTTGTCAGGGTTATCAGAAAGCCAAACGGCCATTACTCCATGAGTCATAGGTAATGGGCTATCACCTGTCTTGTATTGTGTCAGGATTGTTTCAATTTCCTGGTCAGTTTATCTGTTTGCATCAAATGGATGAGGTCTCGGAAAGAGATAATGGCTAGAAGATAAGGGTGGGGTGACATGGAACTCCTGTAGTGTAGACAATAGGAGAGCACCATGGGGGGTAACTTGTCTCAGCATGACTTGTCTCCTAGCTGTCTGATGGCCATCAGCCATCTCACAGCAGGTTTAGCTGTTTATGCAAGCTGACTGCTAAAATGCAGAAAGTTCTGGAAGGGCCAGGACTCCATTTTAATCAAAAGGCACACAAATACCGTATGGTATCAGCTTAGATAAAAATACTTTCCACAACGTAGCCAAGTTTGCTGACGATACAAAGATGAGAGGAAAAGCAATATGTGAGGAGGCCACAAACAAACTGCAAATGGACATTGACAGGCTAAGTGAGTGGGCAGAAATTTGGCAGATGGAGTGTAATGTTGGAAAGTGTGAGGTTATGCACTTTGGCAGAAAAAAAATCAAAGAGCAAGTTATTATTTAAATGGAGAAAGATTGCAAAGTGCTGCAGTACAGTGGGACCTGGAGGTCCTGTTGCATGTAACACAAAGTGATCAGAAGGCCAATGGAATCTTGGCCTTTATTGCAAAGGGGATGCAGTATAAAAGCAGGGAAGTATTGCTACAGTTATACAGGGTATTGGTGAGGCAACACCTAGAACACTGCATACAGTTTTGGTATCCATATTTATGAAAGGATATACTTGCTTTGGAGGCAGTTCAGAGAAGGTTCACTAGGCTGATTCCGGGGATGAGTTATGAGGAAAGGTTGAGTAGGTTGGGCCTCTACTCATTGGAATTCAGAAGAATGAGAGGTGATCTTATCAAAATGTATAAGATTATGAGGGGGCTTGACAAGATGAATGCAGAGAGGATGTTTCCACTGATAGGGGAGACTAGAACTAGGGGGCATAATCTTAGAATAAGGGGCCGCCCATTTAAAACTGAGATGAGGAGGAATTGCTTCTCTCAGAGTGTTGTAAATCTGTGGAATTCACAGCTGTAGAAGCTGGGTCATTGAATAAATTTAAGACAGAGACAGGAAGTTTCTTAACCGATAATGGAATAAGGGGTTATGGGGAGCGGGCAGGGAAGAGAAATGGACCTGAGTCCATGATCGGATCAGCCGTGTATTAAATGGTGGAGCAGGCTCGAGAGGCCGTATGGCCTACACCTGCTCCTATTTCTTATGTTTCTTATGTTTCTTATGTAATTGGAATACTGGGACAATGAATTGTACTTGAGTAAGAAGCCGGAGGTTGTTCCTCCCCCTCAATGGAATGGACTATAAGATAGGGGGAAATCTTCATTTCTGAGTTTCCCTGCTAACAATTTACAGCAATACTTGTCATAAAGTAGATTAAAGTAGTCGATTAATCAATGTTTAAAACATTTCATCCTCGCGGTGGGGATTACAAGAAAGACTAGTATTAGAGAGTCATATATATATTCAATTTGTAGTCATTGACAAAACTAATTTTACCCATGATTGTCTATGGGCATGGGAATGTTAGAAACTCCTCAAATGTACGTGAAGGCAGTCAAAAATAACAAACTAACACAAGCTGCTAGCCAAGGTCACATTATTATAATAAAGTAGAAATTGGAGTCGGTCTAATCAAACCTAACAGCATTCAGTAGCACAAATAAGACGAATTCCGAGGAGCTGAAGGAATCTGTAAATAAGATAACATGGACAAGTAGCGTTGATGGAAAATTACTGGAGGCAGGAGTTGCCAGGATACGAGCTCTTGTTTGAGTGACAATGGTATTTTGACCATTAGAACCAATTAAGCAAGATGATTTTGTTAAAGACCATAAGGGATGGTTTTTTAGACCAATATGTCGAGGAACCAACTAGGGGGGAGGCCATCTTAGACTGGGTGTTATGTAATGAGAGAGGATTAATTAGCAATCTCATTGTGCGAGGCCCCTTGGGGAAGAGTGACCATAATATGGTGGAATTCTGCATTGGGATGGAGAATGAAACAGTTAATTCAGAGACCATGGTCCAGAACTTAAAGAAGGCTAACTTTGAAGGTATGAGGCGTGAATTGGCTGGGATGGATTGGCAAATGATACTTAAGGGGTTGATTGTGGATGGGCAACGGCAGACATTTAGAGACCGCATGGATGAACTACAACAATTGTACATTCCTGTCTGGCATAAAAATAAAAAAGGGAAGGTGGCTCAACCGTGGCTATCAAGGGAAATCAGGGATAGTATTAAAGCCAAGGAAGTGGCATACAAATTGGCCAGAAATAGCAGCGAACCTGGGGACTGGGAGGAATTTAGAACTCAGCAGAGGAGGACAAAGGGTTTGATTAGGGCAGGGAAAATGGAGTACGAGAAGAAGCTTGCAGGGAACATTAAGACGGATTGCAAAACTTTCCATAGATATGTAAAGAGAAAAAGGTTAGTAAAGACAAACGTGGGTCCCCTGCAGTCAGAATCAGGGGAAGTCATAACGGGGAACAAAGAAATGGCGGACCAATTGAACAAGTACTTTGGTTCGGTATTCACGAAGGAGGACACAAACAACCTTCCGGTTATAAAAGGGGTCGGGGGGTCTAGTAAGGAGGAGGAACTGAGGGAAATCCTTATTAGCCGGGAAATTGTGTTGGGGAAATTGATGGGATTGAAGGCCGATAAATCCCCAGGGCCTGATGGACTGCATCCCAGAGTACTTAAGGAGGTGGCCTTGGAAATAGTGGATGCATTGACAGTCATTTTCCAACATTCCATTGACTCTGGATCAGTTCGTATAGAGTGGAGGGTAGCCAATGTAACCCCACTTTTTAAAAAAGGAGGGAGAGAGAAAACAGGGAATTATAGACCGGTCAGCCTGACATCGGTAGTGGGTAAAATGATGGAATCAATTATTAAGGATGTCATAGCAGTGCATTTGGAAAGAGGTGATATGATAGGTCCAAGTCAGCATGGATTTGTGAAAGGGAAATCATGCTTGACAAATCTTCTGGAATTTTTTGAAGATGTTTCCAGTAGAGTGGACAAGGGAGAACCAGTTGATGTGGTATATTTGGACTTTCAGAAGGCGTTCGACAAGGTCCCACACAAGAGATTGATGTGCAAAGTTAGAGCACATGGGATTGGGGGTAGTGTGCTATAATGGATTGAGAACTGGTTGTCAGACAGGAAGCAAAGAGTAGGAGTAAATGGGTACTTTTCAGAATGGCAGGCAGTGACTAGTGGGGTACCACAAGGTTCTGTGCTGGGACCCCAGCTGTTTACACTGTACATTAATGATTTAGATGAGGGGATTAAATGTAGTATCTCCAAATTTGCGGATGACACTAAGTTGGGTGGCAGTGTGAGCTGCGAGGAGGATGCTGTGAGGCTGCAGAGCGACTTGGATAGGTTAGGTGAGTGGGCAAATGCATGGCAGATGAAGTATAATGTGGATAAATGTGAGGTTATCCACTTTGGTGGTAAAAACAGAGAGACAGACTATTATCTGAATGGTGACAGATTAGGAAAAGGGGAGGTGCAAAGAGACCTGGGTGTCATGGTACATCAGTCATTGAAGGTTGGCATGCAGGTGCAGCAGGCGGTTAAGAAAGCAAATGGCATGTTGGCCTTCATAGCAAGGGGATTTGAGTACAGGATCAGGGAGGTGTTGCTACAGTTGTACAGGGCATTGGTGAGGCCACACCTGGAGTATTGTGTACAGTTTTGGTCTCCTAACCTGAGGAAGGACATTCTTGCTATTGAGGGAGTGCAGCGAAGGTTCACCAGACTGATTCCCGGGATGGCGGGACTGACCTATCAAGAAAGACTGGATCAACTGGGCTTGTATTCACTGGAGTTCAGAAGAATGAGAGGGGACCTCATAGAAACATTTAAAATTCTGACGGGGTTAGACAGGTTAGATGCAGGAAGAATGTTCCCAATGTTGGGGAAGTCCAGAACCAGAGGTCACAGTCTAAGGATAAGGGGTAAGCCAATTAGGACCGAGATGCGGAGGAACTTCTTCACCCAGAGAGTGGTGAACCTGTGGAATTCTCTACCACAGAAAGTTGTTGAGGCCAATTCACTAAATATATTCAAAAAGGAGTTAGATGAGGTCCTTACTACTAGGGGGATCAAGGGGTATGGCGAGAAAGCAGGAATGGGGTACTGAAGTTGAATGTTCAGCCATGAACTCATTGAATGGCGGTGCAGGCTAGAAGGGCCGAATGGCCGACTCCTGCACCTATTTTCTATGTCTATGTTTCTATGGACACTGGCCAAACGAACCTTTGATAAGAAATTGGTTAAAATATCGATACTCAACTGAAATGGGAGGGAGAACAGCCAGTTGTTGTGGTGCACATTGGTACCAACGACATCGGTAAAAAAAGGGATGAGGTCCTACGAAACGAATTTAAGGAGCTAGGAGCTAAATTAAAAAGTAGGACCTCAAAAGTAGTAATCTCGGGATTGCTACCAGTGCCACGTGATAGTCAGAGTAGGAATCGCAGGATAGCGCAGATGAATACGTGGCTTGAGCAGTGGTGCAGCAGGGAGGGATTCAAATTACTGGGGCATTGGGACCGGTTCTGGGGGAGGTGGGACCAGTACAAACCGGACGGTCTGCACCTGGGCAGGACCGGAACCAATGTCCTAGGGGGAGTGTTTGCTAGTGCTGTTGGGGAGGAGTTAAACTAATATTGCAGGGGGATGGGAACCTATGCAGGGAGACAGAGGGAGACAAAAAGGAGGCAAAAGCAAAAGACAGAAAGGAGATGAGGAAAAGTGAAGGGCAGAGAAACCCAAGGTAAAGAACAAAAAGGGCCATTGTACAGCAAAATTCTAAAAGGACAAAGGGTGTTAAAAAAACAAGCCTGAAGGCTTTGTGTCTTAATGCAAGGGGTATCCGCAATAAGGTGGATGAATTAATTGTGCAAATAGATGTTAACAAATATGATGTGATTGGGATTACGGAGACGTGGCTCCAGGATGATCAGGGCTGGGAACTCAACATTCAGGGGTATTCAACATTCAGGAAGGATAGAATAAAAGGAAAAGGAGGTGGGGTAGCATTGCTGGTTAAAGAGGAGATTAATGCAATAGTTAGGAAAGACATTAGCTTGGATGATGTGGAATCTATATGGGTAGAGCTGCAGAACACCAAAGGGCAAAAAACTTTAGTAGGAGTTGTGTACAGACCTCCAAACAGTAGTAGGGATGTTGGGGAGGGCATCAAACAGGAAATTAGGGGTGCATGCAATAAAGGTGTAGCAGTTATAATGGGTGACTTTAATATGCACATAGATTGGGCTAGCCAAACTGGAAGCAATACGGTGGAGGAGGATTTCCTGGAGTGCATAAGGGATGGTTTTCTATACCAATATGTCGAGGAACCAACTAGGGGGGAGGCCATCTTAGACTGGGTGTTGTGTAATGAGAGAGGATTAATTAGCAATCTCATTGTGCGAAGCCCTTTGGGGAAGAGTGACCATAATATGGTGGAATTCTGCATTAGGATGGAGAATGAAACAGTAAATTCAGAGACCATGGTCCAGAACTTAAAGAAGGGTAACTTTGAAGGTATGAGGCGTGAATTGGCGAGGATAGATTGGCGAATGATACTTAGGGGGTTGACTGTGGATGGGCAATGGCAGACATTTAGAGACCGCATGGCTGAATTACAACAATTGTACATTCCTGTCTGGCGTAAAAATAAAAAAGGGAAGGTGGCTCAACCGTGGCTATCTAGGGAAATCAGGGATAGTATTAAAGCCAAGGAAGTGGCATACAAATTGGCCAGAAATAGCAGCGAACCTGGGGACTGGGAGAAATTTAGAACTCAGCAGAGGAGGACAAAGGGTTTGATTAGGGCAGGGAAAATGGAGTACGAGAAGAAGCTTGCAGGGAACATTAAGGCCGATTGCAAAAGTTTCTATAGGTATGTAAAGAGAAAAAGGTTAGTAAAGACAAACGTAGGTCCCCTGCAGTCAGAATCAGAGAAAGTCATAACGGGGAACAAAGAAATGGCAGACCAATTGAACAAGTACTTTGGTTCGGTATTCACTAAGGAGGATACAAACAACCTTCCGGATATAAAATGTGTCAGAGGGTCTAGTAATGAGGGGGAACTGAGGGAAATCTTTATTAGTCGGGAAATTGTGTTGGGGAAATTGATGGGATTGAAGGCCGATAAATCCCCAGGGCCTGATGGACTGCATCCCAGAATACATAAGGAGGTGGCCTTGGAAATAGCGGATGCATTGACAGTCATTTTCCAACATTCCATTGACTCTGGATCAGTTCCTATGGAGTGGAGGGTAGCCAATGTAACCTCACTTTTTAAAAAAGGAGGGAGAGAGAAAACAGGTAATTATAGACCGGTCAGCCTGACCTCAGTAGTGGGTAAAATGATGAAATCAATTATTAAGGATGTCATAGCAGTGCATCTGGAAAATGGTGACATGATAGGTCCAAGTCAGCATGGATTTGTGAAGGGGAAATCATGCTTGACAAATCTTCTGGAATTTTTTGAGGATGTTTCCAGTAAAGTGGACAAAGGAGAACCAGTTGATGTGGTATATTTGGACTTTCAGAAGGCTTTCGATAAGGTCCCACACAAGAGATTAATGTGCAAAGTTAAAGCACATGGGATTGGGGGTAGTGTGCTGACGTGGATTGAGAACTGGTTGTCAGACAGGAAGCAAAGAGTAGGAGTAAACGGGTACTTTTCAGAATGGCAGGCAGTGACTAATGGGGTGCCGCAAGGTTCTGTGCTGGGGCCCCAGCTGTTTACATTGTACATTAATGATTTAGACGAGGGGATTAAATGTAGTATCTCCAAATTTGCGGATGACACTAAGTTGGGTGGCAGTGTGAGTTGCGAGGAGGATGCTATGAGGCTGCAGAGTGACTTGGATAGGTTAGGTGAGTGGGCAAATGCATGGCAGATGAAGTATAATGTGGATAAATGTGAGGTTATCCACTTTGGTGGTAAAAACAGAGAGACAGACTATTATCTGAATGGTGACAGATTAGGAAAAGGGAAGTTGCAACGAGACCTGGATGTCATGGTACATCAGTCATTGAAGGTTAGCATGCAGGTACAGCAGGCGGTTAAGAAAGCAAATGGCATGTTGGCCTTCATAGCGAGGGGATTTGAATACAGGGGCAGGGAGGTGTTGCTACAGTTGTACAGGGCCTTGGTGAGGCCACACCTGGAGTATTGTGTACAGTTTTGGTCTCCTAACTTGAGGAAGGACATTCTTGCTATTGTGGGAGTGCAGCGAAGATTCACCAGACTGATTCCCGGGATGGCGGGACTGACCTATCAAGAAAGACTGGATCAACTGGGCTTGTATTCACTGGAGTTCAGAAGAATGAGAGGGGACCTCATGGAAACGTTTAAAATTCTGACGGGTTTAGACAGGTTAGATGCAGGAAGAATGTTCCCAATGTTGGGGAAGTCCAGAACCAGGGGTCACAGTCTGAGGATAAGGGGTAAGCCATTTAGGACCGAGATGAGGAGAAACTTCTTCACCCAGAGAGTGGTGAACCTGTGGAATTCTCTACCACAGAAAGTAGTTGAGGCCAATTCACTAAATATATTCAAAAGGGAGTTAGATGAAGTCCTTACTACTCGGGGGATCAAGGGTTATGGCGAGAAAGCAGGAAGGGGGTACTGAAGTTTCATGTTCAGCCATGAACTCATTGAATGGCGGTGCAGGCTAGAAGGGCTGAATGGCCTGCTCCTGCATCTATTTTCTATGTTTCTATGTTTCTATGTTAATACCTATGCACAGAAACTGCTGGGATAGCATCGGACAGAATAAGGACAACATCGGCTGTGTCTGGAAGTAAAACAGGAACCTGGGCCTGCGAACTTTCGTACAACTATTGTTTTTTGTTAAGTATACAATTGTTGTAAGCTTAATAAATCTAATCTATTGCACAAACCATGTGACTGCTGCCGATTGGAATGTCTGGTTAAAGGACCTTTAAAAGTTCTTCATTGCATTTACCGCTTGGCGCTAATCATGCCAGCAAAACCAAGCACTCACAAATGGTTTTGGCGCTATCGCAACGATATATAAGGCAATGAGTTACCAGGTCATATTGATTGCTAACTTCCCAGAGATCATTTTGAATGCTTTCAGAATGTGAACATATATGCTGTGTTTCTGGTGTTAAAGTTTGTTCATTAGCATTTCTCTCAACTTTTGGATCAGCTGCTTTCACTCAGTCATGGGGGCTGTCCTGGCAATGTAGTGGGGAAAATGCTTCAAACTATCATTAAGGAAGAAATAGCGGGACATTGAGATAGGAATAGTGCAATCAAGCAGACGCAACATGGATTCATGAAGGGGAAATCATGTTTAACTAATTTACTGCAATTTTTTGAGGATATAATGAGCATGGTGGATAGAGGTGTACCGATGGATGTGGTGTATTTAGATTTTCAAAAGGCATTCGATAAGGTGCACACAAAAGGTTACGGCAGAAGATAGAGGTACGCGGAGTCAGAGGAAATGTATTAGCATGGATAGAGAATTAGTTGGCGAACAGAAAGCAGAGAGTCGGGATAAATGGGTCCTTTTCGGGTTGGAAATCGGTGGTTAGTGGTGTGCCACAGGGATCGGTGCTGGGACCGCCACTGTTTACAATATACATAGATGACCTGGAAGAGGGGGCAGAGTGTAGTGTAACAAAATTTGCAGATGACACAAAGATTAGTGGGAAAGCGGGTTGTGTAGAGGACACAGAGAGGCTGCAAAGAGATTTAGATAGGTTAAGCGAATGGGCTAAGGTTTGGCAGATGGAATACAATGTCGGAAAGTGTGAGGTCATCCACCTTGGGAAAAAAAACAAAAAAGGGAATACTATTTGAATGGGGAGAAATTACAACATGCTGCGGTGCAGAGGGACCTGGGGGTCCTTGTGCATGAATCCCAAAAAGTTAGTTTGCAGGTGCAGCAGGTAATCAGGAAGGCGAATGGAATGTTGGCCTTCATTGCGAGAGGGATGGAGTACAAAAGCAGGGAGGTCCTGCTGCAACTGTACAGTGTATTGGTGAGGCCGCACCTGGAGTACTGCGTACAGTTTTGGTCACCTTACTTAAGGAAGGATATACTGGCTTTGGAGGGGGTACAGAGACGATTCACTAGGTTGTTTCCGGAAATGAGGGGGTTACCTTATGATGATAGATTGAGTAGACTGGGTCTTTACGCATTGGAGTTCAGAAGGATGAGGGGTAATCTTACAGAAACATTTAAAATAATGAAAGGGATAGATAAGATAGAGGCAGAGAGGTTGTTTCCACTGGTCGGGGAGACTAGAACTAGGGGGCACAGCCTCAAATAACGGGGGGGCCAATTTAAAACCGAGTTGAGAAGGAATTTCTTCTCCCAGAGGGTTGTGAATCTGTGGAATTCTCTGCCCAAGGAAGCAGTTGAGGCTAGCTCGTTTAATGTATTCAAGTCACAGAGAGCTAGATTTTTAACAAATAAGGGAATTAAGGGTTATGGGGAGCGGGCGGGTAAGTAGAGCTGAGTCCACGGCCAGATCAGCCATGATCTTGTTGAATGGCGGAGCAGGCTTGAGGGGCTAGATGGCCTACTTCTGTTCCTAATTCTTATGTAATCCACCTTGGCATCCGGCATCCACTTTTAAGGTGGCGGCTCCAGAGACATATCTTGCCAAATGGGCCCATAGGCAGAGCAGGGCGCACAGACAGACGCAGTGGCCTTACCCTGCCAGGGTTTCCTGGGAGCAGTCGCTGTACATTCATCTGTGAGAAGAGCAGTGCGTTAGAAGGCTACGCTTCAGCAAGGAGGTGGTCACAGAGCTGTGCCACCTGCTGCACCAAGACCTTGAGCCGCATATCAGTGGCAGTCAATGTCATGTATTCAACTGTCATTGTAACCCATGTATAAGCTGACCTAAGTTGTACACCTTGAGAACATTGACCACAAGGGGGTGAACTTGTGGGAGACACTCCTAACCTGGGCTTTCAGGTATAAAAAGGGAAGTTCCACCAACCTTTATCACTTGAGGTCTTGGTAATAAAGGTAACTGGTCACAGAGTGACCTTCTCTCAAGTATGGGCCTCGTGTGCATTTATACTGTATAGTAAGGACTTATCATTGGCGACGAGAAACTGGGATTTAAACCACGCTAGCATGGCCACTAGCAGCACAGAAGAGAGGTGCTGTGTTGGTGATGATTGGGACGACTTTATTGAGAGACTACAGCGAAGTTTTGTCACTAAGGAATGGTTGGGACACAATTCGATCGACAAACGCAGGGCTCATCTCCTGACGGTTTGTGGATCCAGAATGTACTCCCTGATGAAGGACCTTCTTGCGCCAGAGAAGCCGGCGGGCAAGACGTTCGAAGAGCTTAGTAAGTTGATTAGGGAGCACCTTAAACCGGCGAGCAGCATGCACATGGCGAGACACCAGTTTTACACGCACTGGCAGCGAGAAGGGCAAAGCGTTCCTGACTTCGTGGCAGATCTCCTGCGACTGGCGAGCCTATGTAAGTTCCCAGATGCATGCAGAGCGGAGATGCTGCAAGACTTTTTTATTGAGGGCATTGGGCACGCTGGGGTTTTCAGGAAACTGATTGAGACTGTAAAGTCCTGTCCCCTCAGTACAGATTCACACGAGGCATGTAGTGAAGTCAAGGTCACTCTCGACCTGCACCTTTATTTTACAGCTCTGGAATGCTGCACTTGCCTGAGACCTGTCCTTATATACCTGTCTCTTGCAAGTGCACCCCTGGTGGTAAGGTATGCTGGTGGTTACAGGTCATATCTTATTACAGTCATGTAAAGCATGTTAGGATACAGTTATATATAATAATGTAAGATACATGACAGAGACCAAAGACTTGACCTTGGAAGCGGCGGCTCTGATAGTCTAGACATTTTTCTCAGGGGAGGAAGAGGCCAGAATGATGTATGACAAAAATCTTGGCTCAAATGCGGCAAACGACCAGGAAGTCAACATTGTTAACGCGGCACACAGTTCTCTAGGCAGACAAGGGCAATCGGACATATTCCAGCATGTAGTCGAACCCAAAGGGGGAATTCAACAGAGACAATGGCTAGATGAACAGCGATTCATGCCATTGCAATGGACAATGCGGCCAGTAATGGGGCACAAAACACCTGTTAATGGTGCGCTTAAGGACAGTTACAGAGACAGTCAGAGACGATCGACTGGTAATGGACCTTTTGTTTCCAACAACGGGGCCTCCAGCTCATGCTGGAGGTGTGGAGGCAAACACCCAGCCAGAGCTTGTAGATATCAGCAATATACCTGCAGAAACTGCAACGCCAGCGGTCACTTGGCGTGTATGTGCAGGAAGCCTGCAGCCAGGTTGATGCACGAGGAGGACGGGCCCGCTGTAAGCCCTACGAGGCCAAATGAATACTGGGGGAAATCGCTGGAAGCTGAAGTTCAGCGAGTTCATGTCGAGTACATATACAGTTCATATACCAGGATGCCACCGATAATGATGAAAGTTCTCCTCAATGGCATCCCAGTATTAATGGAGCTGGACACGGGGGCCAGCCAGTCCCTGATGAGTATCAAACGGTTCAAAAGGTTGTGGGTGACCAAGGCCAGGAGGCCAAAATTATTGCCAATTGACGCACAGCTGCGGACATAGACAAAGGAGATAATTCCGATGCTAGGCAGCGACACGTTAGTTGTGATCCACAAAGATTCGGAGAACAGGTTGCCACTCTGGATTGTCCCGGGGGACGGTCCCGCACTACTGGGGAGGAGTTGGCTTGCTGTCATGAACTGGAAATGGGGCGATGTCAATGCAATTTCTTCTGTGGAGCGAGTATCATGCTCACAGGTCCTGGACAAATTTGACTCATTATTTCAATCCGGCATCGGCACTTTCATGGGGGCAAGGTAGTGATTCACATAAACCTGGATGCCAGGCCAGTACACCACAAGGCCAGAGCGGTGCTGTACGTGATGCGGGAATCGATAGAATGCGAATTGGACCGCCTGCTGAGGGAAGGCATCATCTCGCCAGTCGAATTCAGTGACTGGGCGAGCCCGATTGTGCCGGTGCTCAAGGCGGATGGATCGGTCAGGATATGTGGCGATTACAAGGCCACCATCAATCGGGTGTCACTCCAAGACCAGTACCCGCTACCGAGAGCGGAGGACATCTTTGCGACACTATCCGGTGGCAAAACTTTTTCAAAAGTGGACCTGACCTCAGCTTACATGACCCAGGAGCTGGCGAGTGAGTCGAAGAAGCTGGCCACCATCACGACACACAAGGGGTTGTTTGAGTATAACAGATGTCCGTTCGGCATTCGTTCAGCCGCCGCGATCTTTCAGCAAAATATGGAAAGCCTCCTCAAGTTGATTACAAGGACTGTGGTTTTTCAAGACGACATCCTCATCACGGGTCGCGATACTGAAGGACACCTCCACAACCTGGAGGAGGTGCTATGTTGACTGGACCGGGTAGGGCTGCGAATGAAAAAGGCGAAATGCGTCTTCTTAGCTCCAGAGGTAGAATTCCTGGGGAGGAGGGTAGCAGCAGACGGGATCAGACCTACTGCGTCCAAAACGGAAGCGATCCAGAGAGCACCCAGGCCCCGTAACACGACGGAGCTGCACTCGTTCCTGGCGCTCCTGAACAATTTTGGTAACTTTCTTCCCAAATTGCGCTCGCTGTTAGAGCCGCTACACGTGCTCCTACGCAAATGTTGCGATTGGGTCTGGGGGGACAGCCAGGAAAGGGCTTTTGATAGAGCACGCAACTTGTTATGCTCCAACAAACTGTTAACGTTATATGACCCATGTAAGAAACTTGTTCTCACGTGTGATGCGTCGTCCTATGGGGTCGGGTGTGTGTTGCAGCATGTGAATGCCAATGGTCAGTTACAGCCGGTAGCTTATGCCTGCAGAAGTCTGTCCCAGGCAGAAAGGGGCTATGGGATGGTAGAAAAGGAAGTGCTAGCATGTGTATATGCAGTAAAAAAAATGCACCAGTACCTGTTTGGCAGGAAATTTGACAGATCACAAACCTCTAACATCCCTTTTGGCTGACAACAAGGCCATAAGTGCGAATGCATCGGCCCGCATACAGAGGTGGGCACTTATGTTAGCCGCCTATGACTACACAATTCGGCACAGACTGGGCAATGAAATCTGCGCCGATGCACTCAGCAGGCTCCCACTAGCCACCACTGAGGGGGCAACTGAGCATGATGCTGAGATGGTCATGGCTGTTGAAGCTTTCGAAAGTGAAGGCTCACCTGTGACAGCCTGTCAGATTAAAGTCTGGACAAATAAAGATCCGCTACTGTCTTTAGTTAAGAAATGTGTCCTGAATAGGGACTGGGCAGCCACGTACGGGGCATGCCCTGAGGAATTTAAACCGTTTCATAGGCGCAAGGATGAACTCTCGATTCAGGCCGATTGCCTACTGTGGGAAAACCGAGTAGTCATGCCCCAGAGGGGCAGAGAAGTGTTTATCAGAGAACTTCACAATGAGCACCCGGGCATTGTCATGATGAAGGCAATTGCCAGGTCACACGTTTGCTGGCCAGGGATAGATTCAGACCTGGAACTTTGTGTTCGCAGGTGCAACACGTGTGCTCAGCTGGGCAACGCACGCAGGGAAGCCCCCCTTAGCCCCTGGTCCTGGCCCGCCAAGCCATGATCATGCATCCATATGGACTACGCAGGTCCTTTCATGGGAAAAATGTTTTTGGTTGTAGTAGATGCCTACTCCAAATGGATTGAGTGTGCCATTTTAAATTCAAGCACATCCTCTGCCACAGTAGAAAGTCTATGGGCAATGTTCGCCGCACATGGTCTACCGGATGTCTTGGTCAGCGACAATGGCCCGTGCTTCACAAGCACTGAATTGCAGGATTTCATGGCAGGCAATGGAATCAGCCATGTCAGAATAGCACTGTTCAAGCCGGCATCAAATGGCCAGGCAGAACGAGCTGTGCAGATAATCAAACAGGGGATGCTCAGAATCCAAGGGGGTTCCCTACAAAGTCGCTTATCACGCCTCCTGTTGGCCAATAGATCCCGACCACACTCGCTCACAAGGGTTCCACCCGCAGAGCTGCTAATGAAAAGAACGCTCAAAACCAGGTTATCCCTTATACACCCTACTATGAAATAAATTGTTGAGAGCAGGCGTCAGTCACAATGTGACTATCATGACAGGAATGCGAGGGCGCGATGTATTGATGTCAATGACCCTGTTTTTCTCCTTAATTACGCTGCAGGGCCCAAATGGCTTGCAGGCACTGTGATGGCCAAAGAGGGGAATAGGGTTTTGGTAGTTAAACTTACTAAAGGACAAATCTGCCACCAACACGTGGATCAAACTAAAAGGAGGTTCAGCAACCCCATAGACGAAGCAGAGGAAGAACACGACGTAGAGTTTACTCCACCACAGGTGACCGAACAGCGGAACCAAGTGGAGGAGAGCCCAGTCACTGTGGGCAGTCCGGACAGGCCTGAGGCACCGCAAACAGCAGACACTCAGGCCAGCGCCCAACAACCGGAGCCCCAACTCAGGCGCTCTACAAGGGAGCGTAAACCACCAGAGAGACTTAACCTGTGATCCCAATAAGACTTTGGTGGGGGGGGGGGGCGTGATGTCATGTATTCAACTATCATTGTAACCCATGTATAAGCTGATCTAAGTTGTACACCTTGAGAACATTGACCACAAGGGGGTGAACTTGTGGGAGACACTCCTAACCTGGACTTTCAGGTATAAAAGGGGAAGCTCCACCCACCTTCATCACTTGAGGTCTTGGTAATAAAGGTAACTGGTCACAGAGTGACCTTCTCTCAAGTATGGGCCTCGTGTGCAATTATACTGTATAGTAAGGACATATCACCCCTCCCTACCAGAGCCATGATAGGGCTCCCCTTGTCCTCACCTTCCACTCCACAAGGCTCCACAATCAGCGGACCATCCTCTGCCTACCCCAAATGCATTGCCTCACACTTCTCCGGATTGAATTCCATTTGCCACTGTTCTGCCCACCTGACCAGTTCATTGATATCTTCCTGCAGTCTACGGTATTCTTCTTAATTATCAACCATACAGCCTATTTTTGTATCATCTGCAAACTACTTAAACATACCCCTTACATTCAAGTCTAAATCATTGATATAAACCACAAAAAGCAAGGGACCTAGTACTGAGCCCCGTGGAACCCCACTGGAAACAGCTTTTCATTTACAAAAACACCCATCAACCATTACTCTTTTGGTGGACTAAACACAGATTGGGTGATCACTTTGATGTGCACCTCCATTAAATCCGCAAGTATGACCCTCAGCTTCCAGTTATTTGCCATTTTAATTCTCTGTCCAACAACCATTCTGACCTCTCTGTCCTCGGCCTCCTACATTGTTCCAATAAAGCTTAATGGAAATTCGAGGAACAGCACCATGTCTTTTGTTAAGCCACTTTACAGCCCTTAGGTTCAATAAGTCCGTGGTCAAGGACAGGGGGGTGTGACTATGAGTGAGGCAGGTATGGGGATCCAGGATGGAGTGACGGAGGAGCTTCAGCCCTTGCTCTTGTCCAACAGGTATGATGTTCTTACTCCCTGTGTGGACGAGAGTAGGGACCGCAGGGAGGATGAACAAACTGACCACCGCACTGTGGTACAGGAGGCCATTCAAGTTGGGGGAGTAAAAATAAATGTAGTAGTCGTAGGGGACAGTATAGTTAGGGAGATAGATACTGTTCTCTGCAGCTGAGAGCTTGAGTCCCGAAGACTATGTTGCCTGCCAGGTTTATGGACATCTCCTCTGGAACTTGGAGTGGGAGGGGAAAGATCCAGTTGTCGTGTTCCATGTAGTTACCAATGACATAGGTGGGACAAAGAAAGAGGTTCTGCTGAGGGAGTATGAGCAGCTAGGGACTAAATTAAAAAGCAGAACCACAAAGGTAATAATCTCTGGATTACTACCTGAGCCACAAACAAATTGGTATAGGATAAATAATATCAGAGGGATGAAGGTGTGGCTCAAAAATTGCTGTGGGAGAAATGGGTTTCTATTCATGGGGCACTGACACCAGTACTGGGATAAGAGGAAGCTGTTCCGTTGGGACGGGCTTCACTTGAACCAGGCTGAGACCAGTGTCCTGGAGACTCGAATAACTAGGGGTGTAGGTAGGGCTTTAAACTAAATAGTGGGGGGGAGGAGGCGGAGGAGGGTTCAGGTGAGTGGAAATTTAAAAAGTCAAAGAGAAAGGAGAAGGCAATAGTGTAGGGTAGCGATAGGGATAATGATAACCAGTGTGTGACAGGAAGGGACAGAGTGTATCAGAAAGTAGGGTCAGAGTAGGGAAAATGGTAAAAAGACAAAATTAAAAGCTCTTTATCTGAATGCATCATAGACAGTACCTCGGAATCGAGGAGGACTTGCTACCACTATCAAAGTGAGTTCTTTGATGGCTGAACAGTCATTCGTCGAGGGAAGGGGTCGGTGGGGCTGGTTTGCCATGCGCTCCTTCCGCTGCCTGCGCTTGGCCTCTTCATGCTCTTTGCGTTGAGACTCGAAGAGCTCAACACCCTCCCGGATGGACTTTCTCCATCTCGGGTGGTCTGTGGCCAGGGTCTCCCAGGTGTCAGTGGTGATGTGAGGTCTTGCACTTTTACCGGGAATGTTGTAGTCAAAGCCTGCGGTCACGGTGCACGTCTTTAGGTAAAGAATGATAATGATCATAATAATCATGATTACATCAGTCAGTTATGTGTTGTATTAGTCTCTGCAGCAGAGCAGGTCTCCAGTCGTCCTGGTTAACCCTTGCCACTGGATAAAGGCCTAGCTCTGTCAAGCCCGTGTGGTGGTCACCACACGTTAAAAAAAATTCACGCACAGGCATCTTCCACCCCCTCAACTGGAGTTCAGGACTGGAACATTGAGTCCTTCATTGAAACATCTGTGAACTCTCGTGGAAGCAAGTCATCCTCATTCGAGGGACCGCCTATGATGATGAGGCTGTTTTAGAGCTGGTAATGAGACTGGATTAATTAAAGATCTCATAGTAAAGGATCCTCTAGGCAAGAGTGATCATAGCTTGGTAGAATTTCAAATTCAGTTTGAGGGTGAGAAAGTTGTGTCTCCTGAACTTAAATAAAGGCAATTACAAAGGTATGAAGACAGAGTTGACTAAAGTGGACTGTGAAAATAGATTAAATAGCAAAACAGCAGATATGCAGTGGCAGACATTTAAGGAGATATTGCATAACTCTCAGCAAATATATATATTCCAGTGAGAAAGAAAGACTCTAAGAAAGAATGAACCATCCATAGCTAACTAAGGAAGTAAATGATGGTATCAAATTGAAAACAAAGGCATACAATGTTGCAAACATTAGTGGTAGGCCAGAGGATTGGGAGATTTTTAAAAATCAGCAAATGACGGCTAAAACAATAATAAAGAGAGAGAAGATAGATTATGAGAGTAAACTAGCAAAAAGTATAAAAAGAGACAATAAGAGCTTCTACAGGTATATAAAAAGGAAGGGTGTAGCTAAAGTAAACATTGGTCCCTCAGAGGATGAGACTGGGGAATTAATAATGGGAAACAGGGAAATGGCAGAGACTTTGAACAAATATCTTGTATCAGTCTTCAGACACTAAAAGCATCCCAATAATAGATAATCAAGGGGCTAAAGGGAGGGGGAACTAAAAATAATCACTATAACTAGGGAAAAAGTACTAGATAAAATAATGGGACCAATGGTGAACAAGAGCCCTGGACCTGATGTCTTGCTTCCTAGGTTCTTAAAAGAAGTGGTTGCAGAGATAGTGGATGTTTTGGTTGTAATCTACCAAAATTCCCTGGATTCTGGAAAAGTCCCAGCAGATTTGAAAAATGCAAATGTAACACCCCTATTTAAGAAAGGAGGGAGTCAGAAAGCAGGAAACTACAGACCAGTTAGCCTAACATCTGTCATTGGCAAATGGTGGAGTCCATTACTAAGGAAGTAGTAGCAGGACATTTAGAAAATCATAATACAGTCAAGCAGAGTCAGCATGGTTTTATGAAAGGGAAATCATGTTTGACAATTAAGCTGGAGGATGTATCGAGCAGGGTAGATAAAGGGGAACCAGTAGATGTATTTGGATTTCCTGAAGGCATTCGATAAAGTGTCACATAAAAGGTTACTGCACAAGATAAGAGCTCACGGGCTTAGGGGTAATATATGAGCATAAATTGAGGATCGGCTAACTAACAGGAAACAGAGTCGGGATAAATGTGTCATTTTCAGGTTGCATACTATAACTAATGGCGTGCCATAGGGATCAGTGCAGGGGCCTCAACTATTTACAATCTATATTAATGATTTGGATGAAGGGAGCGAGGGTAATTTTCTGATGATACAAAGATAAGTGGGAAAGCAAGTTGTGAGGAGGATGCAAAGAATCCGCAAAGGGATAATCATAGGCTAAGTAAGTGGGCAAAAATTTGGCAGATGGAATATAACGTGAGAAAATGTGAGGTTATTCACTTTGGTAGGAAAAATAAAAAAGCAAATTATTATTTAAATGGAGAGAGATTACAAAATGCTGCGGTACAGAGGGATCTAGGGGTGCTTGTACATGAAACGCAAAAAGTTAACATGCAGGTACAGCAAGTAATTCGGAAGGCAAATGGAATGTTGGCCTTTATTGCAAGGGGGATGCACTATAAAAGTAGGGAAGCCCTGCTACAACTGTACAGGGTGTTGGTGAGACCACACCTGGAGTACTGCGTACAGTATTGGTCTCCTTAATTAAGGAGGGATATATTTTCATTGGTGCCAGTTCAGAGAAGGTTCACTCGGTTAATTTTGGAGATGAAGGAGTAGTCTTATGAAGAAAGGGTGAGCAGGTTGGGCCTATGCTCATTGTTGTTTAGAAGAATGAGAGATGATCTTAATGGCCTGGAAATTCTGGCCTTCCCTGGTCCGTACTGAATGTGTACGCAATGTATATGCTCTGAAAACCGGCTTTCCCGATCTGTCAAGCTCCAGCGTATCCTCACAGCCAGAACATTCGCATGGGCAAGATTGCAGTATTTACCCATATCTTGCCCTGCGGATGTCCTGAAAACTCTTGCGCCTGATAAAGCAGGAACAGGTAAGTGCGCATCTTTTTTCCCTTTTTCAGTTGTTCGCCCGCAGGAAGACCTCGACCGAGATTTCTAGGCTATTGAAAAGTATAAGATTATGAGGGGGCTTGACAGGGTAAATGCAGTGAGGATGTTTCCCCTCATGGGGGAATCTAGAACTAGGGGGCATAGTTTCAGAATAAGGGGATTGCACATTTAAAACGGAGTTGAGGAGGAATTTCTTCTTTCAGGGGGTCATGAATCTTTGGAATTCTCTACCCCAGAGAGCTGTGGAGGCTGGGTCATTGAATATATTCAAGGCGGAGACAGACAGATTCTTGAACTACAGGGGAGTCAAGGGTTATGGGGAGCGGGCAGGGAAGTGGAGTTGAGACCAAGATCAGATGATCTTATTCCATGGTGGAACAGGCTCGAGTGGCCAAATTGCCTACTCCTGCTCCTATTTTTATGTTCTGGATTCAAAATAGAGTTCAAACAATTTTAGGTCATAACCATCGCTCCCATTTTTTCGGACAGCAGGTGCTGGTAATGATTCTGCTGTTGCCATTTACAGCTTCTCGAGACCCATTTTTTGTTTGTTTACTTGTCCCATTACCACCCCTTTTTGGCTTGCACTATCATCCCTTTTGTCAATTAATCAATCCTGCCTTCCACTCTATCACAGACCTTCCCTTTTGTTCTATCCTTCTCCCCTCCCACTTTCCCTGTCTCTGTACTTGCTTAAAACCTTTTTATTAATTTATTCGTTTATGTGATGTGGGCATCAATGGCATAGTCGACATTTATTGCCCATCCCTAATTGCCCTTGAGAAGGTGGTGGTGAGCCGCCTTCTTGAACCGCTGCAGTGCTGTGGTGAAGGTACTCCCACAGTGCTGACATTGTCATGGCAGTTTCGTACAACTGAGTGGTTTTTTAGGCCATTTCAGAGGTCAGTTAAGAGTCAATCACATTGCTGTGGATCTGGAGTCAGATATAGGCCAGACAGGCAGGTAGCCATATAGGCAGGTTTCCTTCCCTAAAGGACATTAGTTTCATGGTCACCATTACTGATACTAACTTTTTATTCCAGATTTATTTAATTAACTGAGCTTAAATTCCCCAGCTGCCATGATGGAATTTGAACTCACGTCTCCTGGATTATTAGTCCAGTGACATAACTACTATCCTGCCGTACCCTTGATTGATAAACCTGATCGATCAGGGGTCACAGTCTGAGGATAAGGGGTAAGCCATTTAGGACCGAGATGAGGAGAAACTTCTTCACCCAGAGAGTGGTGAACCTGTGGAATTCTCTACCACAGAAAGTAGTTGAGGCCAATTCACTAAATATATTCAAAAGGGAGTTAGATGAAGTCCTTACTACTCGGGGGATCAAGGGTTATGGCGAGAAAGCAGGAAGGGGGTACTGAAGTTTCATGTTCAGCCATGAACTCATTGAATGGCGGTGCAGGCTAGAAGGGCTGAATGGCCTGCTCCTGCACCTATTTTCTATGTTTCTATGTTTCTATGTTTCTATGATCTATAACATTTTCCAGTTCTGACAAAAGGCTACAAACCTGAAACGTTCACTGTAATTTTTCCTTAAAAAATGGGTGGATTTGGAGCGTGGGGGCAGTTAAAGTATTAAAAATGGGATTCCCGACCTAATACCACCTCCAACCTGTCCACTCTGGTTTAACCGAAGGCAGGCCGGGTCGAGGCGGGAGGCGGGTGACTCACCAGCTCCCAGGAGGTGTTACCTCAATTTTAATATTGTAATGAGGTTGTAAGCCTGTTTTCTCCCTTCACTTTGTGTTTAACTGCAAGTGGATGGGTTTAATGCAATTCGTGAAACCCGGTAGTTAAACTGAGGCGGGGACTGCTGCATCGAGGAGGTAAGTGGCTTTATACCCACCTCCTGGATCCAGGGTCCCTGCCTAACCCATCCCCCATAATTGGAGGCCCCACCACGAGGCCTCCTATTACCTTCCCAGGGCTCCCCCGCCCCCCAACCCTCCCCAGGTCTTCCGCCCCAACGATAATGATGAGGCCGGCCCCAATCTTCTCTCCCTTCCTGCTGAATCCCAGTTGGCATCACCTCCAGATCCCTGGCCAACACCCCCCCCCCCCACTTCCCCTATGATTCACACCCCTGACGATGCTCTCTCCCCATCCGTGATCCCTGTCGATGCTCTCTTCCTCCTCCCCCCGCCCTGAACCCCGACCCCTGCTGATGCTCTCCCCCACACCTCCTGATCTCCAACCCCTGCTGATTGCCCATAACCCGCACCGATCCCCGGCCCCTGTCGAATGCCAATCCTCCCTCCCGATCCCTGACCCCTGCCGATGCTCTCTACCCCCTTGCGATCCATGACCCCTGCCGATTGCTGATCCTCCTCCAGTGATCCCTCTCCCGCACCGGCCCCTTGCTTCTGAGGCCTAGCCACCCACAGCCAGCCAGCCTCTCAAGCTGGCTGGCTGGCTGTGGGCGGGACTCCGAGGCCTCACACTGAGATCAGGCCAAGCCATTAAAGTCAGCAGGGCCTGCAGGAAATTGACCTCCCGGGTTACCCGCCCACCTCAGAGGACCCCCCCCCCCAACCCGCCTCCCTGGGAAAAATTCTGGCGGTTAACTCTGTTTCTCTCTCCACAGATGCTGCCTGACCTGCTAAGTATTTCCAACATTTTCTGATTATATTTCAGATTTCCAGTATCCGCAGTATTTTGCCTTTTGCCACAGCTATCCTTTGTGCCTCTCTTGGCATTCTCTCAGGGGCCCATCGAGACACTCATTACCTTCTCTTTTACAAGCATTAATCCCAACTGCTCCATTCTCCTCTCTTGTTAACCTTCCTGCCCAGCGTGCACGCTGGGGCATAAGCATACCAATCTTCTTACCACCCTGCTGACTCCACTACTATCCTCTTGGAATATAGGCTCCAGCCTGTAAGTCAAAATCTGTGCCCTCTGCAGCAGGCCTAGCATGTGACCTTGCCTTTCAGGGATCTGGTTCCTGGGCCATCCTATCCCACCATCCTGGCCAGAGATAAAAACGAAAATACAAAATAATAAGAAAAAGCTAAAAATTATAAGGAGGGTTCAAGGAGAACAAAGACAAGTGAATACATTTGTACCCGATGCTCAAGGGAACTTAATTATTTTTCCTAAATTCACTGTTTTAACATAATTGCCCTTCTGCTGGCACAATTTTCACACGTATGACTTGCTGTATGGACTTGAAGTGATGGATGAGTGTGGGTTTTATTTCTATATACAGGCAACTCTCGATTATCCGGGTTCCTCGGGGATTGGGCTATTTTGGGTAAACGATTTTTCCGTTAGGGTGAGTCTAGATTTTAAAGTTAAAACTTTAATTAATACATACTATCATTAGGGCGAGTTAAAATTTATAAGTTAAAACTTTAATGAATGAATACAATCAGGTACAAACAGTAACAAATGATGGATATTACCAGTATGCATGTACAGGTTCTGTGCCTGGAACCCGGTGCCGGCTCTGCCCCCGTTCCCAACGTCAGCGCGGCTGCGAGAGACAGCGGCTGCAGCAGTGCGCACACACACACACCAGCAAAGCAAAGGCAGAGGAGGGTGATTTTTACGGTCAGTGTGAGAGAGAGAATGTGCGAGTGTGTGTGAGAGAGAGAGAGCGTGTGAGAGAGAGAATGAGCAAATACAAATGAGCACAGTATTTGGAAGGCGATTTTTCCAAATTATTTGGAGCAGTCTTTTCACTTGTTAGCAACAGAATATTAAATCCCGTTACAACGGTTTCCCGTTGGATCCATGTACAGATAATCGAGAGTTACCTGCAGTCACAAAGGATAAATTTGAATGTGTATTTTAAAAATATTATTCACATTGAGTCACGGAGCTAAATATTTATGCTTATCCAACAAAATAGGATTTGTGATGCGAAGGCTCCATAAATTTAGCATAAATATTATCTTAGGGACAGGCAATGCATCTCTGGAGATATAAGGGTCGAAATTACTGTTGTTGGTGTTATATAAATACTTAACCAAGCTTGAACTGAATTTCTCTCTCTGCTAGCCGACTGGAGGTGTTCAACCACCAGTTAATGTCTGTTAAAATAACAAAGTCAAAAAATGGGTACAAGCACATGCAAAAACATCATCATTTTCTGCTCATGTACAGAAAGATGTTTCATAACACTTTAATAAGAGGAGGAATAACAATGGATGCCAAGCAGGAGAAAATAAAGGAAAATAGATTTTAAAAACTGTGGGAAAGCCAAAATCATGGCTGAAGAGAAGATTTTTGAAAACAAGAAGGGAGATGGCTGACATGTATGTAACCTTCATGTAACTGTAACCTTCATAACTGCATACTGTATACACCTAAGAAATGCACACCTTGACCACAGGGGGTGAACTTGTGGGAGACACTCCTCACCTGGGCATCCAGGTATATAAAGGGAGGTCTCACGCAGGGTCATCACTTCTTGGTCCTGTGAATAAAAGTTCAGGTCACAGAGTGACCTTGTCTGCAGAATGTGCTTCGTGTGAATTTATAGTAGTGTGCAAGGACAATACATTTGGCGATGAGAAATGGGAATCAACGACTCACGAGAATGGCCACCGGTAGCACAGAGGAACGGTACTGTGTTGGTGAGGACTGGGACGATTTCGTTGAGAGGCTCCAGCAGAGCTTTGTCATGAAGGACTGGCTAGGAGATGCAGCGGCTGACAAGGGAAGGGTGCATCTACTGACCAGCTGTAGACCTAAGACGTACGCACTGATGAAAGACCTGCTAGCACCTGAGAAGCCGGTGGACAAAACCTTTGAAGAGCTCAGCAAATTGATCGGTGAGCACCTCAAACCGGCGAGCAGTATACACATGGCCCAACACCAATTCTATACACACCGACGTCGGGAAGGACAGAGCATACCGGACTTCGTTGCGGACCTTCGGCGCTTGGCCAGCCTCTGTAAGTTCACAGACGCCTGCAGGGGGGAGATGTTAAGGGATTTCTTTATTGAGGGCATTGGTCATGCCGGGATTTTCAGAAAGCTAATTGAGACCAAGGATACTCCTCACCTGGTCATGCAGGTATATAAAGCGAGGTCCCACGCAGGGTCATCACTTCTTGGTCCTGCGAATAAAGGTTCAGGTCACAGAGTGACCTTGTCTGCAGAATGTGCCTCATGTGAATTTATAGTAGTGTGCAAAGACACTACATTTGGTGACGCAACTCTGCTTCCAACGTGGCGATGGATCAGGGAGTTAACTTCATAAACGCGACTCAGAACCCCGCAGGCAGGCAAGAGCAATTCGACACCACCCAGGCAGCAACAGACTCCAGAGTGGGTCCTCAACAGAGACAGGTTGAACGGACATTTATGCCATCATGGTGGACAATGCGTCCCGGGATGGGGCCATTGACACCCATTAACAGAGTGCTCAAGAGTAATCAAAGAGACAATCAGAGAGGAATGCCTGGTAACAGCCCTTTTGTTCACAACGATCTCAGCTCAGGCTGGAGGTGTGGGGACAGACATGCTGCAAAAACCTGTTGGTTTCAACAATTTATCTGTAGAAATTGTAACTTCAGTGGACATTTAGCCAGAATGTGCAGGAAGCCCACAGCGAGGCTAATTTACAGGCAGATGAACCAGAAGAGGGGTCTGCAAAGCAAGTTGATGCTTGGGAGAAAGCAATGGATACTGAAGTTCAGCGGGTTCATGTGGCAAACAGCTCATATACCAAAACACCACCTATGATGATGAAAGTCCTATTAAACGGCATCCCGGTGTGCATGGAGCTGGACACAGGGGCCAGCCAGTCACTTATGAGTGTCCAACAATTCGAGAAACTATGGCCACTCAGAGCCAGCAGACCCAAACTAGAACGCATTGACACGCAATTACGGACGTACACCAAAGAGATCATCCCAGTGCTAGGCAGTGCAATGTTGGTGGTCACATATAATGGATCAGAGAATCGGCTGCCACTCTGGATTGTCCTGGGAAATGGTCCCGCGCTTTTGGGGAGGAGCTAGCTAGCCGAGATGAACTGGAAATGGGGGGATGTGCACGCCATTTCATCTGTGGAGCGAAGTTCATGCTCACAGGTCCTACAGAAATTTGAGTCACTATTTCAACCTGGTGTCGGGACTTTCAAAGGTACCAAAGTAGTAATACGCATCACCCCGGATGCCAGGCCAGTGCACCACAAAGCCAGAGCTGTGCCGTATGTGATGCGGGAGAAAATTGAGAGTGAGTTGGACAGGTTGCTAAGAAAGGGCATAATTTCGCCCGTTGAATTCAGCGACTGGGCAAGCCCCATCGTCCCTGTCCTAAAAACGGATGGTTCGGTCAGGATCTGTGGCGACTACAAGGCCACTGTCAACCGAGTGTCACTACAAGACCAATACCCGCTTCCGAAAGCAGACGATCTTTTTGCCATGCTGGCAGGTGGCAAGCTGTTCACCAAGTTGGACTTCACTTCAGCCTACATGACCCAGAAACTGGCCAAAGAATCCAAACTACTGACCACCATCACCATGCACAAGGGGTTGTTTGTCGACAACAGATGTCCGTTTGGCATTCGATCAGCGGCCGCTATCTTTCAAAGGAATATGGAAAGCCTGCTCAAATCCGTCCCTGGAGCAATTGTATTTCAGGACGACATCCTTATCACAGGTCGAGACACCGAGGAACACCTCCACAACCTGGAGGAGGTGTTATGCCGACTGGACCAGGTAAGCCTGCGACTAAAGAAGTCCAAGTGTGTGTTTTTGGCCCCAGAGGTCGAGTGTTTGGGCAGGAGGGTTGCCGCAGACGGAATCCGGCCTACCGAATCCAAAACGGAGGTGATCCGTCGCGCACCCAGGTCCGGCAACACATCGGAGTTGCGTTCATTTCTGGGACTCTTGAACTATTTCGGGAACTTTCTGCCGAACTTAAACACATTGTTGGAGCCGCTACACGTGGTCCTGCGTAAGGGTTGCGATTGGTTTTGGGGGGACTGTCAGGAACGGGCTTTCAATCGGGTGCGGAATCTGCTTTGTTTTAATAAGCTGTTGACTCTGTACAACCCCTGTAAGAAATTGGTTTTGACATGTGATGCATCATCCTATGGGGTTGGGTGCGTGATGCAGCAGAGTAATGATGAGGGCCAACTCCAACCTGTGGCTTATGCCTCCAGGTCGCTCTCCCAAGCAGAACGGGGATATGGGATGGTTGAAAAGGAAGCACTTGCATGTGTCTACGGGGTGAAAAAGATGCACCAGTACCTTTTTGGCAGAAGGTTCGAGTTAGAAACGGACCACAAGCCGTTAACATCCCTGTTGTCAGACAGCAAAGCTGTCAATGCCAAAGCGTCAGCTCGCATACAACGATGGGATCTCACTCTGGCTGTGTATGACATACCATACGGCACCGGCCAGGCACCGAAAATTGCACTGACACGCTCAGCATGCTTCCACTGGCCACCACTGAGGGGGCAGCGGAGCAAAGCGCTGAGATGGTCATGGCCGTTGAAGCCTTTGACTGCACAGGCTCCCCCATCACAGCCCACCAGATCAAAATCTGGACCAACAGAGATTCCCTCCTATCCTTGATTAAGAAATGTGTCCTGACTGGGGATTGGGTGCCCGCACACGGAGCATGCCCTGAGGAGGTCAGACCGTTTCACAGACGGATGGATGAGCTCTCCATCCAAGCCGACTGCCTACCATGGGGCAGCCGGGTAGTCATGCCCCAGAAGGGAAGGGAAGCATTCATCAGGGAATTCCACAGTGAGCATCCTGGCATCGTGCTAATGAAGGCCATTGCCCGGTCACATGTATGGTGGCCGGGAATTGGTGCAGAATTGGAACACTGTGTTCGCAGGTGCACGACGTGTGCCCAGTTGGGCAATGCCCCCAGGGAGGCCCCACTCAGCCTGTGGCCCTGGCCCACTAGGCCATGGTCACGTATTCACGTAGACTACGTGGGCCCATTCATGGGAAAAATGTTTCTCATTGTTGTTGATGCGTACTCAAAATGGATCGAGTGCATCATATTGAATTCGTGCACGACATCCACCACTGTGGAGAGTCTGCGTGCGGTCTTTGCGACCCACGGCTTGCCGGACATCCTGGTTAGCGACAACGGCCCGTGTTTCACTAGCTATGAATTCCGGGAGTTCATGTCGGGTAATGGCATCAAACATGTCAGGACGGCACCGTTCAAGCCGACTTCCAATGGCCAGGCGGAACGTGCGGTCCAAATCATAAAACAGGGCATGCTCCGGATTCAAGGACCCTCCCTTCAATGCCGTCTATCGCGCCTCCTGCTGGCCTATAGGTCCCGACCGCATTCGCTCACGGGAGTCTCGCCCGCGGAGCTACTCATGAAACATACACTTAAAACTCGGCTGTCCCTCATTCATCCTGTCCTGTCAGACATTGTTGAGGGCAAGCGCCAGTCCCAAAATGAGTGCCATGACCATAAATCAAAGGGCAGATGTATAGAAATCGATGACCCTGTATTTGTTCTTAATCACGCTTTGGGGCCCAAGTGGCTTGAGGGTACTGTAATTGGCAAAGAGGGGAATAGGGTCATAGTGGTCAGACTTAACAATGGACAGATATGCCGCAAGCATCTGGACCAAGTAAAAAAAAGGTTCATCATGGACACTGAGGAACCTGAGGAAGATCATGAGATGTTGCCCACACCACCGCCAGTGAACGAGCAACAAGAACACTCAGCAGCATGCACAGTCCCTGCGGCCAGCCCGGACAAGCCGGAATCGCCACAGCTGACAGAGATGCATGCCAATGCTCAACAACCAGACCCCCAACTGCGGCGCTCCACGAGAGAGCGCCGACTGCCTGAAAGACTTAATCTTTGACCCCATAAGACGTTGTAGGGGGGGGGGGGGAGGTGATGTCATGTATGTAACCTTCATGTAACTGCAACCTTCATAACAACGCTGCATACTGTATACATCTAAGAAATGCACACCTTGACCACAGGGGGTGAACTTGTGGGAGACACTCCTCACCTGGTCATCCAGGTATATAAAGGGAGGTCTCACACAGGGTCATCACTTCTTGGTCCTGTGAATAAAGGTTCAGGTCACTGAGTGACCTTGTCTGCAGAATGTGCCTCGTGTGAATTTATAATAGTGTGCAAGGACACTACAGTGGCAAAGTGAAGGTATCTAGGAAGAGAGTTTGATAGGCAGAGTCTGAATGGCTGACAGAACTGCCACCAATGGTGGAATAAACATAAGGACATAAGAACACAAGAAATAGGAGCAGGAGTAGGCCCCTCGAGCCTGCTCCATCATTTTATATGATCTTGGCTGATACGATCATGGACTCAGGTCCACTTTCCTGACTGCTCCGCATAACCCCTTATTCCCTTATCGATTAAGAAACTGTCTATCTCTGTCTTAAATTTATTCAATGTCCCAGCTTCCACAGCTCTCTGAGGCAACAAATTCCACAGATTTACAACCCTCTGAGAAAAGAAATTTCTCCTCATTTCAGTTTTAAACGGGCGGCCCCTTATTCTAAGATTATGCCCCCTAGTTCTAGCCTCTCCCATCAGTGGAAACATTCTCTCTGCATCCACCTTGTCAAGCCCCCTCATAATCTTCTACGTTTCGATAAGATCACCTCTCAATCTTCTTAATTCCAATGAGTAGAGGCCCAACCTACTCAACCTTTCCTCATAGCTCAACCCCTCATCTCCGGAATCAACCTAGTGAACCTTCTCTGAACTGCCCCCAAAGCAAGTATAGCCTTTCGTAAATATGGAAACCAAAACTGCACACAGTATTCCAGGTGTGGCCTAACCAATACTTGCCTGCTTTTATACTCCATCCCCTTTACAATAATTGGCCTCCCTGATCACTTACTGTACCTGCAAATTAACCTTTTGTGTTTCATGCACAAGTACCCCCAGGTCCCGCTGTACTGCACCACATTGCAATCTTTCTCCATTTAAATAATAACTTGCTCTTTGATTTTTTCTGTCAAAGTGCATGACCTCACGCTTTCCAACATTATACTCTATCTGCCAAATTTTTGCCCACTCAATTAGCCTGTCTATGTCTTTTTGCAGATTTTTTGTGACCTCCTCACACATTGCTTTTCCTCCCATCTTTGTATCATCAGCAAACCTGGCTACGTTACACTCGGTCCGTTCTTCCAAGTCGTTAAAATAGATTGTAAAAGTTGGGGTCCCAGCACTGATCCCTGCGGCACCCCACTAGTTACTGATTGCCAACCCGAGAATGAACCATTTATCCCGACTCTCTGTTCTCTGTTCGTTAGCCAATCCTCTATCCATGCTAATATATTACCCCCAACCCCGTGAACTTTTATCTTGTGCAGTAACCTTTTATGTGGCACCTTGTCAAATGCCTTCTGGAAGTCCAAATACACCACATCCACTGTTCCCCTTTATCCACCCTGTTCGTTATATCCTCAAAGAATTCCAGCAAATTTGTCAAACGTGACTTCCCCTTCATAAAGCCATGCTGACTCTGCCTAACTGAATTTTGTTTTTACAAATGTCCTGCTACCTCTTCTTTAATAATGGACTCCAACATTTTCCCAACCTCAGATGTTAGGCTAACTGGTCTATAGTTTCCTGCTTTTTACCTGCCTCCTTTTTTAAATAGGGGTGTTACATTTGCAGTTTTCCAATCTGCTGAGACCTCCCTAGAATCCAGGGAATTTTGGTAAATTACAACCAATGCATCCACAATCCCTGCCGTTACTTCTCTTAAGACCCTAGGATGCAAGCCATCAGGTCCAGGGGATTTATCTGCCTTTAGTACTATTATCTTACTGAGTACCACCTCCTTAGTGATTGTGATTGTGTTAAGTTCCTCCCCCACTATAGCCCCTTGACTATCCACTGTTGGGATATTGTTAGTGTCCTCTACTTTAGAGACTGATTCAAAATATTTGTTCAGAGTTTCTGCCATCTCCATGTTCCCCATTACTAATTCCCCGGTCTCATTCTCTAAGGCCACTATTTACTTTAGCCACTCTTTTCCTTTTTATATACCTATAGAAACTCTTGCTATCTGTTTTTATATTTTGTGCTAGTTTATTTTCAAAGTCTATCTTCCCTTTCTTAATCATTTTTTTAGTCATTCTTTGCTGGCTTTTAAAAGCTTCCCAATCTTCTGTCCTCCCATTAGCTTTGGCCACTTTGTATGCCCTTGTTTTTAATTGGATACCGTCCTTTATTTCTTTAGTTAGCCACGGATGGCTATCTTTTCTCTTACACCTTTTCCTCCTCATTGGAATATATTTTTCTTGAGAGTTGTGAAATATCTCCTTAAATGTACACCACTGTTCATCATCCATCCTACACTTTAATCTAAAAGGAGAAGGAAATATGGAGTAAGCTGATGTCAGAGGAGTAGAGAGTGTGTGCAGGGATGTATGGTTGGAGAAGATCACTAAGGTGCAGTAGGCAGGGACCATGGAGTGAATGGAGAGTGATGATGAAGATCTTGAAATCAATTTGCTGGGGCTAGTGGAACTTGAAGTAGCATGAATGACGGGAGTATGGGACAATGTGTAGATGATACAGTGGTGCTACAATTTCGGCCACACACTCCCTACGGACCGGACGATGCCTCGCAAAAGCCGGTTTTCGGCGCGCAATGTGCATGCGGCAAAAAACAGCTTTTCCAATCTGTTACGATTTCTTTTGACAGATCCTCTGCATCCCCGCAGCAAGGCCATTCGTGCGGGTGGGATTGGGCTATTTGCCCATTTCTGGCCCAGCGAATGTCCTTAAAACTTTTGCGCATTGCCTACTTTTACCAGCGTAAGAGTTATAAAACATATTAAAAAAAATTTAAACACACATTTTTAGAGTGGGAGCCCTGTCCATTAAGGTGTTTATTTTGGACCCTATTAAAAGACGTAAAATCTAAATCCAAAAAATATATTTTTTTAATAAAACATTTGACTCTGACAGCCTACAGGGCTAAAAATTCAATTGTGTGGCATCTGTTGTTTGGGCTCTACGGGTGCCGATTTGGCTCGAAAATGGTGTCTGAGCAGCGCGCTAACAGTTCTGGTGCAGGCTGCACTGAACGCCATTTTGTGGAGAGTCTTAGCGCTGCACTGAGGCTGTGCGTCGTTAGTAACCAGAGTCGGTAGATCGTAACGTCAATCAGCATGTAACACCGATTTGAGATCAGGTGCCATACTTTGGCTGGAATTTTACCAGCTCTGCGAGTGCGAATTTAGAGTAGGCCCGCTGTCAAAATGGCTGTGATTGACAGCAGGGTGGAACTCCGCTCTGAACCCGCCTCCTTATGAATTTCCCAAGTGCCAGTTCTGCCTGCGGTTTACAGATCCAGCACTAAGCAACATGTCAGGCAATTGAGATAGTTAAGAAGCTGCTTAAAGCTATTTAAGCACAATTTTTCCAGGTCCTAACATTTTACCAAGTTTTTTACTAGGTTCCCGTCCCTCCCGGCATCACGTCAGGTACGTGCTGGATTCTCAACAATTCTGGATTGGTTTGACTAGTTGACAGCTGCAGAAGTCGTATAAAAGCTACCATTTCATAGCTGTTCAATTCCCAATCTTAGAAGCTGGAGCCTTCAGGATTTAGAATACACTTTTCAGCTTTATGGAGGTTTGAAGTGTTTGCAGTGAATGCTCTATCCAGTGTCACCTGACAGATCACCTTCTGTCATCTCAAATTCATCTGCCATCTACTTCATCAGCATTGGTGCCTTGAAAACACCAACATCACCAGGCACACCAGCATCACCAACAACACCAACCTTCTCTGCAATCACCTGATGCTGCACAGGACACAGGACATCAGCACCCGACCACATTGCTGCCCTGGATGCTAGGGACAACCTCACATGGTCACATTTACTTCACTTGATGCTGTACATCCTGGCTGCCACATGGCGTGCCAAGTAGGCACCATCCCACCCCACCATAAAGCATCCCTACAATGCCCAAGCCATTCCTTTCACATTCATGATCATTGGAGGGGGTGGCGGGGGTGAGGGGGCGAGGGGGGGAGTGTGGGGGGAACGGGGTGAGCACCGTTATGTCTCACCATTCACTGCAACTCACTAAGCCACTTTCAAAGGTGCACACAGATCTGCCCAAGAATGCAAAGCATTGAAAATAAAGATTTCAGTGTTTGACAATACATTAGCAGAAACTTTACATCGGCCTTGGCAATAACACTCAGGTGTTTACCCTTGTGTGTTGTTAGTTGGTATGATTGGGCAAGGATAAGGGTGAGTGTTGTAAGAATAAAAGTGTTTAGTAATGATAAAATTGATTCTGTATATATATATAAATGTTAAAAGTGTAGATTATACGAAAAGACAAAATGGATACCTTCCTCAAGTTCATGTCTCCTGGCTGGGCAGAGCTCAAGTTACAAAGGAAGCATATTTTTGAAACTCACCAAACTAGAAAAGATGTTAATTAGAAAGCCATTAACCTAATCAAGGAATAGCACTGACCCTCCAGACAGACACATGTATGAGGAGAAGCCAGTCAGGAACAGCCCTAGAAACAATACCCAATCCTGAGGCTTTCTGAGAAAAAATGGCCTTAAGGGATATAAGCCAAAGATTTCTGGGTCTCTTCTCCTTAGCACATAGCAAAGCAGGAACCTCCCTCCACAGTAGAAGTAAGGATGAATGCCATGTGCTTGTATTTTGTCAGAGGGAAGTAAAGTATACCTTTTTTATTGTAACATCATTGTATCTGTTGTAACTAAGTAGATCCGTAGGATAGCTGAGGACTGCTGTTTCTCTGATAGATGTGCATGTGTGTGTGTTTAATAAACTATTCCAAATTGTTTTAAAAGAATCGGTCTTGCTGTCAATTTAATGCCAGAGATTTAGAAATATTAGTGTGAGGTGTGGCTAGTGAGATGGTGATTTGATAATGTAGATAGCGAGAGAGGGATGGGTGGAGGTGCAAGGTAAGTTGGTGTGAGTAAGGATGTGCAGGGGTAGTGTAGGGAAGGTAGAGTGATGGGAACGTGATGAGTGGGACAGCAGGATGAGGTTGAGTATGGCTTTGCAGTAACGTTTCGTCGAACACTGACAGCATAACTGTCAAAATGTATGTGGGCATGGTCCCTTTAAGAAAACCAGCTGATGACCCATCATAGGATGACGTCATCAGACCCACTTCCTTTTAATTGGCTGGGAACCTCACAGGGTGGGCTTAACAAGCCCAATCAGGGGAAAGTCGTGGGGGAAGCCAACATGGAGCCAGGAGCAGGGTCGCAGCCCGCCCCAGATGTCTCGCAATGCGGTAGGAAAAATCAAATCCTTTGAGTGTCAGATTCCAGGCAAAATTCAGACATCACATTTAGCATAGACCATGTATACAAATTACTTGTCGCTGATCGGCTCAAATTTCATGCAAAAGTGTGATAAATCAGAATTGAGTAATTATGAAAAGCAACAAAAACTCTACCAAAACCCTGCCAGAAACTGAACCAATTATAAATCATAGAATCATAGAATCATAGAAATTTGCAGCACGGAAGGAGGCCATTTTGGCCTATCATGTCAGCACTGGCCGACCAAGAGCTAACCAGCCTAATCTCACTTTTCAGTTCTTGGCCCGTAGCCCTGTAGGTTACGGCACTTTAAGTGCACATCCAAATATTTGTTAAATATGGTGAGAGTTCCTGCCTCTACCATCCTTTCAGGTAGTGAGTTCCAGACCCCCACCACCTTCTGGGTGAAGAACTTCCCTCATATCTCCTCTAAATTTCCTCACAATTACTTTTAATCTATGACTCCTGGTTGTTGACCCCTCTGCCAAGGGAAACAGGTCCTTCCTATCCACTCTATTCTCGCCCCTCATAATTTTATACATATCAATCAGGTCTCCCCTCAGTCTCCTCTGTTCCAAAGAAAACAGACCCAGCATCTCCAATCTTTTCTTATAGCCAAAATTCTCCAGTCCGGGCAACATTCTTGTAAATCTCCTCTGCACCCTTTCCAGTGCAATCATATCTTTCCTGTAATGTGGCGACCAGAACTGTACACAGTACTCCAGCTGTGGCCTAAACAGTGTTTTATACAGTTCAAACATAACGTCCTTGCTCTTGTATTCTATGCCTTGACTTTTCAAGGCAAGCATTCTGTATGCCTTCTTAACCATCTTATCTACCTGGCATGCTACCTTCAGGGATCTGTGGACCTGCACTCCAAGGTCCCTTTGTTCCTCTACACTTTTCAGTGTCGTACCATTTAATGTGTATTCCATTGCCTTGTTAAACCTCCCCAAATGCATCACCAACTTTCCTTCTAACTAACTGAAATATGCAGGGCTCAAAATAAGGGCCTTGTATATTTGTTAGACCAATGGAATACAAACCTAACTGTGCCATGCCAAGGAAAGTGGGATCCTGCCTTACATCTTAATCCACACTTATGTGAATTGGAGCGATCAATAAGTGTTTTCACCATGTACTTGCAGTACGTACAATCTCATTGTTGGCACAGTTCAAAGTTGGCCAATTGAAGTAATTAGTTCTTAGAATCATAGCATATTCATCTTTTGATTAAGATAATTATATTTTTCCATTTTATGGGCTCAATTTTCCCCAAAGCTTTTTTTTGGCGTACTTGATGAGTTACGCCCGTTTTTTGGGGGCCCAAGTACGCCAAAAAAAAATGTTCTAAGTTTCCCTGTTTGATTTCTTCATTTTGGCACAGCCTAACCTGTCCTTTAATTTTGGGGTGGAGCCTTGATCTGCACCAAAAAGATCAGGCTGCCATGGTAACCAGGGACACAATATGGGCTGAGGCTGCAAAGTGAAACATACAGCCAGCTCCCAACACATTAAAACACATTGCAGCAACTTAAAAACACATCAAAATACATTGCAGCAACTTAAAAACACATTTAATTACATTGCAGCAACTTACCGCCAATTATTAAAGTCTTGCCCCACTCCCTATGCCCGTGCCAATCCCCGCCCCTATCCCAGGCCGAAGGACCTCCCGGTCTGCGCCCCCACCCCTAGCCCTGGCCGAGTGACCTGTCAGTCCGCTCTCCCAACCAAGCGACCTGCCAGTCCGCTTCCCCCCTCCCCCAACCAAGCGACCTGCCGGTCTGTTCCGCCGTCCCTAGCCCTGGCCGAAGGGCCTCCTGGTCCACTCCCCCGTCCCTAGTCCTGGCCGAAGCGCTTGCCGGTCCCACTCCCCCACCCCTAGCCATGAGTGGCTTGCCGGTCCCGCTTCCCCACCCCAGCCCTGGCCGAGTGGTCTCCCAGTCCGCTCCCCTGCCCCTAGCCCTGGCCGAGAGGCCTTCTGGTCCGCTCCCCCGCCCTTATTCCAGGTTGAATGGCATCCTCCCTCCCGGTCCCCCCACTTAACTATACCAGAAAGGCTTCCCCCCTGCAGAGACCACATACACTGGCCTAAGAAGAACTGAAGTAACTCTCAGCTGGCCAAACTTCCCTAAATGGCCAGAATTGGCGCGGATGGCAGGATACGCCCCCTTTGGCTGAAAAAAAAACTTATCTAAAAAAATTATGATTAACTGAGTTACGCTGGTGCATATTGATTGGGGAATTTTTAACTTGGGCCTGCTCCAAAAAAACAGCGCAAATCACTGGGGAAAATTGAACCCTATCATCATCATAGGCAGTTCCTCGAAATCGAGGAAGACTTGCTTCCACTCTAAAAGTGAGTTCTCAGGTGATTGTACAGTCCCATACGGCAATTGTAGGGCTCATGTTTTGGCTTGAGTTGCTCCTATTTTTTTGGAGTAACTAGTTTAGAATTGAGTATCTTAGAAATTGCAATTCTCGGCATTTATTTTGCTCCAGTTTTAGTTAGTTAGAATAGTTTCATTTTATTACAGTTTTTTTTCAAAGGGGGGCGTTACCAGCCACTTACGGCTGTTTTGCAAGTTTAGGCAGCGAAAAGTTACTCCAAACTAACTTAGAACGGAGTAAGTGTCGATTTTTGTGCGCTCAGATAAATCTTGCCTACACTTGTAAATTAGGCGCAGGTAGCAAGAGATGGGGGGAAGGGAAGTTAGGGGATTTTACAAAGCATTAAACACTTCACTTTTACCAATAAAGAGCCATCATCAATAATAAATGATCAATAAATCAATAAATCAACCAATAAATCAATCAAAAAAAAAAAAATCAATAAATAAAAAATTAAAAGTTTCTACTCACTTACTGCAGCACCGGGAGTCCTCAAACAGCCTGCTGAAGAGGAAGGCTGGATGGTGTCTGGTACAGCCAATTCTATAAATTGAGAACCTGCAGTCAACTAGATTTTCAATGATTCATTTGCAGCTCTATTTGTCCTTCTCTTTTTGCTTTTTCTCACATTCAGATTTTGCTTCTTCTGCCTTGTGTTGCTTAATCAAAACCTCCACTTCCTTCTGTTTCAGCACCTTTATGCGAGATGGGGGTGCGAGAGAGAGGGGGTGCGAGAGAGAGGGGGCGTTGCGAGAGAGGCGTTGCGAGAGAGGGGGGGTCGAGAGAGGGGGGGCGAGAGAGGGGGGGAACAAGAGAGAGGGGAGGCAAGGGGGTGCGAGAGAGGGGGGGGGCGAGAGAGATGGGGTGTGAGAGAGAGGGGGGATGATGGAGAGGGGGCGAGAGAGGGGGGCAAGAGAAAGGGGGCGGACAAGAGAAGGGGGGATGTGAGAGAGGGAGGGGCTGTGCGACATCAACTGTCAATTGGAATCAAAGCAGCATTTGAGATTTATAGTTTGGTTTTGGTCAACTCTGAAAATTTTCCACTAATCAACAGATTGGTTTCTCACGCTTGTAGAATATGACCCATTTGTTACAGGAGATGCCGGCTGGGTGGGCCCCGCCGCTGAAGGGGTAAGGGCAGTCAGGCCACTCGGCCTGGGATAGGGGTGATGTCCCTTCGGCCAGGGATAGGGTCGTCGCCCGGAGACAGGACACGCTGGGAGGGCCGGGAGCTACTGCGCACGCGTGCAGCTGCTGGCACTCTTTTTTTGGCGCAGGGCTGTAGCTGCACCCCTCCTGCTGGCCGCGCCGAGCTGGAAACGGCCCGCCATATATTCGAGAATCGCGAGTCAAGTATTTGGCACAATTTCTGTTCCACAAATTAGGCGGGCCTCTCTGATGTGTGCCGTTCTAGCGGGGGTCCGAAACTTGAGTCCATAGTCTCTGTCATAGGTGGGACAGACAGTGGTTGAAGGAAAGAGTGGGGGGGGGTCTGGATGCTCTCAGCGACGAGACTCGAGGTGCTCAGCGCCCTCCCGGATGCTCTTCCTCCAATTAGCGCGGTCTCTGGCCAGGGATTCCCAGGTTCCTTGGATGTTGCATTTTATCAAGGAGGCTTTGAGGGTGCCCTTGAAATGTTTCATCTGCCCATCTGCTTGCCGTGTAGGAATTCCGAGTAGAGCGCTTGCTTGTGTCGGGCATGCGGACGATGTGGCCCAGCCAACAGAGCTGGTCGAGTGTGGTCAGTGCTTCGATGCTGGGGATGTTAGCCTGATCGAGAACACTGAGGTCTATCCTCCCAGGAGATTTGTAGTAGGAAAGGAGCAGTAGGGGCATAAACTTGATTTTGTTGCAGAAAATATACTGATCAATAACAATGGAAATATTTTTGCAAGCACTCAAAGTGGAATATTTTACAGAATAGAGCTCTTTTTATTTCTCAAGGCCATACCCTGACATTAATACTAGCTGTTCAGGGCCCTACATTAATTCCTGGTCACTGACAAAAGGAATGGCACTGTGTGGGTAGAGCTGAACAGAAATTATTTCTGTATGCTAATGAAACATTGCTAATGCCACAAAACCATGGGCTTAGTTGCAAGAATCTTTCTGCTTTGATGTTATCAGAGGATTTGAAATAAACAGGAATAAATCTGAAGTGCTCTCACTGCTGAGGGGGGAATTTGCTTCAATTCCATGTACTTTGATGCAGCAGAGACTGACATATATTGAAGGTAGCAATTTCATGAACACAATGGAACTTCAATTATCTCCCATAATGAAGGCAACCTTGCTAGTGGAAAATGGAAATCAGAAAATAATTGAGAGTTTTGGTCTTCAAATTGTGATGCAGCAATACTCTCATTACAGAATTTGAAAAGAATGTTCTTGGGTATGTGGGTGATGCTGGCTAGGCTGCATTTATTGCCAATCCCTGGTTGCCCTACGAAGGTGGTGATGGATCTTCTCCTTGAACTGCTGCAGTTCTTGTGCTGATGCTGCTCCCACAACAGTGTTAGGTAGGGAATCCCAGGATAATAACCGAGCAATGATGAAGGATCAGCAGTATATAGCTGTGTCAGCTATGGCTCAGTTGGGAGCCTCTGAGTCAGAAGGTTGTGGGTTCAAGTCTCACTCCAGAGACCTGAGCACAAAAATCCAGACTGATACGCCAATGAACTGCTGAGGGAGTGCTGTACTTGTTGCAGGTGTTCTTTCGGATGAGACGTTAATCTAAGGCTCCGTCTACTCTCTCAGGTGGACATAAAAGGTCCTATGGCACTATTTTGAAGAAGAGCAGTGGAGTTATCCCCGGTGTCCTAGCCAATATTTATCCCTCAATTAACATCTTATTAAAAAAAAATTATCTGGTCATTATCACATTGCTGTTTGTGGGGGCTTGCTTTGTGCAAATTGGCTGCCACGTTTCCTACATTACAAAAGTGACTGTACTTCATTAGCTGTAAAGTGCTTTGGGACATCCAATGGTTGCGAAAGGTGCTATATAAATGCAAGTCTTTCTTTCTGTATGTCCAAGTCAGGATGGTGTGTGATTTGAAGGGGAACTTGGAGATGATTGTGGTAGAGGTCACAGGGGTGGGAGATGCTATTGAAGTAATGTTGACAAGTTGCTGCAGTGGTTCTGTGCATCATACAAACCAGCTCCACAGTGGGGGCAATTGTAACTTGTCGTACCTAGTGTTAATGGGGCGGTAACTGTCTCAAAATGGGGTCTGCAGCCATACCGCTGCATTAACTCCACTGATGCAGCTGGCGACATTTTGAAAGGAGTCTTCCAATGGGTGCCCTAAGGAGGTAGGCCCCTTTGAATATGTGAATTAGGTTAGAACTGGTCAGATCATGCACCATGCATGGTCCGATCAGTTCTATGGAGATAAAGCTGAAGACGCCCAGCAAAGGTAAGTTTGAAATATTTTTTGTGGGCCTCATGGACTTGCCCCTGGACTCTCCCTCTCTGCTAATGGGAATCCACACCCGGGCTAGCTTTAATCTGGTAAGCTGTGTTGGGATGCCTGTTTGGCACCAAATGTAATGAGGCCGGGGCCTCAAAATAGTGGCTGCCTCTTTGCCATGGATCCGGGTGACCAGCCTACACACTCCGGTCACCCAAAGTCAAAATCAACCCCAGTGTGTTGATGATGGAGGGTCTAGACATTGAGTCCAGTGACAGGTGCAACAATCAAGCAAACTATTCCATCCTGCTTGAGTGTTGTTGCGGAAGCACTTGTCCAAGCGAGTGGTGAGTATTCCATCACATTCCTGACCTGAGCCTTGTAGACTGCTAAAGAAGGATCAAAAAGTGTGCCACTTGTTGCAGAGTACCCAGGTTCTGCACTACTCTTGTAGCCATGGTGTTGATATGGCTGTTCCAATTCAGCTCCTGGTCATTTGTAATTCCAAAGATGTTGATGGCAGGAGACTCGATGATGGTAATGCTGTTGAAGGTCCAGGGAAGATGGTTAGGATTTCTCTTGTTTGAGATGGTCATTACCCGGCACTTGTGAACCACTTGTCAGCTCAAGCTTGGATGTTGTCCAAATCCTGCTGTAGACTGGCATGGACTGCTTCATTATGAGGAGTTGTGAATGTGGCTGAACACTGTGCAAATATCAGTGAACAGTCCCACCTCTGACCTTATGATAGAGGTAAATTCATAAATGGAGGAGTTGAAGATGGTTGGATCAAGGAGGCTTGCCTGAGAGACTCAGGGATGTCCTGGGGCTGCAATGACTGACCTCCGGCAACCATAACCATCTTCCTTTGCTGAAGATATGAATCCAGCAATTGCAGGATTTCCCTTTGGCCCCTATTAATTTTGTTAGGGGTCCTTGGTACAACACTGAGTTGAATGTGTATGAATCATCATTTAGAAAGGCACAGATTAATCAAGGACAGTCAGCATGAATTTGCTCAGGGAAGGCTGACTAACTTGATTTATCTTTTTGAGGAGGTAACAAGGAGGGTTGATGAGGGCAGTGTGTTTGATGTCGTTTACATGGATTTTAGCGAGACTTTTGACAAGGTCCCACATGGCAGACTGGTCAGAAAAGTAAAAGCTCCTGGGATCCAAGGGATAGTGGCACGTTGAATCCAAAATTGGCTCAGTCGCAGGAAGCAAAGGGCAATGGTCGATGGACGTTTTTGTGACTGGAAGGTTGTTGCCAGTGGGGTTCCATAGAACTCAGTTCTAGGTCTTTTGCTTTTTGTGGTATATATCAATGATTTAAACTCTCAGGGTAGTTGTGAATCGGGCTGAACACTATGTAACAATCAGTGAACAAGTGTATAAGTTTTCTAGACCAATATGTCGAAGAACCAACTAGAGAGCTGGCCATCCTAGCCTGGGTGTTGTGTAATGAGAGAGGATTAATTAGCAATCTTGTTGTGCGAGGCCGCTTGTGGAAGAGTGACCATAATATGGTAGAATTCTTAATTAAGATGGAGAGTGACACAGTTATAAGAACATAAGAACATAAGAATTAGGTACAGGAGCAGGCCATCTAGCCCCTCGAGCCTGCTCCGCCATTCAATAAGATCATGGCTGATCTGGCCGTGGACTCAGCTCCACTTACCCGCCCGCTCCCCATAACCCTTAATTCCCTTATTGGTTAAAAATCTATCTATCTGTGACTTAAATACATTCAATAAGCTAGCCTCAACTGCTTCCTTGGGCAGAGAATTCCACAGATTCACAACCCTCTGGGAGAAGAAATTCCTTCTCAACTTGGTTTTAAATTGGCTCCCCCGAATTTTGAGGCTGTGCCCCCTAGTTCTAGTCTCCCCGACCAGTGGAAACAACCTCTCTGCCTCTATCTTGTCTATCCCTTTCATGATTTTAAATGTTTCTATAAGATCACCCCTCATCCTTCTGAACTCCAACGAGTAAAGACCCAGTCTACTCAATCTATCATCATAAGGTAACCCCCTCATCTCCGGAATCAGCCCAGTGAATCGTCTCTGTACCCCCTCCAAAGTTAGTATATCCTTCCTTAAGTAAGGTGACCAAAACTGCATGCAGTACTCCAGGTGCGGCCTCACCAATACCCTATACAGTTGCAGAAGGACCTCCCTGCTTTTGTACTCCATCCCTCTCGCAACGAAGGCCAACATTCCATTCGCCTTCCTGATTACCTGCTGCACCTGCAAACTAACTTTTTGGGATTCTTGCACAAGGACCCCCAGGTCCCTCTGCACCGCAGCATGTTGTAATTTCTCCCCATTCAAATAATATTCCCTTTTACTGTTTTTTTCCCCAAAGTGGATGACCTCACACTTTCCGACATTGTATTCCATCTGCCAAACCTTAGCCCATTCGCTTAACCTATCTAAATCTCTTTGCAGCCTCTCTGTGTCTTCTACACAACCCGCTTTCCCACTAATCTTTGTGTCATCTGCAAATTTTGTTACACTACACTCTGTCCCCTCTTCCAGGTCATCTATGTATATTGTAAACAGTTGTGGTCCCAGCACCGATCCCTGTGGCACACCACTAACCACCGATTTCCAACCCGAAAAGGACCCATTTATCCCGACTCTCTGCTTTCTGTTCGCCAACCAATTCTCTATCCATGCTAATACATTTCCACTGACTCCACGTACCTTTATCTTCTGCAGTAACCTTTTGTGTTAATTCAGAGACGAGGGTCCTGAACTTAACGAAAGGTAACTTCGATGGTATGAGATGTGAATTGGCTAGGATAGACTGGCGAATGATACTTCAAGGGTTGATGGTGGATAGGCAATGGCAGACATTTAAAGATCACATGGATGAACTTCAACAATTGTACATCCCTGTCTGGTGTAAAAATAAAACGGGGAAGGTGGCTCAACCGTGGCTAACAAGGGAAATTAAGGATAGTGTTAAATCCAAGGAAGACGCATATAAATTGGCCAGAAAAAGCAGCAAACCTGATGACTGGGAGAAATTTAGAATTCAGCAGAGGAGGACAAAGAGTTTAATTAGGAGGGGGAAAATAGAGTATGCGTGTAAGCTTGCAGGGAACATAAAAAATGCTGCAAAAGCTGCTATAGATATGTGAAAAGAAAAAGATTAGTGAAGACAAATGTAGGTCCCCTGCAGTCAGAATCAGGTGAATTTATAATGGAGAGCAAAGAAATGGCAGACCAATTGAACAAATACTTTGGTCTGTCTTCACTAAGGAAGACACAAATAACCTTCCGGAAATACGAGGGGACCGAGGGTCCAGCGAGAAGAAAGAACTGAAGGAAATCCGTTTTAGTCAGGAAATTGTGTTTGGGAAAGTGATGGGATTGAGAGCCGACAAGTCCCCAGGGCCTGATAGTCTGCATCCCAGAGTACTTATGGAAGTGGCCCTAGAAATAGTAGATGCATTGGTGGTCATTTTCCAACAATCTATAGACTCTGGATCAGTTTCGATGGATTGGAGGGTACCCAATGTAACCCCACTTTTTAAAAAAGGAGGGAGAGAAAACAGGATATTATAGACTGGTTAGCCTGAAATCGGTGGGGGGAAAAATGCTGGAATCAATTATTAAAGATGAAATAGCAGCGCTTTTGGAAAGCAGTGACAGGATCGGTCCAAGTCAGCATGGATTTCTGAAAAGGAAATCATGCTTGACAAATCTTCTAGAATTTTTTGAGGAAGTAACCAGTAGAGTGGACAAGGGAGAACCAGTGGATGTGGTGTATTTGGACTTTCAAAAGGCTTTTGACAAGGTCCCACACAAGAGAATAGTGTGCAAAATTAAAGCACATGTTATTAGGGGTAATGTATTGACATGGATAGAGAACTGGTTGGCAGACAGGAAGCAAAGAGTAGGAATAAACGGGTCCTTTTCAGAATGGTAGGCAGTGACTAGTGGGGTAACGCAAGGTTCAGTGCTGGGACCCCAGCTATTTACAATATACATTAATGGTTTAAACAAAGGAATTGAATGTAATATCTCCAAGTTTGCAGATGACACTAAGCTGGGTGGCAGTGTGAGCTGTGAGGAGGATGCTAAGAAGCTGCAGGGTGACCTGGACAGATTAGGTGAGTGGGAAAATGCATGGCAGATACAGTATAATGTAGATAAATGTGAGGTTATCCACTTTGGTGGCAAAAACAGGAAGGCAGAATATTATCTGAATGGTGACAGATTAGGAAAAGGGGAGGTGCAACGAGACCTGGGTGTCATGATACATCAGTCATTGAAAGTTGGCATGCAGGTACAGCAGGCGGTGAAGAAGGCAAATGGCATGTTGGCCTTCATAGCTAGAGGATTTGAGTATAGGAGCACGGAGGTTTTGCTGCAGTTGTACAGAGCCTTGGTGAGGCCACACCTTGAATATTGTGTACAGTTTTGGTCTCCTAATCTGAGGAAGGACATTCTTGCTATTGAGGGAGTGCAGCGAAGGATCACCAGACTGATTCCCAGAATGGCAGGAATGACATATGAAGGAAAACTGGATTGACTAGGCTTATATTCACTGGAATTTAGAAGAATGAGAGGGGATCTCATGGAAACATTTAAAATTCTGACGGGATTGGTCAGGTTAGATGCAGGAAGAATGTTCCCGATGTTGGGGAAGTCCAGAACCAGAGGTCTAAGAATAAGGGGTAAGCCATTTAGGACGGAGATGAGGAGAAACTTCTTCACTTGGAGAATTGTGAACCTGTGAAATTCTCTACCACAGAAAGTTGTTGAGGCTAGTTCATTAGATATATTCAAAAGGGAGTTAGATGTGGCCCTTACGGCTAAAGGGATCAAGGGGTATGGAGAGACATCAGGAATGGGGTACTAAAGTTGCATGATCAGCCATGATCATATTGAATGGTGGTGCAGGCTCGAAGGGCCGAATGGCCTTCTCCTGCACCTATTTTCTATGTTTCTATGTTTCTATGAACAGCTTCACTTCTGACATTATGATAGAGGGAGCATGGATAAGAAGTTTGCAGATGATACAAAAATTGTCTGTGTGGTTGTTAGTGAGGAAGAAAGCTATAGACAGCAGGAAGATATCAATGGACTGGTCAGGTGGGCAGAAAAGTGGCAAATGGAATTCAATCCAATGGAAGTGGTTCCATTGCATTTGGGAAGGGCTAACAAGGCAAGGGAATACACAATAAATGTAGGATACTGAGAAGTGTAGAGGACAGAGGGACCTTGGAGTGCATGACCACAGATCCCTGAAGGTAGAAGGACAGGTAGATAAGGTGGTTAAGAAGGCATACGGGATACTTTTCTTTACTGGCTGAGGCATAGAATATAAGAGCAGAGAGGTTATGCTTGAACTGTACAAAGCACTAGTTAAGCCACAGCTAGAGTACTGTGTGCAGTTCTGGTCACCACATTACAGGAAAAATGTGATTGTACTAGAGAGTGTACAATCCTTGATGTCCAGGATTGTACAAAGGAGATTTACGAGAATGTTACCAGGGCTGGAGAATTTTAGCTGAGAGTAAAGATTGGATAAGCTGGGGTTGTATTATTTGGAACAGAAGAGGCTGAGGAGAGACTTGATTGAGGTGTACAAAATTATGAGAGGCCTAGATAGAGTCGATATTGCCCCTAGCAGAGAAGTCAATAACGAGGAGGCATAGATTTAAAGTAATTCATAAGAATAGAGGGGAGTTGAGGAGATATATTTCACCCATAGGATGATGGAGATCTGGAACTCACTGCCTGAAAGGGTGGTCGAGGCAGAAACCCTCATCACATTTAAAAAGTACTTGGATATACACTACAAGGCTACGGACCAAGAGCTGGAAAGTGTGAGTAAATTGGATAGCTCTTTTTCGGCTGGCACAGACATGAATGGCCGAATGGTTTCCTTCTCTGCTGAAAATTTCTATGAATGATAACTGCTCTCACTACTTCTCTGCCATTCAGCTCTTGATTCCATGTCCAGATCAAAGCTATGGTGATGACTGAAATGGAGCGGTGATGGTGGAACCTGAACTCAGTGAGCATGTTATATGTTTATAGGTTATTGGTGAATAAGTGACACTGGTGGTATTATTAATGATTCATTCTAGCACTTTACTGATGATTGGGAGGAGATTGGTGAGATGGTAATTGGCTAGGTTAGACATATCCTGGTTTTAGTTGTGCATAGGACCTACCTGGGCAATTTTGCACATTGTTGCTAGATGCTAGTTTTATAATTGTACTGGAACAGCTTGGCAAGAGAGCAGCTACCTCTGATCCACATGTCATCAGTTTGTGAAGTTGTCAGAGCCCATAGCCTTTACTGTGCCCAGTGCTTTAGCCATTTCTTAATGTCACATGGAGTGAAGCAAATTGGCTGGGCACTGGTATCTATGATGATGAGGACCTTGGCATTTTTGGCTGAAGACACTTGAAAATACTTTGAACACTTCAGCCTTGCCTCTTGCACTCACGTGTTGGGCTCCATCATGGTTGAGGTTGGGGATGTTTATGATAGTTTTCCTTCTCCTTTTAATTGCCTGGTTGTCCATCATCATTCTTTTCTAGATGTGAAAGGGCTCCAGAGTTCTTCTTTGATCCATTGGTTAAGGGACAGCTTGGCTCTATCTATAGCCGCTTGGCTCTATCTATAATGTGCAAGTCTGGTAGCTCCACTAAATTGCTCCTGGCATGCCCTTCTGTACTTCATATTGAACCAAGGTTAGTCTTCTAGCTTGATGGTGATCAAGAGTTAGGGATATGCTAGGCCGTGAGGTTAAAGATTGTGGTGGCATATAATTCTACTGCTGCTGATGGCTCACAGCACCTCATGGATGCTTAGTTTTGCAATGCTAGATCTGTCCTTAGTTTGTCCCTCTTTGCACAGTGGTAGGATGGCAGGATGGAGGATATCCTCGTGGTTGAAATGAGAGTTTGTCATCATCATCTGATGCAGATCCAGAAAGGCAGCTATGTCCTTCTGGATGCTGGCCAGGTCAGTCATTGGTGATACTATCAAGCTATTCTTGGTGAGGGACATTGAAATCCCCCATCCAGAGTATATTCTTTACCTTTGCTCCTCTCAGAGCTTCCTCCAAGTGATGTTCAATTTGGAGGAGTACTGATTCGTCGATTGAAAGGTGGGCGGGGTGGGGGTGGAAAGGGCGATCAGCAGGAGATTATCTTCACCTTGTTTGACCTGAAGTCATGAGACTCCATGGGATCTGGAGCAATGTTCCCTCTGATTGTTTTTTTAGTGGGCTGCGCGGGCCATTCAAAATTCTGCGCATGTGTGGTTTTTCTATTTAAAAGCCGGCTCACCGGTTGCGCAGGACCTGCAGAGTGCTGCGCGGCCGTGTGGCCGCATGGCTTAAAAAAAACATTGGTCTGGAGTCAGTCAAATATTCCCAGGCTCATGCCCACCTGACTCTAATATAGCTGTGCTCACATCTTTGGCAGGTATATCCAGCCTATAAAACAAGATATAGTCAGAGATGGTGATGGAGGAATCGGGCATGTTGACTGGTAGATATGACTGTGAGCACAATTATGTCAGGCTCTTGCTTAACTAATCTGTGGGACAGCTTTCCCAACTTGGACACCAGCTCATAGATGTTGGTGAAGAGGACTCTTCAGGGTCAGATTAGCGGAGATTGCCTTAGACTTATCCTGTTATGAATGGTCATTGACAGTAGGTCAATTGCAATTATCTACAACTGGAATGCTTGCTGGGCCACTTCAGAGGGCATTACGAATCATGTACATCATGTAGGGTGGCAGGCTCCCCTCCCTGAAGGACATTTTATAATCTGGCAGATTTCACAGCTTTATTAAATTCAGTTTTGCAACTTGTCATGGTAGGATTTGAACACCAAGCCCTCTGGGTTGCTCGTTTTGTACTATAACCTCTAGACTACCATACCTATGTAGACAAGTAAGATAACATTAATGTAATTGTTCTTGGATTGTGAGCCAGCCAGACAGAAGGCGATTGGGTTGACAGGTTGTGCAACTGGATAATGGCTTGCATTAGGCTTTGTCCTGTGAAAATTCTGGCACATAATCGGAGCACTGTCTTTCAGAAATATTGCAAATAAACTATTAGCTGCAGCCAACAAATCTTGGTTTTCCTGAAAATCGCTGAACTAATGGGATGATTCCATTTCTCCTAATGAAAAAAATTGCTTCACAGGATTTAACCAGATAACGGTGCATTTCTTGTGTGTTTGTGCGGTGTATGTATGTGTTAAGGGGCATATTAGTATCCAAGTAAATAGATTAAAAATTATTTTAAAAGCGTACAGTCTGGATCTGCCTGATGTAAATAGATAGCATGTAGCGTGAGTTACCAATTGTTAATGTAAGGCTAAACTTACCAGCATTCAGTGATGACATTTACTTGGAGTGTTGCTTCTGTTGTGGCAGATGGGTTGGCTGTAAACTTAAGCATATCTGGATTTATACCATTATGGGTTAATGAAAGCTTATAATGCCCACATCTAATCCTGCAAGGGCAGAAAAGGGAAGCTGATAAGTCAGAATCTGATTGCCAATTTTTCTTTCATTACAGCAGCTGAAGGAGAAGCATAATTTGGACAAATAATAGTTTTAGATTACAGCTCTAGACAAAAATTGGGGAACAACATGAAAGGTAATTTAAGTCCATTGATAGAATTATTTGGCACTCTAAATCTGTTTGATTGCCTTGCTTTATGAATTTCCAATGCCAGGGATGATAGTACATAGAATTACATATGGGCTAGAAATTCGATGCATTTGCGCCTCCAGTTAGCGCCCCGCAGAATTTTACTCCTATAGACTCTACTCTAACAAAACGTTTCATTATTTTAAAGACTTCTATTAGGTCACCTCTCAGCCTTCTTTTGTCAAGAGAAAAGAGACCCAGCCTATTCATCCCTTTCTGTTTGGTAGAACCTTGCAGTACTGGTATCATCCTTATCAATCCTTTTTGCGCCCTCTCCAGTGCCTCAATATCCTTTTTGCAATATGGCGACCAGGACTTCACACAGTACTCCAAGTGGGGTCTAACCAAGGTTCAGTACAAGTTTCACAATACTTCTCTACTTTTCAATGCTATCCCTCTAGAAGTTAAACTCTAGTGCTTGGTTTGCTTTTGTTATGGCCTTATTGACCTGCATCATTTAGTGATTTATGTATTTATACTCCCAGATACCTTTGCTCCTTTACCCCATTTAGATTTGTATTTTCTACGTAATATGTGACCTCCTTATTTTTCTTATCAAAATACCTCACACTTATCTATGTTGAAATTCAGTTGCCAATTATATACTCATTCTACAAGTTTATTAATGTCTCCTTGTAATTTGTTGCAGTCCTCCTCAGTGTTGACTATCCCTCCCAATTTGGTACAGCAATGGTATCCCATAGGTGATAACTCAATACTGAAGAGTTCTGCAAACTAGTCTTGTGACTAATGATCTTTGTTGGAGATTTGAAGTATTAAGTTTAATAATTCAAACAATTGTACATGATCTTGGATATAGATATGATGGGGTAGAAATTCACTTCTGCCCAAAACGGGACGCACCGACTGCCTTTCGCTGGTCATTACCGCCGCAATGGTTGAGGCGCCCATTGGAGCGAAATTCAGCATTTTTGCTGGAAAAATGGAACGGTATTGGTTTGCAGGAGTCAGCAGTTTGCAGCAGTCTGGGTGTGGAGTGGCGTTTGGTCTCAAAATTCCCTTACTGCTGATTTGCTGCCAACGAGCCAGCTTCTCCCTGGCCTTCTTAAAAGTCAGGGTTTGCAGCTGGGCCCTGAGCAGGGAAGCCATTTGAGTGGAGGCCATGGTTAATGCACCATTAGCAAGGAGGGCCAGCAGATTTTCCGACGTTGAACTGGAGACTCTCATGGAGGCTGTGGAGGAAAGGAGACACATCTAGTACCCCGATACAGGCAGACCGACTCGCGATGTGGTTATGAATGCCTGGAGAGAGATTGCTGAGGAGGTCTCGGGGACTTCCATTCATGACCGGACCGCGACCCAATGCCGCAAAAGGCTGAATAACATCATTCGCCTGATGAAAGTGAGTACATGTTCCCCCAACTCCTGACATTCCATCTGTGAGCCTCTCCTTCATCTTCTATTATTTCCCACCTTCACTATATAGTCACTGAAACAACATTTGATTGTTGAGGCTTGTATATATGTGTGTGCGTTCTCGCAATGGAGGCTCCCTTTCATGTCACAGTCACAGATGCTGTCAGGGACACACACTTGTGCACTCATTGCTGAAGCCTCATGACACTGCTACTCAGCAAACCTTCTTTGTTTTGCAGACAAAGGTTGCTCACAACTGTGTGGAGCAACAGAGGACTGGTGGTGGCAAGGCAGAGATGCAGCAGCCTATTCCACTGAAAGAAAGGGTCCAGACGCTAATGGGCCCACATTTTGCCTTCCCTGTGACCGCCAGTCGTGTCGATCCCGCTGGGGGCAGCATGGGTAAGTGAAGGTTTCCCTTTAATGCCATCTCTCCCTGAAAGTGCCAGCGCCTACTGTGCATTTGCTTATGATAGTGTGCAAATTGCAGCCTGTATGCGTCAATACCATACCTCCCCCTCACTGCAGCCCTTGTGCCATTTATGCTTGCAGATAAGAGCATAAGTGTGAGCCAAGGCCAGGGACATAGCGCTGATGTGAGTGGGATGGCAAGCCAAGCCAACAGCCTTGAGGGCACTGGCAGCTGAGGCCAGGGAGAGGCTCATGATGATATTGGGAGGCCAAACCAGGAAGACAGCCTTAAGGGCAGTGGCAGCTGTGGCCATGAGGAGGCTAATGAGGACATTGGGAGCCAAAGCCTGGATGAGAGCCTTGAGGGCACTGGCAGCCATGGCCATGCCGAAACCCTAGAGGCCATTGGGAGCATGAGCCTGGACGACACCCTGGAGGCCAGTGCATATGTTGGCGCGATGTCCAATGAGGCGCGGAAGAGGGAGACGCTGCTGGCAACACCACGTCACAGCTTCCTACAGTCACACGCGCCAGCTCAGATACTGTGAGTATGCGGTCTGATCAGTTAGAGATAGCACCGGGGTCTAGCGGGCTGCAGCATGGTGAGGGGCAAAGGGAACCTCGGGTGCCATCTCTCTGGGGGGAGAGTGCGCAGGGGAGTTCTGCTGCAGAGGACTCGGACGAGCCCATCGATGTTGGGGCTTATGAAAGAAGGGTGAAGGCCATGCATTCCCAGATGTTGGGGGCAGTGGCAAGGCTGTCGGAGAGGCTGTTGGAAGTGGCCAGGAGCATGGAGGAGTCCGCCTCCCGCATTGTGGACAGCTCTGCACACACCATGGAGCCCATCATTGCCAGTGTACAGGTGATGGTAGACTCCCAGAGTCACCGTGCAGATCCAGCTGTGATGCCGCAACTTGTTGGTTATGTGGCAGCTGCCATTACAGCACAGGCACAAGGAAACAAGCGTCTGAGTGCTGCTTTGGAGAGGATGGCCGCGGCCCTCAAAGCTCAGAATGCTCTTATGCACTCTGGGCAACGGGCCATGGAGTGTCTTACTGCTGTCCTCTCTGGTGGCATCGAGACTGTGTCTGCTTTCATGCAGTCTCAGCTGGATGCCATGCGAGATCCGACTGTTGCCATCACAGCTGGGTCCACCACGGTCCACGGGGGACCTTCTAGTGTCGCGCCACACCGCCGACCTGCGCTCCCTCAGATTGGTGGCGATTGTAATGTGCTGCCCCCGGGGAGTGGCACAGGCTCCTCCGACCAGGATGATGATGATGATAAGCTCTCTCAGGATCACACCATTCCTGACCCCAGACCTGTCACTCCACCATTACTGCCAAGCATCGACCCGCCCGAGCCAAGGCCGACTGAGTGCACCGAGGAGGGTGCTGCTCAGTCTGCAGCCGGCCCTTCCAGGGCCAGAGCTGATCGAGGGCATCCTTGAAGGACATCTGTAGCTTCTACAGCTGAAAGGCAGCAGCCTTCCCGGACCCATGAGGCAGCCACAGGGGAGACACTGTGGTGGAGTAGGAGAATAGGTTTGCATAAGAGGGGTTATAAGGAGATGCACAAGGGTGAGAAATGATTGTGTATGTTTTTTGCACTTTTCTTTATTCTGTAATAAATCTTTATTTTGTGTACCTATATCTGTGCAGGTGTATCATTTCATTGTGGGCAATGATGTGTGAAAGGGCTCATTGGGATGGCCATGGAAATGCTAAGATGAAGAGAAGTGGCCGTTAACTCAGCAGAAACGAGCAGCAATGAGTCGGGTCTGCACTTCCCTTGCAGGGTTTGGAAGGTGACAACGCCTCCTGGGTGGCAGCCGACCCGCATCCTGGTCCTCCTCCCTCTGCTCCACCTCCTGGTCCTCCTCCCCCTGCTCCACCTCCTGCACCTCCTCCTCCTGCACCTCCTCCTGGTCCTCCTCCCCCTGCTCCACCTCCTGGTCCTCCTCCCCCTGCTCCACCTCCTGGTCCTCCTCCTCCTGCACCTCCTCCTGGTCCTCCTCCCCCTGCTCCACCTCCTGGTCCTCCTCCTCCTGCTCCACCTCCTGCACCTCCTCCTCCTGCTCCACCTCCTGGTCCTCCTCCCCCTGCTCCACCTCCTGGTCCTCCTCCCCCTGCTCCACCTCCTGCGCCTCCTCCTCCTGCACCTCCTCCTCCTCCTGTGCCTCTTCCTCCTTCTATGCCTCCTCCTCAGGTGCTACAGCTGAATCATCCTCCAACAGCTGGCCCCTCATGATTGCCAGGTTGTGAAGCATGCAGCAGACAGCCATGAATAGGGAGACCCGCTCGGCCGAGTACTACAACACTCCACCAGGGTGGGCCAGGCAACGGAACCTCTGTTTGAGGATTCCGATGCAGTGCTCAATCAGACATCTGGTAGCTGAATATGAATCATTGTAGGCTTGGTGCACAGCAGTCCTGGGTTTGCAAAGGGGAGTCAGCAGCCAAGTGTACAGTGGGTAGCCCTTGTCACCAAGCAATCACTCTCAATTTTGGTTTGGTCCAGCAAATACACTGGGCACACTGGTCTGGTGTAGGATGAAGGCATCGTGGTTGCTGCCGGGATACTGCGCATCAACTGTCATGATCTTGCAGTGGTGGATGTACAGCAGCTGCACGTTGAGGGAGTGGAATCCCTTTCGGTTGATGAACATCTCCGCATTGGTTTGTGACGCCCTCAATGCGATGTGGGTGTAGTCTATGGTGCCCTGAACCCTGGGCAAGCCTGCAATGCACACAAATCCGGTCTGCTGCTCCATCTGCTTCTCCCTGCTCATCGGGAAATAAATGTATTCGCATCTTCTCTTATAGAGAGCATCTGTCACTTGGCAGATGGAGCGATCGGCGAAGAACTGAGAAATGTTCGAAATGTCTGCAGTGGCAGATTGGAAAGAGCCAATGTCATAAACATTGATCACTTTGGTTGCGACGCTCAGAGCTGTCCTTAGCCTTGTCTGAGGCTGCAGATCTGGCCGCAGGAGATTGCACAGCTCCCTGATGATGTCCTTCCTGAATCTAAGCCTGCAGAGACGTTGGTCATCCATAATGTCCATGAAGGAAAACTGCTGCCTGTAGACCATTGTACGATCGTGCCTTTTTCCCCCAACTTTATGGTAGGCTCCGCCAATGGCAGCTGGCTTATTGCCTTCTCCCTCGTGCTCCTCTGCAGCCTGCTGCTGGCAAGCATCTGCCTCATGTGCATCCTGCCTTCTTTCTATCTCGCCCACTATCTGGTGCAGGGGTCAGCGTATATGACCATCCTCCTCACGGCACGTCCTTCCTGGGCCACCTCTTCACATTGAGGTCTGTCGCCATTTCCAGGCCCTTCTCTATGTTGGGCATCCATGTCTGTTGTGTCCCTTGCCCGCTGCCTCTGGAGCTGTTGGAGATGGCGCCGGCTTCTCTTGCGTGCCTCCCTGCCGCGCACAATGTGCAGGAGGAAATGATTATTAATAAGAAAATAGTGCTGGTGAAACTAATGGGACTGAAAGCCAATAAATCCCCAGCGCCTGATAATCTGCATCCCAGAGTACTAAAAGAAGTAGCCATGGAAATAGTGGATGCATTGGTTGTCATCTTCCAAAATTCTGTAGATTATGGAACAATTCCTGCAGATTGGAGGGTGCCAAATGTAACCCCACTATTTAAAAAAGGAGGGAAAGAGAAAACAGGGAACTACAGACCGGTTAACCTAACATTAGTAGTAGGAAAAATGCTAATCTATTATAAAGAATGTGATAATGGGACACTTAGAAAATATCAATGGGATTAGACAAAGTCAACATGGCTTTATGAAAGGAAAATCATGTTTGACAAACCTACTGGAGTTTTTTTGAGGATGTAACTGATAGAATAGATAAGGGAGAACCAGTGGATGTAGTGTATTTGGATTTTCAGAAGGCCTTTGATAAAGTCTCACATAAGAGGTTAGTGTACAAAATTAAAGCACATATGATTGTGGGTAATATACTGGCATGGATTGAAAATTGGTTAACTGACAGAAAACAGAGTAGGAATAAACAGGTCTTTTTTGGGGTGGCGGGCAGTGACTAGTGGGGTACCACAGGGATCAGTGTTTGGGCCCCAGCTATTCACAGTATATATAAATGATTTGGATGAGGGAACTAAATGTAATAGTTCCAAGTTTGCTGATGACACAAAACTAGGTGGGATTGTGAGTTGTGAGGAGGATGCAAAGACGCTGCAAGGCGATTTAGATAGGTTGAGTGAATGGTTAAGCACATGGCAGATGCAGCAAACATGGATAAATGTGAAGTTATCCACTTTGTTGGGAAAAACATAAAGACAAAATATTATTTAAATGGTGATAGCTTGGGAAATGTCAATGTACAAAGGGACCTGGGTGTCATTGAAAGCAAACATGAATGTGCAGCAAGCAATTAGGAAGGCAAATGGTATGATGGCATTCATTGCAAGAAGGTTTGAGTACAGGAGCAAGGATGTCTTCCTACAGTTATACAGGGCCTTGGTGAGACCACACCTGGAGTATTGTGTGCAGTTTTGGTCTCCTTACCTAAGAAAAAATATACTTGCCATAGAAGGAGTGCAGCGAAGGTTCACCAGACTGATCCTGAGATGGTAGGACTGTCATATGAGGAGAGATTGGGTTGACTAGGCCTGTATTCACTCGAGTTGAGAAGAATGAGAGGGGATCTCATTGAAACATGTAAAATTCTGATGGGACTGGACAGACTGGATGCAGAGAGGATGACTCCCCTGGCTGGGAAGTCTAGAACAAGGGGTCACAGTCTCAGGATACATGGTAGGAAAGTTAGGATTGAGATGAGGAGAAATTTCTTCACTCAGAGGGTGGTGAACCTGTGGAATTCTCTACCACAGAAGGCTGTGGAGACCAAGTCACTGAATATATTTAAGAATGAGATAGATCGATTTTTAGGCACAAAAGGCATCAAGGGATATGGGGAGAAAGCGGGAATATGATGTTGACATAGAGGATCAGCCATGATCATATTGGATGGCGGTGCGGGCTCAAAGGGCCGAATGGCCTACTCCTGCTCCTATTTTCAATGTTTCTATGCTAGACTTTCCACTTCACATCGCCCATCTAAGGCCCATCTATCCCTAAAAATGGACCTCTATCGCCCATTTTCAACAAAAAATGGAAACTAGGCCCAAAACATCGCTGGAAAAGTAGGCGCCCAAGTTTCGGCTCACTTCGCCGAAATGATCGGCGAACTGATCGGCGACACAAGGCCCATCCCAACTTTTGGCACATAGCCGGCACTTCGCTGGGCTGATGGAAGGCCGAAAACATCGCTGAGAAATAGTTGCTTTTCAGCAGGAAATGGGCACTACGGACGCCATTTTGAAGAGCGGAGGAAGGGTGGAGGCAACAGAAAAAAAAGGAGCTAAATAGTTGTGAGTTATTTAGAGAGTTATTTATAGATAGATCAACTCAGAATATTATATTATGGTATATATATATTTTTAGTAGGTTTTGTATAGGTATTTCTTTGGTGTAAAGAGCTTTTATAGATAGTGAAAATAATTATTGATATTGTTGGGCCTATTAGTGTTATACAGTGTAAAGAGAGTAGAGAGAGTAGAGCGTAGAGAGATTAGTTTAATTTAGTGAAAGTAATTATTGATAGTGATGGGGCCTATGCTTTCTCTGCCATTACTTGTAACTGCTCACAAGCTGCTTTCTGAAAGGATCAATCAAAAACATGGCACAGTAATGCATAGACAGAGATGGAGACAGAGGAGGCGAGCGTATAGCCAATGAAGGTACTTGGAAAAGCAATCTTACCTCAACTTGTCTGAAAATGCGTGTCTTAGGAGGCTGCGATTCTGGAAGGAGGTCATCGATGAGATTTTCCAACTCGTCAAGGATGATCTGCAGCCTTCCAGCACCATCATAACCGCACTGTCTGTTGAGGTGAAGGTTACTGCTACCCTAGCCTTCTACACATCGGGATCTTTTCAGGCTTCATCTACCATATCTCTTAGCACACCGTGCACTGCTGCATTTGGCAGGTGACTGAAGCCCTTTACGCTCGCAGGATGGACTTCATGAGCTTCCCAATGACCAGGAAGGCACAGACCGAGAGGGCTTTGGGTTTCTACAGAATATCACACTTCCCAAAGGTACAGGGAGCAATAGACTGCACGCATATTGCCCTGAAAGCCCCCTTAAAGAACACAGAGGTGTTTCGTAACAGAAAGGAGTTCCACTCCCTAAATGTGCAGCTTGTTGTCGACCACAAACAAATAATCTTGACGGTAAATGCTACGTTTCCTGGCAGCATCCATGATGCGCACATCCTACGTGAGAGTGCTATCCCTGACCTGTTTGCCAATCAGCCAGAAGGTCACGGTTGGATGCTGGGGATAAGGGATATGGACTTGCCAGTTGGCTGATGACCCCTCCGCGTAATCCCGTCACTGAAGCAGAGAAGCGTTACAATGAAAGTCACATAGCGACACGCAACATTGTTCAAAAGACAACTGGAGTCCTAAAGCAGATGCCTGGATCATTCTGGTAGCAGCCTACGGTACCACCCTGACCAGGTCGCTGAGTTTATTGTGGTGTGTTGCATACTGCATAACCTAGCTATAAGGAGAGGATAAGTAATGCCAGATCGGGCTGCAGGTCCACCTCCAGAAGGAAGGGAGATGGAAGGGCCAGCCGGCGAGGAGGAGGAAGAGGCGGAAGAGGAGGCAGGCGAGGACCTAGGGGAGGGCAATCAGCCTGGCGATCTAGCACAGGGGCCACCACCACCCTCCCGAAGACCAGTACCCAGTGGCAGTTACACGGCTGCTAAGCTGTTGCGTCAGCAGCTCACTTATGAACGCTTTGCATGAACTTACATTGTGGATATTCATATTTGCATTTACAGTTACGGTTAATCAAAAGTTTCATTTGCGTGGGGTTTCATTTTTGCCTTGCCTGCACTGGCCTGGCATCTGCATTAATGCTTAGCTTAAGTAAAATGAGGCTATAATAAAAGACTGAACAAATAATGATGAACAACTGTAAATATGTTATATGTTATGCATAATGTAACTAAGAGAGAATGCACAACAATTGTTGAACTCAATTAAAAAAAAATTATTAACAAAAAATTTTAAAAAACCCCTCCCCCCCCCTCCCCCAACCCCAAACAATCATGAACAAAATACCAAACTTGTAAAAATATTAACAACTTAACAATGTAATTGAAAAACACCCCCCCCCTCGCTACCTGCGGCCACGTTTCTCTCCAGGTCCTTTCCCACCCCGTGTTTTTACACCACCCACCCGTTTTGGTCTACGCAGACCGACACGAACGTGGTGTGCAGCATGGGACGGCAAGATTTCCTGCCGTGGTGGAGGTGATGGAGTGGATGCAGAAGCCTGAGGCTCTACTTCTGAATCTGGGGAACTGTGTCCTCCGTACTCACTTGAGTGCTCGGGGTCTCGCTCCGAGCCAACACAACACCTTGGGGTGCAGCGCGTGTCCAGCCAGCAACGCATGCAGAAGGGCATTGGTTGTGGCGGTCTGTTCTCGAATTGCCTCCAAGGTCTCCTGTGCTATCTCCGGCCAAGAAAGTCAGCCTAAAAAAAACCCCCACACATGCGCAGAATAGCATTGCTAGGGAAGCTTTTTTTTTACTTCCATTTTTGGTGGGCGATTGTGAGATCGCTGAAAAATCACATTGCCCATTTGACATCGCCAGGGTAAGGCTGAGTTGAAAATCGCAAAAAAAAAAATGGGCCTTGTACCAGCAATCAGCAAGGCTGAGATGTCCCACATCGCTGGAACAAGGCTAATTTTTTCGGCCTTAGCCACCTAGTGGAAAGTCTAGCCCTATGTTTCTATGTTCCGCGGCCAGCATTGAGCCCATTACCTCTGAAAACTCAACCACCACAATGAGGCCTCTGTGGAGTATAGATTGAGGCCCCCAGCCCACTAGCATTCAATGCTGCTATGAAAAGAGCGAGTGATAAAGTTTTGAGAACTCCGAAAAATTATCGTCCAAAAAAATGGAGATGCACACAACACGCCTTTAAAGTCCGCTGGAGCTCTTGAGCCAGCACAGTGCACCGACACAAAAAACTGTCGAGGGTACTGACAGGTGGCCGGTTAACTCTGAAAACTGAATTTAGCTTGTGGGGCGGAGAGGCTGCGGTGCGCGCTCTGATGACGTCTTTAACAACGCATCTGCAGGAACAGGGCAGAAGTGGGGTGAGTGGGGTGGATCTCCACACCGCTGCAAAAACCCCCGAGGAAAATTTTGCAAGTGGCAGCTATTCGACCACAAATCGGCGGCCATACAACACTGCTGCCTGGCCGCCGCTTTCCGGCGGTCGCAAGCCTTATCGGCTGGCTCAATTTCGGCTCCGATAAGTGGTCCAGTTTTGGTCATATTAGGCATTCTTACAAATGGATTGGATTTTATTTAACAGTGAAAGGCACACTGCTTCCTACATTTTCTGCAGAAGAATACAATGGTAGCACTGAAGTGCCATCCAGAACTACTTCTGTTAGAAAATAGCCAAGTTAAGACTATCTCTGGTCACTTTAAATAATCAGGTTTGAAAGCAAACCAATACGGTGGTTGTGTTTAATCAGAGTTTAAGATGGAATATAACATATTTGTTACACAGCAAAATCCTACGACAGTGATAAGTAGTTGATACCGATCCGATTGGACAGACGGTTGACACACGTGGGCAATTCTTTTTCTTTCATTTAGAACTTTTCCTTCTCTCTCTCTCTCTTCCATCTGTGAGCCTCCTTCTCTCTCTCTCTTTCTATCATCTGGAGCCTCGTTCTCTCTCTCTCTCTCTCTCTCTCTCTCTCTCCCGTCTGTGTGTACAAGCCTTCGGGAGGTCACTTTTATTCTATTTTTAGGTTTGGGCCTGAACCGGGATATTGGAAAGACCTTTTGACCTACAGGGCTAGAACCTCCACTTTTGAGCTTATCGCCCAAAAATGGCCGTTATTTCCAGCGTGGGCGGTAAAAAAGGGTTTTCAGGTCGCCTGATTCTCGCCCATTCTCAAAACACCTAGTTAACATTTTGGAAAATGGGCATTACCATGAGCGATATCAAATGGGCGGTAGCGTTAATTTGTTTTGACCTTCCACCTAAAGTGTGGCCGTCCTTAGCTACGGCATGGCAATGCTTGATTCCCGCGATTCAGGAGGTCAAGGGTCACCATGACATGCGCAGAAGAGGAGACGGAGAGAGAGGGAGCTCAGAGGGTCTGAGACGTGGCTGGGAGTGGTATGGCTGTTTTGGGAGGAAGGAGGGAGACTTCACAGCAAGTAGGCAAACAAAAAGTAGCTGTTGCCAGCCACATATTTGACTGAATTTGCCCTATAATGGTGGAAGAGGAGGAGGCATCACAGCATGCTGTGGAGAATGACGCTGGAGAGAACAGTGAGGTGGGAGAGGAGCACATTGGAGGCCGCAAAAGAGCCAGGAGGTTCTCAGACAAGGCAAATGCCTCCCTCCTGCAGGAGGTCGAGTCACGCTGGGGTGATTTGACACAGGGAGGACGTGGGAAGCCCACCCCAAAGGCCTACCAGAGGATATGGACCGAGATAGCAGAGGTGGTCTCGTTGGCGACCAACGAGGTTCGTGAGGGCAACCAATGCCACAAACGATGGAATGACCTTGTGGGATCCGCAAGAGTAAGTACTACATTGATTTGCATGTACTTGTGTATTTATATAATTTGATTTGTAACAGTCATGAGTGACCATCAGCAGATGTGAGGTCTTGCATTTTGACCGGGAATGTTTTACTCAAAGCCTGCGGTCACGGTGTATGTCTTTAGGTAAAGAATGATAATAATCATAATAATCATGATTACATCTGTCGGTAATGTGTTGTATCAGTGTCTGTGACAGTACCTAGCAATGATATCACGCAATGATCTCATGCCATGTCGTCCTGTCACCTTTTACAGAAGAAGCTATCAATAATGAGGCGAATGGGTGGGGCACCACCAGTCCCCAGCGACATCATTGACATGGAGGAATGTGTGCTCGCACTCGTGGGGAAGCGCACTCGTGGGGATGCACACCCGGACAGCCATGGACGCATCTGCAGACCCTGAAGTGATGCCATGTGAGTAAAGCTTACACCAGTGCATGATGTGATGTAAAGTCAATAGATGCCACACCAACTCATAATCCGACCAATCATATATGATAGATGATTTCTAAAAGTGTCATAGAAATAATGCTTGCCTAATCAAAATCATTGCAATGCACAATGTGTTGATGGTCATGAAATGTGATGTATGCGATGATTTTGAGAGTGGTGGTGCTTTTGTCGTGCACATGCTGTGTGTAGCGCTGGACTCACCTTTTCACCCTAGCAACCCCCTCTCATCTAACAACCTCATTTGTGTCTTGCAGCTCAGCCAGCAGCGCGGCCCCAGGCAAGACCACAGAGACCAGAAGGTGGGGGCGTGAGGCAGGAGTCGGCGGATGATCCTACTACATCTGGTGCTGAGGAGCTCCGATTCTCGCCCGTCAATCCGCTGGGTCTGTTCTCAATGGATGAGAGTGCGGACTTCGAAGAACTTGCATCACCACGCTCCAGAACCCATTCCACCCCAAGGCCATCTATTGGTCCTCCGGTCATTCCCGCCTCCACTCTGGAGGTACCGGCCCTAAACACCTCGCCACAGGGTACCCCATTTGTCCCCAGGACGGCGCCGACCCTGCGGAGGCCTCATGGACGTGGCAGGTCTGTTCCACGAGTGACACATGACAGCGGAGAGATGGTTTAGTTGTCCAGGAGGACTGTAAACATTGGTGACCAGCTCATCGAAGCTTTGGGGGGCATATCCCGACACCTGGCCACCATGTCCAAGTACATTCCACGCATGGCAGAGTCCCTGGATGTGATGGCCAGGAACACTGCTGCCACAGGCCTCCCAGTGGTCCCAGAGCGCGGCACTCCACTCCTAGATTCCGCAACACCACTGCGAACGACAGATGCGAGCAAGGACCAAGATCCTGCTTCTGCTTCAGAGAATGTTGCCTCCTCGGCATGCCCCGCTCCCGTACCCATCCAACCAATGCATCTGCCTTCATCTCCCCCAATAAGGCACCGCCTGAGGAGCTCCTTGGCCAGGCACCGTGGAGTGAGGAGGGGAAGGGATAGAGGAGGGGAGAAGAAGGAGAGGGAGGAAGGAAAGTGAGGTACATGTGCGCAGGGTGATGGCTGTGTTATATCTCCATCTGGGTGTATGCAATTTGTTGCAATGTATGGGGGCTGGGGACCACGCTCCTGCTTTGCCTTTGTATTCTGTGTTGCTGGACATGATGACCGTGTGATTAATGTCAATGGTGGAAAAAATGGGGTGTGGGCAGGGGTTGGGTGTTATTGGCTGTGATACTTATGATTTCAGACCAATGTTGGTATTAAACTTTTGTTATTGAACATAACCTTGTTGCGCATTGTCTCAGATAGCTGGACTGTTGCACACTGGTGATTCCTTACCGTGAAAGGGTTAAATGCAACTTACCATCAATCAATGTAAACTTTAACTGGCACCAAGGTGATGGGCACCTTTGATGTCTGAGCTGCACACACACACAGCAGAGTGTCAGCGTTGTCACTCACATCAGCACTCTTTCAGCCAAATCTTTCCAATATCAGCTCCTCATTTAAGAGTGGGACTTAACAAATGCCAGCCACACCACTGACATCCGTCCCGGTTAGTTCCACTTTTTGTGGGTGGTTTTTTGAGCGGGTGATATTCTGGGCGATATGTGTGGGAGATGGTGAAATTGACGGTGTGCAATCTCCATGGCCGCTAGTTTGGGTAAATATGCTCTTTACGACAAAAAACAGTCGCTGGGCGTTATTATTGAATCTCGGTGTTAAGTCCGTGAGGAAAGTAACACTGGCCGATATTATGGGTGTTGAAATCTCCCATTCTGCTGATTCCACCCAAAAAAAGTGGGCGGGCAGTAATATTTTTTCTCGGCATTAAGCCCATTGGGAAAATAACGTTCGGCAATAAGTCTCCTAAAAAAGCCCGTCAGTTTCCATTTTGTGTCATTTCAGCGGTTAAATGGCCGTTAAGTGGGGCGTTAAGCAGGCAAAAAAAGTGAGGGTTCTCGCCCCATAGAGTTTTCCCTAAAACTGTAATACCCAATTAGGCTTCTAGTTCTTTGTCTCGATTCTTGTGTCAAAGCCCGCCCTAAAGATTTTGGTTTCATGTCTTTCTTTGTTTATACTTGCCCAGGGTTCGTTCTTTGAAATTCATCTTATCTCTTTCATCCGTATCCTTCTTTGATCTCATGAGGCCCCTGCCAGAAACCTGTTCATTTCAGAGTGTTATCTCCTTCATCACGTAGCAAACTGCCGTATGTTTACACTAAAGTCTACCAACTTCCTTCCATTATCTTTGCAAGCAGTTCTGTTAAGCTAACTTAAAATCCTACCTCAGCATTATACATAAAATACTTTAACAAGATTCAAGTCTTAACTTAAAAACAACAGATAATCGCTTAGCAACAGGGAGATTGTATATAGTACAAAGAAGCCATAGGAAACCAAGGACCCGAAATTCATTTACATACCGCCCACTATTGCTTGTTTACCGGTCGCTTACCGCCGAGAAATACAAGTTTCGTCAAAAAACGAAACCGCTCGGCGGTGATTCAGGATACACCTACCGCTGCACACCGTCCGCCCATGTAGAACCACCCACATACCGCCCAAAGTGCAAGTTTCATGACATACTGCCGACATGCCGCCGGAACTGCATACCGTCCTGGAGAAGATGCTTTTACTCGATCCTAAGTGGCCGGGAGTGGGCGGTACTGATGGCATTTTGAAATCAGGAACTGTGCATCAAAAGCTACACCTAAGTACTCAGAGGTGAACAGTTACTTTACAGTGGGAGTTTCACTGGTAATGGTATTTATATTGATACTCAAAGGCATTTGGAGTACATTTAGAAGGTAGAAAGCATTTGAGATTATCTTTTTATTGAAAAGTCATTTGAGTTTATCTCAGGACATTCCAGATTTCTGGAGATTTAAAGGAATGGGGCATGTACTATCTCAGCCTGTAGTGCTGACTAATTTTCTAATGCAGGATCCGAATGGAAGAAGGTTTATTGAACAGAATTATCAGGCTAATCGAAGAGGTCGCAGACTTATGAGGAGGAGGAGGAGGCCTTACCCCCAACAGATTTTCAGAGAGAAGCGCTCATTCTTGGACCTGACTGATCCACAGTGTGTTAGAAGGCTGCACTTCCAAAAAGAGGTGATCGATGAGATATGCCAGTTCATTAAGATAGACCTGCAGCCCAGTACCACCAACATTACTGCACTGATTGTCGAGGTGAAGGTGACTGCGGCACTTGCCTTTTATGCATCCGACTCTTTTCAGGCATCAGCTAGGGACATATGCTGTATTTCTCAGTTCGCTATTCATCGCTGCATTCGACAGGTAACTGAATCACTGTATGCTCGCAGGATGGACTTTATAAATTTTCCAATGACCAGGGAGGCACAGAGTGAGAGGGCTTTGGGTTTTGCATGCATTGCCAGATTCCCCAAGGTTCAAGGTGCCATTGACTGTACTCATATTGCCCTGTGGGTACCGCTAGAGGAAGTAAGGTGTACCAAAACCGTAAGGGATTCCACTCTCTGAATGTGCAGCTGGTCTGCGACCATATGCAGCACATCATGGCAGTAAATGTTTACTTTCCAGGGAGCATCCATGACGTGCACATCTTACGCGGGAGCACTGTGTCCGACCTGTTTAAGTCTGAGCCACAAGATAAATGCTGGATGCTGGGGGACAAAGGGTAAGGCCTTGCCACCTGGCTCATGACCCCCATCCGGAACCCTCAGTCAGAAGCCGAGCAACGCTATAATAAGAGCTATATAGCCACATGTAATATTATCAAAAAGATAATTGGAGTGCTGAAGCAGCGCTTTTGATGCTTGGACCACTCGGGAGGCAGGCTGAAATACCACGCTGAGCAGTTTGCCCAGTTCACAGTGGTGTGCTGCATGTTGCATAATTTAGCAATCGTGCGGGGACAGGAATTGCCACGGGGCTGTGGGACCACCTGAAGAGAGAGTGCAGGAGACTGAGGAGGAAGATGAGGGGGAGGAGGCTGAGGAGGAGCTTCGCGATGACCCCATGGCACCAGCCCCCCGCTCCCCCCACCAACACCACAACGGAGGGCTCGTGGAGAGTATGCCACTGCAAAATTGTTATATCAGCAGCTCATAAATGAACGCTTTGCTTGAAGGTGCAAAGCTGTATTTCAGCTTTTTATGCACAGTGTGTGGACCCTGATGACTGTTACCTTTCATTTTACAAAAGTTTGACACTGTACAAGAGTGGTTAAATTCAATTCAAATGTTTATGTAAAATTTAGAAAAAACAAAAAATGGAGAAAAATTGTAAAACTTTGAACATTTTGAAAACTTTGACAACGTTAATAAACTATTTACAATTAACTATACTATTTACAATTAACTATACATACTTATACATACTTATAAACAACTACAACTACAACAACAACAGACGACCCTTCACTGTCCACCACGACTTCGACCTCATCCTCGCATTTCCCTCATACTCAACCCCCCTTTCTTACCCCCGCCTTTCTCCTTCCCACTGCCCATGTATCCCGAACCTCCCCGCATTGGAACCAAGCCGGTGTGTAGCAATGCACCCCAAGCGCTGCTGTTGTTGTCAATGTATTTACTGAGGCATATGAAAGCATGGGCCTTAAGCTAAACATCCGTAAGACAAAGGTCCTCCACCAGCCTGTCCTCGCTGCACAGCACTGCCTCCTAGTCATCAAGATCCACGGCGGGCCCTCGACAACATGAACCATTTACTATACTTCGGGAGCCTCTTATCAACAAGAGTACACGTTGATGCAGAGATTCAACATCATCTCCAGTGCACCAGTGCAGCCTTTGACTGCCTGAGGAAAAGAGTGTTCGAAGACCAGGCCCTCAAATCTACCACCAAGCTCGTGGTCTACAGGGCTGTAGTAATACCTTCCCTCCTGTATGGCTCAGAGGCATGGACGATGTACAGAAGACACCTCAAGTCGCTGGAGATATATCATCAATGATGTCTCCACAAGATCCTGCAAATCCCCTGGGAGGACAGGCGCACCAACATCAGTGTCCTTGTCCAGGTCAACATCCCCAGCATTGAAGCACGAACCACATTTGATCAGCTTCGCTGGGCAGGCCACATAGTTCCCATGCCAGACACGAGACTCCGAAAGCACGTGCTCAATGTACAGCTCCTTCATGGCAAACGAGCCAAAGGTGGGCAGTAGTAATGTTACAAGGACACCCTCAAAGCTTTCTTGATAAAGTGCGACATCACCACTGACACCTGGGAATCCCTGGCCAAAGACCGCCCTAAGTGGAGAAAGTTCATCCGGGAGAGCGTTGAGCACTTTGAGTCTCAATGCCAAGAGCGTGAAGAGGTCAAGCACAGGCAACGGAAGGAGCGTGTGGCAAACCAGTCCCACCCACCCCTTCCCTCGGTGACTGTCTGCCCCACCTGTGACAGAGTCTGTGGCTCCCGTATTGGACTGTTCAGCAACCAAAGAATTCACTTCAGGAGTGGAAGCAAGTCTTCCTCGATTCCAAGGGACTGCCTATGATGATGATGTTGGGAGTGTGACCTTGCAGGTGCAATGAATGGGGAAGGTCAAGCTCGAGATGTGGAAGGCTCGGCTTCAGGACTGAAAGCTGTTTGCTGCTCCCTACCCTCAGGTGCTGTTGACCCGACTGCTATGGCACGGGGCGGGGGGGATTCCGCACCATATCCTGATCCCATCGATTGCCGCATGGCATAGACAGAGTCGGAGGTTTGCTCCATCGTGGCGATCAGACGTGACATATCCTCCGATTGCCTGTCTGAATGTGCCGCGATGATTCCGGCTATCGCAGCCATGGCCTGGAGCAGCTCTCGACCTATGTCGATGCTGATCTGTGACAGACACACCATGTCCTGGTACATGCCTAGCTGTCTTGCAGCATTCGATCTTTGCAACACCAACCTCCGTCGCTGCGGTAAAGTTGCTGGAACGATGGGGGTGCTTTGCTGCACAACGCTTGGTCCCGCTGAATCAGATGACCTAGGGGGGAAACCCCTGAAAGTGGAGTCAGATGGCGGTGTGCCCGCTGACCAAAGGTAATCGCTGTGGGCTGATCCTCCTCCTCTTCTGTCATCATACCACATCTCCACCTCAACTTGCTTGAGAATGGCATCTTCTCCCTCTTCGCCAGAGGTGGAGGCAGTGGGTGTCTCTTCAGGTCTCTCTACAGAGGTCTGGTCTGAATCCTCTGAGTCTGGAAGTACAAAACAACATTTAAGTGCTTGGCACCAGGGGAGGGGTCAGCGTTACATGAGACAATGAGTGCAGTCATGTAGCACAGGCTTACTTAAATGTGCATCACTGCTGCATTACTGCATTATATATTGCAGGCAGATAATACATTAAAATATATTACATTATATACATGGCCCCAACATTACAGTACATTACATGAGCCCAACATTACACTACATAATAGACACTACATTACATGACCCCATCCAATAAAATTACATTACATTACATGAGGCCAACATTACATTACATTATATACATTACATACATTACATTACATTACATGACCGCAACACAGACCGGGGATTGTGGGTCAGCTCCACCGTGGGTGGTGGCGCGCGGTTGTCATCACCCACCAGTGACAGGACACGGATATCCACATCCGTTAAACACAGTTTCGGTGGGGGTCCTCCCCCCTGCATCGCTGATCTGCTTGGATGGTTGACCTCTTCTTCTGCAGAAGTGAAAGTAAAAATCTTCAATCCATTTGCACATTGCACACACACACACACACACACACAAATAACCATCAAAACACCAGTCCTTATTTTAATTTCCCATTAATGTCCAGCAATGTACAATGAAACCTCATAACGTTTGTGAGGAAAATATCTACGTGCAGAACCACAAATACATTGTCAGAACCTTAAATACATCATCATGCATCGTCATACAATAATTGGGCTTAATAAGATCATAGAAACATAGAAACATAGAAAATAGGTGCAGGAGTAGGCCATTCAGCCCTTCAAGCCTGCACCGCCATTTAATTTCATGGCTGAACATGCAACTTCAGTACCCCATTCCTGCTTTCTCGCCATACCCTTTGATCCCCCGAGTAGTAAGGACGACATCTATCTCCTTTTTGAATATATTTAGTGAATTGGCCTCAGCAACTTCCTGTGGTAGAGAATTCCACAGGTTCACCACTCTCTGGGTGAAGAAGTTTCTCCTCATCTCTGTCCTAAATGGCTTACCCCTTATCCTTAGACAGTCACCCCTGGTTCTGGACTTCCCCAACATTGGGAACATTCTTCCTGCATCTAACCTATCTAAACCCATCAGAATTTTAAACGTTTCTATGAGATCCCCTCTCATTCTTCTGAACTCCAGTGAATATAAGCCCAGTTGATCCAGTCTTTCTTGATATGTCAGTCCCGCCATCCCGGGAATCAGTCTAATGAACGTTCGCTGCACTCCCTCAATAGCAAGAATTTCCTTCCTCAAGTTAGGAGACCAAAACTGTACACAATACTCCAGGTGTGGCCTCACCAAGGCCCTGTACACTGTAGTAACACCTCCCTGCCCCTGTACTCAAATCCCCTCGCTATTAAGGCCAACATGCCATTTGCTTTCTTGACCGCCTGCTGTACCTGCATGCCAACCTTCAATGACTGATGTACCATGACATCCAGGTCTTGTTGCACCTCCCCTTTTCCTAATCTGTCACCATTCAGATAATAGTCTGTCTCTCTGTTTTTAGCACCAAAGTGGATAAACTCACATTTATCCACATTATACTTCATCTGCCATGCATTTGCTCACTCACCTAACCTATCCAAGTCACTCTGCAGCCTCATAGCATCCTCCTCGCAGCTCACACTGCCACCCAACTTAGTGTCATCCGTAAATTTGGAGATACAACATTTAATCCCCTCGTCTAAATCATTAATGTACAATGTAAACAGCTGGGGCCCCAGCACAGAACCTTGCGTTACCCCACTAGTCACTGACTGCCATTCTGAAAAGTACCCATTTACTCCTACTCTTTGCTTCCTGTCTGCCAACCAGTTCTCAATCCACGTCAGCACACTACCCCCAATCCCATGTGCTTTAACTTTGCACATTCATCTCTTGTGTGGGACCTTGTCGAAAGCCTTCTGAAAGTCCAAATACACCACATCAACTGGTTCTCCCTTGTCCACTCTACTGGAAACATCCTCAAAAAATTCCAGAAGGTTTGTCAAGCATGATTTTCCTTTCACAAATCCATGCTGACTTGGACCTATCATGTCACCTCTTTCCAAATGCGTTGCTATGACATCCTTAATAATTGATTCCATCATTTTACCCACTACCGATGTCAGGCTGACCGGTCTATAATTCCCTGTTTTCTCTCTCCCTCCTTTTTTAAAAAGTGGGGTTACATTGGCTACCCTCCACTCGATAGGAACTGATCCCGAGTCGATGGAATGTTGGAAAATGATTGTCAATGCATCCACTATTTCCAAGGCCACCTCCTTAAGTACTCTGGGATGCAGTCCATCAGGCCCTGGGGATTTATCGGCCTTCAATCCCATCAATTTCCCCAACACAATTTCCCGACTAATAAGGATTTCCCTCTGTTCCTCCTTCTTACTAGACCCTCTGACCCCTTTTATATCCGGAAGGTTGTTTGTGTCCTTCTTAGTGAATACCGAACCAAAGTACTTGTTCAATTGGTCTGCCATTTCTTTGTTCCCCGTTATGACTTCCCCTGATTCTGACTGCAGGGGACCTACGTTTGTCTTTACTAACCTTTTTCTCTTTACATATCTATAGAAACTTTTGCAGATCATTTTAATGTTCCCTGCAAGCTTCCTCTCGTACTCTATTTTTCCTGACCTAATCAAACCCTTTGTCCTCCTCTGCTGAGTTCTAAATTTCTCCCAGTCCCCGGGTTCATTGCTATTTCTGGCCAATTTGTATGCCAGTTCCTTGGCTTTAATACTATTCCTAATTTTCCTTGATAGCCACAGTTGAGCCACCTTCCCTTTTTTATTTTTACGCCAGACAGGGATGTACAATTGTTGTAGTTCATCCATGCGGTCTCTAAATGTCTGCCATTGCCCATCCACAGTCAACCCCTTAAGTATCATTCGCCAATCTATCCTAGCCAATTCACGCCTCATACCTTCAAAGTTACCCTTCTTTAAGTTCTGGACCATGGTCTCTGAATTAACTGTTTCATTCTCCATCCTAATGTAGAATTCCACCATATTATGGTCACTCTTCCCCAAGGGGCCTCGCACAACGAGATTGCAAATTAATCCCCTCTCATTACACAACACCCAGTCTAAGATGGCCTCCTCCCTCGACATATTGATCTAGAAAACCATCCCTTATGCATTCCAGGAAATCCTCCTCCACCATATTGCTTCCAGTTTGGTTAGCCCAATCTATATGCATATTAAAGTCACCCGAGATAACTGCTGCACCTTTATTGCATGCACCCCTAATTTCCTGTTTGATGCCCTCCCCAACATCACTAGTACTGTTAGGAGGTCTGTACACAACTCCCACTAACGTTTTTTGCCCTTTGGTGTTCTGCAGCTCTACCCATATAGATTCCACATCATCCAAGCTAATGTCCTTCCTAACTATTGCATTATTCTCCTTTTTCACCAGCAATGCTACCCCACCTCCTTTTCCTTTTATTCTATCCTTCCTGAATGTTGAATACCCTTGGATGTTGAGTTCCCAGCCCTGATCATCCTGGAGTCACGTCTCTGTAATCCCAATCACATCACATCTGTTAACATCTATTTGCACAGTTAATTCATCCACCTTATTATAGATACTCCTTGCATTAAGACACAAAGCCTTCAGGCTTGTTTTTTTAACACCATTCTGGAGTCTCGGTTGTGGCCGCAGAAACTCCTATCTATTCCCCTTACAATAAAGTCCGCTATCACTGTAGCTCTCCCACTCTTTTTCCCGCCCTTCTGTGCAGCAGAGCCACCCATGGTGCCATGAACCTGGCTGCTGGTGCCTTCCCCTGATAAGTCATCTCCCCCAACAGTATCATCTGTGTGACACTGAGCCTGCACTTACATGATACATGGTACATGGGGAGTGCATAAATAAAATAATTACTTACTCTGGCTATCGACACTAGGCCATTCCACCTCTTTCGACACTGCCCTCCAGATCTGATGGCTTTGCTTACCGAGGAGACTGCCTCCCCGATCTCGGCCCAGATTTTATTATAAACCTTTGGGGCGGGCTTTCCATGGCCATCCCTGGTCAATTCTTTATACCGTTGAACGACATTTGACAGCAGAGCATCCAGCTCTGTACTAGCAAAGGAGGGCGCCCTCATCCTCCCCTCCACTGTGATATTGCGGTGCTGCTGAGTCTATTACTAATTTGATGACAGATTATTTATTATTTATTATTATTTTGTTATTAATGTATTAACGTATTAATGTATTATTAGTTAAGATTTATTTAATACTTATATACTACTTACTACTGCTATTGCTAATCCAAATTCAAAATGTCGACTGTCTTCTGCTCCTTCTCACTCTCTCTCTCTTCCTCAGGTGACCCCTGACCCCCAAATCGCAGGAAAAAGCAGCTCTGAAAGGCAAAAAAAAAATTGCGCATGCACAATAATCCGTTATGCCACCGATTGAGAAGAAAATCAATCTTGATCGATTACAATGGTGACTACCGCCCGCTACACACAGCTCTCATACCACTCGCATGCCACCCCCCCAGAAAATGACAAAACTAACGGACTTCAATCTCAGTAGTATTCCAAGGATTCAAAACCACACACCGCCGGAATACCGCCGAGAAGTGGGTGGATCTTAAGCAGGCTGAATTTCAGGCCCCAAGACATTAGCATTTCTAAGCATCTATCTGGTCCGAGGGGACTTTCGTCTGCAATTCGAACATTTAAACACATAATTTTTTGCATCACAGTTTTAACCGCATAACCATATGCATGTATTTTGTCATGTATCTCACACTACTGTAGTTAACTGTATCTTACCATGCTATACATGGCTGTAACTAGAGATGACCTGTAACCACAAGCTTACCTTACTACCAGAGGTGCACTTGCAGGAGACACTGGATACCTGTCCCAGACAGGTATATAAAGACAGGTCTCAGGCAAGTGGGACATTCGAGAGCTGTGTAATAAAGGTGCAGGTCCTGAGTGACCTTGACTTCAGCATGTGCCTCATGTGAGTCTGTACTGCAGGGACAGGACTTTACACATTTATCGGCATCTTTAGTTTCTAACACTTCCAGTAAGTAATATTGAATGACATATTACTCAATATGGGACATTTGGAATGGCTGGCTTTTAAATCTAGGAAGCAACTGAAAATCCATAAGTTATTTGGTACTCAAAATGAGAAATGATTAAAAACCCATACAGGAAACCAGTGTCAAAGAGAAGAGATGGGAATTTGTAATAGGTAAGTTGAAAGAGAGTTGTGGGTCATTAAACATGTATCAAATTACTTACAGGAATACAACTGATGTAAATTGTCAATGAAGAGAAGTTGAAGATGCTTTGATTTTTGGTGTAAGGAAGGAAGTAAAAAGAAAGTCCATTATTGTGGGCTTCTAATTCAAATGAAAAGTTAAGCTTTATGACAAAGATACCACTTCATTGGATTAAATTGTCACAAGCTAATTGTTTCCTTTAAAACAATATTGTTCATTAGTATTATACTAATAATACAGCACTAGCATTCTATAACGTGTATTAGATTTTGTTTCTCATTATTAAAAAAGCTAATCAAAAAATAGGAGTGTCACCATTTGATGGAGTTAGCGCCAACATCATCATCATTATTATCATTGCAATTAGCAGCTCCATAAACATCAGTGACATCCTCATCTGCATCATCAAAACCATCAACATTATCAACAGAATCATCAACATCATCCACAGCATAATCCTCATTGAAAAGTAATATCATTATAATATCAGCATCAGTAGCATTATAATCAACATTGAGATCATTATCAATACCAACATCAAGATAATCCTCGTCTGATCTATCATAATACATTAATGTCATTATCAATAGCATCATCATCATCAACATTCTAAACATCACATCAGTACCTGACAGACTTCTCTTGGCATGTCTTGCTTTCTGGCTCTCCTTTTGCCTTTTTTGTAAGCAATTGCATTTGTCTAAGGTCCCTTTCATTACGTACAAAACTATAAATCACATTAACAGTATGACTCAGCCAAATGACTGCATTGATACACATGTTTTGTATTGTCAAACTAACTGGCTGATTAATCAGCAGAAAGGTCACGTTTCAGTTCTCGCTGCTGAGACAAACATTTTTAGAATCTATTTTTATAAAAACATTTCTTGGTCCAGCATTTCCAAACTAAACTGAATCAGCACAGATGCTGACGTGAGGATTTGCCAATGCCTAAGCTTTGCTCCAGTGTCAGCATTATCTGTCTGCAAAATAGTGATGGAACTGACAACATCGCCCCCTGACGGAGGTGTCAGGTTTCAACAGCAAAGAAAACCAAACTAAATATCCTTTGTGTTGATTTGTTTGTAAAAGAAATCAGCTGATTGTGCCAATGAGTTTCATCTAACCCATACCTCCGATTTTTAAAAATACTGCCAATAATGCAACACATTTCACAGATACTTTAACATGGCTCTCAGGTACAATTGATATTTGTTGGGGTTTTACAAATCCTCTGGATTTGATGCATTGCTGCATTAGCCATTCCTTGATAAAATAAGGGCTAGAAATTGCATAACGCCCCGTTTGGGGCGCTAACTTTTACTTAATGCAAATATCGGCAAGTGCTATGCAAGTGAAGCCACCTCAAACTTCTGTTTAGCGCTCCAGGAAGGAAGTGCAGCACTAAATCAAGCGCTAACTCTTCACTTGAAGTACTAAAGCCGGGAAGAGAGGTGATAGCGGTGCAGCGCTGCACAATGTCGAGTGCAGCGCTGCCGGGATCGCACGCTCCTTCCCTGCCTTAAAGGGAAGGGCCATTACTGCAGGCTCTGTATTACAAGGATTTCCCTCGTCACCGATGGCAGATGCGATCCGTGACAATCAGCCCCAAGCACTCAAACAGAGTGCAGGGCTGATCAATCGCGGCAGAACAAAATGGACCAAAAGAATCACCTAAGGGCTGAAAACAATGTTTTTGCTTAGCCGAGCGGCCTCAACTTTAAATATCGCTCCCCAAGTGGCCAGCCTCTCTTACAATGCCTCCTGAAGCTATCGGTGTTGACGCCCGGTGATGCTGCAGGGAGCGGAACCGAAGTTCGCATCTGGGCCGCTTCTGAGGCGCTGGGCAGCCAGATGACATCATGATCTCTGGAGTGCAGGAGATCGTGGCGCTAGGGGTTACCGTCGCAGCAAACCTCCATGGCAAGTTCGCAGGTGTCGGTACGCTCGCTGCGCCTGGTCGTAGAGCCGGTAGCGCCCTGTTACTGCCCCCGGAGGCACTAACGGGAGGCACAAAGGAGGCCAATAGTATAATTTATTACACTACATGACCTTTTCACCGATTAATCAACCAGTTAGTTTGACAATGCAAAATACACTTTTCAATGCTGTAATTTGGCTCAACCATACCGCTAATTTGACATAGTTTTCTATATACTCAATTTTCATCAGAACTGTAAGATGTTAGAGATGAACACCTTTTAAGCAAGTACAGAGGCAGTGAAAAGGTGGAGGTGGGGCATAAAAGAACAAAAGGAAGATGTTTTTGATATCACCGAGGGCAGAAGGGGTTAAATGACAAACGTGATGATGGTGCAAGGCAAAAATGAGGTGATAATAAGAGGTTTAAATGGTTGTTGCAGAATCGCAAAGACAGAGAGAAGCATGAAAAATCTGTCAAGGAGAAGGCTCCTGTGGCCCAGGAATGTGACGGCAGGTGGACCTCAGGGATGCAAACCACTGCCCCAGTCATGTACCAATAGGGGATCCCCACCCCAAGCACCAGGCCACACCACCTCCACTTCCAGTGGCTCCTCTACAGCTATCCTCCATTATCAGCACCTGAAAATGGGAGCGGTGTTGAGATCTAAAGTTGTTAGGCTGTAAAGTGCCAGCTAAAAATATGAGATGCATGGTTGTTGATCTTCCTGGTATCCCTTCTATAGTGCAGTATGACTGAATGTTATATATGCAAACTATAGATATATTCTTTGTGTAGTCAGTGTATAGTTGCATAAGATCCACCTGACCATACTCCGCCTGCTCCACGACGACATGCAGGCCGTGATCCTGACCAACGGATCCATCACAGACCCAATTCATGTCCGGACCAGGGTCAAGCAGGGCTGCGTCATCGCCCCAACCCTCTTCTCAATCTTCCTCACTGCCAAGCTCCACCTCACAGTTGACAAGTTCCCCGCTGGAGTGGAGCTAAACTACAGAACCAGTGGGAAGCTGTTCAACCTGCGCCGTCTCCAGGCCAGGTCCAAGGCCACTCCAACCTCTGTCGTCGAGCTACGGTACGCGGATGACGCCTGCGTTGTGCACACACAGAGACTGAACTCCAGGACATAGTCGACGTATTTACCGAGGCGTATGAAAGCATGGCCCTTACGCTAAACATTAGTAAGACAAAGATCCTCCACCAGCCTGCCCTCGCCACACAGCACTGCCCCCCAAACATCAAGATTCACAGCGTGGCCCTGGACAATGTGGACCACTTCCCCAATCTCGGGAGCCCCCTATCAACAAGAGAAGGCATTGATGATGAGATCCAACACCGCCTCCAGTGCGCCAGTGCAGCCTTCGGCCGCCTGAGGAAAAGAGTGTTTGAAGATCAGTCCCTCAAAACTGTCACCAAGCTCATGGTCTACAAGGCCGTAGTAATACCCACCCTCCTGTATGGCTCAGAGACGTGGACCATGTACAGTAGACACCTCAAGTCGCTGGAGAAATACCACCAACGATGTCTCCGCAAGATGCTGCAAATTCCCTGGGAGGACAGATGCACCAACATTAGCGTCCTCATCCAGGCCAACATCCCCAGCGTTGAAGCACTGGCCACACTTGATCAGCTCTGCTGGTCAGGCCACATAGTTCGCAGACACGAGACTCGCAAAGCAAGCACCCTACTCGGAACTTGTCCACGACAAACGAGCCAAAGGCGGGTAGAGGAAGCGTTACAATGACACCCTCAAAGCCTCCCTGATAAAGTGCGACATCCCCACTGACACCTGGGAGTCCGTGGCCATAGACCGCCCTAAGTGGAGGAAATGCATTCGGGAGGGCGCTGAGCTCCTCGAGTATCGTCGCCGAGAGCATGCAGAAATCAAGCGCAGGCAGTGGAAGGAGCGTGCGGCTCCCTGCCCACCCTTTCCCTCAACGACTATCTGTCCGACCTGTGACAGAGACTGTGGTTCTGGTATTGGACTGTACAGCCACCTAAGAACTCATGATAAGAGCGGAAGCAAGTCATCCTCAATTCTGAGGGACTGCCTATGATGATGATGATGCATAAGATGGAAACGTGTTACCTGATGTACTATCAATAAGTTTTACGCTGTGTATATACCATGCTGGCACCACCAGAGGGTGCAACTGGTGTAGACCGGGGTTTCCTGCCCCTGTGGCAGAGGCTGTCCACCAAGGGCACTGCCGTGGCAGACCTGAAGGTCATCTCCATAGGTGTGCAGCCAGTATAAAAGGCTGCTCACCATGCTTGTGCCTCACTCTGGAGTTACGAATAAAGAATCAAGGTCACTACAGTTTGAGTACAACACATTGCCTCGTGGAGTCATTCATAAGTGCATTACGGACATAACACTGAAAGCATGATATATTGCGATTGGGATGTTTCTGAGGAGGTACCCAACATTAAGGTTTGTAAGGCAGTCACATATGCTGGGTGTCAGATTACTGCCTAAAAGTTGGGTGAGAAACTGAGGAAAATTCAAGCTACTTTTATGATAATCCGTACCTTGGGACAAGCTTTCAGTAACTTTAATTTTAAAAAATGGAGCCCATGTTTAAAATTTGATTTAGAATCGCATTCACTTTCATTAGATTGGTATCTGTTTTCCCTGGTACATGTACAAACATCAGACATTAAGACCCACAGGTAATCTAATGGCCTAAATCAATGTGAAGGTAGTCTGTAATGCACAATGGAGGACCTTGCATATGAATGCACAATACTCAAAAGCAATGAATGATTCCATCATCTTCAAATAGTCATTGTGTTTGCACAATTTCAATATAATGCCCAAAGATAAGCCTAGTTATGGTCTGAAAATATGGCTCATGAGCCTTTCGCACAATCTGCAGAAGGCATTTAGGCATACTTCTATTTCTTGTCACATCATAGAAACAGTTGCTGACCTTCAAATAGGTTAAGTACATAAAAACATAAGAAATAGAAGTAGGAGTAGGCCATATGGCCCTTCAAGCCTGCTCTGCCATTCAATAAGATCATGGCTGATCATTGACCTCAACTCTACTTTCCCGCCCTGTCGTGTATTCAACCAGCATTGTAACCCATGTATAATCTGACCTAAGTTGTACACTGTGAGAACAATGACCACTAGGTGGTGAACTTGTGGGAGACACTCCTAACCTGGACCTTCGGGTATAAAAGGGGAAGCTCCATCAGTTGAGTGCTAAGGAATAAAGAAACAAACTGACCTTCTCTCAAGCATGGGCCTCCGTGTGCATTTATACTGTATAGTAAGGACGTATCAATGGCGACAAGAAACTGGGATTTAAACCACGCGAGCATGGCCACTAGCAGAACAGATGAGAGGTACTGTGTTAAGGAATGGTTGGGACAGAGATTCAACACTGTTAAAGCAGCACACAGTTCTCCAGGCAGACAAGGGCAATCGGGCTGCCCCAACATGTAGTCGAACCCAGAGGCAGAGTTCGACAGAGACAATGGCAAGCTGAATGGCGATTCACGCCATTGCAAGGGACAATGCGGCCAATAATGGGGGCATCAACACTTGCTAATGGCGCACTCAAGGACAGTCACAGGGGCAGTCAGGGACGATCGACTGGCAAGGGACCTTTTGTTTCCAACAACAGCTCATGTTGGAGGCGTGGAGGCACACACTCAGCCGGAGTTTGTAGAGATGAGCAAAATACCTGCAGAAATTGCAGAAATGAACGCTGAGGGAAATCGTGCATATGTGCAAGAAGCCTGCAGCCAGGTTGATGTACGAGGAGGATGTGCCTGATGTAAGCCCTACGAGGCCAAATGAATACTGGGGGAAATCGCTGGAAGCTGAAGTTCAGCGAGTTCATGTGGAGCACATATACAGTTCATATACCAGTACACCACCAATAATGATGAAAGTGCTCCTCAATAGCATCCCAGTATTAATGGAGCTAGACACGGGGCCAGCCAGTCCCTGATGAGTATCAAACAGTTCGAAAGGTTGTGGGTGTCCAAGGCCAGGAGGCCAAAATTGTCGGCGATTGATGCACAGCTACGGACATACACAAAGGAGATCATTCCGGTGCTAGGCAGCGCCACCGTAGTCGTGACCCACAAAGATTCGGAGAACAGGTTGCCACTCTGGGTTGTCCCGGGGGACGGTCCCACATTACTGGGGAGGAGTTGGCTTGCTGACATGAACTGGAAATGGGGCGATGTCAATGCAATTTCTTCTGTGGAGTGAATATCATGCTCACAGATCCTGGACAAATTTGACTCATTATTTCAACCCGGCTTGGCACTTTCATGGGGGCCAAGGTAGTGATTCACATAAACCCGGACGCCAGGCCAGTACACCACAAGGCCAGAGTGGTGCCGTATGTGATGAGGGAAAAGATAGAAGGCGAATTGGACCGTCTGCTGAAGGTAGGCATCATCTCGCCAATCGAATTCAGTGACTGGGCGAGCCCGATTTTGCCGGTGCTCAAGGCGGATGGGTCGGTCAGGATATGTGGTGATTACAAGGCCACCATCAATCGGGTGTCACTCCAAGATCAGTACCCGCTACCGAGAGCGGAGGACCTCTTTGCGACGCTATCCGGTGGCAAACTTTTTTCAAAATTGGACCTGACCTCAGCTTACATGACCCAGGAGCTGACGAGTGAGTCAAAGAAGCTGACCACCATCACGACACACAAGGGGTTGTTTGAGTACAGATGTCCGTTTGGGATTCGCTTGGCCGCTGCGATCTTCCAACAAAATATGGAAAGCCTCCTCAAGTCGATTCCAGGGACAGTGGTTTTTCAGGACGACATCCTCATTACAGGTTATGATACTGAAGAACACCTCCACAACCTGGAGGAGGTGCTACGCAGACTGGACCGGGTAGGGCTGCGACTGAAAAAGGCGAAGTGCATCTTCCTAGCTCCAGAGGTAAAATTCCTGGGGATGAGGGTAGCAGCAGACTGGATCAGCCCTACTGCGTCCAAGACGGAAGCGATCCAGAGAGCACCCAGACCCTGTAACACGACAGAGCTGCGTTCGTTCCTGGGGCTCCTGAACTATTTTGGTAACTTTCTTCCCAAATTGAGCACGCTGCTAGAGCCGCTACACATGCTCCTACGCAAAGGTCGCAAATGGGTCTGGGGGGACAACCAGGAAAGGGCTTTTAATAGAGCACGCAATTTGTTATGTTCCAACAATCTGTTAACGCTATATGACCCATGTAAGAAACTTGTGATAAAGTGCGATGCGTCATCCTATGGTGTCGGGTGTGTGTTGCAGCGTGTCAATGCCAAGGGTCAGTTACAGCCGGTAGCTTATGCTTCCAGAAGTTTGTCTCAGGCAGAAAGGGGCTACGGGATGGTAAAAAGGAGGCGCTCGCATGTGTATATGGGGTAAAGAAAATGCACCAGTACCTGTTTGGCAGGAAATTTGAGCTGGAGGCAGATCACAAACCCCTAACGTCCCTTTTGGCTGACAACAAGGCCATAAATGCAAACGCATCGGCCCACATACAGAGGTGGGCACTCACGTTAGCCGCCTATGACTATACAATTCGGCACAGACCGGGCACCGAAAACTGCGCCGATGCACTCAGCAGGCTCCCACTAGCCACCACTGAGGGGGCTACCGAGCATGCTGCTGAGATGGTTATGGCTGTTGAAGCTTTCGGAAGCGAAGGCTCACCCGTGACAGCCCGTCAGATTAAAGTCTGGACAAATAGAGACCCGCTATTGTCTCTAGTCAAGAAATGTGTCCTGAATGGGGACTGGGCAGCCACGTACAGGGCATGCCCTGAGGAATTTAAACCATTTCACAGGCGCAGGAATGGACTCTCGATTCAGGCCGATTGCCTACTGTGGGGAAACCGCGTAGTCATGCCCCAGATGGGCAGAGAGGTGTTCATCGGAGAACTCCACAATGAGCACCCGGGCATTGTCACGATGAAGGCAATTGCCAGGTCATACGTTTGGTGGCCAGGGATAGATGCAGATCTGGAACTTTGTGTTCGCAGATGCAACACGTGTGCCCAGCTGGGCAATGCGCCCAGGGAAGCCCCCCTTAGCCCCTGGTCATGGCCCGCCAAGCCTTGGTCACGCATCCATGTGTACTACGCAGGTGCTTTCATGTTTTTGGTTGTAGTAGACGCCTACTCCAAATGGATCGAGTGTGACATTTTAAATTCAAGCACATCCTCTACCACGGTAGAAAGTCTATGGGCAATGTTCACCGCCCATGGTCTACCAGACATCTTGGTCAGCGACAATGGCTCATGCTTCACAAGCACTGAATTCCAGGACTTCATGGCAGGAAATGGAATTAACCATGTCATAACGACACCGTTCAAGCCGGCCTCAAACGGCCAGGCAGAACGAGCAGTGCAGATAATCAAACAGGGGATGCTCAGAATCCAAGGGGGTTCCCTACAAAGCCGCTTATCACGCTTCCTGTTGCCCAACAGATCCCGACCACACTCACTCACAGGGGTTCCACCCGCAGAGCTGCTAATGAAAAGGATGCTCAAAACCCGGTTATCCCTTATACACCCCATCATGAAAGAAATTGTCGAGAGCAGGCACCGGTCACAATATGAGTACCATGACAGGAATGCGAGGGCGCGATGTATTGATGTAAATGACCCTGTTTTTGTCCTCAACTACATTGCAGGGCCCAAATGGCTCGCAGGCACTGTGGTTGCCAAAGAGGGAAATCGGATTCTGGTAGTTAAACTTACCAATGGACAAATCTGCCGCAAACACGTGGATCAAACAAAAAGGAGGGTCAGCAACCCTATAGAAGAAGCAGAGGAAGAACATGATATAGAGTTCACTCCACCACAGGTGACCGAACACCGGAACCAAAGGGAGGAGAGCCCAGTCACTCTGGGCAGTCTGGATAGGCCTGAGGCACCGCAAACAGCAGACACTCAGGCCAGCGCCCAACAACGGAGCCCCAACTCAGGCGCTCTACAAGAGAGCGTAAACCACCAGAGACACTCAACCTGTGATCCCAATAAGACTTTGGCAGGGGTGGGCGGGTGATGTCATGTATTCAACCAACATTGTAACTCATGTATAATCTGACCTAAATTGTACACTGTGAGAACAATGACCACTAGGTGGTGAACTTGTGGGAGACAATCCTAACCTGGACCTTCGGGTGTAAAAGGGGAAGCTCCACCCACTTCCATCTCTTGAGTGCTAAGGAATAAAGGACAGCTCACAGACTGACCTTCTCTCAAGCATGGGCCTCGTGTGCATTTATATTCTATTGTAAGGACGCATCACGCCCTATCTCCATTTCCCTTGATTCCCCTAGACGCCAAAAATCTATCTATCTCAGCCTTGAATATATTCAGAGAATCCGCATCCATAGCTCTCTGGGGCAGAGAATTCCAAAGATTCACAACCCTCTGAGTAAATAAATTCCTCCTCATCTATGACTTAAATGGCCTACCCCTTATCCTGAGACTGTGCCCCCTAGTTCTAGATACCCCGGTCAGGGGAAACAACCTCTCGGCATTTATCCTGTTAATCCCCTTCAGAATCTTGTACGTTTCAATGAGATCACCTCTTGTGTATCCCCGATTTTCATCATTACACCATTGGTGGCTGTGCCTGCAGCAGCCAAGCCCCTAAGCTCCGGAATTCTCTTCCTAAACTTCTCCACCTCTCTACCTCTCTCGCCTCCTTTAAGACATTCATTAAAACTTACCTCTTTGACCAAGCTTTTGGTCATCTGTCCTAATATCTCCTTATCAGGCTTATGTCAAATTTTGTTTGATAATGCTCCTGTGAAGATATTTACAATATACATTAATGATTTAGACGACGGAATTGAATGTTATATCTCCAAGTTTGCGGATGACACTAAGCTGGGTGGCAGTTTGAGCTGAGAGGAGGATGCTAAGAGGCTGCAGGGTGACTTGGACAGGTTAGGTGAGTGGGCAAATGCATGGCAGATGCAGTATAATGTAGATAAAAGTGAGGTTATCTACTTTGGTGGCAAAACCAGAGAGGCAGAATATTATCTGAATGGTGGAAGATTAGGAAAAGGGGAGATGCAACGAGACCTGGGTGTCATGGTACATCAGTCATTGAAAGTTGGCATGCAGGTACAGCAGGCGGTGAAGAAGGCAAATGGCATGTTGGCCTTCATAGCTAGAGGATTTGAGTATAGGAGCAGGGAAGTCTTACTGCAGTTGTACAGGGTCTTGGTGAGGCCACACCTTGAATATTGTGTTCAGTTTTGGTCCCCTAATCTGAGGAAGGACATTCTTGCTATTGAGGGAGTTCAGCGAAGGTTCACCAGACTGATTCCCGGGATGGCAGGACTGACATTTGAAGAAAGACTGGATTGGCTAGGCTTATATTCACTGGAATTTAGAAGAATGAGAGGGGATCTCTTAGAAACATATAAAATTCTGATGGGATTGGACAGATTAGATGCAGGAAGAATGTTCCCGATGTTGGGGAAGTCCAGAACCAGGGGTCACAGTCTAAGTATACGGGGTAAGCCATTTAGGACCGAGATGAGTAGAAACTTCTTTACTCAGAGAATTATGAACCTGTGGAATTCTCTACCACAGAAAGTTGCTGAGGCCAGTTCATTAGATATATTCAAAAAGGAGTTAGATGTGATCCTTACGGCTAAAGGGATCAAGGGGTATGGAGAGAAAGCAGGAATGGGGTACTGAAGTTGCATGATCAGCCATGATCTTATTGAATGGTGGTGGAGGCTCGAAGGGCCGAATGGCCTTCTCCTGCACCTATTTTCTATGTTTCTATGAAGTAGTTTGGGAACTTTAAGTAGGTTGAAGGTACTATTTAAATGTAATTTGGTGTTGTTGTATGGGACTGAATGTATCATTGACCTTGCTGGTAGTCTCCTCCCAGGCTTATTTTCAGGTATGTGGATGGAGGAGGTGTGTACTTCAGCTGAAATTGCTACCCTTCTGGCTAGTACCCCTTCCAAAACAATTCACAGTGCAGTATTGCTGAAAAAGACTTCTGAATAGTTTATGATCAGCTGATCTGGATCACGGTGTTTGATTCCTCGAGAGGTCAGGAGGCTCATTTGCTGCTTGTCAAACTGTGATAGCTGCACCTCTGCTCTGACTACTTTGCTGAATTTCCAAATTACGTGCTACTACTCACAGGAAACTGCGGCATTCTCACGTGTTTTGAAATTATTCATTTCTCACCAACAATTTCCCTGTCGAAAACCCTAACGGTCAGCACACAGTAAATCACCTCCATTCAGTTTTATGCTAAATTCACTTCCATCCAAATCCAGTGAGGTAATTATTACACAAAGTGAGAGCTAGGTAATTTTCACAGGGGAGGGTAGGGAGAGAAAATGTGAGCGGAAATTAACTCAAGTCATTCTCACACACAGCCTAGAACCCAATTAAAGAGTAACATTGGCAAAGATCTCGGAGCACATGTTTGGAGGAATTTAAATGGGGTGGAAAATAATGGATAGAATTGGTGGGTATAAAAATATTTAAATAAGTTGTTTTGGTTCTAAAATCCTATTTAACATTTTATTAGTTATGTTCTGTGAAATATGTTGAATTTCTGCTTCAGAGACTGACCTGTTTTAGATTCAATTTCTGTACATGCTGCTAAGGAACATAAAAAAATATGCAACAGGGAACCACCAGAAATGATTATCATTACAACAATGTGTGATTATTCCATGTGTATGTTGCGGTGTGAGATAGTAAATGAGGTAAGTCACATCTGAGGGTAGATCTGTGTTGCTGCTGAAGCATCTCTTCTGTTAATTGAAAACACTGAGTTCCTCACAGCCAAAGGTGAGTTGCAAATAAGATGAATGGAATTCTGTTTCAGATGACAGCATCTGAAAAAAGGATAAAACACAGTCAATGGGAATAATTTACAGTGGCATTTTTTCCCCACAAATGTTTTGGGAAGACACACAAATTGAACTATAGCAGCCAACCCTGGACATATGTAGCATTTAGATTTGTTTTGTTATTTAGCTGTAAATAGAGCTGTAGTGACAGAAATATAAAGCTTGAAATATGTTCTTCAACTGTTCATTCAGTCAATTAGTATTGAAAGTTTCTATAACTTGGTGTGCTGTTGACCATTGCTGTTTTTTTTATGAATCTGGCTCCATTTGCCTCGGTGTTTCTCTCTGGAGGAGGAACCCCTTCCAGCGGCCCCTCTTTCCTTTCTCATCCTTCTGCATTTAGGAATTATCTAGAGGTGCTGTGCCAATGTGAAAATCTCTGGCTATTGCTATTATTTGGAGTATTATATATTCCTTTTAATATTTTGTTACACAAACATGTGTTATACAGGTGGCACAGGGCTTTGGTGGACCAACATGATGCTCCACAGAGTTGTGAGATATAGGTTTGATCCCCCACTTTGTTAAGTTCCTGACTTTGACTGTATCTCTGTGGAGGAAGGAAAAATTCAAAAGGGAAATGATTCCTGGACCACTAACACGTACTTCCTGAAAGTCACGCTGGAGCTGCCTGATGGTGAGCAGGGGCTGGTTCCCTGTTCTTGACTGCAAGGAGTGTGTAACCTGAGGTGAACAGAAGGAAGAAAAACAGGATAAAATTAAAAGATAAAACCATCTCAATAAGGACTTGCCAAGATGGGAGCAATGGTATTTGAGAAATAATTTAACTTTTGATCAGGGTTGCCACTTGGACAGTTTTTCACTGACCTTGCCAAGTTTTTGAAATTACCATCTGCTGCTGTTGGCTGCATTCCCTTAATATCAACACACAATATTAAAATAATGGCCGCTGCATTGCTAGTTAAATCTATAAACTGGAAACTAGAAGCAATTTGGAAAAACCTAGTTGGGTCAGTGAAAAAGTGACCAGATGGAAATCCTACTTACAGAGTCAAGAAGCATGCAGTTTTCCTACAGACGGAGTGAATGCTCCCTGAAATCACTCACTTAATCATTATTTTTATTCTGTCAATTCCCATCAGCAATTCTATATGGTCAAGTCAATAAATAAATGAACAAACAAACTGTAAATAGCATGTATTTTAAGGTCCAGAAAAGGTACTGAAGTGGGATAGAGTTGTTTACCAAGATTAAACCTGGATATAGTGCCTACTGAATATAATTAAAACGTGACAGCTGTTGTCACTATGAAACTATCCTTCCTCATTTTTAGCTGTGGCTAATTGCTGTTGGTTTTGTGCCAACATATCTATAATTTAATTTATACAGGTAGTGATAAGGGCATGGGAATAGGAATGCCAAGAGTGATAAAAAAGGAAATGATCAAAATGATTTTACAGAACTCAGGAAAACACAAAAATGAAAAAGGGAAAATTCTTCAATAAAGTAATGATCCAGTGAGTGATTGCATGAAGATTTCACTCAAAGTCTGAAGTAAAATAGGATTACATGCATCCCAACTGCATGAGTATGAGTAGGATTGTCATTTTATCACCGGCCCTTTATCATTGACTTTTTCAAATTGCTGTTGAGTTTCAGTTGATATTTGCACTATTTCTACTCTGAGAATCACATATACATTTCCTCTAGTGCAGAGTTAGAAATTAAAGTCGAACAATCGCTATGTGGTCAGAAGATTTGGACTTTGTTGCTGGAATAGGAGATTGAGACTAAACCAGTTCCCAAGGGCTTTAAAAAGCTTTTTGACCCTAATACCTGCTCATTTCTGACTCTACACAGTGGCTGTTTATCGATAGCTTGAACTATTGTGGCACAGACCCTTTGAGAACTCATGCATTCAAGTGTGATATTTATTTTCCTTCCTACTAACAAATTTCTGGAATTTCCAGAATTTTGAAAAATTCACAGTTGATTCAGCCTGACTTGGGTTAGGCTATATGGCTGCTAAGAATGTAATGCTTTCTTAGAAATGAGTGTCTATTGGCCCACAAACAGAAACTCCTCATTATAACCAATTAAAGTGGTTGCATTTACGTTCCCCAGGATTGTCATCCCTCATCATAAGGAACATATGAATGAGTCAAAACTATGATTTAAAAAATGAATGGAAATGGGTCACCGGCTGTTTGGTCTGAGAGGAATGAGGATAGTTGCAATATTGTAGAATCAAAATGTAATACAAATCTTTGAGATATGTAATACGCATTTTGAGTAAAAATTAGAATGCATAGTCTATTAAATGTAATAATTCAAACTCCAATTACAATGTATTTGAAAGCTTACCATCCGTTTTCTCTGTCATATCCTACCACTGGTAGCTGGGGAATTTAAATTCAGTTAATTAAATAAATCTGTAATAAAATGCTAATATCAGTAATGGTGGCCATGAAATTACCAGATTGTCATCAAACCCCATCTGGTTCACTAATGTGCTTTAGGGAAGGAAATCTGCCGCCCTTCCCTGGTCTGGCCTATACATGGCTCCAGACCCACAGCAATGTGGTTGACTCTTAACTGCCCTCTGAAATGGCCTAGCAAGCCAGTTGTATCAAACCGCCAGGAAAACCTTCGCCGCATGGACTGTAGCAATTCAAGAAGGCAGCTCACTACCATCTTCTCAAGGGCAATGAGGGATGGGCAAGGAATGCTGGCCTTACCAGCGACGCCCACATCCCGTGAACGAATAAAAATAAATTAAAATAAAATGACATCAACTTCACTTGTTAATTGTTTAATGAGCAGTCTGCTTTCACAATGTAGGATAATACCCCTGATAATCTTTCTCCCTGATGAGATGCAGCAACTTGACCAGGAACTGGCTAAAGCTTCCTGCTAATTTTTAATAGGTGCCAGCATTTAGACTAAATAGCTCACTTAAAAAAAATTGGTATGACTATCTGGTTTGGAATAGGATTGGGAGCTATAAGCCTAAGTACAGACAGAGATCACAAACAATTTTATCTTGCATAATTCTAACCCATTTCACCCTTATAAATTTTGCCTAGGTCACTTGATTGAATAATTGTAGGATATGGTGATTTCTGATTTGCTGAGGTCCTGAATAGATAATTCACAATCTTTTCTGAGGAGACTAAATGATGTACACGATTGCACATTATATGGCTAAAGTTTCAGCCTGAGTTGCTCTTATTTTTTTGGATCAACTAGTTAAGAATGGAGTATCTTAGAAATTGCAATTCTCAGCATTTAGTTTGTTCCAGTTCTAGTGAGTTAGAATAGTTTTATTTTAGAATAGATTTTTTTTCAAAAGAGGGAGTGTCCGGCCATTTACGCCTGTTTTGCAAGTTTAGGCAGCGAAAACTTACTCCAAACTAACTTAGAATGGAGTAAGTGTAGATTTTTGTACGCTCAGAAAAACAGGCGTAGGGAACGAGCGATGGGGCAGGGGGGGGACGGCGGGGAAGGGGTGGTTTACAGACATTAAACACTTCACTTTTACAAATAAAGAGCCATCATCAATAATAAATGATAAATAAATCAATAAATCAACCAATAAATCAATCAAAAGAAAATAAAAAATAAAAAATAAATAAAATAATAAAAATTCAATCAATAAATAAAAAATTAAGTTTCTACTCAGCTACTGCAGCACCGGGAGCCCTCCAACAGAGTGCTGGATTGCCCACCCCCACTGCCCCCCCCCCGCCAGTGTATCTGTCTCTGTCAGTGTCTCTCTCTTTGCCTCTATCAGTGTCTCTCTGTGTTTCTGATAGTGAGGAGTGGGGGGAGAGAGGCGGGAGGGGGGGAGGAGAGGGGAGGGGGGGAGGAGGGAGAGGAGGAGGGAAGGAGAGAGGGAGGGAGAGCAGATGGGAGGGGAGGAGGAGGGAGGGAGAAGAGGGGGCAGAGGGAGGGAGAGGAGGGGTGAGGGGGGAGAGGAGGGGGGAGAGAGGGAGGGAGGGAGAGGAGGGGTGAGGGAGGGAAGGAGGGAGAGAAGGGGAGGGAGAGGAGGAGGGAGGGAGGGAGAGGGAGAGGATGGGGAGAGAGGGGGAGGGGAGAGGAGGGGGAAGTGGAGGGGGAGAGGAGGGGGGGAGAGAGGAGGAGGGGAGAGGAGGGGGAGAGGAGGGGGAGAGGAGGGAGGGACAGGAGGGGAGGGAGGGAGGGAGGGAGAGGGGAGGGGGAGGAGGGGTGGAGAGAGGGGGGAGAGGGGGGAGAGAGGAGGGAGGGGAGAGGAAGGGGAGGAGAGGAGGGGAGAGGGGAGAGAATGGAGGGAGAGGAGGAGGGAGGGAGAGGAGGAGGGAGGGAGGGAGAGGAGGAGGGGGAGGGAGGAGGGGGGAGAGGAGAGGAGGGGGAGGCTGAACGGGCCCTGCAGACGACGCAGATACCTGTCTGGGCCGCCGAAGACTTTGGGCGGGGCCCACACCCAGCAAGATGCTGGGCAGGCGGGCCCCACCGAGGACATGGAAGGAGGGGGGGGTGGGGTGGGGGGTAGGAGGGGTGAGGAGGGGGAGCTGAATGGGAGGGGGGGGAGTGGGAGCTGAACGGGAGTGGTGAGGAGAGCGGGAGCTGAACGAGAGGGAAGGGGGGAGTGGGAGCTGAACGGGAGGGGGTGTGGGGAGCTGAACAGGAGGGAGGGGGGGAGCGGGAGCTGAACGGGAGGGAAGGTGGGGAGTGGGAGCTGAACGGGAGGGAAGGTGGGGAGCGGGAGCTGAACAGAAGGGAGGGAGGCCCGAGTCCCGATCTTCACCTGGTGAGCCCATTCGGCCAGGGCTAGCGGCGGCGTGCTTCGGGTCCCTCCCACGCAGCCTTGGGGACCTAGAGCTACTGCACATGCGTGCACACTCTAGCGTGCATGAGCAGAGGTCCTAGCACTGTTTTCAGCACCGGGACCTGGCTCCACCCCCGACCCCTTGTGCTGCGTCACACCGAGCACGAAGACGTCCTGAGGAGACCGGAGAATCACAAGCTAAGTTTTCGGCGCCCTTTTTATTCCAGAAAGTCAGCGCACCTTATCGAGATTCCCCGTTCTTACAAAGGGCAGAAACTTGGGCCCAAAGTGCCGAAGAACGACTATAAGTACATCGGAATAGGAGCAGGCCATTCAGCCCTTCGAGCCTGCTCTGCCATTCAATAAGATTACCATCTTCATTTATTCGCCTTTGTTCCATATCCTTTGAAACCCTTACCTAACAAAAATCTATCTATCTCGGTCTTGAAAATATGATGGGTCAAACGTGCTTTCTTATCTTCTTAATTCAGATTTTCCATATGATTTCACACCTTTATGAAATTCAGATACCCTGAATTCAAAGTCCCTCTCTCTTGAATGTCAACAAAATGGCTTGGATGATTTCTCCTCCACAGAAATGGCCAACTTGAATACTTATCCACTAGGTCAGAATGAAAGTTAGACTCAACTAAAATAGTAACTAACACTTACCTTTCAGTCACTCCTTTGAAAATGCTGACATAAGAAATGGATAAACATGCAGTTTGCAGACGTATATCATGCTGCTGCCAAAATGGCATCATAAAAGCAACCAACCACCAACGCTGCCTTCGCAAGATCCCGCAAATCCATTGGCAGGATAGACGCACCAATGTCAGTGTTTTTGCTTAGGCCAACATCCCCAGCATCGAAGCATTGACCACGCTCGATCAGCTCCGATGGGCGGGCGACATCGTCCGCATGCCCGATACTAGACTCCCAAAACAAGTGCTCTACTCAGAGCTCCGACATGGCAAGTGGGTAGAGGAAACGCTTCAAGGTTTCCCCCAAAGTCTCCTTGAAAAAGTACAACATCCCCACCAACACCTGGGAATCCCTGGCCCAAGACCACTCAAAATGGAGGAGAAGCATCCGGGAAGGTGACGAACACCTCGAGTCTCTTCGCCGAGAGCGAGCGCAAGCCAAGCGCAAACAGCGGAAGGAGCCCACAACAATCCAAGCACTCCACCCACCCGTCCCTTCAACCACCGTCTGCCCCACCTGTGACAGAGCCTGTAGGTTCAGCACTGGACTCATCAGTCACCTGAGAACTCATATTAATGTGGAACCTATTGTGTTCCTAACACAGATGAGGCTGCACACAGGGAGGTTAAAGTAACAGTGGCCTCAGTCTTTAATGAGACACTCCAGAGTGAGAAACAGACCTTAGGGGCCAGCTTATATACAGTGCTCCCAAGGGATGTTGGGATCCCTTGGGACTTCAGGGGATGAGCTCCCTGGTGGCGGAACATGGGAGTGCATGCTTTACAGATACACAACATCACTCCCCTCTAAAGTCAAAGTGAAAACTATTTACAAGGTGAGGCGGTCGGGAGCCTTTCTTTCCCTGGTGGACCGCCTCACCTTGTAAATGTCTGTTCTGGTGTGTTGGCTGTGCCCTCGCTGGGCTGGCGTGTTGTTGGCCCTGCAGGGCTGCTCGGTGAGCCTGGCCTTGCTGGGCTGTTGGGCATGATGAGTTCGATTTCCTGGTCCGGCATTGTGTCGTTGATCCTTTGGGTGTGTGTTGTGGGCTCAAAAAAGGTGGTGTCTACTGTGGGTTGTTCAGGGCAGTCTGTGAACCGCAGCTGCGTTTGGTCCAGGTGCTTTCTGCAAATTTGTCCATTGTCTAGTTTGACTATAAACACCCTATTTCCTTCTTTAGCTATCACCGTGCCCACGATCCACTTGGGACCATGTCCATAGTTTAGCACATACACAGGGTCAGTCAGATCAATTTCCCGTGACACAGTGGCGCGACCATCGTTTACATTTTGTTGCTGCCGCCTACTCTCTACCTGATCATGCAGGTTGGGATAAACCAGCGAGAGTCTGGTTTTAAGTGTCCTTTTCATGAGTAGCTCAGCCGGGGGCACCCCTGTGAGTGAGTGGGGTCTCGTGCGGTAGCTGAGCGGTACTCGGGACAGGTGGGTTTGGAGTGAGCCTTCTGTGACTCGTTTAAGGCTCTGTTTGATTGTTTGTACTGCCCGCACTGCCTGCCCATTGTAGGCTGGTTTAAACGGGGCCGAGGTGACATGTTTGATCCCATTGTGGGTCGTGATTTCTTTAAATTCGGCACCGGTGAAACATGGGCCGTTGTCACTGACCAGTATGTCAGGCAGGCCGTGGGTGGCAAACATGGCCCTCAGGCTTTCAATGGTGGCTTTGGCGGTGCTTCCCAACATTATTTCACATTCAATCCATTTTGAAAAAGCATCCACCACCACCAGGAACATTTTACCGAGAAACATGCCCGCATAGTCGACATGGATCCTCGACCATGGTCTGGAGGGCCAGGACCACAAACTTAGTGGTGCCTCTCTGGGCGCGTTGCTCAACTGAGTACATACGCTGCATTGCCGTACACAGGACTCTAAGTCAGAGTCGATACCGGGCCACCACACGTGGGATCTGGCTATCGCTTTCATCGTTACTATACCCAGGTGTGTGCTGCGGAGATCCGAGATGAACGTCTCCCTGCCCTTTTTTGGTAGCACTACGCGGTTACCCCACAACAGGCAGTCTGCCTGAATGGATAGCTCACCCTTTCGTCGCTGGAACGGCTTGATTGGCTCATGCATTTCAACGGGGATGCTGGCCCAGCTTCCATGCAGTACACAGTTTTTTACTCGGGATAGCAGAGGATCTTGGCTGGTCCAAGTCCTAATCTGGCGGCCCATGACAGGTGATTTATCATTTTCAAACGTTTCCATGATGATCAACAAGTCTGCGGGCTGCGCCACCATCAACAAGTTTGCAGGCTGCGCCATTTCCATCCCCGTGGTGGATAATAGTAGCCGACTGAGAGCATCCACACAGTTCTCGGTGCCTGGCCTGTGGCGGATGGTATAGTTATACGCTGATAGCGCGAGTGCCCACCTTTGTATGCGGCATGAGTATTTATCCCCTTGTTTTCAGTGAACAGGGATGTGAGGGGTTTGTGATCGGTTTCCAGCTCAAATTTGAGGCCAAACAAGTACTGATGCATTTTCTTTACCCCGAACACGCACGCTAATGCCTCTTTCTCATTCATGCTGTAGGCCCTCTCGGCCTTAGACAAGCTCCTGGAAGCATAGGCGACAGGTTGCAACTTCCCCGTAACGTTAGCTTGTTGTAATACACACCTGACTCCGTACGACGATGCATCACATGCTAGCACAAGTCTTTTATACGGGTTATACAATACAAGCATAAAATGTTTCTGGCTTTCTCAAAAGCAATTGCTTGTTTTTTTCCCCATACCCAGTTCTCACCTTTGCGCAATAACACATGTAGGGGCTCTAAAAGGGTGCTTAACTCCGGTAGGAAGTTACCAAAATAGTTGAGGAGTCCCAGGAACGACCGCAGCTCCGTGACATTCTGTGGCCTGGGTGCGTTCCTCATAGCCTCTGTCTTGGCGTCTGTGGGCCGAATGCCGTCCACCGTGATCTTTCTCCCCAAAAACGCCACTTCTGTTGCCATGTCGACCTCTTCAGCCGCAGCCCATGCGATCCATTCGCTGGAGGACCTCCTCCAGGTTTTGTAGGTGCTCGGCAGTGTCCCGACCCGTGACCAATATGTCATCCTGAAAGACCACCATGTGTGGTACCGACTTGAGTAGGCTCTCCATGTTTCTCTGGAAGATTGCGGCAGCCGACCGAATTCCAAACGGGCATCTGTTGCAGATGAACAGTCCTTTGTGCATGTTGATGCAGGTGAGGCCCTTTGAAGACTCCTCCAGCTCCTGCATCATGTAGGCCAAAGTCAGGTCGAGCTTGGTGAATGTCTTGCCTCCTGCCAGTGCTGCAAATAGGTTGTCTGCCTTAAGTAGCGGGTATTGGTCCTGTAGCGAGAAACGATTAATAGTTACTTTATAATTGCCGCAAATCCTGACCGTGCCATCACTTTTGAGTACTGGAATAATACTGGAGCACTGAATTCCACTGGGGAGATGATGCCCTCGCGTTGCAGCCTGTCCAGCTCGATTTCCACTCTCTCCCTCATCATGTGAGGTACTGCTCGCGCCTTGTGGTGAATGGGTCATGCCTCTGGGGCCAAGTGGATCCACACCTTTGCCCCAGAAAAGTTTCCAATGCCTGGCTCAAAAAGTGAAGGAAATTTGTTAAAAACCTGGGTACATGAGGCCTCATTGACATGTGATAGCGCTCGGATATCATCCCAGTTCCAGCAGATTTTGCCCAGCCAGCTTCTTCCAAGCAGTGTGGGGCCATCGCCCGGGACAATCCAAAGTGGCAGTTCGTGCACCGTGCCCTCGTAGGTGACCTTGACCATGGCGCTGCCCAGGACAGTGATAAGCTCTTTGGTGTACGTTCTCAGTTTCGTGTGGATGGGGCTCAGGGCTGGTCTGAGTGCCTTGTTGCACCACAGTCTTTCAAAAATCTTTTTACTCATGATGGATTGGCTAGTGCCAGTGTCCAGTTCCATGGCTACGGGTAAGACATTCAATTTTACATTTAGCATTATAGGTGGACATTTTGTCGAAAATGTGTGTACCCCATGTACTTCAGCATCAGCCTCCTCTCTCTGAGGCTCAAAATTGCTTTGATCCACCATGGACCGATTTTCCTCTGCCACGTGGTGGTTAGCAGGTTTTGCAGAGCCCAATTGTTGGAGGTGCCCAATTGTTCCAGAGCTCTTGCAAACATACCCTTTGAAGCGGCATGAATAGGCTGAATGGAAGCCTCCACAACACCAACAAGGTGTGAATTGCCTTGCATTCATCCTTTGTTGGGGTCTCTGAGTCATCTGGGTCACCTGAGGCCTGCTGTCAGTTGCAGACTCGTGGTTTCTGCCCTGTACATTTCTGCTCGCAAACACAGTTCCAGTTAATTTATGAACATTGCTAGCACTTGTGTGCTGAGAGATTTGTTTGGTGTTATCACTGGTGGACATAAATGCCTGTGCTATCGCAATGGCCTTACTGAGGGTCGGTGTCTCTACAGTCAAAAGTTTTTGTGGGATGGTCTCGTGGCCAATGCCCAGTTCAAAAAAGTCTCTGAGCATTTGCTCCAGGTAGCCATCAAACTCACATTGTCCTACAAGTCGCCTTCACTCGGCGACATAGCTCGCCACTTCCTGACCTTCAGATCGCTGGCACGTGTAGAACCGATACCTCGCCATCAGCACGCTCTCCCTCGGGTTAAGATGCTCCAGAACCAGTGTACACAGCTCCTCATACGACTTATCTGTGGGTTTCACCAGAGCCAGAAGATTCTTCATGATGCTATAGGTCGGTATCCCTCAGACTGTGAGGAGGAACGCTCTCCTTTTTGCACCCCTTCCTTCTCCGTCCAGCTCGTTGGCTACAAAGTACTGGTCTAGACATTTGACATAGGCTTCTCAGTCCTCACCCTCCGAGAACTTCTCCAGGATGCCCACAGTTTGCTGCATCTTTGCGTTGGATTCGTATTCTCGTCGCCAGTTGTTGTGTTCCTAACACACGTGAGGCTGCACACAGGGAGGTTAAAGTAACAGTGACCTCAGGCTTTAATAAGACACTCCAGAGTGAGGAACAGGCCTTTGGGGCCGGCTATATATAGTGCTCCCAAGGGATGCTGGGATCCCTTTGGACTTCAGGGGATGAGCTCCCTGGTGGCGGAACATGGGAGTGCATGCTTTCCAGATACACAACAGAAGCAAGTCATCCTCGACTCCGAGGGGCTGCCTAAGAGAAGATCATAAAAACACAGAAGGATCCAAAAACTGCACACTGTTCTCCTGCATATTAGAGATGAACACTAAACCCAAAGAATGAAATCAATTATTCTGAGTAAGGCTTCTTCAGATCCAACTTCAGGGCAAGGCCATGGTAAGTTAAAACAAATTGCTTCTCTTAGCAATCCTTGTGGGCCTGGAGGAGCAGGAGTGCTCCGCCGGCAAAGAGTCCTTGGGTCTCCTCAACCCCTCCCTGATCACAAGGGAATAACCAGCACCCCCCCCCACCCCCGGTCTCTGATCTCATAGGAACTCCCCGCCCCCCCCCTCCGCCCCCACCCCTCGTCCATGATCCACGATCGCCCTGGAAACCCTCCTCCCACTGACTGCTGGGACCATTCCCACGTGATCCTGGCTGTGGCCTCCTGCTGCCAAATTCCCTTCCCTTTGAAATGCTGACATAAGAAATGGGTAAGCATGCAGTTTGCAAACGTATATCATGCTGCTGCCACAATTCCCACGTATTGGGTGGGACTCCAGGAAATTTCATTTAAACGAGGCCCAATTGTTAAAATTGGCAGGGTCTCTACATCCCCGATCTGTCTGGGCGCGCCATATACTCCTGGGTTCCTGCGCATCGGTTGCACTCCTTGTAATCATCGAGGCCATCATTTATTTAAATCTTTTCTTTCAAAGTGACTCTCGCTCAATACATAGGTCAGTTGACTTAGAATATATGAAACTGACCTGAAATTGACACATTTCATTGGCTGAGGGTTTCAAACAGCTTTCAATGCCATATCCTGCTGACTAAAAGCACTTAGCAAAACCTATAGCTTAATATTATAAGCAGTGGCACTTATTCTATCATACATATAAAAGCATTCAGGGAGACTTGTTTTTTTTTCATAACAACCATCTATCTAGCTTAATCTTTGTTAGTTTGTATCAAATTTGCAAAATTACAATGAACCACATAGCACTTGCAGCAGTACCTCTAAAGACGGCCTCTGTTTGAGGATGATAGAAGTAGGGACCAAAAAGCTGAAGCAGCTGCCACAAGATGGCAGGAGATACTTCTCAGTCACACTACTTGTGTGTTTATTGGGGGTGAAGGGAATCTTTTGCCTATAGGGACCAGCAGTACGATATATCCTAATGAAAGAGTTAAAAAAGCCAAGAGCATAAATCCAGCACCTAAATCCAGCTGGAACACATTGTAAGCTAGAAGGTACAGTAAACAAACCCTTGCAGCAATGCTTGACTTTACCATATTGAATATCAACCCACAACTCCACATGTATGCTACAGTGCTTTTCAAATGCTACAAACCCATTATGCATATCAGAGTGAACCGCTGAGATCAGATTACCTCATTTTTCTTGAATAACTGAATAGCTAAACTCAAGCTTAAAGGTTAAAAAAAAATCACTGTGCTGTATTTTCCTCTTCCCTGAACATAATTATCCACAACGTAGACTGCAGTGGAATTTTTTATTCTTTAAATGATCATATCAGCACACCAGAATTCTAAATATGTCCCTTAGTTGGTAATAAGAAGCTGGATTGTTTGCTGATTGTAATTGTTTTAATTTGCTCTCAGGATATGGGCAATGCAGGAAGGCCATATTTATTGCCCATCTGTAGTTGCCCTGAGAAAGTGGTGGTCGGCCTTCTCCATGAACCGCTGCAGTCATTGTGCTTCCTGTGTACCCGCAATGGTGCTAGCAATGTTCCCTTTAAGCTGCACAGCCGCACAGTGCTCCAGGGATACCACGCAGGCCGCTTGCTAGCTTTTCAATGTAAAAACTGGCCCACCCAATGCCAACAAAAATTAGAGGGAACATTGGGTGTTAGGTAGGGAATGCCAAGATATTGACCAAATGATAATGAAGGGATGCTGCCATATATTCAAGGCAGAATGGTATGTGACTTGGAGAAGAACTTGGAAGTGATGGTGTGCCTATGTGGTAAAGGTCATGGAACTGGGAGGTGCTGTTGAAGTAATCTAGTAGGCAAGTTGCTGTAGTGAATCCTGCAGCCACAATGTACTAGAGATGGAGGGGTGTATATTGAGTCCAGGGGCAGTGGCATTGATCAAGCAAAGTGATCTCAGTAAATTGAGAGGGCTTGCCTAGCTGAAGGTCTCAACATCCAGTCATTGACTATAGAGCTAACAGACTGACTGAAGTGATATCCATTTAGTTGAACCAGTAGTTAGGATTTGCACATCTGGGGCGGGGGCGCGAGGGGGGTGTGGGGGGAGGAGGGCAGGGGAACATTTTCACGGAGTTCTCTCGGTCTTCTACCATAAGTTTGGTGAAAGATCAGTGAAACTTGTGTGCCTGTTTCTCTGGGGGCTGTGCTGATCGTCTGCCATTGTTATGGCAGTAGATTGAGAGAATACCTGAGGAAATTCTGGGCACTGTAGTTTACATACTTGTTAGTTTTCAAAGCAATACTATACACAATGGCCCTGGTTTTCATGAGCTGCAAGGCCCACCCATTTGCTGCCCAAAGGACCACCGATGGCCGCCGAGAGACCGGGCGGTACTTTGCCTGAAAGATTCCTCTAAAAGAGGTGGCAGTACTGCCCGGCGGCAAAATAACAGCTTACACCATCAATCTGGGCGGCAGCGGGCGGGAGCTCTCAATCTCGGCGGCAAAGGAGCTTGCCGCCCAAGTGCCGCTGAGGATGGAGTTGGGCTCAGGGAGGGTGGAAGACCTGAAAAGTAAAAATATCACAAAAAAAAAATCACCAGAACACCTTAGGGGACCCCATCCAGGTAAGTCACTGTAAAAAAAATGTTTTAAAGATGTTCACTAACCTTCTTTTGCAGGTCTTCATACCTACCATCGGGGTAAGAACAGCCTCCTCACAGCGGTCCTTCCCCCTGCTGGCACTGACTCCCGCCGACTCCCGCCCGTACCAATCTGGCATCTCGGTGGCCGGGAGGCCACTTACGTGAGTTGGCCACCAGGGGACATCAGTTCCTGGCGGTGCTCCCCTCCCGCCCGCTCCAGCCCAAGTGGAAACTGGGAGCGAGAGGAAAACAGCAGGCAGTCGGCGGCAGCAGGTGGCAGTGGGCAGTAAGGCCACCAATATGGGGGCCAATGAATTCAACTGAAACTCCTTTTGGGGGTCGGGTAGGGGGAAACATCTTGTGTTGCTTTATCGTTAGATGTTTTGAATTTCAGGCTCTCCAACTGCCAGTTTATGTGTTTCATATTTGTAGGTAGTACTGGCTCATCTCACGATACCTCAAGCTTCTAGATTATACTGAGTAACCTCTAAAATACACTTTGGGCTAATCTCTTGCTCTGATAGACGTCTGACTTCTGAAAAATGCTGACGCATAATACTTTTGGCGTGACCGACTGCTACCGTCACTCATACATTTTTTGGTCAGCCAGGTATTTGACATGTGTGGAACACCATCACCATGCTTAAATATCTCCAAACCAAACTACTGAGAAATCCACACAGTTAGGGTTTCTGTTTTCCCAATACAGAGCACACATTCACTCCCAGTCGGCTCATATTCCACTTATCTAATTCCAAAGAGTTCAGAGGTAAGTTGACAAGAGCTTAGGGATTTCCAAATCTGGGTTACAGGGTTATCTGAAGGTGAATGGGAAGAAACTTAGCTTCCAGTGGCACTCTATCCCTCCAGTTCCCATCAATAAGCAAGGCTGGCTGGTCAATAATTAACACTGCCAGGTATCAGATTAGAGTCTGCCACAGCAGGTTGATGTGGCTCCAATTTTCCATCACCAGGCATGTCATCTTGGAGCACCTTGACCCCAAAGAGACCCCATTGAAGGAGGAGTTGGTACTTGATCATCTACTGTACAATAGACACCTGAGTTAGATGAAGTCCTTACTACTAGGGCTACATATGAGCTGTTGTAAACTCTTCTTTTGCATGCTTAGAGATCCTCAACAATGAGGGAGAACATGCAGTAAGAGTTTTCTGCCATTGAAGAAAAGTGAGAGAGATCAAAGGGCTCTTTGTCCCTTCACAACACGGCCCCAAAAACTGCGTCCAGCTAAAGTTGCCATCCATTAGGACCCCCAGGTAACAATATAATTAACAGTTGGGGCAGACACCCTTTGTGTTTTCCAAACAGTATCTTTGAAATTACTTCTAGAATCATGCAAAGCATACATGCGGGCACTCGGTTAGCTCAGTGTTCAAGATGGTGATGAAGTGCATTCGATCTCCAAATGAGTTTGCCAACACAACATCATCTGTGAAAAAGAACACAACAATTATTTAGAAATGCTTGGTCTGTTACACAAAGAAGGAAGGACATGTGCACAATTATTGTAAATTTGTAAATGTGCAAGGTCATTTAGGATAATTGTGGGTGACCATTCGTAACCTTTCTGATTGGGATGGAGTTAAAATAATCTATTATTTTTAATTGCTTCTCATCTTTTGCCATCCCTTTTATCCAGAACCATGGGTAATAAACAAGAATCCAAAAAAGTATGAATAAGTCTGGGGATGATTGAAGGAATAAGTCTGCCTTAATTTGAATATTTGGCATTGACTGATGATCTAAGCTCACTGGATCCTTAAGCCAGATCCAAACCGTAGAGCTTCCTGGCTTAACCCAAATTACCTTCAAAACTTGGCTCAGTACCATGTTTTACCTTCCTTGATTTACATCTTGGCACTCGCCATTCATTACGTCAACAGCTGCCCACAGAATTTTTGCGGGCTTTTGAGCAACAGCTTGCGGTATTTAGAGATCATTTCTGGTGTGGCGCCCTCTACAGGGGATCTGTGGCCTGTGTGAGCAAGCTTATCTTCTTCCCTTGGATCGGAACCCTATGTCCATCGCCACCCCCCATACAAAGACCCCAAAGGGTCAGGGATTGGACCTCTTCACCCCCCCACCCTACCTGGGGCTCTGGAATGCTCCCCACCAACTGGAAGCCAAGCCTGTCAATTAGGCCGACTTCTGGGCGGAGATCCTGTCAAAGAAAAAAGTTGGCCTTTGATGTTTCTCGTCCGAATCTCCACCCCTCCCCACCTCTACATCCCACCCCTGTCAATATCGGGGCCGCAGAGTCTGAGCCAGGAAGTTTAAACCAGGAGGTATAAATTAGACTTAATTCATTGTAATATCATGTACAGAAAGCAAAATAAAGGGAGGGAAAGAAAGATGGAAAGATAAAAGAGGCAGAAAGCTAAAGTAAAAGAAAAAATTATTTAAATGTTTTAAAATCTCCAACAATAATTAATTTCTGAAGGAATGAGATGCCACACTTGTAAAATTTAATTTTCAGTGCCAGAGAGGTTGTTTGCAGTAATTATGACTTTCCACATCATTAAAAACATTCGCTCACACCTGAATGCACTAGCCCTAACTTTTTCTGGCTTGGTTAGTGGGCAACCAGTGGGGAAGTACCGCAATTTCACACCCTTACATGTATTTCAATGCCAATGGCATGAAAGGGGTCGTGTGGGCCACAAAACAATTAGAGAGAACAGTGATGTAAATGTATACCAAATGTACAGACACCTCATAAAATATATGTGACTGCAACTGAAATATGCTCTGGCTTTATGAAATATATGTGGGAACTTTCCTTCTCCAGAACCCATTAAAAAAATAAAATTGCACTGATCACACTTTTCAATTGTACAACAACTTCTTACAATTATATAGCATCTTTAACACGATGAAACATCCCAAAGCACATGACAACATGAGGACCAAACCTGAACTGGAGTAGAGAGTGGAGATGTGGAAAGTGATGGTGCGTGCAATCAAAGTTTAAGGAGATTTTTGAAAGTTGGGAAGTGTTTTGCAAAATATGATGGTTTAGTGAGAGAATTGCAGAGTTTCAGAGTGAAATTGTCAAAGGCTATGTTATTGATGATGGAGCAAATGAAGGGGAAATTTCTGAGGGGCAGTACTTTTGATGTTTCAAAGCTGTTCTCACAATTGTTTCTTCCTCCTATACACAATCTTCCCAACTGGGTTAACAAGGAATTTATAATAAATCTAGTTGTCAAGATACAAAATTATTTTGAACAAAGAACCAAAAACCAAAACCAAAAACCAATGTAACGATTATTATCTTTATGGCTCTATTCTATAATAGTTTATCACACTAATTGTTCATCCCGTAGCATAAAATGCACAAAACTAAGAAGGTAATCAGTAAGGAATGTATAAAACACTTTAATATGTATTTAATTTGTGTATTATTTCCCAAATTGCTAGGAAGGATAGAGTAATCCCCAGGGAAAGGAACTAATAAAGTTCAGCTCCAAAAATGTCTTTCCAAGATGTTACAGAAGTCTTGGAAGGTCATGTATAAAACTCTGTTGAAGGAAGTTATGTCAGTATAAGTCTCTTTGTAGTTGCTTTCTGCAGGTGCTCTGCCACTCACTATTACTGTCTCTTTTGTAGATCATTAGAACCTGTGTAACATCTGTTACTTTCTAACTGAGGTATCTGGCTGTGGCAGGTTGACCTCTAGGTTATGTGTTACCCGTCTGCTGAAGAGGGTTTGGATGAGTTCTCTGATTTCAGTATTAGTGGCATACACACACACACATCCTCTCCTTAATTGTCTTATGTATGGAAATCTTGGCACCAGGTTGGCATGCGAAATGTGTTTCAAACTTGTCACGCTGAATAGTTGCAGCTCTTGTTCCACAATGACAAATCAGTGTTTGTCCATCTACCTCAAATTAGCATCTGTAAACGATTAAAATTATCCTTTCAAATATTTCCAATGGGACTACAAATAACACTTAGCCAAAGCAAGGCACACATAGGAGATAAAGGGAAAACGGCACTATCTTATTTCAATAAATGAAAAGAATTATAATAACCAACCTACTTATGATATTTATAACAGCCTTTCTGTACTTACTCCACTTCTGTAATTGTGCCATGTGTGCTAGGCCTGTGCCATAACTGAAAGCACTCTATTGATCTCAACTAATCTTGGGGTGACATTCTTTTTATCTTTATTCGTGTAAGGGTTGACTAAACCAAGATTGCTTGCTCTATTGCTGACCAATAAAGCTTCATACTAACCTTCTTTATTTGTTTAATAATTGACAGGTGTGACGATAAGCCAAATAACATTTGCCAAGTTCAGACCAGGTCCTTCCCAGACAAGTCTGATTTTGTTCTGAGCCTGTGCTAGCTTTGAAATGTTCAACTCAGAATAAAGAATACCGCCTCCAGATTTACAAGTGTTAGTGAACTTATAACAACGTGTGGCACCAGTGAGGAATGAAGTAATGTGCACTAACGTGCAGACATCAAAAGACAAACTTGACTATGTGCAGCTGGACCATTGGTGTGTAATGCTGATGAGTTTAGTCAATTTTGATATGTTAGGGTCTCCAGCCATCTAGAAAGAAAAATGGACACATTTGCCTTGGTCTGTGGTGAGTTGACACATCTGTTTCCTCACGGAGTGCCTGCTGTGTGTGGAACTGGTTCTGAATAAAACTGAAGATAACCCACTCATAATCATAATCCAGATAATCCAAATTCCAAACTAAAGGAACCACATAGGTGAAGATCTGGGGGTGGGGAGTTGCGGGGAAGGGGGTGAGGGTTTCAGGAGACTGATAAAAAACAAAAGTTGGAGAATTAAAAGTATTTTTATGTTATGTTCTTAAAGTCACTTTGTGGTACTCAAATGACACTCCTTTCTGATTAATTTTCTTTGGGTTCACCTTATTCTAGGTCAACACAAACAGAAAGACAAGCTAATGTATGATTTAGTCCCTTTAATTTATTGTGAAATCTGGAAAAAAAATCAAGGACTTAGTCTAGAGAACACACACTCATGTCATCACTTCAGATTTAGTTATTGGCTGAGATAGCAGGCACAATAAAATGTTGTTACTGCAGATGCAAGTGAGTTGATGGAAGTAAAGGATTTGTAATGTATCATCAATAGCACAACATTCTTTTTATTCCATCTTAGTCTTAAACATTAATTCTAGAGTGTCCCTTGTGGATCAGATTGCTAATTGATCATTTACTACAGTGAACTGCAACAATCCTGGGTAATGACATTATCATCATTAAATATATAGAGAACGATTCATACCTGGGAGTGATTAAAAGAGTTCAGCAGATGTCATGACCATAAGAGTAAATCTCAACCAGGAGATTTACAATTGCCATCTGATCCATTATATTATATTAAATACAGAATTTCCCTGTAATCAACTTCAAATTATTTCTTAACAAATTTGCCACAAATGAATTCCAAAATTTGAGTTAAACCTGATAAAACCTCAAAACACAAACTTCTTCAAGCTGAACATAAATCATGATATAAGAAGACTTCTCCCCTTCCCTAGCCTTAAATGAATAGCAGGACTCATGTCACAGGGCATAAAACATGCCTTTCTGCTTTAATCCAGTTCTTCTCTGTTACAATGAATACACTGATTCTTTTTTTGAATGCTGTGATTTCCCAATTATATCCAAAGTTTTCTAATTATTAACATTTTATTTTGAACTTGAGTAGCATGTATTTGTTGCAGCTGAATTCACACAACTTTTTGACAAAATTAAACCCCAAAATCAGAGGGCCTAATTATCATGCATTAAGAATATCTAAGGGACGAAATTCAAGGTCTCAGTAAGACCCGTTACTACCCGTTTGCAGCGACCATGTGGCGGAATCTCGTGGCTTTGTGGTCAAATGGCTGCCCTGACCCAAATTCAGGTCGGGGATTTTTCGGCCTGTTCCCGCTTCCGCCCCGCTGCTGCCAATCGCCACAAGCGCGACATAAAAGCACGCACTGCTACTACCCCTCGCCTCCATTTTATTCCGACGGAAATTCAGCTAAAAAAATCCATGAGCCGCTGAACGGTGCCTCCGACAGCTCTTGCTGTCGGTGCACCTTGTCTCCTCTCACTCAGCCCTTGCATTGCGGTGGGCATTAAAGGGGAGGGCCAAATGCTGCGGCCGCCATATAATTTTTTTTGCCGGCCGACTTCCATGTCAGCCGATCAAACAGGCAGCCTGGAACCCCCTCTTGGAGGCCAGGCCGCTGGCCCGGCCGAAACCCTCCCTGGTGGCCCAGTGGCCGAAGTTAGAAAATACCGGATTCTCTCCCCTTTAAAGGAGTGAAGAGAGCGTAGTGACGTACACGCGCTGTGAAGTCACCACCGCTCTGCTGCTGAGTGACAGTGGCGGAGTCCTGATCCTGCCCCAACTTCCGCCCCTCAGCTTGCCTTACCGCCTCACTTCCGCCCCCACCATGACCGACTTCTGGTCCCATTTAAAAAAAACGGCAAAGTCCTGAAAATCGACGGAAAGGCTATCTCAACGATCCCGACAGAAAAAACTTCAAGAAAAAGGTAGGTCCGCCAGCTTTCTGGCGGCGCTGAATTTCGACCCCCTAATATATTAACTGACATCCAGTCAGTTACTGATAGAAAAAAAAGAAAATGAAAACATGTCTCTTAGAAACAATAATCGTTACCAGGGAGCGGAAGCTATTTCAAGGAATAATTTAAGATGCAGTTATACACCCAATTTCATGCCGTGTGCAGCCGTTTCTGTTGTGGATAAATGTCAATGCGAACATAAATCTGGAATCAGATCTCGATCTGACTCTTAAGTGCAATATGCAAAACCCCACTGGAGAGGCGTTTCACTGTATTCAGGTTTGATACCGTACAGAGTATAACTCCAGAATGGTCTCAGGATGGGTTTAAAATGCTCAGCTACCTCTCAGGTTGGACCTTCTGGGCCCTTTATAAACTTACTGCAGGTTCCTTTTTTAATGTTTTCAAACTGTAAGCACTCTCACAAGAGCTCTCAAAAATTAAAAAAATACAATACATCGAAGCAGTGCTTTCTTCTCGTTGGCAGAGTACAATTTGCAACCACTGGCAGCCCACAATATAACATAAGCAGTACACAATTTTCACACTCTGTACCTACGAGTATCAGACTGCTTGGGCTAGAAATTCGGTTTTCAGTGAAAACGGTATTTATTCGCCAAAATTACTGTTTTCGCTTCGCTACTGCTGGTAGGCTGGAAATTCAACCTTTAGTTTGCGAAGTGGTAAAAATCGGCGTTGCACGAGGAATCGCGCGCAATCCGCGAATTTCGGCAACTTTAGTCCGAGGCCGATAGCGCTGCGAGAGAGGCTTTGGGTGACGGGAAAAACACCCCCCAAAAATTGGAAAAAACAAAAAGAAAAATCACAAAACATTCACAAAACCCTTAGCTACTAAATCGCTGAACAATACTTAAAAAATAAAAACTTTAACTTACCTTTTTGCAGATCTTTACACTTACCACTGCTGGCAGGGCTGCAATGACAGGTTTTTCCCTGTTGGTATTCTGAGCGCAGAATACTGGTGCGGAGAGAGCCAAATTTTTGGCAAAAACGCTACTTCGGGTCTTGCTCCTCTCCCCGGAAGTAAGTAGAAAGCGCCACCGCAAAAAGGTGCCCGAAGTTCCTGCCAACCGGTTTTTCGCCAAATATGGTGAAATATCGCCAAAAACCCGGCCGCAAAGTTAACGAATTTCTAGCCACAGTCTGATATAGCTGCAGCCTTAATTCAGAGTTCAAATTACAGTGCTAAATGCTCGAACCATTGCTCTCGAGGTTTATGTTAACATTTCGACCTCTCCATTAGTTTATTGCAATGTAATGTCTCCCACTTATGCCGTTTTATTCTGAATGCAGTGTGTGAGACTCCATTGGGGAAGTTGTCTCTCTGCATTTAGGTTGGACACCATGCAGATATTATGTGGCTTTATTTGTTAGGCCAGTCGTGTCTATCAATGCTGAATGCCGATTCACTATCAATCATTGAGTTTTCATGGTGTTTATGATGTGGCATTAACAGTTGTTATATTATTACCTCAAATTTACTCAAAAAAGAATTAACAATTTATTAACAAGGAATTCTTTGATACATATATATAGAAGGGGAGAGAAAGAGAGCAAGAGGAAAAGGATGGAGTGGTTATGTGGCAGTAATCTCTATAAAGTGTTCAAATGATTTTTAGTTTATATCCGTTATCTGATCTCAAAAGTGATATTACAGTCTTGAAAATATAACATAACAATAAACAATAAATCTCTATATAATGTATACTTTGGAGTTTACAAGTGTTGTTTTAGAATGTCTTCACTCTATTATTTTGTTGTGTGAACAAGTGTAATGATCGACGTTGGCTGCCAGTTTGTTCAATATTGTTGATCTGTGATGATATTTACATTGAAGACTTGATGATTCTGACATAATCACCAAGAGTTTAACAAGTAGTAAGCTGCAGTTAAACATTCTACAGCCAGCACATGCTGGACAGTATTAATCCTCTAAATCCACATTGCCTCCTCCTGTGCTATAAACTTCTGTAGTTCTAAACATCTAAATGTTCCCAGGAAGGGAAAACCTGTATCATATGAACGAAGTATTTTCTTGATAAACTTGCGCATTAGTAAAACCAGAAACAACTTGGTTTCACAGGAGAGTTACGAAAAACACTTAACGTGGACAATATTCCTGTTTCTTCCTGCTCAAACTGTTTTCCTGACACAGGCATATTTGTGGTCAAATGTTTTTATGACTGCGTAAAGGAATTGAAAGAGATAATTGAACTCCCTTTGTACTGTAGGCGGAGCAGAACTCATTGATATCCTTTGAATAGCTGTGGGGCTGCCAGTTTTGACCTACAATATATTCCAAACAGAATTTGTTACAATAATCCAGAAGTGTTCATCCTCATTTTTCCCAGTGCCAGCCCACAAGTTACCAGATTTATTGACTTACCAGATTTATTGAATTCTATTTGACAACTTTGAACTCATGGCCTCTGTGCCCATGCAGCCAATGAATGTACTCATACTATAAAATAATTCGGAGCGAAGGCATTCTAAAACAACACCTATAAACATTAAAAAGTTCCATACAACAATGTTTTATTCAGCTATTCAATGCATCCCATCTTCTGCCTGAAAAATGACCCAATTTGGTGCTGATTAATTCATAGCTAATGCATTTATAGAATGAGAGTATTACGCCTGCTATTTTGCTAACGTCAAGAATAAAATTTGACAGTTTAAACTCGAGCTAGTAGGTTAGTAGGAATTTGTCTCAATAAACACAGATGTGCAGGACCTTTTCTTCACCTTGCCTACAGGACGTGCAATTACACGCAGAAAATAATAATTTGTGAAACTGTTAAGTCTGCAATAGGTGCAAAGGATGTGCAACAAATCCCTTCTTTGTGAATTAAAATAATGCAAAATAAAATGTTAAATGGAGAGCTTTATTTATCAAGAATTGTTGAATAAGTAGTCTTAATGTTCAACAGTTTGCTTTGAAAAGAAAAACTGAAGTAGAATCTCTAATGCTTTGCTTTATTCATGGCATGCACAGGCAAAATCCTGTAAGATCCTTAAATAGAATGTTGCTTTGCACTGCACACTCTTTGTATACATTTCAGCTGAGTTATCCATGAGGAATCTAGCATCTCACTATAAAGGCTGTAATAACAATAAATCAAGGTAATGTATTTTTCAAAATGGAAAAGTTGATTTCTTATGTTTTATTTATAATGCTTTTTTCTATTTAAACATCGTAATTATACCTTACGCCACTTTTCCTGATATCTATGTACTTTTGTAATTCAATACCAATCTATTCATACTATTTGATTGAACTTTATAAGGATCAATAGGCAAGTTCTAATGCTAAATAATATTGATAGCTGGGAAGGCATCACATGAATATCTATGTTGCTTTTCCAGATATAAAGAATTGAAGTTCAATGAAAGATCACGGAAGATGGGCTTCTTTTTCTTTGTTGGAGGTTTTCCATTGTGTTTCAAAGAGTTCACATGGAGCTGTTTTCTTTGTAAAAAAAAAGATTTAGACTGTGTATGGGCACATTAGTTTACTGCATGGGCACAGAGGTCATGAGTTCAAAGCTGTGACATTGAATTCAATAAATTTGGTAATTTGTGGGCTGGCACTGGGAAAAAATAAGAATGACTATTTACAATCTATATTAATGCCTTGGATGAAGGGACTGAGTGTAATGTAGCTAAGTTTGCTGATGATACAAAGATGGGTGGGAAAGTTGTGAGGAGGACACAAAAAATCTGCAAAGGGATATAGACAGGCTAAATGAGTGGGCAAACATTTGGCAGATGGAATATAATGTGGGCAAGTGTGAGGTTATCCATTTTGGCAGAAAAAATAAAAAAGCAAATTATTATTTAAATGGAGAAAAAATACAAAATGCTGCCGTACAGAGGGACTTGGGGGTCCTTGTGCATGAAGCACAGAAAGTTAGTACGCAGGTACAGCAAGTAATCAGAAAAGGAAATGGAATGTTGTCCTTTATTGCAAGGGGGATGGAGTATAAAAGCAGAGAAATCCTGCTACAATTGTATGGGGTATTAGTGAGGCCACTCCTAGAGTACTGCGTACAGTTTTGGTCTCCTTATTTAAGGAGGGATGTACTTGCTTTGGAGACAGTTCAGAGAAGGTTCACTAGATTGATTCCTGAGATGAAGGGGTTGACTTATGAAGAAAGGTTGAGCAGGTTGGGTCTGTACTCATTGGAGTTCAGAAGAATGAGAGGTGATCTTATTGAAATGTATAAGATAATGAGGGGGCTCAACAAGGTAGATGCAGAGAGAATGTTTCCACTCGTGGGGGAATCTAGAACAAGGGGGCATAGTTTCAGAATAAGGGGTTGTCCATTTAAAACTCAGATGAGGAGGAATTTCTTCTCACAGAGGGTTGTAAATCTTTGGAATTATCTGCCCCAGGAGGCTGGGTCATTTAAGACAGAGAAAGACAGATTTTTAAGCGATAAGGGAGTAAAGGGTTACGGGGAGCGGGCAGGGAAGTGGAGCTGAGTCCATGATCGGATCAGCCATGATCATATAGAATGGCAGAGCAGGCTCGAGGGACCAAAAGGCCTACTCCTGCTCCTATTTCTTATGTTCTTATGTTCATATGAAAGCTGTTGGATTATTGTAAAAAGACAACTGGTTCACTAATGTCCTACAAGGAGGAAACCTGCACCCTTGTCTTGTCTAGACATGCCTCCAGTCCCACACCGTGTGGTTGACTCTTAATGCCCTTAGGGCAAGTAGGGATGGGCAACAAATGATGCCTTACCAGTGTTGTACACATCTCAAGAAAAATGTTTAACAAATTGCTTTTTTGTCTAGATTGACTAAAGTTTATCCAGGTAAATTGTTCACTCAGGTAAAGGATTCAAATACAAGATTTATTTTATTTTAAAAATTCTTATATTCTTAGGTTTTCTTTAACATTTTTTGATTATGTTCCAATTGTAAAAGTGACACTGGTTAAAACATGTGGAAATTAAGGGGTCAGAATTGCTCCTTTTTGAACAGCCCATTAGCGCCTAATGGGGCGCAAAACATTTTTCGCCCGGCGGCGGAGGGGGAGGGTGGGGCTACCGGCTCCCAGGAAATTGCCCCTGAGATTTTGGGGCAATTTTCAGGCAGCACTGTGCCTCGCGGATAGTGCCCCAGGCCGCCGCGCAACCGGCGATGAACTCATTGGCGTGCGCGCCGACCTTTTTCTGCCATGCGGCGGATATTGTCCCGCGAGGCTGGCGTGAGCAGATGTCAGCACATTCCTCATGGGTCTTGAACCAGACCAACAGCCACTCACAGTGTGGATGTTTAAAGGGAGGTTGCAAGCGGCCCGCGCTAGCATCTTAGCCGTTTTGCCAACTCATCCAATACTTGTTCCCTTGCGTGGGGCAGCCATAATACAGCCTGGCACTCCATTTTGGGTGCCGGGCTGCAGCCCCTAGTGGAGGCCATCAGTGGCCGTGCAGAGTGCGAAGCGGCCCTGCCCTTTAAGCGAAGGGGAGGGCCGTTGAAGCACGTCAGCGCCACAAAGAGCATCCCCGTAGTACTGCCAATCGCACCCCATTCGCGCCGCTGGACCCGCCCCAAGAGGTAGTGGAGCACGCAAGATTGCGCTCCACTTTTTCTGAGGGGCGGTAAGGCCAAATTCTGCAACCGGGGCAGGACTTCTGCACCGAGCAGGAATTTCTCCTCCTAAGAGTAAGAAGCAGAATCAGGTGCAACTTCCTTTGCAAAAGAATAATAGAGTGGTAGAAGGGAATAAGTTACCAGGGACTGCCATTAAAATAAGTGGTATTAATGGATTCAAAATCTGACAAGGTGGTCCTGGTTTTAACACAGGGTGGGGCCTGGTCGAACAACAGGCTCCCATGTCGTGATTTTAACTCCTGGGCCTCATTTTAATATTCGGACTGAATCCCACCTGAACCTGATAGAAATCACTGCCTGGCCAGCAGGTGAGAGCATTGCTTCGGGCAGCTGGAGGGCGCCTGTGGGAACAGTCCTTGGCAATCAGGTAAGTGGTGAGTGGGGGTGGGGGTGCGGGGGGAGGGAGGGCGGCGGCAGTTCTGGACACAATGGAGGGAGGCCCAAGGGTTTCTTGTGGAGCCTGAAGGAGCACTCCTGCCCCTCCTGAGCTACAAGGAAACCAGATCTTACTGAGCCTCTTCTGGCCATCAATGCAGCTCCTGGCAGGTTTGGCCTGGAGGGGAAGCCACCACTGTTGCCTCATTCAAGCCACCAGTTATAATAGCAGATCGTGTCCTGATGATGTAATCGGAGTATATTTAAAGAGGAACCTGATGGCTTGAGGCGGGTGTCATAGCTGCTTGCAACTTAAAATTGCCACCCCATTTTAGCAAATTGAAATTTGGGCCAATATTCTGGAGAGAGAGGAGAAATGAGTAATATGGTGAGAAGGCAGGTAGGTGGATGTGAAATGTTTCATAAAGGGACATGCTTATTGGCCTAATGGCCTTTTTCCTGTTCATAACAAGAATTATATCCTTACCTTTTCATGATTGAGTTCTTTTCACGACTAGTCACTTCATTCAAACTATAGACCCAGTTTTGTGGATGTGCTTGCCCATGGCCTGGGCACATGTGTGCTTATCATGGCACTGGAAAGGGCTTGGCCCATTGAATTTTGTGAGGCTTCCCTCTCCCCTTAATTTCCATATGTTCCACAAGCTTGGAAAATGTGCACATGTAGTTGGCTGTCATTGGTATAAGCTCGCACTTCTTACTTTCTCCTCTCCCCTCACCACAACCCAACCCTTATGCCTTTTTCATTTCACAGACCCAAGAACTGCAACCTGCCCAGGCAGTGGAGGAAAATCAAGAGGACAGTGAATATGAAGACACAGCACCATCACTCAATTTCACAGTCGCAGCCACCAATTCAAATACTGACACTGGGCGTAATTGGGAGGTTAGTATCGAGGCGGGATCTGCACATGGGGAGACACCGGATACAATAGAATGCAGCCGGGGCAGGGGAAAAGGATTGCGCAGGCGCCAGCTCGCTGGAGGGCGAGGTCGCACATTAGTTCTTTTGCAGGGAACTCAGATGAGAACTTGGATTGGCTACAGAAGAAGGCTGATGGGTATAAACACCCAAATGCTTGATATACTGAGAAGTCTGCCAGAAAGTCTGCGATCAGTATCGAAGAGCGTGGAGGAGTCTGGCACCAACTTGGCAGAGGGCTCTGCACAGAGCTTGAAGCCCATCCTTTCCAGTGGAATGGATGGCTACCTCCAGCAACACACTTGTGGAGCCAACTATGGTGCAGCATCTGATGGCCGATGTCTCAGCTTTCATTGCAGCACAAGCAGCAGTCTGAGTGCTGCAATGGGAGCTCAGATTGTTGCCATGGCTATGGATCCCAGTGTTTAAAGAGCTTCCAGGGCATCTACAACAACGACAGCAACAACTTGCATTTATATTGCACCTTTAATGTAGTAAAGCGTCCCAAGGCTCTTCAAAGGAGCGTTATCAAACAAAATTTGACACCGAGCCATAAAAGGAGACAATAGGGCAGATGGCCAAAAGTTTGGTCAAAAAGGTAGTTTTTAAGGAATGTCTTAAAGGAGGAAATACAGATAGAGAGTCAGGGAGGTTTAAGAAGGGAATTCCAGCGCTTAGGACCTTAGCAGCTGAAGTTACGGCCACCAATGGCGGGGCGATTAAAATTGGGAACGTGCAAGTGGTCAGAATTAAAGGAGCGCAGAGATCTCAGAGGGTTGTAGGGCTGGAGGGGGTTACAAAGATAGGGAGGGGCTAGGTCATGGAGTAATTTGAAAATAAGGATGAGAATTTTAAAATTGAGGTGATGATTAAGTGGGAGCCAATGTATGTGAGAGGGCATAGGGGTGATGGGTGAACAGGATTTAGGATACAGGCAGCAGAGTTTTGGATAAGCTTATGTTTATGGAGGGTGGAAGATGAGAGGCCAGCCAGGAGTAGGTTGGAATATTCAAGTCTAGAGGCAACAAAGGCATGAACTAGTGTTTCAGCAGCAGATGATCTGTGTCAGGGACAGAGTCAGGCGATGTTATGGAGGTGGAAATAGGCGGACTTAGTGATAGCGCAAATATGTGGTTAGAAGCTCATTTTGTATCATATAAGGAAACGGTAGCACAGTGGTTGTCATGTATTCAACTGTCATTGTAACCCATGTATAAGCTGACCTAAGTTGTACACCGTGAGAACACTGACCACTAGGTGGTGAACTTGTGGGAGACACTCCTAACCTGGACTTTCAGGTATAAAAGGGGAAGCTCCACCCACCTTCTTCACTTTAGTGCTTGCTAATAAAGGTTACTGGTCACAGAGTGACCTTCTCTCAAGTATGGGCCTCGAATGCATTTGTACTGTATAGTAAGGACATATTATTGGCGACAAGAAACTGGGATTTAAACCAGCGAGCATGGCCACTAGCAGCACAGACAAGAGGTACTGTGTTGGTGATGATTGGGACGATATTATTGAGAGACTACAGCAAAGTTTTGTCACTAAGGAATGGCAGGGACAGGATTCGGCCGATAAATGCAGGGCTCATCTCCTGACGGTTTGTGGATCCAGAACGTACTCCCTGATGAAGGACCTTCTAGCACCAGAGAAGCCAGTGGACAAGACTTTTGAAGAGCTCAGTGAGTTGATCGGGGAACACTTTAAACCGGGGAGCAGCAGGCACATGGCGAGACACCGGTTTTACACGCACCAGCGGCAAGAAGGGCAAAGCGTTCCAGACTTCGTGGCAGACCTCCGGCAACTGGCGAGCCTGTGTAAGTTCCCAAATGCATGCAGAGCGGAGATGCTGTGAGACTTTTTTATTGAGGGCATCGGGCACGCTGGGGTTTTCAGGAACCTGATTGAGACCAAAGACTTGACCCTGGAAACGGTGGCTTTGATGGCCCAGACATTTATCTCAGGGGAGGAAGAGACCAGAATGATGTTTGACAAAAATCTTGGTTTAAATGCAGCAAATGGACAGGGAGTCAACATTGTTAACGCGGCACACAGTTCTCCAGGCAGACAGGGGTAATCGGACATGCCCGAGCATGTAGTCGAACCCAAAGGGGGAATTCAACAGAGACAATGGCTAGCTGAACGGCGATTCATGCCATCGCAAGGGACAATGCGGCCAGTAATGGGGCCATCAACACCTGTCAATGGTGCGCTTAAGGACAGTTACAGAGACAGTCAGAGACGATTGACTGGTAATGGACCTTTTGTTTCCAACAACGACTCATGTTGGAGGTGTGGAGGCAAACACACAGCCAGAGCCTGCAGGTATCAGCAATATACCTGCAGAAACTGCAACATCAGTGGTCACTTGGCGCATATGTGCAGGAAGCCTGCAGCCAGGTCGATGTACGATGTAAGACCTACGAGGCCAAATGAACACTGGGGGAAATCGCTGGACACTGAAGTTCAGCGAATTCACGTGGAGCACATATACAGTTCATACACCAGGACTCCACTAATAATGATGAAAGCACTCCTCAATGGCATCCCAGTGTCAATGGAGCTAGATACGGGGGCCAGCCAGTCCCTGATGAGTATCAAACAGTTCGACAAGTTACGGGCGTCCAAGGCCAGGAGGCCAAAATTATTGCCGATTGACGCACAGCTACGGACAAATACAAAGGAGATCATTCTGGTTCTAGGCAGCGCCACGGTAGTCGTGACCCACAAAGATTCGGAGAATAGGTTGCCACTCTGGATTGTCCCGGAGGACTGTCCTGCACTACTGGGGAGGAGTTGGCTTGCTGTCATGAACTGGAAATGGGGTGATGTCAATGCAATTTCTTCTGTGGAGTGAATACCATGCTCATAGGTCCTGGACAAATTTGACTCACTATTTCAACCCGGCATTGGCACTTTCATGGGGACCAAGGTAGTGATTCACATAAACCCGGACGCCAGGCCAGTACACCACAAGTCCAGAGCGGTGCCGTACGTGATCCGGGAAAAGATAGAAGGCGAATTGGACCGCCTGCTGAGGGAAGGCATCAACTCGCTAGTCGAATTCAGTGACTGGGCGAGCTCGATTGTGCCGGTGCTCAAGGTGGATGGGTCGGTCAAGATATGTGGCGATTACAAGGCCACCATCAATCGGGTGTCACTCCAAGACCAGCACCCGCTACCGAGAGCGGAGGACCTCTTTGCGAGGCTATCCGGTGGCAAACTTTTTTCAAAATTGGACCTGACCTCAGCTTACATGACCCAGGAGCTGGCGAGTGAGTTGAAGAAGCTGACCACCATCACGACACACAAGGGGTTGTTTGAGTACAATAGATGTCTGTTCGGGATTATCTTGGCCGCTGCGATCTTTCAATGAAACATGGAAAGCCTCCTCAAGTCGATTCCAAGGACGATGGTTTTTCAAGACGACATCCTCATCACGGGTTGTGATACTGAAGAACACCTCCACAACCTGGAGGAGGTGCTATGCAGACTGGACCGGGTAGGTCTGCGACTGAAAAAGGTGAAGTGCGTCTTCCTAGCTCCAGAGGTAGAATTCCTGGGGATGAGGGTAGCAGCAGATGGGATCAGACCTACTGCGTCCAAAACGGAAGTGATTCAGAGAGCACCCAGACCCCGTAACACGGCGGAGCTGCATTCGTTCCTGGGGCTCCTGAACTATTTTGGTAACTTTTTCCCCAAATTCAGCACGCTGTTAGAGCTGCTACATGTGGTCCTATGCAAAGGTCGCGAATGGGTCTGGGGGGACAGCCAGGAAAGGGCTTTTGATAGAGCACGCAATTTGTTATGCTACAACAATCTGTTGACGCTATATGACCCAAGTAAGAAATTTGTTATAACGTGTGATGCGTCGTCCTATGGGGTCGGGTGTGTGTTGCAGCATGTTAATGCCAAGGGTTAGTTACAGATGGTAGCTTATGCCTCCAGAAGTCTGTCCCAGGCAGAAAGGGGCTATGGGATGGTAGAAAAGGAAGCGCTTGCATGTGTATATGCAGTAACAAAAATACACCAGTAACTGTTTGGCAGGAAATTTGAGCTGGAGACAGATCACAAACCCCTAATGTCCCTTTTGGCCGACAACAAGGCCATAAATGCAAATGCGTCGGCCCGCATACAGAGGTGGGCACTCACGTTAGCCGCCTATGACTATACAATTCGGCACAGACCCGGCACTGAAAACTGTGCCGATGCACTCAGCAGGCTCCCACTAGCCACCACCGAGGGGGCAACCGAGCATGCTGCTGAGGTGGTCATGGCTGTTGAAGCTTTCGAAAGCAAAGGCTCACCCGTGACAGCCCGTCAGATCAAAGTCTGGACAAACAGAGACCCGCTACTGTCTTTAGTCAAGAAATGTGTCCTGAATGGGGACTGGGCAGCCACGTACGGGGCATGCCCTGAGGAATTTAAACCATTTCACAGGTGCAAGGATGAACTCTCGATTCAGGCCGATTGCCTACTATGGGGAAACTGAGTAGTCATGCCCCAGATGGGCAGAGAGGTATTCATCCGAGAACTCCACAATGAGCACCCGGGCATTGTCATGATGAAGGCAATTGCCAGGTCACACATTTGGTGGTCAGGGATAGATGCAGACCTGGAACTTTGTGTTCGCAGGTGCAACACGTGTGCCCAGTTGGGCAATGCACCCAGGAAAGCCCCCCTTAACCCCTGGTCCTGGCCCGCCAAGCCATGGTCACGCATCCATGTGAACTACGCAGGTCCATTCATGGGAAAAATGTTTTTGGTTGTAGTAGACGTCTACTCCAAATGGATCGAGTGTGACATTCTCAATTCAAGCACATCCTCTGCCACGGTAGAAAGTCTACGTTCAATGTTCGCCGCCCATGGTCTACCGGACGTCTTGGTCAGTGACAATGGCCCGTGCTTTACAAGCATTGAATGCCAGGACTTCATGGCAGGAAATGGTATCAACCATGTCAGAACGGCACCGTTCAAGCCGGCCTCAAACGGCCAGACGGAACGAGCAGTGCAGATAATCAAACAGGGGATGCTCAGAATCCAAGGGGGTTCCCTACAAAGCCGCTTATCACACCTCCTGTTGGCCAATAGATCCCGACCACACTCGTCACAGGGGTTCCACCCGCAGAGCTGCTAATGAAAAGGATGCTCAAAACCAGGTTCTCCCTTATAGCAGACACTCAGGCCAGCGCCCAACAACCGGAGCCCCAACTCAGGCGCTCTACAAGGGAGCGTGAACGACCAGAGAGACTTAACCTGTGATCCCAATAAGACTTTGCGGGGCAGGTGATGTCATGTATTCAACTGTCATTGTAACCCATGTATAAACTGACCTAAGTTGTACACCGTGAGAACACTGACCACTAGGTAGTGAACTTGTGGGAGACACTCCTAACCTGGACTGTCAGGTATAAAAGGGGAAGCTCCACCCACCTTCTTCACTTCAGTGCTGGCTAATAAAGGTTACTGGTCACAGAGTGACCTTCTCTCAAGCATGGGCCTTGTATGCATTTGTACTTACAGTAAGGACATATTAGTAGTGGTTATGTCATTGGACTAGTAATCCAGAGGCCTGGAATAATGATCGGGAGACATGAGTTCAAATCCCACCATTTCAGCTGAGGAATTTAAATTCAACTAATTAAATAAATCTGCAATTAAAAGCTAGCCGAGAAGCCATCTGGTTTGCTAATGCCCTTGAGAGAAGGAAATCTGCTGCCCCCTACCCAGCCTAACCTATATGTGACTCCAAATCCACAGCAACGTGGTTGACCCTTAACTGCCCTCTGAAATGACCTAGCAAGCCACTCAGTTACCATGTGGACTGCAGCGGTTCAAGAAGGTGGCTCACCCACACCTTCTCAAGGGAAATTAGGGATAGGCAATAAATGCTGGCCTTGCCAGCGACGCCCACATCCCAAAGAAAGAAAATAATATTTCAAGGGTCAAATATGGCAATCGCAATAGAATTGCTGAGGCAGTGCCCTGGGAGAGTGGCAGTGGCTCCATGGAGCACAAACTTGCTGTCCTCTCTCAGGATGACAGCATTCCTGCTCCCATTCTGTCATTGCCCTTACTGTTGCCTGCCAGCCAGCCCCGATTGCTGCTGGCCAGGCCAAGATGGTACAGTCTGAAACTGAGCCCTCGAGGCCCAGAGCTGCTCAAGTTTGTCCTGCACTGAAAGTCAGCAGCCTTCCAGCAGCCACTGAGGCAGCACCTTGTAGGACATGGAGGAGGCACTAAGCAAAAGCACAAGGGTGATTGATTTGTTTTGCAATGCAATATGGCATGATTTAATTTATACATTTGGATTGCAATATATATTTTGTGCTGGCTTTGTATTGTGGGCAAAGTCATTGTTGTAATGTAGGAAATACAGCAGCCAATTTGTGAACAGCAAGCTCCCACAAACAGCAATGTGTTAATGGTCAGATAACCTGCTTTTTTTTGTGATGTTGATTGCGGGATAAATATTGACCAGGTCACCAGAGATAACTCCCCTGCTCTTCTTCGAAATATTGCCATGGGATCTTTTATGTCCATCTGAGAGAGCAGACAGGGCCTCGATTTAACGACTCATCTGAAAGACGGCATCTCTGACAGTGCAGCACTCCCTCATCACCGCACTGGAATGTCAGCCTAAATGTTTAAGCTCAAGTCTCTGGAGTAGGACTCGAACCAGAGGTAAGAGTGCTACCAACTGAGCCACGGGTGACAAGAGGATGATGTGATGGTCAGAGGGAGGGTAAGGAGCGTGGGACTATTGATGAATGGGGAAGTGGAGTTGAGGTTACTGGTATTGTTATTGGATTATTTGTTCACATACAGTCTGGGCAGAAAGGGGATGTCTAAATTGGAGCCCCCCTTCCTCTTCCGCCTGCTCCTTGTCCACCTCCTCTTCCTCCGTCTCCTCCTCCTCATGCTTCTGCTCCTCAGCATGTCACTTGATATATGGTGGCAAGGGTTATTCCCTCATAATGGAAAGATTGTGCAGCATGCAGCATACAATGACAAATCTTGAGACCTGCTCAGCCGAGTGCTGCAGGGCTCCTCCAGAGCAGGCCAGACAGCAGAATTGTTGATTCAGGATGCCAATGGTCTGCTGTATCAGAGTTTTTGTGGCAGCATGGCTCCCGTCATATGCCTGCTATCCTTGTGTGCGTGGGTTACAGACTGGAATCATGAGGCATGTCGTCAGCGGATAGCCCTTATCCATCAATAGCCATCCTTCGGTTTGGTTTAGTAGTTCAAATACAGCTGGCACAAAGGACAGCTGCAGAATGAAGGCGTCATGACTGGTGCCAGGATACTGGGCACTGACTTGCATGATGCACTGCTTGTGGTCACACACCAGCTGCACTTTGAGGAGTGGAATCCCTTTTGGTTCAGGTACGTGGCAGAGTTCACATGAGGCGCACACAAAGCAATGTGCATGCAGCCAGTGGCACCCTGCACCATAGGGAAGTCTGTACTCCTTGAAAACCCTTGTGATCACTCCTCCTGCTTCTCTCTGGTAAGAGGGAATGAGACAAAAAGCTGTCTCACTTTGCATAGAGAGCCTCAGTGACCTGCCTTATGCAGCAGTGCTCTGCAAACTGCTAGTTGTTGCTAATATCATCATCAGCAGCCTGGAAGATGCCAGACAGATAAAAGCACATAGCTATGGTCAGCCCGACAGCCACCAGTGATGCATTCCTTGCCCTGCTCTGAGGTTGGAGTTGTGACTGCAGCAGTCAGCAGATTTTAGTGATGACCTCTTTCGTGAAGCGAAGATGTCTCAAGCATTGGTCGTCGCTGAAGTTCAGGTACAAAAATTGCTCCCTAAAAACCCTCTGCAGATATGGCCTCCTGCTGAGAGTCCTCCTCTCCTTCCTCCTCCTCCCTCTTCTAGCCACTTGTCCTGCTCTGAGTGTCCTCTACTTGTTCTCCCTATCATACTGAAAGCCAAGAGGAAGGCCAACTAATGCACTAGTTGTGGATGCAACTGGTCTGTTTGGAAGCCTTGAAGTCAGCAGAAAAGTACTTCAACACCTGCCAGACCAATCACTGTTGACTATTGACATTTTAAACAACTATAGGAAGCACCTATAACATGTGGAACAGCCTGAAGAAATCAACCAGTAACTAACCTATAAGTTGTTGATGATCCCTATAAATAGCTTTGGTGGGGTCCTTAACGCTGCTTAACATCTTGTTTAGCTGTGCGAGGTTAAGAGAGCGTGTCGGCTGGAGTAAAGACACAAATAACCTTCTGGAAATACCAGAGGACCGAGGGTCTAGCGAGAAGGAGGAACTGAAGGAAATCCTTATTAGTCAGGAAATTGTGTTAGGGATTGTGTTGTGATGGGATTGAAGGCCAATAAATCCCTAGGGCCTGATAGTCTGCATCCCAGAGTACTTAAGGAAGTGGCCCTAGAAATAGTAGATGCATTGGTGATCATTTTCCAACAGTCTATCGACTCTGGATCAGTTCCTATGGACTGGAGGGTAGCTAATGTAACACCACTTTTTAAAAAAGGAGGGAGAGTGAAAACGTAATTATAGACCAGTAAGCCTGACATCAGTAGTGGGGAAAATTTTGGAATCAATTATTAAAGATGAAATAGCAGCGCATTTGGAAAGCAATGACAGGATCGGTCCAAGTCAGCATGGATTTATGGAAGGGAAATCATGTTTGACCAATCTTCTAGAATTTTTTGAGGATGTAACTAGTAGAGTGGACAAGGGAGAACCAGTGGATGTGGTGTATTTGGACTTTCAAAGGGCTTTTCACAAGGTCCCACACAAGAGATTAGTGTGCAAAATTAAAGCACATGGTATTGGGGGTAATGTATTGACGTGGATAGAGAACTGGTTTGCAGACAGGAAGCAGAGAGTCGGTATAAACGGATCCTTTTCGGAATGGCAGGCAGTAACTAGTAGAGTGCCGCAGGGCTCAGTGCTGGGACAACAGCTATTTACACTATACATCAATGATTTAGATGAAGGAATTGAGAGTAATATCTCCAAGTTTGCAGATGAAACTAAGCAGGGTGGCGGTGTGAGCTGCAAGGAGGATGCTAAGAGGCTGCAGGGTGACTTGGACAGGTTAGGTGAGTGGGCAAATGCATGGCAGATGCAGTACAATGTGGATAAATGTGAGATTATCCACTTTGGTGGCAAAAACAGGAAGGCAGAATATTATCTGAATGGTTGCAGATAAGGAAAAGGGGAGGTGCAACGAGACCTGGGTGTCATGGTACATCAGTCATTGAAGGTTGGCATGGAGGTGCAGCAGGCAGTGAAGAAGGCAAATGGCATGTTGGCCTTCATAGCTAGAGGATTTGAGTATAGGAGCAGGGAGGTCTTGCTGCAGCTGTACAGGGCCTTGGTGAGGCCTCACCTGGAATATTGTGCTCAGTTTTGGTCTCCTAATCTGAGGAAGGACGTTCTTGCGATTGAGGGAGTGCAGCGAAGGTTCACCAGACTGATTCCCGGGATGGCAGGACCGACATATGAGGAGAGTCTAGATCGACTGGGCCTGTATTCACTGGAGTTTAGAAGAATGAGAGGGGATCTCATAGAAACATATAAAATTCTGATGGGACGGGACAGGTTAGATGCAGGAAAAATGTTCCTGATGTTGGGGGAGTCCAGAACCAGGGGTCACCGTCTAAGGATAAGGGGTAAGCCATTTAGGACTGAGATGAGGAGAAGCTTCTTCACTCAGAGAGTTGTTAACCTGTGGAATTCTCTTCCGCAGAGAGTTGTTGATGCTAGTTCATTAGATATATTCAAGAGGGAGTTGGATATGGCTCTTACGGCTAAAGGGATCTAGGGGTATGGAGAGAAAGCAGGAAAGGGGTACTGAGGTGAATGATCAGCCATGATCTTATTGAATGGTAGTGCATTCGAAGGGCCGAATGGCCTACTCCTGCACCTATTTTTCTATGTTTCTATGTTTCTATGTGTAAAGGTCCAAAATGGCAGCACTGATGTCAAATCAGCATTGCACATTGATCTAGCAATGGATGGTTAAACCAGTTGTCCGCCAAAAACGTTCAAATCTGTATCCCTTTGACTTAACGGAACGGCGATGAAGGGTATACCAGGGGGAATGACCGGGGTGAGAGAGTGTAATGGTTTTAATTGGGACCAGGGCATCAAAGGTGAAGGAGATGGTGTGATTTAGCAAATTGTTAGCTGCAGAAATGTCATGTTGAATTGTGATCCAAAGGCTAGAAAGCTGGGAATTTGAAAGTACAGTGGTAAGTGACTTGAGGGATAGTTTTTTCCAGGGCCAGACACAGAAAGGTTTGGGAGGGGGAAGGGTAATATGGGTAGAGAGTGATACAAGGAAATGATCAGAGATTGCCTGATCAGTGATAGTTACGATGAGAGTAGCGAGACCACGAGAAATGGCAAGATCGAAAGGGTGGCCGTGAATATGGCTGCCTAACACAGAGAGTAATGAGACTGTGGAATGCACTGCTTGGGTTAATGGATGAGGCAGAACAGCCATGATCTTATTGAATGTTGGTGCAGCCTCAAAGGGCCGAATGGCCTACACCTATACCTATTTTCTATGTTTCTATGGGCCCAAGTTTCGGGCCGCGCCTAGAACGGTGCAGCCCTGACCTGGACGCCCGTTTTTCACGCCACAAAGTGCGCCTAAAAAAAACTTACAGGTTCTCCGGCTCCCTGCAGGTCATCTGGAGTTGGGCGCGGCGCAGCACGAGCTGTAGGGGGCGGAGCCAGGTCCCTGCGCTGAAAACAGTGCTGGGACCTCTGCACATGCGCGCAACAGTGGGCGCGCACGTGCAGTAGCTCCAGGCGCCCAAAACTGTGTGGGAGGGGCCCGAAGCACGCAGCCCCTAGCCCTGGCCAAATGGCCTCACTGGGGCTGCGTGCATAAGGCTGCCTCCCACGCCCAGCTCCTGCTTCCTCCCGGCCCGACTCGACTCCCGCTTCCCCCCCGCCCCCGGACCGGACCCGACCCCGACACCGACCCGACTCCCGCTTCTCCCCACCACCCCGCCACCGGACCCGACCCGACCCCGACACCGCCCTGACTCCCGCCCCCGCCTCTCCCCTGCCCCTGGACCCGACCCGACCCCGCCCTGACTCCCGCCCCCGCCACCCCCCCCCGCCCCCGGACCCGACCCGACCCGACCCCTCAGACTGGACCCGACCCGCGCCCCCCCCCCCCGCCACCCGACCTGATCTCCCTCTCCCTCCCTCCCCCCCCACCGACCCGAACCGACCTCCCTCCCACCACCCCCCCGACCCGACCCGCGCTCCCGACCCCGACCCGCGCTCCCCCCGACCCGACCCGCGCTCCCGACCCTGGACCCCGGACCCGACCCGACCCAACGCCATCTACCAATAAATCTGGTGCTGGGGACGGGCCCTGCCTTAAGTCTAGGGCCCGGCAGGGCCCGGCCCATTCAACCTCCCTCCCCCTTCTCCTTTCCCCCCCCTTCTCCTTTCCCCCCCTTTCCTCCCCCTTCTCCTTTCTCCCCCCTTATCCTTCCCCCCTTATCCTTCCCCCTTCCCCTTTCCCCCCCTTCTCCCCCCCTTCTCTTTCCCCTTCTCCTCTCCCCCCCTTCCCCCCTTCCCCTTCTCCTCTCGCCCCCCTTCCCTTCTCCTCCCCCCCTCCCCTTCTCTTCTCCCCCCTTCCCCTTCTCCTCTCCCCCCTTCTCCTTCTCGTCTCCCCCGCTTCCCCTTCTCCTCTCCCCCCTTCCCCTTCTCCTCTCGCCCCCCTTCCCCTTCTCCTCTCCCCCCTTCCCTTCTCCTCTCCCCCCTTCCCCTTCTCCTCTCCCCCCCTTCCCCTTCTCCTCTCCCTCCCTTTCCACTTCTCCTCCCCTTCCCCTTCTCCTCCCCCCATTCCCCTTCTCCTCCTCCCCCCATTCCTCTTCTCCTCCTCCCCCTTCCCCTTCTCCTCACCCCCTTCTCTCCCCCTTCCCTCCCTCCCCGTCTGCCTCCCTCCCTCCCCCTGCCCCCGTCCCTCCCCCTACGCCCCTCCCTCCCCTTCCCCTGCCCCCCTCCCTCCTCTCCCCCTGCACCCCTTCCTCCCCCTCCTCTCGCTGTCAGAAACACAGGCACTGACAGACAGAGAGTGAGAGACACACACAGACAGACAGACAGAGAGATAGAGACACTGACAGAGACATTTATTGATTAAAAAAAAATTATTTCTTATTAATTTTTTTAAATTGATTTATTGGTTGATTTATTGATGTTTTTATCATTTATTATTGATGATGGCTCTTTATTTGTAAAACTGGTGTTTAATGTTTGTAAACTTCCCTTTAAACCACCCCCCCCCACCCCCATTCCCTACGCCTGATTTGTAACCTATGCCTGATTTTCTAAAGTGTAGACAAGGTTTTTTCCAGCGTACAAAAATCTTCACTTACCTTCAATGACTGATGTACCATGACACCCAGGTCTCTTTGCACCTCCCCTTTTCCTAATCTGTCACCATTCAGATAATAGTCTGTCTCTCTGTTTTTACCACCAAAGTGCATAAGCTCACATTTATCCACATTATACTTCATCTGCCATGCATTTGCCCACTCACCTAACCTATCTAAGTCGCTCTGCAGCCTCATAGCATCCTCCTCGCAGCTCACACTGCCACCCAACTTAGTGTCATCCACAAATTTGGAGATACTACATTTAATCCCCTCATCTAAATCATTAATGTACAGTGTAAACAGCTGGGGCCCCAGCACAGAACCTTGCGGTACCCCACTAGTCACTGCCTGCCATTCTGAAATGTACCCATTTACTCCTACTCTTTGCTTCCTGTCTGACAACCAGTTCTCAATCCACGTCAGCACACTACCCCCAATCCCATGTGCTTTAACTTTGCACATTAATCTCTTGTGTGGGACCTTGTCGAAAGCCTTCTGAAAGTCCAAATATACCACATCAACTGGTTCTCCCTTGTCCACTCTACTGGAAACATCCTCAAAAAATTCCAGAAGATTTGTCAAGCATGATTTCCCTTTCACAAATCCATGCTGACTTGGACCTATCATATCACCTCTTTCCAAATGCACTGCTATGACATCCTTAATAATTGATTCCATCATTTTACCCACTACCGATGTCAGGCTGACCGGTCTATAATTCCCTGTTATCTCTCTCCCTCCGTTTTTAAAAAGTGAGGTTACATTGGCTACCCTGCACTCCAGAGGAACTGATCCAGAGTCAATGGAATGTTGGAAAATGACTGTCAATGCATCCACTATTTCCAAGGCCACCTTCTTAAGTACTCTGGGATGCAGTCCATCAGGCCCTGGGGATTTATCGGCCTTCAATCCCATCAATTTCCCCAACACAATTTCCCGACTAATAAGGATTTCCCTCAGTTCCTCCTCCTTACTAGACCCTCCGACCCCTTTTATATCCGGAAGGTTGTTTGTGTCCTCCTCAGTGAATACCGAACCAAAGTACTTGTTCAATTGGTCTGCCATTTCTTTGTTCCCCGTTATGACTTCCCCTGATTCTGACTGCAGGGGACTTTACTAACCTTTTTCTCTTTACATAGCTATAGAAACTTTTGCAATCCGTCTTAATGTTCCCTGCAAGCTTCTTCTCGTACTCCATTTTCCCTGACCTAATCAAACCCTTTGTCCTCCTCTGCTGAGTTCTAAATTTCTCCCAGTCCCCGGGTTCGCTGCTATTTCTGGCCAATTTGTATGCCACTTCCTTGGCTTTAATACTATCCCTGATTTCCCTAGATAGCCACGGTTGAGCCACCTTCCCTTTTTTATTTTTACGCCAGACAGGAATGTACAATTGTTGTAGTTCATCCATGCGGTCTCTAAATGTCTGCCATTGCCCATCCACAGTCAACCCCTTAAGTATCATTAGCCAATCTATCTTAGCCAATTCATGCCTCATACCTTCAAAGTTACCCTTCTTTAAGTTCTGGACCATGGTCTCTGAATTAACTATTTCATTCTCCATCCTAATGCAGAATTCCACCATATTATGGTCACTCTTCCCCAAGGGGCCTCGCACAATGAGATTGCTAATTAATCCTCTCTCATTACACAACACCCAGTCTAAGATGGCCTCCCCCCTAGTTGGTTCCTTGACATATTGGTCTGAAAAACCATCCCTTATGCACTCCAGGAAATCCTCCTCCTCCGTATTGCTTCCAGTTTGGGTAGCCCAATCTATGTGCATATTAAAGTCACCCATTATAACTACTGCACCTTTATTGCATGCACCCCTAATTTCATGTTTGATGCCCTCCCCAACATCACTAATACTGTTTGGAGGTCTGTACACAACTCCCACTAACGTTTTTTGCCCTTTGGTGTTCTGCAGCTCTACCCATGTAGATTCCACATCATCAAAGCTAATGACCTTCCGAACTATTGCCTTAATTTCCTCCTTAACCAGCAATGCTACCCCACCTCCTTTTCCTTTTATTCTATCTTTCCTGAATGTTGAATACCCCTGGATGTTGAGTTCCCAGCCCACGTCACCGTAATCCCAATCACATCATATTTGTTAACATCTATTTGCACAGTTAATTCATCCACCTTATTGCGGATACTCCTTGCATTAAGACACAAAGCCTCAGGCTTGTTTTTTTAACACCCTTTGTCCTTTTAGAATTTTGCTGTACAATGGCCCTTTTTGTTCTTTGCCTTGGGTTTCTCTGCCCTCCACTTTTCCTCATCTCCTTTCTGTCTTTTGCTTTTGCCTCCTTTTTGTTTCCCTCTGTTTCCCTGCATTGGTTCCCATCCCCCTGCCATATTAGTTTAACTCCTCCCCAACAGCACGAGCAAACACTCCCCCTAGGACATTGGTTCCAGTCCTGCCCAGGTGCAGACCGTCCAGTTGTACTGGTCCCACCTCCCCCAGAACCGGTTCCAATGCCCCAGGAATTTGAATCCCTCCCTGCTGCACCACTGCTCAAGCCACGTATTCATCTGCATTATCCTGCGATTCCTACTCTGACTATCATGTGGCACTAGTAGCAATCCCGAGATTACTACTTTTGAGGTCCTACTTTTTAATTTAGCTCCTAGCTCCTTAAATTCGTTTCGTAGGACCTCATCCCTTTTTTTTACCTATGTCGTTGGTACCAATGTGCACCACGACAACTGGCTGATCTCCCTCCCTTTTTAGAATGTCCTGCACCCGCTCTGAGACATCCTTGACCCTTGCACCAGGGAGGCAACATACCATCCTGGAGTCTCGGTTGCGGCCGCAGAAACGCCTATCTATTCCCCTTACAATTGAATCCCCTATCACTATCGCTCTCCCACTCTTTTTCCTGCCCTCCTGTGCAACAGAGCCAGCCACGGTGCCACGAACTTGGCTGCTGCTGCCCTCCCCTGATGAGTCATCCCCCTCAACAGTACCCAAAGCAGTTTATCTGTTTTGCAGGGGGATGACCACAGGGGACTCCTGCACTACCTTCCTTGCACTGCTCTTCCTGTTGGTCTTCCATTCCCTATCTGGCTGTGGACCCTTTCCCTGCGGTACGACCAACTCGCTACACGTGATACTCACGTCATTCTCAGCATCGTGGATGCTCCAGAGTGAATCCACCCTCAGCTCCAACTCCGCAACGCGGACCGTCAGGAGCTGGAGGCGGACACACTTCCTGCACACATAGTCGTCAGGGACACTGGAGTCGTAAACATTTATTGTTTATGAACAATAGGTATAATACTGATAGTTATTGTAATGGAGCCTATAATTTCTCAGCCTGTCTTGATGATTATGCACATGCTGCAGACTAGAGATGGCAGAAAGTATATTGAAGAGCATTATGTGCCCAATCAAAGAGGTGGCAGACTGCTGAGGAGGATGAGAACTTACACCCCACGCATTTACAGGGAGAAGTGGTCTTACCTGAACTTGTCCGATAACACTTGCCTTAGGAGACTGTGCTTCCGTAAAGAGATTATCAGTGAGATGTGCCAGCTCATTAGGGGAGATGTGCAGCCTGCCAGCACCATCAGGATTGCACTGTCAGTTGAGGTCAAGGTCACCGCGGCATTTTTCTTCTATGCATCGAGTTCCTTTCAGGCCTCAGCTGGTGACATTTGCGCTATATCTCAGCATGCCACACATTGCTGCATTCGACAGGTGACTGAAGTCCTTTACGCATTCAGGATGGACTTTATCAGCTTCCCTATGACCAGGGAGGGACAGACTGAGAGGGCTCTTGGATTCTCCAGAATTGCAAACTTCCCCAAGGTGCAGCGAGCAATAGACTGTACGCACATCGCCATGCGGGCACCTTTTCAGGATGCAGAGGTTTTTCAGAACCGAAAGGGATTCCACTCCCTGAATGTGCAACTCATTGCCGACCACCAGAAAATTATAATGGTAGTAAATGCCAAATTTCCAGGCAGCATCCATGATGCTCACATCCGGCGCAATAGCGCTGTATCTGACATGTTTACCAGTCAGCCTCAAGGTCAATGCTGGATGCTTGGTGACAGAGGATATGGCCTCGCCATCTGGTTGATGATCCCCCTGCGTAACACCCAGTCAGAAGCCGAGATCGATACAACAAGAGCCACAGAGCCACACGCAATATCGTCGAGAATACCATTGGAGTGCTTAAGCAGCGCTTTAGCAGCCTGGACCACTCAGGAGGCGAGTTACAATACCACTCTGAGCAGGTAGCTCAATTGGTGGTAGTGTGCTGCATGCTGTACATCTTGGCTATCAGGAGGGGACAGGAATTGCCAGAAGGGACTGCCAGTCCACCTCAGGAGAGAGAGGAAGAGGAGGTCGAGGAGGTGGACAATGACTTTGGGGCAGACAATCAGGTGACAATGAACCCATGCCCCTGCCCCCCTGTAGACCGCAGGAAAGGGCCCATGCTGGCTACATAGCTGCAAGACTCTTACGTCAGCAGCTCATAAATGAGCGCTTTGCTTGAAATAACATTGGTCGTATTTACAAAGTTGCAAGACTGCTGTGTCTGCAGCTCATAAATGAATGGTGTGTGTCATGTATCTTACATTATTATATATAACTGTATCCTAACATGCTATACATGACTGTAATAAGATATGACCTGTAACCACCAGCATACCTTACCACCAGGGGTGCACTTGCAAGAGACAGGTATATAAGGACAGGTCTCAGGCAAGTGCAGCATTACAGAGCTGTGAAATAAAGGTGCAGGTCCAGAGTGACCTTGACTTCACTACATGCCTCGTGTGAATCTGTATTGAGGGGACAGGACTTTACAGTGGCGACGAGTTACGGGATTACAGAATCCACAGAATCACGAACAACGGATCAGATGAAAAGTACAATGTGGGAGACAATTGGGAGGACTTTATAGAAAGACTCCAGCAAAGCTTTGTAACCAAAGACTGGTTAGGCGACGATAAGGCAGACAAGAGAAGAGCCCATCTCTTAACCAGCTGTGGCTCGAAAACATACGCTTTAATGAAGGATCTGTTGGCACCTGAGAAACCAGCAAGCAAGTCGTTTGTAGAATTGAGCATACTGGTAAGAGACCACCTGAAGCCAGCGAGCAGCCTACACATGGCCAGACACAGGTTCTACAACTACAGACGCTGTGTGGGTCAGAGCATACCCGACTTCGTGGCGGAACTTCGGAGGTTGGCTAGTTTATGTGAGTTCACCGATGAACTGAGGAGAAAAATGCTGAGAGACTTTTTCATTGAAGGAATAGGCCACGCAGGCATATTCCAATAGCTCATAAAGACCAAGAACCTGACCTTAGAGGCAGCAGCACTGGTTGCTTGGTAGGGGAAGAAGAAACGAGGTTGATTTACAATGCAGGTACAACAACTAACGAAATATCGGAACAAGAAGTTCACAGCACTAAACAAGCTGCTACCCCCACACACAGACAAAACCGGGAGAACAGGCTCTCGACAGCAGGCAGAAGCCATCAAGGGCCACAGGAACGGCCGTTCACACCTCATCAATCCACAATGCGAGCAATCAACTACAAACTGAGAGAAGCTCAAGAGAGATCAGCCAGACGCAGCTCATTCTTTGGGAACACTTTGAACAATGGAAGAGGTCTGTGCTGGAGGTGTGGGGGTGGGCACTCGTCAAGGTGATGTCGATTTCAGCAGGCTGTTTGCAGAAATTGTGAAAATACAGGGCATTTGGTCCGCATGTGCAAAAAAACAGCAGCTCGGCTGGTATACGAATCGGATGGGTCGGAAAGCGGACCAGAAGATGGTGGGAACAGTACCCGGGACACCGATGTACAGCGGGTCAACACGATCAATGGCCGCTGCTCCTACAACAGGACGCCTCCTATAATGATGAGTGTCCTACTCAACGGGATATCTGTCAACATGGAGCTGGATACGGGAGCGAGTCAATCTTTCATGGGCGCTCAACAATTTGAACAACTGTGGCCACATAAAAGAGACAGACCAAAACTCACAAGGGTCGACACCAAACTAAGGATCTATACCAAAGAAATCGTACCAGTCCTCGGCAGCGCCATGCTCTCTGTCACACATAAAGGAGCAGTGAACCGACTTCCCCTGTGGATTGTCCCCGGAGAACCCCCAGCACTGCTGGGGAGAAGCTGGCTGGCAAAACTAAACTGGCAATAGGATGATGCCCATGCCATGTCATTACAGGAGCGGACCTCCTGCTCAACAGTTATAAAGCGATTTGAACATCTCTTTCAGCCAGGTGTGGACACTTTCAAAGGGGCCAAAGTCAAAATCTACATCACACAGGATGCTAGACCGGTCCATCACAAGGCCAGAGCTGTACCCTATGTGATGAGGGAAAAGGTTGAACACGAACTAGACAGGCTTCTGCGGGAAGGCATTATATCACCTGTGGAATTTAGCGACTGGGCAAGTCCCATCGTCCCAGTCATGAAGCCTGATGGATCCGTACGAATCTGTGGGGACTACAAATCTACCATAAACAGAGTCTCCCTACAGGACCAGTACCCGCTGCCCAGAGCGGTGGACTTATTTGCCACATTGGCTGGAGGTAAACTTTTCTCAAAATTAGACCTCACATCTGCGTATATGACACAAGAATTGACCGAGGAATCCAAGCTACTCATCACCATCAACACACATCGAGGCCTTTTCATGTACAATCGATGCCTATTCGGCATGAGGTCGGCAGCTGCCATATTCCAGTGCAACATGGAAAGTCTGCTCAAGTCCATCCTGGGGACGGTTGTATTTCAAGACGACATACTTATCATGGGCAGGGACACCGACTCCCATTTCCGTAATTTGGAGGAAGTACTAAAGCGGTTGGATCGGATAGGCCTACAAGTCAAGAAATCCAAGTGCCTATTTCTCGCACCCGAGGTTGAATTTTTGGGCAGAAGGATTGCCGCTGATGGAATCCGCCCAACAGAGTCCAAAACAGAAGCAATTCGCCTGGCACCCAGGCCCCGGAATGTCTCAGAACTGCGCGCCTTTCTCGGGCTACTCAATTACTTTGGGAACTTTATGCAGAACTTAAGCACACTGCTGGGCCTCTCCACGTGCTACTCAGGAAGGGGTGCGATTGGTTTTCGGGGGACGCCCAGGAACGCGCCTTCAATAAGGCACGCAACCTTCTGTGTTTCAACAGTGTTTTGACTTTCTTTGATCCAGGTAAAAAGCTAGTTCTCACATGCGATGCGTCAGCGTATGGGGTCGGGTGTGTTTTGCAACATGTCAATAGTGCGAGCAAATTACAACCCATAGTTTATGCCTCCAGGTCACTTTCGTGGGCGGAGCGCGGGTACGGAATGGTAGAGAAGGAGGTGCTCGCGTGCATGTACGGTGTCAAAAAGATGCACGAATACCTTTTCGGGGCCAAGTTCGCGTTAGAAACCGACCACAAGCCCCTCACATCCCTCCTATCTGAGAGCAAGGCAATAAACGGCAACGCCTCGGCGCGAATTCAACGGTGGGCACTCATGCTGGCGTCCTACGACTATACCATAAGGCACAGACCAGGCACAGACAACTGTGCCGACGTGCTCAGCAGGCTATCCCTGGCGACCACGGAAGGGTCTGACAAACAGGACTGTGAGATAGTCATGGCAATCAATGCCTTTGAGTCCACAGGTTTGTGCATGACAGCTCGCCAAATCAGACCCTGGACAGCCAGCGACCCCACGTTATCCTTAGTAAAAAGATGTGTGCTGACCGGTGATTGGGCAGAGGCTCGCGATGCCTGCCCCGAGGAATTAAAACCCTTTCACAGGCACATGCATGAGCTATCACTACAAGCAGACTGCCTGATGTGGAGCAGCCGAGTAGTCATGCCTCTGCGAGGCAGAGAGGCATTTGTCCGGGAGCTCCACCGCGAGCACTCGGGAATCGTTCTCATGAAGGCCATAGCCAGATCCCACATCTGGTGGCCTGGTATTGACGCGGACTTGGAGCTCTGCGTCTGAAGGTGCACCATTTGTGCCCAACTCAGCAATGCCCCCAGGGAGGCTCCACTGAGCCCCTGGCCCTGGCCTACCAAACCGTGGTCGCGGGTGCACGTAGACTATGCGGGCCCATTCATGGGTAAAATGTTCCTCGTAGTTGTAGATGCATTTTCAAAGTGGATCGAATGCACCATTTTAAACTCGAGCACAACCTCCATCACTGTGGAGAGCCTCGCAACCATGTTTGCAACGCACGGAATCCCTGACTATTGGTCGGTGACAATGGTCCGTGCTTCACCAGCGCAGAATTCCAAGACTTTATAATTGACCACAGCATAAATCACGTCAAGACGGCACCGTTCAAGCCGGCCTCCAAAGGCCAGGCAGAGAGAGCAGTGCAAATCATTAAACAAGGCATGCTTAAAATCCAAGGTCCCACGCTGCAGGGTCACCTGTCGCAACTGCTGCTTGCATACAGATCTCGTCTGCACTCATTGACTGGGATCGCCCCCACGCAACTGTTGATGAAAAGGACTTTAAAAACAAGGCTCTCATTAATCCTCCCAGACATGCACGAAATCGTTGAGGCAAAGCGCCGTAAGTTGACTGAGTTCCATGAAAGAAATTCGAGGGGGAGATGGAATGAGATAGGGGACAAAGTGTTTGTACTAAACTATGGCAGGGGTCCCAAATGGCTTGCAGGGACAATAACGGGCAAGGAAGGAAACAGGCTAGTGGTAGTACAAATGGACAATGGCAAAATCTGCCGGAGGCATGTAGACCAAGTCAAAAGCAGATTTACCAACAACACTGCGGAACCAGAGGCAGACTACAATGTGGAACTCGCACCACACCTGGTGGACAGACAGAGGGAACAAACTGAAGAAAGGGCAATCCCAACAGACAGCCCAGGTGAGTCAACAACAATCACACCAATCAACCACACCCAAAGAAAAACAGACACCAAGGCAAACAACTGAACCACAACTCAGACGCTCCACGCAAGAGCGTAGACCACCTGAGAGACTGAACCTATAAAGACAATAAGACCTTGGGGGAGGGTGATGTCATGTATCTTACATTATTATATATAACTGTATCCTAACATGCTATACATGACTGCAAAGAGTAGGAGTAAATGGGTACTTTTCAGAATGGCAGGTAGTGACTAGTGGGGTACCGCAAGGTTCTGTGCTGGGGCCCCAGCTGTTTACACTGTACATTAATGATTTAGACGAGGGGATTAAATGTAGTATCTCCAAATTTGCGGATGACACTAAGTTGGGTGGCAGTGTGAGCTGCGAGGAGGATGCTATGAGGCTGCAGAGTGACTTGGATAGGTTAGGTGAGTGGGCAAATGCGTGGCAGATGAAGTATAATGTGGATAAATTTGAGGTTATCCACTTTGGTGGTAAAAACAGAGAGACAGACTATTATCTGAATGGTGACAGATTAGGAAAAGGGGAGGTGCAACGAGACCTGGGTGTCATGGTACATCAGTCATTGAAGGTTGGCATGCAGGTACAGCAGGCGGTTAAGAAAGCAAATGGCATGTTGGCCTTCATAGCGAGAGGATTTGAGTACAGGGGCAGGGAGGTGTTGCTACAGTTGTACAGAGCCTTGGTGAGACCACACCAAGGAGTATTGTGTACAGTTTTGGTCTCCTAACTTGAGGAAGGACATTCTTGCTATTGAGGGAGTGCAGCGAAGGTTCACCAGACTGATTCCCGGGATGGCGGGACTGACCTATCAAGAAAGACTGGATCAACTGGGCTTGTATTCACTGGAGTTCAGAAGAATGAGAGGGGACCTCATAGAAACATTTAAAATTCTGATGGGTTCAGACAGGTTAGATGCAGGAAGAATGTTCCCAATGTTGGGGAAGTCCAGAACCAGGGGTCACAGTCTAAGGATAAGGGGTAAGCCATTTAGGACCGCGATGAGGAGAAACTTCTTCACCCAGAGAGTGGTGAACCTGTGGAATTCTCTACCACAGAAAGTTGTTGAGGGCAATTCACTAAATATATTCAAAAAGGAGTTAGATGAAGTCCTTACTACTAGGGGGATCAAGGGGTATGGCGAGAAAGCAGGAATGGGGTACTGAAGTTGCATGTTCAGCCATGAACTCATTGAATGGCGGTGCAGGCTAGAAGGGCCAAATGGCCTACTCCTGCACCTATTTTCTATGTTTCTATGTTTCTGTGTCATAAGATATGACCTGTAACCACCAGCATACCTTACCACCAGGGGTGCACTTGCAAGAGACAGGTATATAAGGGCAGGTCTCAGGCAAGTGCAACATTCCAGAGCTGTGAAATAAAGGTGCAGGTCCAGAGTGACCATGACTTCACTACATGCCTCGTGTGAATCTGTACTGAGGGGACAGGACTTTACAGTGTGCATTACCTTGGTGACAGTTAAAGTTTAATTTGAATTATCCCCTTTCATGTTAAGGAATCACCAGTGTGCAGCTATATGAGACAATGCGCAACAAGGTTATGTGAAATAAAAAACATTTAATGAGAACATTTGTATAAAATCATAATTATAACTGTAAAAAACACCCCACCCCACCCACAACAAATTTATAACATTTATATCATTCATTAAATCTTTATCATTTCCAACAAAACTTCATAAACATAGAACACAAATGCAAAAAAACATGATACCCCCCTCCCCCTTCCCCCAAATCTCCCAACAAAATAGCAACAACATTAAAATACTGAAAAAATGTGACCAATACAACTCCTTCCACCCCTCCCCCCCAGCCCCCCACTTCTCCTCCCCACCTCTACCCCTTCCCCTTCCCCTCCCGACTCCAAGCCACCTTGCTGAACTGCTCCTCAGGCGCTGCTTCATTGGGGGGATGACGGCAGAACCACTGGTTGGCCGGATACTGAAGAGGACGGTCCCGAGGAGGGAACGTCCTCAGAGCCAGAAGCAAGATCTTCCTCCTGGCTCTCATGTGTCGTTGGCAATGGGGGTGCGGCACCTTGGGGTGCAGTGCTCCGGGATCACTGGTAGCCCTCTGGCAGCCCTCTGGCACCAGTGTTCCTAGCTATCACTTCCAGGGCCACCGCCATCCACGGCACGTACTCAGTCATGGTGCCAGACATGCTGGCCAGCTGTTGGGATATGCCCCCCATTGTCTGTAGGATCTGCTGACCTATGTCAACACTACTCCTGGACAAGTGTACCATGTCCCTGCTCAGATCTGCCGCTTGTGGAGCAGTCCTGCTGCGTCGAGACAACCTGCGCGAGGTCCGCGCCATCATGGAGACACTTGGGGTGCCCTGCGGCAAGGTGCTTGGGCTCGCTACCTCCATGGTGGAGGAGGACCTGGCCGCAGGAGCACTAGATGTCATCAGGGTTGCATAGATGATGGAGCTTCTCGATGCAGGCTCCGCAAAGACGACACTGTCATCAGTGGAAAAGGCATCCTGCAGCTCCATGGGCGAGATTCAGGGCTCCTCAGCACTAGATTGACGATTCCCCAGTGAGTCCGCAGCTTCTTGGCTCGATGGTGTTGCATGGGGCCGCGCTGCTGGCTGAGCTAGAAAACGTAAATTAGGTTATTAGAAGAGAAGGGTGTGCTAGGGTCACAGGGTGATTCAAATGCTACACACAGCATATGCACGACAAAAGCACTACCGCTATCAACATCATCGCAGACATCACATTTCATGATGGTTATGTGTTGTATCAGTCTCTGTGACAGTACCTAGCAATGATCTTACGCAATGATCTCATGCCATGTTGTGCTGTTGTTACCTTTTGCAGAAGAAGCTTTTGAAGAATAGGGCTAAGCAGCGGCGCACGGGTGGAGCCAGCAGTCATCAGCGAGCTGACAGACATCGAGGAATCCTGTCTGGCCACTCAGGTGACCATGGAGAGCCTACGACATTATTCGTAGAAGAGCAGTGGAGTTCTCTCGGTGTCCGAGGCAACATTTGTGTGTCAACCAACATCACTAAAACAAATTATCAGGCCATTTACTGCATTGATTTAAGTGAAACTCGCATGGTTTCTAAAATGGGAGGCTGATCCGCAATGCCCAGGTGGCAAGTTTAAAATCTACCCCTGGGACCGGCACTAGATTCTGTCTTAGTCTAGTGGACTATTTTCAAAATGTAATTGTTCGCCTCAAATATACAATAAAGACGCCTTTAAAAGAGGCACGCACTTAACAGATGTGCCATTCAGTGAAAGGTTCCACTTGTATATTTCTCTTTCAGATGTTGACTAACCAGCAGTGAATTCCAGCATTTCTGTTCTTATAACAGATTTTCATTTTGTTTTTATACATTTAAGGAAAATGATCGATTCCTGTTTTAATGACAGAATGTTCCTCTTTATCATCCATAAGAAGCCCCAATTCTTGGACATAAAAAATTAAAATAGCGCATTTTAAATACAGGTACTTGGCACAAAAATCCAAGGAGGGTAATGCTGGTGCTCTTTGAGATTTACAGATACTGAGCTGTTGTGATGCTGCAGGTGCTAACTGAAACCACAAGCTGCTAAAAGAAGTAGCAGTTTATACTGTCAACTTTTCTCATTTTTCATCTTTACTGAACACATCTATTGGTCCTATTTCTCAGTGTTAACAAGTTATTACAAGCCAAATTGTACAACAGCATTTAAACGTGACTACATAAGCACAGCTCCCAATAACCCATGGTGGAACGTTTTATTTATATTGTGCTTCATGTCAGATGTGTTGAAAGTTGCCCATTCAGTGTAACACTGCCTACATTGTTCTTAATTCTGAAAAATTTGCTTCTGTCAAATTTTCAAGATTGTTTTTTTAATTCTCTCTTTCTTCCTTTAGTACTTTCTCTGGTCACCTGCTATGAAGTATAACAAACAAATGCGACTGACGTCTTTTCTTTTTTTCTCTATCCTTCTTCGCCACAATTCCTTGTAGTCATGGCAAGGCTTTTTCTCCTCGAGATGGTAACATGGCCCTGTGACTAATATTGGAATTTAGCAAGAAGTCAGATCCAGTTTCACAAGGAGATATTGTAATGACTGCGGTATCTCCTGCCAAAGTAGATGATGTATGACTAAGAGGAATGAATTGTTTTTCTTTTCTTATTCAAGGTTATCTTTCACTGTTGGTTTTGTGGTGGTGATAATAGGGATTATCATACAGCATGTAACAAGCCATTCCGCTTCACTGGCAGAGATAAGCTACTATGTCAATATGCTCAGTCGGAACATATGACTTCTGATGTTCTGTAACAGAGTCTCTATTCCCTTTTCTCAGCCTACGCACAATTGTATTTCAAACATCATGTCTATCAGTTGAACAGTTCTTCACAACAGAGTCCATTTTTTTATGTCAAATTACTCGCCATATTTTATAAAAAGCTAATGGGGAAAATTGTGGTGGGAGGCTTCCTTTGTACGAACGCCTCCGACCTGAAAACAATCCACAAAAATACCTGGTGGTCCCGGAGGAATGTAGGATTCCAGTCGGAGGCCTAGATTCGCTGCGCAGCGCACGGGAAGATGCCTTTCAGGTAAGTAGGCACAAGCTGGAGTCACGTGGGCCTGGACCACCAATCAATGTGCAATATTCTCATTGATAAAAATGGGAGCTCTGTTTGTACGGACTCCCGTTACTATCAATGAGAAAAACCCCTAAAACACCGAAACACAGTACAATAAATAAATAAAACACCTCACATATTTAAAAGTAGTTGAAATTAAATGTAATTAAATGTTTTAGAAAAAAAAACTGTTTTTTGGAATTATTTTTTATGCGTTTTAATAGGGTTAAAAATGAAATTACCTTAACGGACAGGTTTTTTAATATAAAAATGAGTGATTAATTTTAAATTTTATATGTTTTAATACTCTTACGCTGGTAAAAGTAAGCTATGCGCCTGCTTTTAAAAGTAAGCTATGTGCCTGCTTTTACCAGGCATAAAGGTTTGAAGGACATTCACTGGGCATAAATTGAGCAAATAGCCCAATCTCTCATAGAAACATAGAAACATAGAAAATAGGTGCAGGAGCAGGCCATTCAGCCCTTCTAGCCTGCACCGCCATTCAATGAGTTCATGGCTGAACATGAAACTTCAGTACCCCCTTCCTGCTTTCACGCCATACCCCTTGATCCCCCGAGTAGTAAGGACTTCATCTAACTCCCTTTTGAATATATTTAGTGAATTGGCCTCAACTACTTTCTGTGGTAGAGAATTCTACAGGTTCACCACTCTCTGGGTGAAGAAGTTTCTCCTTATCTCGGTCCTAAATGGCTTACCCCTTATTCTTAGACTGTGACCCCTGGTTCTGGACTTCCCCAACATTGGGAACATTCTTCCTGCATCCAACCTGTCCAAACCCGTCAGAATTTTAAACGCTTCTATGAGGTCCCCTCTCACTCTTCTGAACTCCAGTGAATACAAGCCCAGTTGATCCAGTCTTTCTTGATAGGTCAGTCCCACCATCCCGGGAATCAGTCTGGTGAATCTTCGCTGCACTCCCTCAATAGCAAGAATGTCCTTCCTCAAGTTAGGAGACCAAAACTGTACACAATACTCCAGGTGTGGCCTCACCAAGGCCCTGTACTACTGTAGCAACACCTCCCTGCCCCTGTACTGAAATCCCCTCGCTATGAAGGCCAACATGCCATTTGCTTTCTTAACCGCCTGCTGTACCTGTATGCCAACCTTCAATGACTGATGTACCATGACACCCAGGTCTCGTTGCACCTTCCCTTTTCCTAATCTGTCACCATTCAGATAATAGTCTGTCTCTCTGTTTTTACCACCAAAGTGGATAACCTCACATTTATCCACATTATACTTCATCTGCCATGCATTTGCCCACTCACCTAACCTATCCAAGTCACTCTGCAGACTCATAGCATCCTCCTCGCAGCTCACACTGCCACCCAACTTAGTGTCATCCGCAAATTTGGAGATACTACATTTAATCCCCTCGTCTAAATCATTAATGTACAATGTAAACAACTGGGGCCCCAGCACAGAACCCTGCGGTACCCCACTAGTCACTGCCTGCCATTCCGAAAAGTACCCATTTACTCCTACTCTTTGCTTCCTGTCTGACAACCAATTCTCAATCCACGTCAGCACACTACCCCCAATCCCATGTGCTTTAACTTTGCACATTAATCTCCTGTGTGGGACCTTGTCGAAAGCTTTCTGAAAGTCCAAATATACCACATCAACTGGTACTCCTTTGTCCACTTTATTGGAAACATCCTCAAAAAATTCCAGAAGATTTGTCAAGCATGATCTCCCTTTCACAAATCCATGCTGACTTGGACCTATCATGTCACCATTTTCCAAATGCGCTGCTATGACATCCTTAATAATTGATTCCATCATTTTACCCACTACTGAGGTCAGGCTGACCGGTCTATAATTCCCTGCTTTCTCTCTCCCTCCTTTTTTAAAAAGTGGGGTTACATTGGCTACCCTCCACTCGATAGGAACTGATCCAGAGTCAATGGAATGTTGGAAAATGACTGTCAATGCATCCGCTATTTCCAAGGCCACCTCCTTAAGTACTCTGGGATGCAGTCCATCAGGCCCTGGGGATTTATCGGCCTTCAATCCCATCAATTTCCCCAACACAATTTCCCGACTAATAAAGATTTCCCTCAGTTCCTCCTCCTTACTAGACCCTCTGACCACTTTTATATCCGGAAGGTTGTTTGTGTCCTCCTTAGTGAATGCTGAACCAAAATACTTGTTCAATTGGTCTGCCATTTCTTTGTTCCCCGTTATGACTTCCCCTGATTCTGACTGCAGGGGACCTACGTTTGTCTTTACTAACCTTTTTCTCTTTACATACCTATAGAAACTTTTGCAATCCGCCTTAATGTTCCCTGCAAGCTTCTTCTCGTACTCCATTTTCCCTGCCCTAATCAAACCCTTTGTCCTCCTCTGCTGAGTTCTAAATTTCTCCCAGTCCCCAGGTTCGCTGCTATTTCTGGCCAATTTGTATGCCATTTCCTTGGCTTTAATACTATCCCTGATTTCCCTAGATAGCCACGGTTGAGCCACCTTCCCTTTTTTATTTTTACGCCAGACAGGAATGTACAATTGTTGTAATTCATCCATGCGGTCTCTAAATGTCTGCCATTGCCCATCCACAGTCAACCCCTTAAGTATCATTAGCCAATCTATCTTAGCCAATTCATGCCTCATACCTTCAAAGTTACCCTTCTTTAAGTTCTGGACCATGGTCTCTGAATTAACTATTTCATTCTCCATCCTAATGCAGAATTCCACCATATTATGGTCACTCTTCCCCAAGGGGCCTCGCACAATGAGATTGCTAATTAATCCTCTCTGATTACACAACACCCAGTCTAAGATGGCCTCCCCCCTGGTTGGTTCCTCGACATATTGGTCTAGAAAACCATCCCTTATGCACTCCAGGAAATCCTCCTCCACCGTATTGCTTCCAGTTTGGCCTGCCCAATCTATGTGCATATTAAAGTCACCCATTATAACTGCTGCACCTTTATTGCATGCACTCCTAATTTCCTTTTTGATGCCCTCCCCAACATCACTACTACTGTTTGGAGGTCTGTACACAACTCCCACTAACGATTTTTGCCCTTTAGTGTTCTGCAGCTCTACCCATATAGATTCCACATCATCCAAGCTAATGTCTTTCCTAACTATTGCATTAATCTCCTCTTTAACCAGCAATGCTACCCCACCTCCTTTTCCTTTTATTCTATCCTTCCTGAATGTTGAATACCCCTGGATGTTGAGTTCCCAACCCTGATCATCCTGGAGCCACGTCTCCGTAATCCCAATCACATCATATTTGTTAACATCTATTTGCACAGTTAATTCATCCACCTTATTGCGGATACTCCTTGCATTAAGACACAAAGCCTTCAGGCTTGCTTTTTTAACACCCTTTGTCCTTTAGAATTTTGCTGTACAGTGGCCCTTTTTGTTCTTTGCCTTGGGTTTCTCTGCCCTCCACTTTTCCTCATCTCCTTTCTGTCTTTTGCTTTTGCCTCATTTTTGTCTCCCTCTGTCTCCCTGCATAGGTTCCCATCCCCCTGCAATATTAGTTTAACTCCTCCCCAACAGCACTAGCAAACACTCTCCCTAGGACATTGGTTCTGGTCCTGCCCAGGTGCAGACCGTCCGGTTTGTACTGGTCCCACCTCCCCCAGAACCGGTTCCAATGCCCCAACAATTTGAATCCCTCCCTGCTGCACCACTGCTCAAGCCATGTATTCATCTGCGCTATCCTGCGATTCCTACTCTGACTAGCACGTGGCACTGGTAGCAATCCCGAGATTACTACTTTTGAGGTACTACTTTTTAATTTAGCTCCTAGCTCCTTAAATTCTTTTCGTAGGACCTCATCCCTTTTTTTACCTATGTCGTTGGTACCAATGTGCACCACGACAACTGGCTGTTCTCCCTCCCATTTCAGAATGTCCTGCACCCGCTCCGAGACATCCTTGACCCTTGCACCAGGGAGGCAACATACCATCCTGGAGTCTTGGTTGCGTCCGCAGAAACGCCTATCTATTCCCCTCACCATCGAATCCCCTATCACTATCATCATACCGCATGGATGTCCTTCCTGCGGGATGCGGAGGATCTGTCAAGACAAATCTTGACAGATCAGAAAAGTCGGTTTCCAGCACATGCGTATCGCGCCTGAAAATGACCTTTTACGAGGTCACTTCGTACGGACCCGGCGAGGACAGAATTATCAGCCAAATAACTTGAGAGTCACAGGTTTAGAAGTTTCTGAAAGGAGATGTGAGCATGATTTAACTTCTAGGAGGACTGGAAACAATCTCTCACACTACCTGCTAAATCAAGCGCTACCACTTCCCTTAGAGCGCTAGTGAGTGAGGGGGGTAGTATCAGCAGAGAGTTGAGCAATATTCCCTACAGCGTGCCGTCTTTATAGGCTCCTTCCCTCACTTAAAGGGAATGGCCAGTGATGGGTTAAATGAATCTTCATGCTGTTTCTGTTGGGTCACGGCACCTGCGCTACATGCATAGCAGCCCTAAACACTCTAAGAGATCGCAAGCGTGTGGGCAAAAAAAATCAGGAGGCACCAGAATGTGGAGATACATAAATTTTCTCTACCTGACCACCACTGTCTTTAACTATCGCTCTCCACGTGGCCAGCCCAGGTGACAACGCATCCTGCAGCTGCCGTTGTTGACGCCTGGCGCAGGAGCAAATATTGCATTGAGGGCGGTAACGGGGCGCTGCGCACTGAATGACGTCACGATCTATGGGCGCAAGAGAGCGAGGCGATAAGTGTTAGCACTAGCGCAAAAAGAACCAGTGAAGTTCGCAGGCCTCGGTGGTTTCTGGCATAAAGGTAGGACTTCTATTTTTTATTTGTTATTGATTGATTGCTTATTACTTTTTGTGGTTTGTTTAGTGCTTTGTAAGTCTTGGTGCAGGTCCTCAGCTTCCTTCTATTTTTTTATTTGTTATTGAATGCTTATTTTTGTGCTTTGTTTAGTGCTTTGTAAGTCTTGGTGCTTTAAATGTACTAACCTGTGCCGAATTCTTAACTGCCCACAATGTTTTTCAGAGCTGGCCACATATACTGACCTAAGTCGATTTGGAGTAAGTTTTAGCTGGCCAAAGTGGCATAAATGGCCCAAAACTGGCTTAAGTGGCTGGGAATGCCCCCTTTTGAAAAAAAAAATTCAACTAAAAAAAATCGTACCTAACTGAGTTACTCTGGAGCAAGTTTATTGGGGAAAATAGCATTTTTTAACTTTTGCCAGAACAACCAACTTACTTCAAAAAAATTGGAGCAAATCATGGCCAAAATTTGGCCCCATAGGTTTAAATATTTATTCTAGTATTACAATGGAAAAAATGATTTATTAATGACTCAATTTCTGTTGCCATGTTGTGACAAGTCCACTGCTTGTTGAATAGTTTTCCTATTTTAATGCTTTAATAAACAAATGTGACAAAGTTAGTCTGTTTGATGACCAAAGTTATGATGGGCTCAATTTTCCCCAGTGATTTGCGCCGTTTTTTTGGCGCGCACCGCTTTTTTTGGCGTAACTTAAAAAATGTAAGTTTCACCAAGGAATGTGCATCAGCGTAACTCAGTAAGTTACCATTTTTTAAGGTTAGGACTTTTTTGCATCATGGGGGCATAAGCTGATGTTTGCGCCAGTTTTTGTCAGTTATGGAAGTTTGCCCCCCCAAAATTTCTTCTAGGTCGGTGTATGTGACCATTGCCGAAAAACCTTCTGGAGAATTAAGAAAAAGCAGCGCACATTGAAAAATCGGCGCAGAAAGATGCCATTGCCAGAGGGAGTCAAGAAGACTAATATGCATAATAAAGATTAATTTTTTTTTACCTTATAACACAGTAAATGGAAGTTTGATGGAATTCTGTAAGTTTTCATATTTTTTCAACTCACACGCCACCATTGAACATCTGCAAACAGGGCTGGAGGATCGGAGCGTCAGCTGGCAGAATCGGTACCGCGCCCAGGCACAGGGGCTCGGGGCTCGGCTGCAAAAGAAGCCCGGTGAGGGTGGGGTGGGGGGAGGGGGTGGAGGTCGGTGGCTGTGGAAGGTGATCGGAAGACATCAGAAACCTGCACTATGCATCGAATGTAGCCCAGGAGGTTGGGGTGGGGCGGGGGGTGGGGTTGGGGGGGTTCCCGATCACTGCGCCTGCTCAGACCTGGGTGTGGTCCATACAGACCTGTGGGGAGAGAGAACAAAGAACCTTATCCTGTCTGCCTGCCTTTTTGAGCTTCTTGCAAAGGTAAAATTTAAGCTTGGTGGCAATACTGACAATGCCATATCTTGTGCGAGCCTTTTGCATGATGGTGCTGTGGAGGAGACAATTGATTCAAAGTCATGCATGACAAATCTCAGAGCCCATTGGGTAGGAGGCATTTGGAAAGAGGTAATATGATAGGTCCAAGTCAGCATGGATTTGTGAAAGGGAAATCATGCTTGACAGATCTTCTGGAATTTTTTGAGGATGTTTCCAGTAGAGTGGACAAGGGAGAACCAGTTGATGTGGTATAGTTGGACTTTCAGAAGGCTTTCGACAAGGTCCCACACAAGAGATTAATGTGCAAAGTTAAAGCACATGGGATTGGGGGTAGTGTGCTGACATGGATTGAGAACTGGTTGTCAGACAGGAAGCAAAGAGTAGGAGTAAATGGGGACTTTTCAGAATGGCAGGCAGTGACTAGTGGGGTACCGCAAGGTTCTGTGCTGGGGCCCCAGCTGTTTACACTGTACATTAATGATTTAGACGAGGGGATTAAATGTACTATCTCCAAATTTGCGGATGACACTAAGTTGGGTGGCAGTGTGAGCTGCAAGGAGGATTCTATGAGGCTGCAGAGCGACTTGGATAGGTTAGGTGAGTGGGCAAATGCATGGCAGATGAAGTATAATGTGGATAAATGTGAGGTTATCCACTTTGGTGGTAAAAACAGAGAGACAGACTATTATCTGAATGGTGACAGATTAGGAAAAGGGCAGGTGCAAAGAGACCTGGGTGTCATGGTACATCAGTCATTGAAGGTTGGCATGCAGGTACAGCAGGCGGTTAAGAAAGCAAATGGCATGTTGGCCTTCATAGCGAGGGGATTTGAGTACAAGGGCAGGGAGGTGTTGCTACAATTGTACAGGGCCTTGGTGAGGCCACACCTGGAGTATTGTGTACAGTTTTGGTCTCCTAACTTGAGGAAGGACATTCTTGCTATTGAGGGAGTGCAGCGAAGGTTCACCAGACTGATTCCCGGGATGGCGGGACTGACCTATCAAGAAAGACTGGATCAACTGGGCTTGTATTCACTGGAGTTCAGAAGAATGAGAGGGGACCTCATAGAAACGTTTAAAATTCTGACGGGGTTAGACAGGTTAGATGCAGGAAGAATGTTCCCAATGTTGGGGAAGTCCAGAACCAGGGGACACAGTCTAAGGATAAGGGGGAAGCCATTTAGGACCGAGATGAGGAGGAATTTCTTCACCCAGAGAGTGGTGAACCTGTGGAATTCTCTACCACAGAAAGTTGTTGAGGCCAATTCACTAAATATATTCAAAAAGGAGTTAGATGAAGTCCTTACTACTAGGGGAATCAAGGGGTATGGTGAGAAAGCAGGAATGGGGTACTGAAGTTGCATGTTCAGCCATGAACTCATTGAATGGTGGTGCAGCCTAGAAGGGCCGAATGGCCTACTCCTGCACCTATTTTCTATGTTTCTATGTTTCTACCCCTGTCGTGTGCTGCATGCTGCATAACATGGCCATCGTGAGGCAGCAACAGATGGGAGGAGAAGACCCACCTGAGGTGAGAGTGGCTGATGATAATGATGAGGAAGATGCAGATGACAAGGAGGAGGTGGAGGAGGAGGAGGAGGACGAGGAAGCCATGCAACTACCTGAACCCGGAGCATGGCGGCGGTGGAGGTCGGGCCGCCATGCCTCTTTAACGATTGCTCGAGCCTTGCACCAGCAGCTCATCTGTGATCGCTTTACTGCCTGAAGGCCCCACATGGACCATGTTTACTGTTCCGTAATATTGTGTTGTGTTCATGGAACAAATGATGGAAATGATTCTTGTTTACTTCAAAAGTTGTGTTAATAATCGAACAAATAATGGAAATGATTCAGTTATAATTTAAAATATATTTTATTCAAAAGTTTAATAAATATTTGTTTGTACTTAACTTAACTTTAGTAAACATATTCTTGTATCAGGTTTTCACTTAATATCACTTCAAACTTTAAGATCACTTACAAACTCTAAGATCACTTAAAAATTTTAAGATCACCTACTAACTTTTATATTTGTAAATTTACATAACTTACAAAATACTTTTAATTTGAGAACAGTTACAACAGTAACAACAATAATAATAATAACAACAACAGCAGCAGCAGCAAAGAAAGGCTGCACCCATCTCTCCTCCACCTTATTCTAAGACCGTCTGCCGCGCTTGGTCTTGGTGACTCCACCACCCCAGCCCACAGACGGTAGCACAGCGTTTCTCGGGTTGGTACAAGCTTATTCTTTTGAACATCTCAGGTAACGCGCACTTCTTGATGTGGCGGGGGGGGGAGGGGGTGGGGTGGCAGCCAGTAATGTGGAAGGCCTGATTTGGGCTTTCAGAGGCTGGTCTGGGGATTGGATTGGCTGTGGCAGTTGATTCTGTCAATGGGCACGGGGTCTGGGTGTGTTCCCTTATTGCAGCAGCTAATTCCAAAATTCCCTCCCTCATGTGCCCTGACATTGTCTAAATTAACTCCAACATTCCCTCCCTCCTGTTCACCGCCATTGTCTCAGCTACCTGTGACATTCCCTCCCTCAGGTTCACTGACAGCGCATCAGATCCCTGTGACATTCCCTCCCTCATGTGCACCGACATGGTTTCAGCTGACTGAAATATTCCCTCCCTCATGTTCCCGGACAATATTCCCATTTCTCGTGAGAATGTTGTTACTTCTCCCGACAGTCCCGATAACACAGGAGTGATCGCGTAAGGTCAATGCTCTCCGCACTCATTGTCATCATCTGAACCACATCTGTTAGATCCTGCACCTCAGGAGAGCGCGGCCAGAGTTGGTGGTGAATGGTAAGCCCGCTGCCGACTTGAGCCCGCTCTCTGTCCCAAATCTTACGATGATTGCGCTTGTTAAGCCTGCCCTGCGGGCTTCCTGGCCAATAAAGAGGAAGCCGCTCTGATGACGTGTTATCAGCCAGTTTCTTTAAAGGGACCATGCCCACATTGCTTTTGACAGTTCTACTGTCAGTGTTCTGCGGCATTGAGGTGCTGCAAGCACTGACAATCACTGCACAGAGATGCATGTCTGCACCTAGACTCTCCCATGACTCCCTCCAGATGCTTATGGAGGGAGTCACAGCACGTAGGGAGGTCCTCTTCCTTTCCCATGGGCAGAAGGGATGTTCCCAGGACACCAATGCAGCCTGGTTGCACATTGCACAGGAGGGCACAAGCAGAGATGTTGTCAGGGATGCAATGGCGCAAGCTTTTCAATGATCTCAGTAGATCATGAACCATTACTGTAAAGCCACGCTCGATCTCATCCTGCTGTGCCACTCATCACATCCCCATCATTCTGCCTTCCCTACTCTACCCCTGCACATTCTTTCTAACACCAACTTGCACCTCCATCCATCCCTCTCTCTATCTAGATTATCAGCTCTCCATTTCACTCGTCACCTCTCACACTCACCCTCATCCTTGTCCAATCATACCAACTAACAACACGCAAGGGGAGGTACTTGGGCCTTTTAGCCAATGTTCATGTATAGTTAATGTTGATGTGTTGTCACATGTTGAAATCTTTATAGACAGATTTGTAGGCACCTTTGGAAGTGGCTTAGTGAGTTGTAGTCAATGGTGAGACATAAGTGTATCCCCCAAATTAGTGATGAGTGTGAAAGGAATGGGTTGGACATTGCAAAGATACTTTATGGAGCTGGTGTGGGGTGGTTCCAACCTGGTGCACCATGTGGCAGTCAGGGTGTACAATATGAAGTGAAGTAAATGTAGCCATGGTGAGGCCATCACTGGCCTCCCGGGCAGCAATGTGGTCAGGTGCTGATGTCCTGTGTACTGTGCGGCATTAGGTGATTGCGGAGAAGGTTGGTGTTGTTGGTGATGATGCTGGTGTGTTTAGTGATGTTGGTGTTGGGGCTGATCATGGTGGGCCTAAGGACCAAGGTGAAATTTTCTTATGGGCATCGATGCTGCTGGAATAGATGGCAGGTGAGGTTGAAATGACAGAAGCGATCTGTCAATGGTGAGAAAGGTTGCTCCAAGGAGGTGACAGTGAATGGAGAGTTCACTGCAAACACTTCCACAGCTCAAAAGTCTCTTCCAAAACTTGAAGGTTTCAGCTTCTGAGATTGGAAAGTGAACAGCTGTGAAATGGTAGCTTTTATACAATTTCTGCAGCTGTCAACTAGCCAAAGCAATAAAGAGTCACTGAGAACCCGACACACTTACCCTGGCGTGTTCCCTGAGGGATGGCAAATCCATCAAAAGGCTGGTAAAATTGTAAGTGCCTGCTTTTAAGCCTCTTAACTAGCATTGAAGTACCTTTTAATGATGCAAAGAGGTGTTCAAAGTTTCTGCCATTGGGAGCCGAGTGGCACATTTGATAAATATGCTTTGTTCTTCTGCTGCTTCCCACCCCTTCCTGTCATGATGTTTTTGCTGCAGGGCATTGTGTTTCCAGAGGCTTCTAAATGTAATGCAATTGTTTGCCTGCCCTTTGAAGTAGCTGCAAGTGAAAAATGTTGCAGCTACACAGGATATCTCTCCCACAAAGCTGCAAACTTCCAATGGAAGGCATATATAGCACTGGGATCCCGCCCTGATTAATTCATTTACCCCAGCCCAGGGTATGGGGTGGCTTGGCAGTGGTAGGATAGGCTGGCAGCTGGGAGCCCCGTCCTATCTGATTTCCACTGTAATCCTGCCAATCAGGCTTGTTAAATTCAGATTAGTTGACAATTGCTAACAGCTTAATTGCTGAGACTTTGGGGATACACATCTATAAATTTGTGTTTTAAAGAATGACTCTAATTGAACTCTTTAATACCTTCTTATATAGTACCCAATAAGCAGGGATGGTTTGTGCTAAATATGGCATTGAATGCTGTGTAGTAGTGAGGTTGGGGACAGAATCAAACAACAAATAAGGGATGTGAGCAATAAAGGTACAGCAGTAATCATGGGTGACTTTAATCTACATATTGATTGGGCTAACCTAACTGGTAGCAATGCGGTGGAGGAGGATTTCCTGGAGTGTATTAGGGATGGATTTCTCGACCAATATGTCGAGGAACCAACCAGAGAGCTGGCCATCCTAGACTGGGTGATGTAATGAGAAGGGACTAATTAGCAATCTTGTTGTGCGAGGCCCCTTGGGGAAGAGTGACCATAATATGGTAGAATTCTTTATGAAGATGGAGAGTGACAAAGTTAATTCAGAAACTAGGGTCCTGAACTTAAGGAAAGGTAACTTTGATGGTACGAGGCGCGAATTCGCTAGATTAGACTGGCAAATGATACCTAAAGGGTTGACGGTGGATAGGCAATGGCAAACCTTTAAAGATCATATGGACGAACTTCAACAATTGTGCATCCCTGTCTGGAGTAAAAATAAAACGGGGAAGGTGGCTCAACCGTGGCTAACAAGGGAAATTAAGGATAGTGTTAAATTCAAGGAAGAGGCATACAAATTTGCCAGAAAAAGTAGCAAACCGGAGGACTAGGAGAAATTTAGAATGCAGCAGAGGAGGACAAAGAGTTTAATTAAGAGGCAGAAAATAGAGTACGAGAGGAAGCTTGCCGGAAACATAAAAAATGACTGTAAAAGCTTCTATAGGTATGTGAAGAGAAAAAGATTAGTGAAGACAAATGTTGGTCCTTTGCAGTCGGATTCGGGTGAATTTATAATGGGGAACAAAGAAATGGCAGATCAGTTGAACAAGTACTTTGGTTCTGTCTTCACAAAGGAAGACACAAATAACCTTCCCGATGGTACGAGGGGTCCGAAGGACTAGTGAGAAGGAGGAACTGAAGGATATACTTATTAGGCGGGAAATTGTGTGAGGGAAATTGACGGGGTTGAAGGCCGATAAATCCCCAGGGCCCGATAGCCTACATCCCAGAGTACTTAAGGAAGTGGCCCTAGAAATAGTGGATCAGTTCCTATGGACTGGATGGTTGCTAATGTAACACCACTTTTTAAAAAAGGAAGGAGGGAGAAAACGGGTAATTATAGACCGGTTAGCCTGACATCGGTGGTGAGGAAAATGTTGGAATCGATCATTAAGGATGAAATAGCAGCACATTTGGAGAGCAGTGACAGGATTGATCCAAGTCAGCATGGATTTATGAAAGGGAAATCATGCTTGACAAATCTTCTGGAATTTTTTGAGGATGTAACTAGTAGGGTGGACAAGGGAGAACCAGTGGATGTGGTGTATTTGGACTTTCAAAAGGCTTTTGACAAGGTCCCACACAAGAGATTGGTGTGCAAAATCAAAGCACATGTTATTGGGGGTAATGTACTGATGTGGATAGAGAACTGGTTGGCAGACAGGAAGCAGAGAGTCGGGATAAACGGGTCCTTTTCAGAATGGCAGGCAGTGACTAGTGGAGTGCCACAGGGCTCAATGCTGGGACCCCAGCTCTTTACAATATATATTAATGATTTAGATGATGGAATTGAGTGTAATATCTCCAAGTTTGCAGGTGACACTAAACTTGGTGACCGTGTGATCTGTGAGGAATACACTAAGAGGCTGCAGGGTGACTTGGACAGGTTAGGCGAGTGGGCAAGTACATGGCAGATGCAGTATAATGTGAATAAATGTGAGGTTCTCCACTTTGGGGGCAAAAACGCGAAGGCAGAATATTACCTAAATGGCAGCAGATTAGGAAAAGGGGAGGTGCAACGAGACCTGGGTGCCATGGTTCATCAGTCATTGAAAGTTGGCATGCAGGTACAGCAGGCGGTGAAGAAGGCAAATGGTATGTTGCCCTTCATAGCAAGGGGATTTGCGTATAGGAGCAGGGAAGTCTTGCTGCAGTTGTACAGGGCCTTGGTGAGGCCCCACCTGGAATATTGTGTTCAGTTTTGGTCTCCTAATCTGAGGAAGGACGTTCTGTCTATTGAGGGAGTGCAGCGAAGGTTCACCAGACTGATTCCAGGGATGGCTGGAATGACATATGAGAAGAGACTGGATCAACTGGGCCTTTACTTACTGGAGTTTAGAAGGATGAGAGGGGATCTCATAGAAACATATAAGATTCTGACTGGACTAGGCAGGCTAGATGCGGGAAGAATGTTCCCGATGTTGGGGAAGTCCAGAACCAGGGGACTTAGGATAAGGGGCAGGCTGTTTAGGACTGAGATGAAGAGAAACTTCTTCACTCAGAGAGTTGTTAACCTGTGGAATTCCCTGCCGCAGAGAGTTGTTGATGCCAGTTCATTGGACATATTCAAGAGGGAGTTAGATATGGCCCTTACGGTTAAGGGAATCAAGGGGTATGGAGAGAAAGCAGGAAAGGGGTACTGAAGGAATAATCAGCCATGATCTTATCGAATGGCGGTGCAGGCTTGAAGGGCCGAATGGCCTACTCCTGCATCTATTTTCTATGTTTCTATGTTTCTATGTAACTGCATCAACTAGAAGGATAAATATGAATGGTGTGTCACATGTTGTACCCACACATTCACAAAAGTGACATCAGAGATATATACGTAGTTGATAACAAGGCCTGCTGGTTTGATTCTGAGTGGGGGGTAGGAGGACTCTATCCCGGTTTCACATTAGAACTAAATAATGAGTATCCTGCCTAGCGCTCTTATCAGCACAGATTCCATTTTAGTATTTGAGGGATTTCTCGGACTCCAGATATTCAATTGCCCAGAAACTACCTATGGTCAGGAGACCAGTAAGATATGCTTGAGCCATTAAATCACAGTACTAATGCTTTTGAGTGCGACATATATTTTTTAATCCATGTCAAATTGATATTGTAAGAGACAGAGGGAAAAACAGAAGAGGTAAAGACAGGCTCTGTCTAAATGCTTAGCTCTGGTTAATTTTTGCTTGCTGAGTGTGAAATGAAACTTGAAAACATTGCTAGCAGCACAAAGACAAAAGTGTGAAAGTGTTGGCCAATCCACTCAACACTGGGAAATTAGATGGTCCCTGTTGTTTTTCTTGCAATACATTCAATGACATGAAAGTACTTTTAAAGAACTGGGAATTACAGGAGAAGAGAGAATGTTGCAACGAATTTCTGTTTTTACTTTCAAACTGAGAAACAGAGCTCTGTATTTTGATGATGTTTCTGTTTACTTTGTGTTCAGTTACATTCACTGCGTACCATGGATAAGGTGAAAGAGCTGTTGCCTGCTGATAGATCAGCAATGCCCATTCACATCTTGCCTGCAATGAGTGTTCTATTTTGTTGTACACAAAAAATCGCAGAGAATCATTACTTACAATTTAAGCCGGAGTGATTAAACAATAGATAGCTGAAAGTTCCCCCTTCAGTATTATGGATTTAAAATATCATAGACATCATGTACCTTTATATTAAAAACATTTATGCGCCCCATTTTTGACACCAGGTGAGAGGTCAAGCGTGGGGTTGGAGGGGCGAGTGGCAGGCTCGCTTCGGCTTGCCAACATGAGGTTCGGGCCTGACTAACGTCATTGGCCTGGTCTTTGAGGTGGTAATGACAGCAAAACTGTTAGCTATTGCTGCCATTACCCCTCTGAAATTGACAATAACTTCAGGATTTAGCGCATGCGCAGATGAACGTGGAAATCCAGAAGTTGCAGTCAGTCATTCCACGCTCCGCCACAGGTTATGCCGTGGATATCCAGAGCCGATAATCAATTCACATCACTTGAACTGATGAAAACTTTCCCTTTTACGATGGAATATCGCTGTTAAAAAAAAACCTTTAACATTAAGCCTTATTGAAAGAGATGTAACTGGATTTTTACTGACTGCTGAACAACCGTTCTGGCACTGAAAAATGAATTTTATATTTGTGGAATGTCAAATTTTCCATTAATATGATTAAGAATTAAGGGGTTGAAATTCAGTTGCTAACGCCTGCTGATAACACCAGTGTTAGGTGTTAACTGGGCATAAGGCAGTTCGGATTGGTGCTGGGTGCTGTTGATGCCTGCCGCAAAATTCGGTGGTAATTTTTTAAAGGTGTTAATACGTAACGTACCACTGGCTAACGCCATGGAAATCATGACGTCAGTATGCGTACAACACCTCCTTGCCACCCTTCTCACCACATTCACTTTTGCTGCCTCACTTAACGGCTGGCGTCGATGACACCTGAAAAATGTGGTCTGCACAAGGCGGAGAAACAAATCTGGAGCATTATTTAAAGGGAGTTGCAGCCAGGGCTCAGAGGTCTCGGTCAGTGCTGCATTTGACGCTCGCACAGAGAGTAGGGTGTTGGCGTGTACTGCTGTTGACTCGTCAGATTGAGTAATAGTGTCTCGGACACATTGTTGGGTTCCATATCGGAAAAATGTGAAAGTTGCATTTCGCTGTGACCTCTGCAAAGTTATAGGGGCAGTGATCGCACATCATGTCGTCCTGCGGCGATGACTTGAAAGGTATCGGCTGCAGAGGCAGCTTAGGACAAATGTGGATCCTCCTCCGAGGAGACACCCCAGACAGCGGGACAGGAGGCCGTATACATGCAGGGTTTACCGTGAGCATTACTCTTATCTTGAGATGTTCGAGGAACAGTGCTTAAGAAGGCTGAGGTTCCACAAGGAGGTGGTCACGGAGCTTTGCAACCTTCTGCAGATATACTTGGCAGCTGACATCGGCACCAGGACCTCGCTCTCAGTGGCAGTGAAAGTGACAGTAACACTCAACTTGTATGCTACCGGCTCCTTCCAGCTCCTTCTGTAGGCGATATATGCAACATCTCGCAGTTTGCAGTACATTGTTGCACTTGCCAGGTGACTGAGGCTCCCTATATCAAGCAAATGGACAACATCAAGTTCAGCATGTCCAGGGAAGACCTGGATGAGCGCTCCCGTGACTTCACTAGGATAGCGGGCTTCCCCATGGTTCAGGGGGACATCGATTATACTCAGCTGGCATTGCGGGCCCCACCTCACCTGGCCAACCTCTTCACCTGGCCATCTGCTGAAGACATCGTGTCCGACCCTCCAAGCTTCCTTGAATAAAAATGGCAACACAAGATTGTGACAAATGAAACAAATTTTTATTTGCAGAAAACATCATAGTGTGCTGTCAAGAAGCACGAAAGGATACCATAATCCACAGCAAACAATAATTGAAACTAATCCCCTTGAAACATTATCACCCACATACACATGCAACTATTCACATTACTTCATCATGGAACAAGGACAGCATCTTTGGCCAGCATCACACAATTCTTTATTGGCTCATCCAACTGCAACTATTTATGTTAGTTCACCCTTGAGCAAGGTCACCATTTCTGGCCACTAGCACACACATAATTACCGACTCTTTCTCAGTGCTTTCTCACCTCTTCCCTTTCCCATCCCTCCCAGGCCTACTGCTCCTCCTCAATGGGGTCTCAGTGCCCGCAGCAAGGCTGGTAGAAGGTCGCTTTGTTGGTGCCACTGCCACAGCTGATGGTCTAGCAGGACGTTCCACAGCATCTTGTTCACTGGAAGGGCCGACTACGGTCTGCATCACCTCAGCATGGACAGCAGCCCGCTGTGGCGGATGGGTTGCAGAGAGCAGCAGGGACAAGGGTGGAATGATGTAGTCCTGAGAGAGGACATCATGTTCCAACAGGCCGGTCATGCTGTTACTCCCCCAGGGTAGAGCCTCAGCATCTGGTGCTATTTGGCTGAGCACAGATTGCTGCCGTGCTTCGCCAACGTTAGTTCCCCATGCAACTGATGGGGCCCCAGACACGGTGCAGAGGTTAGTGCCTGCGTGGATTCCAGTTGGCTCTGCATCAGGGCAGACTGCGACTGCAGCATACCACAGAGCTGATTGATGCCACCACGCACTGAAAACATGACAGTCGAGGAGGCGGAGCGGGATGTTGGTGAGGCCTACAAGAGGCCCAGCAGTTGCAGGGAGCAGCGTCAGTGTCGAGGAGGCGGAGCGGGACATTGGGGAGGCCTACAAGAGGCCCAGCAGTTGCAGGGAGCAGCGGCAGTGTCGAGGAGGTGGAGCGGGACATTGTTGAGGCCTACAAGAGGCCCAGCTGTTGTAGGGAGCAGCGGCAGTGTCGAGGAGGTGGAGCGGGACATTGGGGAGGCCTACAAGAGGCCCAGCAGTTGCAGGGAGCAGCATCGAGGAGGCGGAGCGGGACATTGGAGAGGCCTACTGGTGCAGCTGCAGCGGGGAGGCAAAAAAGAAGTAGAAAGAAATCGAAAGGTGATGTCACAGCGAAGGGGGTAAGTGATTGGCTGGTGATTGATAAATAGTTTTTCTTCTTCTTTTTCTTTATCAGTAAGTAACCTTTAGCATTGTTGTTGCCAAATTAAGTTAATCTAAGGGATAAGACATGGCAGGAGAGCTCGGACACGTGTTATGCTCCTCCTGTACTATGTGGGAAGTCAGGGATGCTTCCAGTGTCCCTGACGACTACGTGTGCGGGAAGTGTATCCACCTCCAGCTCCTGACGGACCGCATTGTGGCACTAGAGCTGCGGGTGGATTCACTCTGGAGCATGCACGATGCTGAGAATGACGTGAATAGCACGTTTAGTGAGTTGGTCTCACCGCAGGTAAAGGGTACACAGCCAGATAGTAAATGGGTGACCAACAGGAAGAGCAGTGGAAGGAAGGTAGTGCAGGGGTCCCCTGCGGTCATTCCCCTGCAAAACAGACACACCGCTTTGGGTACTGTTGAGGGGGATGACTCATCAGGGGAGGGCAGCAGCAGCCAAGTTCATGGCACCATGGGTGGCTCTACTGCACAGGAGGGCAGGAAAAAGAATGGGAGAGCTATAGTGATAGGGGATTCGATTGAAAGGGGACAAGATAGGCGTTTCTGCGGCCGCAACCGAGACTCCAGGATGGTATGTTGCCTCTCTGGTGCAAGGGTCAAGGATATCTCAGAGCGGGTGCAGGACATTCTGAAAAGAGAGGGTGAATAGCCAGTTGTCGTGGTGCACATAGGTACCAACGATATAGGTAAAAAACAGGATGAGGTCCTACGAGACGAATTTAGGGAGCTAGGAGCTAAATTAAAAAGTAGGACCTCAAAAGTAATAATCTCAGGATTGCTACTCTTGCCACGTGCTAGTCAGAGTAGGAATCGCAGGATAGCTCAGATGAATACATGGCTTGAGGAGTGGTGCAAAAGGGAGGTATTCAACTTCCTGCGATATTGGAAATGGTTCTGGGGGAGGTGGGACCAGTACAAACCAAACAGTCTGCACCTTGGCAGGATCGGAACCAATGTCCTAGGGGGAGTGCTTGCTAGTGCTGGTGGGGAGGAGTTAAACTAACATGGCAGGGGGATGGGAACCTATGCAGGGAGACAGAGGGAAATAAAATGGAGGCAGAAGCAAAAGATAGAAAGGAGAATAGTAAAAGTGGAGGGCAGAGAAACCCAAGGCAACAAACAAAAAGGGCCACATTACAGCAGAATTCTAAAGGGGCAAAGTGTGTTAAAAAGACAAGCCTGAAGGCTCTGTGCCTCAATGCGAGGAGTATTCGGAATAAGGTGGATGAATTAAGTGCACAGACAGCAGTTAATGGATATGATGTAATTGGCATCACGGAGACATGGCTCCAGGGTGACCAAGGCTGGGAACTCATCATCCAGGGGTATCCAACATTTAGGAAGGATAGGCACAGAGGAAAAGGAGGCTGGGTGGCGTTGCTGATTAAAGAGGAATTTAATGCAATAGTAATGTGGGACATTAGCCTGGATGATGTGGAATCGGTATGGGTGGAGCTGCGGAATACCAAAGGGCAGAAAACACTAGTGGGAGTTGTGTACAGACCACCAAACAGTAGTAGTGAGGTTGGGAAAAGCATCAAACAAGTAATAAGGGATGTGTGCAATAAAGGTACAGCAGTTATCATGGGCGACTTTAATCTACATATCGATTGGGCTAACCAAACTGGTAGTAATGCGATGGAGGAGGATTTCCTGGAGTGTAGTAGGGATGGTTTTCTCGATCAATATATCGAGGAATCAACTAGAGAGCTGGCCATCCTAGACTGGGTGATGTGTAATGAGAAGGGACTAATTAGCAATCTTGTTGTGCGAGGCCCCTTGGGGAAGAGTGACCATAATATGGTAGAATTCTTTATTAAGATGGAGAGTGACACAGTTAATTTGGAAACTAGGGTCCTGAACTTAAGGAAAGGTAACTTCAACGGTATGAAGCATGAATTGGCTAGAATAGACTGGCAAAGGATACTTAAAGGGTTGACGGTGGATAAGCAATGACAAACATTTAAAGATCACATGGATGAACTTCAATAATTGTACATCCCTGTCTGGAGTAAAAATAGTTTCCAAATAAGCTCACTCTCTAGGGTTTCTGCCTCTACCACCCTTTCAGCTTTCACCCTCATTGCAATTTTCTCCTTTTCTAAAGGGACACACTGCCCTTTTTGATGTATCAGATTCTTCGGTGTCTAGATGGTCAGAGCAGGGATAATATTTATAGCTCCATGCCAATCTTCTGTCTTCGGGGGAGGGGGTGTGTGCATATTTTCCATTAGATGTGGCAAGGCATCAGTTGGGGAGCAAATAATGTGGCTTGCCTCACCAAGGTTGCTGAGATCCTATGATATACTTGCTGCTTCTGAGTTGGCTGAAATCAATTTATGCTGGGATTGAACTAGCGACCTTCTTGGTTTTGTGGTTTATATTTTGTAACCTGTCGGTGAGAACCAGTACTTCTTACACTGGTTGCTGTCAATTCTTGCAAATTGGTGTTTATTTGTGCATAATTCTACTTTGGATCTCCCATGTAGGTTGGAGATGCCCACAAGAGTGGAAGACTTGATGACAAATATGAAAGACCGTTGAAAATATTTTAGTTGAAGAAATAGTTTCAAACTGGGTCACTTGTTGTTCAGGTAACTTTTTATTAATGCCTAGGAATCTTGTAGCTGTTTTGGATTTAAATTGTGTACTTGTGCTTGTTGACGGCAGTGTAACCACTGTTACATTAAATATATTCAAAAAGGAGTTAGATGTAGTCCTTACTACTAGGGGGATCAAGGGGTATATTGAGAAAGCAGGAATGGGGTACTGAAGTTACATGTTCAGCCATGAACTCATTGAATGGCGGTGCCGGCTCGAAGGGCCGAATGGCCTACTCCTGCATCTATTTTCTATGTCTATGTCTATGTCCAAAACGGGGAAGGTGGCTCAACCGTGGATAACAAGGGAAATTAAGGATAGTGTAAAAACCAAGCAAGAGACATATAAATTGGCTAGAAAAAGTAACAAACCTAAGGACTGGGAGAAATTTAGAATTCAACAGAGGAGGACTAAGGGTTTAATTAAGAGGGGGGAAATAGAGGACGAGAGAAAGCTTGCAGGGAACATAAAAACTGACTGCAAAAGCTTCTATAAATATGTGAGGAGAAAAAGATTAGTGAAGACAAACGTAGGTCCCTTGCAGTCGCACTGAGGTGAATTTATAATGGGGAGCAAAGAAATGGCAGACCAATTGAACAAATACTTCGGTTCTGTCGTCACGAAGGAAGACACAAATAACCTTCCGAATGTACTAGGGGACAGTGGGTCTAGTGAGAAGGAGGAACTGAGGGATATCCTTATTAGGTAGGAAATTGTGTTCGGGAAATTGATGGTATTGAAGGCTGATAAATCCCCGGGGCCTGATAGTCTGCATCCCAGAGTACTTAAGGACGAGGCCCTAGAAATAGTGGATGCATTGGTGATCATTTTCCAACAGTCTATCGACTCTGGATCAGTTCCTATGGACTGGAGGGTAGCTAATGTAACACCACGTTTTAAAAAAGGAGGGAGAGAGAAAATGGGTAATTATGGACCGGTTAGCCTGACATCAGTAGTGGGGAAAATGTTGGAATCAATCATTAAGGATAAAATAGCAGTGCATTTGGAAAGCAGTGACAGGATCGGTCCAAGTCAACATGGATTTATGAAAGGGAAATCATGTTTGACGAATCTTCTGGAATTTTTTGAGGATGTAACTAGCAGAGTGGACAAGGGAGAACCAGTGGATGTGATATATTTGGACTTTCAAAAGGCTTTTGACAAGGTCCTGCACAAGAGATTGGTGTGCAAAGTCAAAGTGCATGGGATTGGAGGTAATGTACTGACGTGGTTAGAGAACTGGTTGGCAGACAGGAAGCGGAGAGTCGGGATAAATGGGTCCTTTTAAAATGGCAGGCAGTGACTAGTGGAGTGCCGCAGGGCTCAGTGCTGGGACCCCAGCTCTTTACAAAATACATTAACGATTTGGATGAAGGAATTGAGTGTAATATCGCCAAGTTTGTAAATTACACTAAACTGGGTGGCGGTGTGAGCTGTGAGGGGGACGCTAAGAGGCTGCAGGGTGACTTGGACAGGTTAGTTAAGCCGGCAAATGCATGGCAGATGCAGTATAATGTGGATAAATGTGAGGTTATCCATTTTGGGGGCAAAAACACGAAGGCAGAATATTATCTGAATGGCGCAGATTAGGAAAAGAGGAGGTGCAACGAGACCTGGCTGTCATGGTTCATCAGTCATTGAAGGTTGGCATGCAGGTACAACAGGCGGTGAAGAAGGCAAATGGTATGTTGGCCTTCATAGCTAGGGGATTTGAGTATAGGAGCAGGGAGGTCTTACTGCAGTTGTACAGTGCCTCAGTGAGGCCCCACCTGGAATATTGTGTTCAGTTTTGGTCTCCTTATCTGAGGAAGGACGTTCTTGCTATTGAGGGAGTGCAGCAAAGGTTCACCAGACTAATTCCAGGGATGGCTGAACTCTCATATGAGGAAAGACTGGGCCTTTATTCACTGGAGTTTAGAAGGATGAGAGGGGATTTCATAGAAACATATAAGATTCTGACGGGGCTGGACAGATTAGATGCGGGAAGAATATTTCCGATGTTGGGGAGGTGCAGAACCAGGGGACATAGTCTTAGGATAAGGGGTAGGCCATTTAGGACTGAGATGAGGAGAAACTTCTTCACTCAGAGAGTTGTTAACCTGTGGAATTCCCTGCCGCAGAGAGTTAATGATGCCAGTTCATTGGATATATTCAAGAGGGAGTTAGATATGGCCCTTACGGCTAAGGGGATCAGGGGATATGGAGAGAAAGCAGGAAAGGGGTACTGAGGGAATGATCAGCCATGATCTTATTGAATGGCGGTGCAGGCTCGCAGTGCCGAATGGCTTACAGGTGCACCTATTTTCTATGTTTCTATATTTCTATATCTGCAGGCCTACCATAGTGTTGGCCTGGTGCTCAATGGCTATTGTCACATCAGTGATAGCCCATGCCACCATGTCTGTGAACCCATAGTCACTTGAAGCATCCAACATCCTCGCTGGGCTACTGATACACAAATGCAATCATTGAGGTGGCCTCTATCACACTGAAAGCAAGTGCATTAACACACTCGAGTACTCTTGACAAAATACCCAGCAGATCACTGTGCATCTGCAATGACTGTCTCATGAGATCCTCTAAGTCGGCCTCATCATCAGAGTGCTGCTGAGCATCACTCACCCTCTGAGTAGCTGGCCCCCTGATCTCCCTTCCCCCATGGCGTTGCTGCAGGCCATTGGGTCCCGGAGCATCACCTACCTCCATCTCCCCAACCACTGCTTCCAGCAAACAGCTGCTGGCCCCACTCTGTGAAGACACTGGATCCTCTGTCACATCCAGAGAGGTGTCCTCCACCTCCTCATCCTCTCCACCGTCACCCACAGTGGAAGGCTGATGTGTAGGCCCCTTGCCGTCTGAGTCATCATCTGAAAGCACAAAGCCAGAGAAGAATGGGGATGGGGACAGACGCGGCAAATACATTCAAGAATGCCAGTCTCATGGAAAAAGCTGAAGGATTGTGGTGTCAAACCTAAGTGTCCTGCCGGATGCTGCAAAGGAACTCAACATACTGTCACTGTCCCCGGGGGGGTCGGCCTCTCCCACTGCCATGGCACCAACTTGAACACCCATCAGGGCCGAGACACTTTCCTTGAATGGAGTCAGGTCCTGGAGTTCAGACTCCCTTCCTGCAGTCCTCATCTGCTCCCTACAGTTGTGGGCGAGCTTATCCTGTTAGATTAAAGAGAATGTCTGCGTTAGAGCCCTTCTATCAGTGTGTCCCAAGTGCCTTACATAGTTTAGTGGATGTAACTGTATGAGAGTCTTCACAGTTCGATGTAATTTTCATTCGCTATATGGACTTGCTGTGGCAATGCTTGAATTAGGGGTCCAGGACCTAACAGTAACAGGGAGGCTACCGTCTTCGAGATGCATATGAAGACTGAGGAGTTAACAACATCAGGGGCGGGTCTGCAGACCCGAGTAGCAAGGTTAACTGTGCTGCAGGGCCTTGTAGCGTGTGAGGCTTCAAATGGGAACCTTCCGTCTGGTCTCACCCACATAGAGCATGAATGCCGAAACACTATTTTGAGCAGAGAGTGTACAGTGAGATCAGTGCTTACATAAGAACATAAGAAATAGGAGCAGGAGTAGACAATTTGGCCTCTTGAGCCTGCTCCGCCATTCAATAAGATCATCATTGATCTGATCTTGGCCTCAACTCCACTTCACTGTCCACTCCCCATAACCCTTGACTCCCTTATCGTTCAAAAATCTATCTCTACCTTAAATATATTCAATGACCCAGCCTCCACAGCTTTCTGGGGCAGAGAATTTCACAGATTCCCGACCCTCTGAGAGAAGAAATTCCTCCTCATCTCCGTTTTAAATGGGTGACCCCTTATTCTTAAACTATGCCCCCTAGTTCTAGATTCCCCCACCAGAGAGGAAACATCCTCTCTGCATCTACCCTGTCAAGTCCCCTCAGAATCTTATACATTTCAATAAGATCACCTCTAACTCTTCTATACTCCAATGAGTATAGGCCCAACCTACTGAACCTATCTTCATAAGACAACTCCTTCAACTCAGGAATCAACCTCGTGAACCTTCGCTGAACTGCCTCCAATGCAAGTATATCCCTCCTTAAATAAGGAAACCAAAACTGTACTCAGTACTCCAGATGTGGTCTCACCAATGCCATGTACAGTTGCAGCAGGACTTCCCTACTTTTATCGTCTATCGCCCTTGCAATAAAGGCCAACATTCCATTTGCCTTCCTGATTACTTACTGTGCCTGCATACTAACTTTTGTGTTTCATGTACAAGGACCCCCAGATCCCCCTGTACTGCAGCATTTTGTAATCTTTCTCCATTAAATTATAATTTGCTTTTTTATTTTTCCTACCAAAGTGGATAACCTCACATTTTCCCACATTATACTCTATCTGCCAAATGTTACCCACTCACTTAGCCTGTCTATATCCCTTTGCAGAGTTTTTGTGTCCTCTTCATAACCTGCTTTCCCACCCATCTTTGTATCATCAGCAAATTTGGCTAATTTACACTTGGACCCTTCATCCAAGTCATTAATATAGATTGTAAATAGTTGAGGCCCCAGTACTGATCCCTGTGGCACCTCACTAGTTACAGTTTGCCAACCTAAGATGACCTATTTATCGCAACTCTCTGTTTACTGTTAGTTAGCCAATCCTCTATCCATGCTAATATATTACCCCCAACCCCGTGAGCTCTTAATTTGTGCAGTAACCTTTTATGTAGCACCTTATCGAATGCCTTCTGGAAATCCAAATACATGACATCTACTGGTTCCCCTTTCTCCACCCTGTTGGTTATATCCTCAAAGAACTCTAGCAAATTTGTCAAACATGATTTCCCTTTCATAAAACCATGCTGATTCTGCTTGACTGTATTATGATTTTCTAAGTGTCCTGCTACTACTTCCTTAATAGTGGACTCCAGCATTTTCCCAGCGACAGGTGTTAGGCTAACTGGTCTATAGTTTCCTGATTTCTGTCTTCCTCCTTTCTTAAATAGGGGCGTTACATTTTCTGTTTTCCAATCCACTGGGACCTCTCCAGAATCCAGAGAATGTTGGTAGATTAAAACCAATGCATCCACTATCTCTGCAGCCACTTCTTTTAAGACCCTAGGATGCAGGCCAGCAGGTCCAGGGGACTTTTCCACCTTTAGTCTCATTATTTTATCGAGTATTTTTTCTCTAGTGATAGTGATTGTTTTAAGTCTCCCCTCCACCCCCCCTTAGCCCCTTGATTATCAATACTGGGATGCTTTTAGTGTCTTCTACCATGAAGACTGTTACAAAATATTTGTTCAAAGTCTCTGCCACTTCCCTTTTCCCATTATTAATTCCCCAGTCTCATTCTCTAAGGGAACAATGTTTACTTTAGCTACTCTCTTCATTTTTATATACCTGTAAAAGCTCTTACTGTCTGTTTTTTATATTTCCTGCGAGTTTACTCTCATAATCTATCTTCTCTCTCTTTATTATTTTTTTAGTCATCCTTTGCTGGTTTTTAAACATTTCCCAAACCCCTGGCTTACCACTAATCTTTGCAACATTGTATGCCTTTGTTTTCATTTTGATATCATCCTTTGCTTCCTTAGTTAGCCATGGATGGTTCATCCTTCCCTTTAGTCTTTCCTTCTCACTGGAATATATTTTTGCTGAGCGTTATAAAATATCTCTTTAAATGTCTGCCACTGCTTATCTATCGTCTTACCCTTTAGTCTATTTTCCCTGTCCATTTTAGCCAACTCTGCCTTCATACCTTAGTAATTGCCTTTATTTAGGTTGAGCACACTGGTTTGAGACCCAACTTTCTCACCCTCAAACTGAATTTGAAATTCTACCATGCTATGATCACTCTTTCCGAGAGTATCCTTTACTATGAGATCATTAATGAATCTAGTCTCATTACACAGTCATCATCATCATAGGCAGTCCCTTGGAATCAAGGAAGACTTGCTTTCACTCCTAGATTGAGTTCTTTGGTGGCTGAACAGTCCAATGTGAGAGCCACAGACCCTGTCACAGGTGGGATAGACATTCGTCGGGGGAAGTGGGGGGGGTCGGGTGGGACTGATTTGCCGCACGCTCGTTCCGCTGCCTGCGTCTTACCTCTTCACACTTGCGGCGTTGAGATTCAAAGAGCTCGACGCCCTCCCAGATGAACTTTCTCCACCGAGGGCGGTCTTCGGCCAGGGACTCCCGGGTGTCAGTGGTGATGTCGCACTTTACCAGGGAGGCTTTGAGGGTGTTCTTGTAACGTTTCTGCTGCCCACCTTTAGCTCATTTGGCTCCAGATAGAGCAATTGTGTAGGGGGCCTCATGTCTGGCATGCGTACTATGTGGCCTGCCTAGCGAAGCTGATCGAGTGTGGTCAGTGCTTCAATACTGGGGATGTTAGCCTGGGCGAGGACACTGATGTTGGTGCGCCTGTCCTCCCAGGGGATTTGCAGGATCTTGCGGAGATATCGTTGGTGATATATCCTCCAGTGAAGTGAAGCGTCTTCTGTACATCATCCATGCCTCTGATCCATACAGGAGGGCGGGTATTACTACAGCCCTGTATCGACTATATCTTGGAGTTCGGCCTCAGAATATCTCTTTGTTTTTGCATTCAGTGCCACATATATGTATTCACTTGCAATACTGCTTTCAAAGCTCTGTGCATTTATATTCTTGATTCTACAAATTCATTCCATTGATATTTTAGTAAATAAGTCAGTGCAAGTATAAAACAAGATTTGCAATTTTGTTTTTGCATTGACTTTTTGACTGAGATTATCAACAGGAGGAACTTCACCTGACATTTCTCCCCTGTTGTTTGAAAATTATTACCACTTAATCTGCTTTATACTGCTGAAATGTATCTTCTGCCAGTTAGTCTATGACGCTATCCTGAAAAAGGATATCAGGAAACATACAGAGGAGCTTGAAGCCATCAGAGCAAGACAACATGGCATTCTAGAGGAAGATCATGCTTGACAAACCTGCTGAAGAAAGAAAATACTTGCATTTATATAGCACCTTGCATTACCTCAAGACATCCAAAAGTGCTTCGCAGCTAATTAAGTACTTTTTCCGTGTAGTCACTGTTGTAATGTAGGCAAATGTGCCAATCACTTTGTGCACAGCAAGGTCCCAGAAAGCAGAGTGTGATAACTGACCAGATAATGTTTTAATGTTGATTAAACCGAGGTCCATCTGACCAAGATGGGACCTAGGTTTAATGTCTCATCTGAAAAACAGCACCTCCGACAATGCAGCACTCCTTCAGGACTGCATTGGAGTGACAATCTAGATTAGTGTGCTCAAGTCTTGGAATGGGGCTTGAACCCATGATCTTCATGACTTGGAAGCTGACATCTTAGAATTCTTTGAGGAGGTATAAGCGCTTATTGATAAAGGAACCTTCATGGACATTGGTTATCTAGACTGTTGCAAGGTTTTTGATACAGTGCCACATTGGAAGTTGGTTCATCGAACAGAAAACCTCAGCATCGGTGGACAGTTGCTGAAGGGAATTGGAAACTGGCTGTATATAAGAAGCGAGGGCAGTGATGTATGGAGCTGCTTTGGAGTAGCGGGAAGCGTGGTGCCCCAAAGAACACAAGAGGGAGATGAATGTTTGGAATGGACTTTCCAGGGAGGCAATCGGTAATATTTAGAGGTAGTTGGACAGATAATAAGTAAGAAAATTACTTGAGTGAATAAGACACTTCAAAGCTCAAGCTTAAGCTATAGTTTGAATTTCCCCACCCATTTGTCCTTATAATGTTGCAGTGTATATGGAACAGAGTGGAAAGGATGAACGCATCTTGTACATTTTTCAATTGCAGGCTTGAAATGAAGAAATGAAGAAAAATGAACTGAATTTCAAACGGAGTGGATTCAAAATTGAATACTGATCAATATCGAACAACTATGCCAATGTGAAATGCAGTAGGCTATTAGATCAGAAATACTGCAGAGATATTTTGCTGAGTAAATAGTTTACAAGATCACATCAAGCTGCAACGTCTCATGCAAGAAATGTGCTGATCCACTGGAAACCAGCTGATTTAGTCTATAAGAGCTAGAGTAAAGGCAGAAAAGTGGTACATTTGATTTGTTTCAATCAAAGAAGTAGAAATAATCTTACAGCACAAAAAGTACTTTGGCTTGACTTCAATGGAGAGTAAAATCGACTGCAGGTTGAAATGGATAGCGGACCTGTTTCCTGCTGGGTGGGTTGGGTTAAAGTTACCCCATACTTTTATATAGCAACTTAAAAAATAACATCTTGTCTATCCATATTAGACCATAATAATTAATATTGTTGTGAGCTCTCATTTTATTCTTTAACATTTAAGCTTCATATCTTCTGCAAAGCCAAGATCTTCACACAAAACGAATTGACTGTATGCACTGACAAATTTGGCAGAGATTACTGAAGAAAATATATCAAAACCATTATTCTTTGACAGTATCAGTGAGAGACAGTACACTGAATAATACGGACTTTGGACAATGCCCTGATTATGCAGGCAGATATCTCTGTGCAACTTCAGCAATTAAGAAATCACACATCAGTAAAGCAATGTGACATTATGAGAATGGGCAGAGAAAGTCTCAGGATCAGATAAACCCCAAATTATCTACCTCCATTTTCTATCCCAGTCTAACAGGCCTGAAACAAATGTGGAAAAAAATTCTCTGGACTGATGAAGAAGGCCAACAACGTAGGGAACACTAACTGCTGCCCCCTCAAAGCAAGAGGGTGGCTAGACCATGTGTGCATCAAGCAAAGTATGCGGCCAGATTTGCAGTCTAGCCTGGAAAGTACTGACAGTACCTACCCCTTCCTAATCCTCCAAAATATATGAAGTTATAAATGCAACAAGACTTCCTTTCATTCACACAACCCAAGCATGTTTTCTCACTGACCTACTATATGGTTCCCAGATCTGCTTGGGTCTTTCCTGCTCATGCTTTGACATCTGAAGGGAAGTAATCTACTTATTGGGGTGCCTCCTAATACTCAAAGATTGAGAAGAGGGTTGGGGCGATGATGCAGCTCTGCTTGACCCCGATCCGGACATGAATTGGGTCGGTGATGGATCCATTGGTAAGGATCATGGCTTGCATGTCGTCGTGGAGCAGGCGGAGTATGGTGACATACTTTTGGGAGCATCCGAAACGGTTGACAGTGTCAAAGGCCTTTGTAAGGTCAAAGAAGGCCATGTATAAGGGCTGGTGCTGCTGCCTGCATTTTTCCTGCAGCTGTCGCGCTGCAAAAATCATGTCCGTTTTGCCCCGGAGGGGACGAAATCCGCACTGCGACTCCGGGAGAAGCTCCTCGGCCACAGGGCGAAGACGGTTGAGGAGGACTCTAGCGACGACTTTCCCAGTGGTTGATAGCAGGGAGATTCCTCTGTAGTTGCTGCAGTCGGAGTTGTCCCCTTTTTTAAAGATGGTCACAATCACTGCATCTCTAAGATCTCCCAGCATGCTCTCCTCCCTCCATATGAGAGAGATGAGGATGTGTATTCGTGACAGTAGTGCCTCTCCGCCATACTTCAGTACCTCAGCAGGGATTCAATCCGCTCCCGTAGCCTTGTTGTTTATTAGCTGTCTTATGGCCTTTTCTACCTCATGCAGTGTTGAGGTCTCACTGAGGTGGTGGTGGATAGTATGCTGCAGGATGGAGTAGAGAACACTCGAGTCAAAGGCAGAGCCTCACAGTTGATAAGCTCCCCGCTGGAGTAGAGCTAAATTACAAAACCAGTGGGAAGCTGTTCAACCTTCGCCGTCTCCAGGCCAGGTCCAAGGCCACCCCAACCTCTTTCGTTGAGCTACAGTACGCGGATGACGCCTGCATCTGTGCACACACAGAGGCTGAACTCCAGGACAAAGTCGACGTATTTACCAAGGCGTATGAAAGCATGGGCCTTACGCTAAACATTAGTAAGACAAAGGTCCTCCACTAACCTGTCGTTGCCGCACATTACTGCCCCCCAAACATCAAGATCCACGGTGTGGCCCTGGATAACGTGGACCACTTTCCCGATCTCGGGAACCTCCTATCAACAAGACCAGGCATTGATGATGAGATCCAACACCGCCTCCAGTGCACCAGAGCAGCCTTTGGCCGCCTGACGAAAAGAGTGTTTGAAGATCAGTCCCTCAAAACTGTCACCAAGCTCATGGTCTACAGTGCCATAGTAATACCCGCCTTCCTGTATGGCTCAGAGACATGAACCATGTACAGTAGACACCTCAAGTCGCTGGAGAAATACCACCAGTGATGTCTCCGTAAGATCCTGCAAATCCCCTGGGAGGACAGACGCACAAACATTAGCGTCCTCATTCAAGCCAACATCCCCAGCATTGAAGCACTGACCACACTTGATCAGCTCCACTGGGCATGCCACATAGTCCGCATGCCATACACGAGACTCCCAAAGCAAGCGCTCTACTCGGAACTCGTCCATGGCAAACGAGCCAAAGGTGGGCAGAGGAAACATTACAAGGACATCCTCAAAGCCTCCCTGATAAAGTGCGACATCCTCACTGACACCTGGGAGTTCTTGGCCATAGACCGCCCTAAGTGGAGGAAGTGCATCCAGGAGGGCGCCGAGCTCCTTGAGTATCGTCACCGAGAGCATGCAGAAATCAAGCGCAGACAGCAGGAGCATGCGGCAAACCAGGCTCCCTGCCCACTCTTTCTCTCAACAACTATCTGTCCGATCTGTGACAGAGACTGTGGTTCTCGTATTGGACTGTACAGCCACCTAAGAATTCATGCTAAAAGTGGAAGCAAGTCTTCCTCGATTCCGAGGGACTGCCTATGATGATGATGATGATGATGATGATGAATACTCAAAGAAACCTTTGTTCTCTTTCCAAAGGAGAAGGCTGTGCAGCACCATCAGCAGAGATTGTGCCCGTCGGCAATGCTACATCAGCTGTGAGGAGCAAGGCCTCCAAATAATTGGAGTACAGGCTATCAAGGGAATGGGTGAAAGAGAGCTTAGTGGCATTTTGCCAGCCCTAGTTAAATGCTTGCTTCAACTTCATGTTCTTTTTAGTAACTAACACTCAATCAGTGACGAACAGGCAACCACTTGTTTGTACGTATATCTCCCATGATGGCCCAGATGGTAATTGTATTGCCCATTGGAATTGAGCCATACAGGCTGGGAAGATGCCAGGCTCAAGTCTGGATCTGTGCTGAGTTAGCTGACTGTAACAAGGGTGGTTATGAGGGCCCGAAGGTAGCTTCAGAGGGGAAAACATGAAGTATGGTTATTTTTTATTCATTTTGTCATGATGAATCCTATTGCCTGCACTATGTAAAAAGTATAAACTCTGTTTGTAGACTTTACAATGTAATCTAAGTCATAAATTCCAAATAACTATATTTTTTAGAAAAGATGATGGAAGTCATTGGGATTCAGCATATTTTTAAAGATCCAATCTACCTCTACTGTTGTATAATTTTCCCTCGTTCTCTGACGCAATGCCACTTGCTATTGGACGGGATCACGGAGGAGAATCCTGGCTCCTCTCTCAGCTGGCAAAGACCACATACAGCAGTGGAAGAGGTCTGAGGATCTCATAAACATCCCTACTGACCTTGGCACAAAGATCAATCCCTTGAATAACACAAAAAGTCCTTATTCCAAATAAGATGGTTAGCTCAGAATGTTTATTCAATGCTGAAACTTATAGAAGACTTAAAAAAAAACTCTTTTCATGTTTGATGTTTTGTTTTCACCATTCACCTGTCACAGTTGCTATTTGTAAATGTTCTGCCTCGTTGTCATTGTACATTGCAGGTATTATAGCCCCACAGGAGCAGAGTGAAAACAACTTCTGTGGTGCATCTCTCTCCCCCTCTCTATTTTTCACACACAAAGAAACAGATTTTTTCCACTATCTGATTGGATGTCCTGTGATGCGAGTTATTGAGAATGCACTGGATACTGTAGTTGCATGGGCACACAGTGAAAACTACAAGTGCCATAATGAATATCTATTTTGCTCTCTCTCTCTCTCTCACACACACACGTACACACAAAATGTGTCCACACAGCTGGAGATCTTCTGTATCCTGGTTCAGTGAAATGTTCAACTCAAGCCACAGGCTACAGTCTGAAAGGTAGGCTTATGTGAGGCATGTAGATATTTCTTAACATTCAGTAACTCATTTTATAGGTACATTTCGTGCTATTTTTGGAATTATGTAGTATTTTTTAATGTTTTTTTGTACATCATAAACGTTATTTCTAGTTATATATTGAAAATAAAGTGAATACATTATTTGAATGACCTGGATAGTTACATTTGTGGTGCTTGAAAAGAAATAAAGAAAGTTCATGAATGTTATCTTTGAAAACAAATGAAAGCATTTGATTGCTTGGTTTCCTGTTAAGTATTCAGTCCTCATTGGTAATTTTTGCCACTTCTTAACTTTTCACATTTATTCATTCGGATGCATAATTGATAATTTCACAGATAAGTAGCTATTTCAGCCAACCATAATTTTTTGTCTTATAAAAGTATGACATTTTGGAGGTGTGATATTCTGAGAAGTGTGATGCCTCTGACACCTCACTGTCAGGTATGATGCTGTTGAAATTTGTGCCTTAATGGCCATTTGTTAGATGCAAGACTGTTAATTATATAATTCATTCTGTTTTTAGTAATTTTATTATTTTGATAAAGAGGAATGTAAAGATTCCCAGCTATTTTTCTATTCAGTTGGGGGGGGGGGGGGGGTAATTTTAACCCCTTCAGGATGGGCGTGATAGTGTTGGTTGGCAGGGGGTTAAATTGTTAAAAATGGGAAACTAGAGAGAAACTGTTCCCATTGGTGGCAGGGTCGAGAACCAGAGGACACAGATTTAAGGTGATTGGCAGACATACCTAAGGCGACATAAGGAAAAACTTCCTTACGCAGCGGGTGGTTATGATCTGGAATTCACTGCCTGGAAGGGTGGTGGAGGCAGATTCAAGTGTGGCTTTCAAAAGGGAATTGGATAAGTACCTGAAGGAACATTCTTTTGCAGGGCTACAGGGAAAGGGTGGAGGAGTGGGACTAGCTGAAGTGCTTTTGCAGAGAGCCGGCATGGGTTTGACGGACCAAATGGCCTCCTTCTGTGCTGTAACCATTCTATGATTCTATGAAACCCGACCCCAACCAGCTGTGACCATGCTGCTCCCGATTTACCCGGAGCGGGTTTGGGATCGGATGAGTAACTTGCTCGTAAGAGGCAGATCAGTCATTATAATATCTAAATGAGGATGTGCACCTCAGATTTTATCATCAATTTGAATTACTGACCATGAGCCGGGTTTCCAGGATTCGGGAAATCCAACAGCTGAAGGGAGGCAGGAGCTGCCAGATCTAGCAGGTAACTACTTTTCCAGCATGTTTTGTGGGCCTAGAAGAGCAGGAGTGCTTTCCACGGCCCCCAGGTAAACCTGCCTCCCACCCCCCCGCCATGATCTTGAGACGCCGCCAGTGATCTCTCCCCCTGCGATCTTTCCCCGCCCCCGCAATCTCTCAGAGACCCCTTCCCCACGATCTCTCTCCCCTGAGATCTCTCCCTCCCTCTCTACCATGCTCTGAGGCCCCCTGAAATCTTTCCCCCTCTGCGATCTCTGTCCTTCCCCCATCCCCGGATCTCTCCCTCCCTCTCTGTCGCACTCCGAGCCCACCCATGAGCCACGATCTACTCGATGACGGGGATTGCCCCTGCTGTCTTGTAGCATAGGCTTTCCTGCCCAGCAGCCAGCCAGCTTTCAATCTAGCCGGATGCCGGGTGGAAAATGCAGTACAAAAATTCTAATGAGGTCCTGCCGCTAAATTCGCCAGGACCTCCACGTTCCTGGCATTTCTGGGTTTCCCAACAGGAGACAGGCTCAATCTCCACCTCCCTGTAAGTATCTGTGCCAGTGTGTTGGGACTGTAATATCATAGCCTTTCTCTCAGTGTTTCTCTTTCATTTCTTTTTCCTTTTGTTATATTTTGTTAGCAGCTACAACACAGCTGTCTCATAGCAAACGTGCCGTGTTTTGGAAAAAAAACTACATTGCAAGTTTATGTTATCAGGACACTAAAATGTTATTCAATCCTGTGTATTTTCCACCTTCATTTTGGCTGCTGCTAAGCTCCTATACAACTGTAGCACCTGCAGGCACAGTGCTCTGAGAAATGACGGCATCATACACAATGAAGTCTCTTTACAATAATAAAGTGGGAAACATAGCCACTTAACAATATTTATTAAACAAAGCCTTAGCAGTAGCGAGGAACCATTCAATCAGAATGACTCCCAGATAAATCTATAGCGCCAACCAAGAGAACATTTGTTAATTATCTGAATCATATGTGCTAGTGACTCATTAGCTGCACCTCGTGGTCCAGCTATACGGCATTTCTGCATCAATGCAAAATGGTTTAAATGTTGTATCGATGCAAAAACTGCAATCTAAGTAGGGAGTGAAACCATTGACCTAACGATGCATTGATTTCTACCAAGTGCTATGAGAATGACTCAGGGAGGTAGTCTCACTACTTCAGCTCCACACTGGCTGAATTAAAAGTGTAACAAGCAATACCTTATTTTAAAACCTTTAACACCCCTTTGTTGGCAAAGAGCTAATAGTTGTCCTATTGGTTCTTTGCCAACTTTATAAAACTGAGCTGGCATTTCAGCATCTGTGAGTGGTGCAACTTGCATGTGTTCACAGACCTATGATTTTCCAGACCCAAGACAATGTAGAATCAGCAGTATGTCTCCATGCTGCTTCGGCTGGGTGCGTCGAGGAGGCGGCCTATAAAAGTCCGGGGAGTTGGAGAGGCAGCGGGACTTAGAGCGGGTGCGTCGAGGAGGCGGCCTATAAAAGTTCGGGGAGTCAGAGAGGCCTACCGGTGCAGCTGCAGCAGGGAGGCAAAAAAGTAGAAAGAGACCGAAAGGTGACATCTCAGCCAAGGGGGTAAGTGTTAGCTGGTGATTGGTGAGCAGCTTTTCTTTTTCCTTTTCTATATCAGGAAGTAACCTTTAGCATTGTTGTTGCCAAATTAAGTTAACCTAAGGGTTAAGTCATGGCAGGAGAGCTCGGACACGTGTTATGCTCCTCCTGTACTATGTGGGAAGTCAGGGACGCTTCCGGTGTCTCTGACGACTACATGTGCGGGAAGTGTATCCGCCTGCAGATCCTGATGGACCGCATTGCGGCACTGGAGCTCCGGGTGGATTCACTCTAGAGCATCCATGATGCTGAGAATGATGTGAATAGCACGTTTAGTGAGTTGGTCTTACTGCAGGAAAAGGGTACACAGCCAGATAGGGGATGGGTGACCAACAGGAAGAGCAGTGGGAGGAAGGTAGTGCAGGGGTCCCCTGCGGTCATCCCCCTGCAAAACAGATACACCGCTTTGGGTACTGTTGAGGGGGATGACTCATCAGGGGAGGGCAGCAGCAGCCAAGTCCATGGCACCGTGGGTGGCTCTGCTGCACAGGAGGGCAGGAAAAAGAGTGGGAGAGCGACAGTGATAGGGGATTCAATTGTAAGGGGAATAGATAGGCATTTCTGCGGCGGCAACCGAGACTCCAAATGGCATGTTGCCTCCCTGGTGCAAAGCTCAAGGATGTCTCGGAGCGGGGAGGGTAAACAGCCAGTTATCGTGGTACATATAGGTACCAACAATATAGGTAAAAAATGAGATGAGGTCCTACGAGACGAATTTAGGGAGCTAGGAGCTAAATTAAAAAGTAGGACCTCAAAAGTAGTAATCTCAGGATTGCTACCAGTGCCACGTGCTAGTCAGAGTAGGAATCGCAGGATAGCACAGATGAATACGTGGCTTGAAGAGTGGTGCAAGAGGGAGGGATTCAAATTCCTGGGACATTGGAAACGGTTCTGGGGGAGGTGGGACCAGTACAAACCGGACGGTCTGCACCTGGGCAGGACCGGAACCAATGTCCTAGGGGGAGTGTTTGCTAGTGCTTTTGGGCAGGAGTTAAACTAACATGGCAGGGGGATGGGAACCTATGCAGGGAGACAGAGGGAAATAAAATGGGGGCAGAAGCAAAAGATAGAAAGGAGAATAGTAAAAGTGGGGAGCAGAGAAATCCAAGGCAAAAAACAAAAACAAAAAGGGCCACATTACAGCAAAATTCTAAAGGGGCAAAGTGTGTTAAAAAGACAAGCCTGAAGGCTCTGTGCCTCAATGCGAGGAGTGTTCGGAATAAGGTGGACAAATTAACTGCGCAGGTAGCAGTTAACGGATATGATGCAATTAGCATCACGGAGACATGGCTCCAGGGTGACCAAGGCTGGGAACTCAACATCCAAGGGTATTCAACATTTAGGAAGGATAGACGGAGAGGAAAAGGAAGCGGGGTGATGCTGCTGGTTAAAGAGGAAATTAACGCAATAGTAAGGAGGGACATTAGCCTGGATGATGTGGAATCGCTATGGGTGGAACTGCGGAATACCAAAGGGCAAAAAACGTGAGTGGGAGTTGTGTACAGACCACCAAACAGTAGTAGTGAGGTTGGGGACAGCATCAAACAAGAAATAAGGGATGTGTGCAATAAAGGTACAGCAGTTATCATGGGCGACTTTAATCTACATATTGATTGGGCTAACCAAACTGGTAGTAATGCAGTGGAGAAGGATTTCCTGGAGTGTATTAGGGATGGTTTTCTCGACCAATATGTCGTGGAACCAACCAGAGAGCTGGCCATCCTAGACTAGGTGATGTGTAATGAGAAGGGACTAATTAGCAATCTTGTTGTGCGAGGCCCCTTGGAGAAGAGTGAGCATAATATGGTAGAATTCTTTATTAAGATGGAGAGTGACACAGTTAATTCAGAGACTAGGGTCCTGAACTTAAGGAAAGGTAATTTTGATGGTATGAGGCGTGAATTGGCTGGAATAGACTGGCAAAGGATACTTAAAGGGATGACGGTGGATAAGCAATGACAAACATTTAAAGATCACATGGATGAACTTCAGCAATTGTACATCCCTGTCTGGAGTAAAAATAAAACGGGGAAGGTGGCTCAACCGTGGATAACAAGGGAAATTAAGGATAGTGTTAAAGTCAAGGAAGAGGCATATAAATTGGCTAAAAAAAGCAGCAAACCTAAGGACTGGGAGAAATTTAGAATTCAACAGAGGAGGACAAAGGGTTTAATTAAGAGGGGGAAAATAGAGTACGAGAGGAAGCTTGTAGGGAACATAAAAACTGACTGCAAAGGCTTCTATAAATATGTGAAGAGAAAAAGATTAGTGAAGACAAACGTAGGTCCCTTTCAGTCGGATTCAGGTGAATTTATAATGGGGAGCAAAGAAATGGCAGACCAATTGAACAAATACTTTGGTTCTGTCTTCACGAAGGAAGACAAAAAAACCTTCCGCATGTACTAGGGGACAGTGAGTCTAGTGAGAAGGTGGAACTGAAGGATATCCTTATAAAGCGGGAAATTGTGTTAGGGAAATTGATGGGATTGAAGGCCGGGGTCTGATAGTCTGCATCCCAGAGTACTTAAGGAAGTGGCCCTAGAAATAGTGGATGCATTGGTGATCATTTTCCAACAGTCTATCAACTCTGGATCAGTTCCTATGGACTGAGGGTAGCTAATGTAACACCACTTTTTAAAAAAAAAGAGGGAGAGAGAAAACGGGTAATTATAGACCGGTTAGCCTGACATCAGTAGCAGGGGAAAATGTTGGAATCAATCATTAAGGATGAAATAGCAGCGTATTCATAGCTAAAGGATTTGAGTATAGAGCAGGGAGGTCTTACTGCAGTTATACAGGGCCTTGGTGAGGCCTCACCTGGAATATTGTGTTCAGTTTTGCTTTTCCTAATCCGAGGAAGGACGTTCTTGCTATTGAGGGAGTACAGTGACAGGATCGGTCCAAGTCAGCATGGATTTATGAAAGGGAAATCATGCTTGACGAATCGTCTGGAATTTTTTGAGGATGTAACTAGCAGAGTGGACAAGGGAGAACCAGTGGATTTCGTGTATTTGGACTTTCAAAAGGCTTTTGACAAGGTCCCACACAAGAGATTGGTGTGCAAAATCAAAGCACATGGTATTGGAGATAATGTACTGATGTGGATAGAGAACTGGTTGGCAGACAGGAAGCAGAGAGTCAGGATAAACGGATCTTTTTCAGAATGGCAGGCAGTGACTAGTGGAGTGCGGCAGGACTTAGTGCTGTGACCCCAGCTCTTTACAATATACATTAATGATTTAGATGATGGAATTGAGTGTAATGTCTCCAAGTTTGCAGATGACACTAAACTGGGTGGCGGTGTGAGCTGTGAGGAGGATGCTAAGAGACTGCAGGGTGACTTGGACAGGTTAGGTGAGTGGGCAAATGCATGGCAGATGCAGTATAATGTGGATAAATGTGAGGTTATCCATTTTGGGGGCAAAAACACGAATGCAGAATATTATCTGAATGGCGGCAGATTAGGAAAAGGGGAGGTGCAATGAGACCTAGATGTCATGGTTTATCAGTCATTGAAAGTTGGCATGCAGGTACAGCAGGCTGTGAAGAAGGCAAATGGTATGTTGGCCTTCATAGCTAGGGGATTTGAATATAGGAGCAGGGTGGTCTTACTGCAGTTGTACAGGGCCTTGGTGAGGCCTCACCTGTAATATTGTGTTCAGTTTTCGTCTCCTAATCTGAGGAAGGACGTTCGAGCTATTGAGGGAGTGCAGCGAAGGTTCACCAGACTGATTCCAGGGATGGCTGGACTGACATATGAGGAGAGACTGGATCAACTGGGCTGTTATTCACTGGAGTTTAGAAGGATGAGAGGAGATCTCATAGAAACTTATAAGATTCTGACGGGACTGGACAGGTTCGATGCGGGAAGAATGTTCCCAATGTTGGGGAAGTCCAGAACCAGGGGACATAGTCTTAGGATAAGGGGTAGGCCATTTAGGACTGAGATGATGAGAAACTTCTTCACTCAGAGAGTTGTTAACCTGTGGAATTCCCTGCCGCAGAGAGTTGTTGATGCCAGTTCATTGGATATATTCAAGAGGGAGTTAGATATGGCCCTTACGGCTAAAGAGATCAAGGGGTATGGAGAGAAAACAGGAAAGGGGTACTGAGGGAATGATTAGCTATGATCTTATTGAATGATGGTGCAGGCTCGAAGGGCCGAATGGCCTACTCCTGCACCTATTTTCTATGTTTCTATGTTTCTATGTTTCTATGTTTCTATGCTGGCAGCTCACACCACTCAAAAGCTGGTACTAGTGCCAAACTAGTACCTGCAGCAGAATAGTAATATCATGATCGCAAATAGGTCTTTAAACATTTGTGTATTGAAAATCTTCTATACCTTTCAAAATTGCAGCATTTTCTTTGAGGGGAAGGGTTTTATAGAGAGTAGGGATAAATGGTTCATTCTCGGGTTGGCAATCCGTAACCAGTGGGGTGCCGCAGGGATCAGTGCTGGGACCCCAACTATTTACAATCTATATTAACAACTTGGAAGAAGGGACCGAGTGTAACGTAGACAAGTGTTTGCTGACGATACAAAGATGGGAGAAAAAGCAATGTGTGAGGAGAACACAAAAAATCTGCAAAAGGACATAGACAGGCTAAGTGAGTGGGCAAAAAGTTGGCAGATGGAGTATAATGTTGGAAAGTGTGAGGTCATGCACTTTGGCAGAAAAAAATCAAAGAGCAAGTTATTATTTAAATGGAGAAAGATTGCAAAGTGCTGCAGTTCTGCGGGACCTGGGGGTACTTGTGCATGAAACACAAAAGGTTAATATGCAGGTACAGCAAGTGATCAGGAAGGCCAATGGAATCTTGGCCTTTATTGTAAAGAGGATGGAGTATAAAAGCAGGGAAATCTTGCTACAGTTGTACAGTGTATTGGTGAGGCCACACCTGGAATACTGCATGCAGTTTTTGTTTCCATATTTACGAAAGGTTGTATTTACTTTGGAGGCAGTTCAGAGAAGGTTCAGTAGGTTGATTCCAGAGATGAGGGAGTTGACTTATGAGGAAAGGTTGAGTAGGTTGGGCTCTACTCATTGGAATTCAGAAGAATGAGAGGTGATCTTATCGAAACGTATAAGATTATGAGAGGGTTTGACAAGCTGGATGCAGAGAGGATGTTTCCACTGATAGGGGCGACTAGAACTAGAGGGCATGATCTTAGAATAAGGGGCCGCCCACTTAAAACTAAGATGAGGAGAAATTTCTGCGCAATTGGGCCGTGGTTTTGTGGAGGCACTACAAGGTAGCACCCTGCTTCTGCCGGGAGCGCCTCGCTCAGCTGCGCATGGTGATGATTGCACATCGCCCCCTTGCCGCCCTGGAAGTGAAATTGCCCCGTGCAACCTATCTTAATGCCTGGCAATAACAGTGACAGCTTGAGCTGTCGAGTTGCAGTCAGGAACCGAATGCGCTATTTAAAAGCACCATGTTGGAAATTACTTTTTTGTTGGCCATTACCTATTTCTGCTTCCCAAAAGTCAGGCAGAATGGCTGGTGGAGCGATAGCTTTGATTTTTAGCTCGAACATTCTTCTTCCTCATATCTTTCCCCCTGTATCACTCACGGCACTTTCGACTTTAAACCATTTCTGTCGTTTCATGGGAGCTGTGCTGGCACTCGACTGCCTGCTCCGACTTCACCCTCAGAGGATGCTTCGCCGAAGACAAAGGTTCCGCCAATTACAGAAGGAAAGGCATCGAGAGAGGGAAAGAGAAAGGCTATGACAAAGAGAGGGAGCACCACAGGGAGAGACCCATGTAGAAGCCCCGGAGAAGGCCATGGAGAAGTCCATGCAGCATGCCACAGGGAGAGGCACAGCAAGATGAAAAGGGAGAGGTAAAGGGACAGGCACAGACAGCAGCACAGTGACAAGCACAGGAAGCAGCACAGGGAGAAGTGCACCAACATGTTGCTCGAGGGAGAAGGTGCTACAGGACTGGCAACAGGAGGTCTTACTCTCCCTGGATATTCCGGCAGCAGTTCTCCGACATCAATTTTACTAAGGAGCAGTTTGCGTGAAGGCTGCATTTCAGGAAGGACATGGTCACAGAGCTCTGCCATCTGCTGTAACCAGACATTCAGCCTCACACCAGAGTGAGGACGGTTCTCTCAGTGGCAGTCAAGATCACCATCGCTCCTAATTTTGGCACCAATGGATCTTTCCAGGGAGCAACAGGACACATCTCCAACATCTCCCAGTTTGCCGTCCATTACTCCATCTGCAATGTTACAGATGCTCTGTACAGAGGAGGAGGGACTACATCTCCTTCCCCTTGAGCAGAGAGAAGCAGCATGTGTGCATGTGGCTTTGCCAGGATAGCAGGCTTCCCCATGGCGCAGAGTGCCATTGACTGCACCCACGTCGCCTTGAGGGCACCACATCACAATCCTGACACCTTCCGTAACTGCAAAGGCTAGCACTCACTGACTGTCCAGTTGGTGTGCGACACACATGCAGAATAATGACCGTGAATGCCCACTATCCTGGCAGCAGCCAGATTGCCTTCATCTTGTGCCACACTGATGCGCCAGCTCTGTTCCAGCCCCCAAAGGAAGCTCACGGCTGGTTGCTAGGAGGCAAGGGCTAGCCGCTCTCCATCTGGCTCATGATGGTCCCCTCTGTAACCCCACCACTGCTGCCCTGCACTCGAACAATGAGAGCCATGTCGCCACCAGGAACATCACTGAGTAGACCACTGGAGTGCTGAAGTAACAGTTCCACTGCCTTGACCACTCGGGAGGAGTCCTGCATAGAAACATAGAAACTAGAAACATAGAAAATAGGTGCAGGAGTAGGCCATCCAGCCCTTCGAGCCTGTACCACCATTCAATAAGATCATGGCTGATCATTCCCTCAGTACCCCTTTCCTGCTTTCTCTCCATACCCCTTGATCCCCTTAGCCGTAAGGGCCATATCTAACTCCCTCTTGAATATATCCAATGAACTGGCATCAACAACTCTCTGCGGCCGGGAATTCCACAGGTTAACAACTCTCTGAGTGTAGAAGTTTCTCCTCATCTCAGTCTTAAATGGCCTATCCCTTATCCTAAGACTATATCCCTTGGTTCTGGACTTCCCCAACATCGGGAACATTTTTCCCACATCTAACTTGTCCAGTCCCGTCAGAATCTTATATGTTTCCATGCGATCCCCTCTCATCCTTCTAAACTCCAGTGTATAAAGGCCCAGTTGATCCAGTCACTCCTCATATGTCAGTCCAGCCATCCTGGGAATCAGTCTGGCGAACCTTTGCTGCACTCCCTCAATAGCAAGAACGTCCTTCCTCAGATTAGGAGACCAAAACTGAACACAATATTACAGGTGAGGCCTCACCAAGGCCCTGTACAATTGCAGTAAGACCTCCCTGCTCCTATACTCAAATCCTCTTGCTATGAAGGCCTTTTGTCTTCTTCACCGCCTGCTGTACCTGCATGACAACTTTCAATGACTGATGAACCATGACACCTAGGTCTCGTTGCACCTCCCCTTTTCCTAATCTGCCGCCATTCAGATAATATTCTGCCTTCGTGTTTTTGCCCCCAAAGTGGATACCCTCACATTTATCCACATTATACTGCATCTGCCATCCATTTGCCCACTCACCTAACCTGTCCAAGTCATCCTGGAGCCTCGTAGCATCCTCCTCACAGCTCACACCGCCACCCAGTTTAGTGTCATCTGCAAACTTTGACATACTGCACTCCATTCCTTCATCTAAATCATTAATGTATCTCGTAAAGAGCTGGGTGGCCAGCACTGAGCCCTGCGGCACTCCACTAGTCACTGCCTGCCGTTCTGAAAAGGACCCGTTTATCCCGACTCTCTGCTTCCTGTCTGCCAACCAGTTCTCTATTCACGTCAGTACATTACCCCCAATACCATGTGCTTTGATTTTGCACACCAAACTCTTATGTGGGACCTTGCCAAAAGCCTTTTGAAAGTCCAAATACACCACATCCACTGGTTCTCCCTTGTCCACTCTACTAGTTACATCCTCCAAAAATTCCAGAAGATTTGTCAAGCATGATTTCCCTTTCATAAATCCATGCTGACTTGGACCGATCCTGTCACTACTTTCCAAATGTGCTGCTATTTCATCCTTAATAATTGATTTCAGCATTTTCCCCACTATCGATGTCAGGCTAACCGGTCCATAATGACCCGTTTTCTCTCTCCATCCTTTTTTAAAAAGTGGTGTTATATTAGCTACCCTCCAGTCCATAGGAACTGATCCAGAGTCGATAGACTATTGGAAAATGATCACCAATGCATCCACTATTTCTAGGGCCACTTCCTTACGTACTCTGGGATGCAGATTATCAGGCCCTGGGGATTTATCGGCCTTCAATTCCATCAATTTGCCTAACACAATTTCCCGCCTGATAAGGATATACTTCAGTTCCTCTTCCTCACTAGACTCTCGGTCCCCTAGTACTTGCGGAAGGTTATTTGTGTCTTCCTTCGTGAAGACCGAACCAAAGTATTTGTTCAATTGGTCAGCCATTTCTTTGTTCCCCATTATAAATTCACCTGAATCCGACTGTAAGGGACCTACGTTTGTCTTCACTAATCTTTTTCTCTTCACATATCTGTAGAAGCTTTTGCAGTCAGTTTTTATGTTCCCTGCAAGCTTCCTCTCATACTTTATTTTCCCGCTCTTAATTAAACCCTTTGTCCCCCTCTGCTGAATTCTAAATTTCTCCCAGTCCACAGGTTTGCTGCTTTTTCTGGCCAATTTATATGCCTCTTCCTTGGATTTAACATTATCCTTAATTTCCCTTGTTAGCCACGGTTGAGCCACCTTCCCCGTTTTATTTTTACTCCAGACAGGAATGTACAATTGTTGAGGTTCATCCATGTGATCTTTAAATGTTTTCCATTGCCTATACACCGTCTATCCTTCCTAAAATGTTTAATACCCCTGGATGTTGGGTTCCCAGCCTTAGTCACCCTGGAGCCATGTCTCCATGATGCCAATTACATCGTAACCGTTAACTGCTATCTGCGCAGTTAATTCGTCCACCTTATTCCGAATACTCCTCGCATTGAGGCATAGAGCCTTCTGGCTTGTCTTTCTAACACACTTTACCCCTTTCGAATTTTGCTTGAATGTGGTCTTTTTTGCTTTTTGCCTTAGGTTTCTCTGCCCTGCACTTTTACTTTTCTTCTTTCTATCTTTTGCTTTTGCCCCATTCTACTTCCCTCTATCTTCCTGCATAGGTTCCCATCCCCCTGCCATATTAGTTTAACTCCTCCCCAACAGCAGTAGCAAACACTCTCCCTAGGACATTGGTTAAGGTCCTGCCCAGGTGCAGACCGTCCGGTTTGTACTGGTCCCACCTCCCCCAGAACTGGTTCCAATGTCCCAGGAATTTGAATCGCTCCCTTCTGCACCAGTCCTCAAACCACGTATTCATCTGAGCTATCCTGTGATTCATACTCTGACTAGCACGTGGCAATGGTAGCAATCCTGAGATTTCTACTTTTGAGATCCTACTTTTTAATTTAGCTCCTAACTCCCTAAATTCGTCATGTCGGACCTCATCCTGTTTTTTACCTATATCATTGGTATTTTATATGCACCACGACAACTGGCTGTTTACCATCTCCCTTCAAAATGTCCTGCACCCGCTCTGAGACATCCTTGACTCTTGCACCAAGGAGGCAACATACCATCCTGGAGTCTCGGTTGCAGCGGCAGAAACGTCTATCTATTCCCCTTACAATAGAATCCCCTACCACTATAGGTCTCCCACTCTTTTTCCTGCCCTCCTGTGCAGCAGAGCCACACACGGTGCCATGAAATTGGCTGCTGCTGCTCTCCCCCGATGAGTCATCCCCCACAACAGTACCCAAAGTGGTGTATCTGTTTTGCAGGGGGATGACCACAGGGGACCCCTGCACTACCTTCCTTGCACTGCTCTTCCTGTTGGTCACCCATTCCCTATCTGGCTGTGCACCCTTTTCCTGCGGTAAGACCAACTCATTAAACATGCTATTCACGTCATTCTCAACATCGTGGATGCTCCAGAGTAAATCCATCCACAGCTCCAGTGCCGCAATGCGGTCTGTCAGGAGCTGCAGCCGGATACACTTCCTGCATATGTAGTCGTCAGAGATACTGGAAGCATCCCTGACTTCCCACATAGTACAGGAGGTGCATAACACTTGTCCGAGCTCTCCTGCCATGACTTAACCCCAAGATTTATTTAATTTGGCAACAATAATGCTAAAGTTTACTTGCTGATAGGGAAAAGAAAAAGAAAAACTACTCACCAATCACCAGCCAATCACTTACCCCCTTGGCTGTGATGTCTCCTTTCGATTTCTTTCTACTTCTTTTTTGCCTTCTTTCCCTGCAGCTGTACCGGCTGGCTCCTCGATGCCTGCTGGGCCTTTATAGGCCTCCCGAAATCCCCGGACTCGCGCTGCTCCGAGCTCCTGCCTCCTCGAAGCCTGCAGTACTCGCCTGAGCGGGTGTCCCTATTCGTCATTGTCTGCTGCATGCTGCACAACCTGGCCATCATGAGGGCACAGCCAATTCCACCAGGCATAGCCGCACCACCTCCGGAGGACGAGGAGGACCAGGAGGAGTAGGAGCAGCAACACCGACGATGGAGGAGGCAGCAACTCCATCGCCATCCTGCAAGGGAGGTCTGTGACCGTCTCATCAGAGCTCGTTTCCACTGATTTCCATCCCACTTCCCCGTTCCTGTGAATGTCCCCATCACCACATCAATTTGCCCTTCCATACCAAAGCCCCAACACTGAAATGAGAGACAACAGCAAAGATTAAACATTATAATCAGTATTTATCAAACAACAACAAAAAGATATAACTGTGTATTTAGTCATTACCCTTGTGCATTTCTTTATAGTCCCTTTTTCATGCACCTATTCTACTATTCCTCCGCAGTGAATTTCCTGTGGCTGCTGCACGGCTGCTGGAAGGCTGCTTAGTGTCAGGGCCAGATACTACAGATGGTCTTGGCGGATACCCTCGACCAGCTCTGGGCCTGGAAGGCCCAGCTGTAGACTGCACCACCTCAGGCTGGGTAGCACAGTCTGGGCTGGCTGGGTGACAGGCAGCGACAAGTGCAATGGCGGAGTGGCAGTGCTGGGATCAGGAATGCTGTCATCCTGAGAGAGAACAGCAGGTTCCTGCTCCACAGACCCACTGCCACACCCCCGGGCTAGCACCTCAGCATCCCCACCAATCTGCTGGAGCACAGATTACTGGGCTGCTGCAACACCGTGTGATCCCTGGTCGACTGTGGTGGACCAGGCGGCGATGGCAGCAGTCAAAGCTTGCTTGGCATGAAGCTGAGACTGCATGACCTCACCAAGGTGTTGTGTGGCATCAAGCTGAGATGGCATGAGAGCATTCTGAGCATCCATGCGAGCAACCATTGACTCTATTGCAGCAGCAAGATGTTGCATTGCTTCTGGCTGTGCCACAATAGAAGCTGCCACATCGCCCATGACACACGTCATGAGGTCTGGATCCACATGGTCTGTCTGGGAGTCCACCATTGTCTGCACACTGCCATGGTGTGTGCAGGCTCTTGGGCACCCTTGCCATTGCACCTATCATGTCAGAGTGCATGGCCATCACCCTCGAGGTCCTCATCTGAGAACTCGCGTACGAATTCGCCCTCTGGGTAGATGGCTCCCGAGCTTCCCATTCCCCTTAACTGTGCTGCAGCCTACTAGGACCCAGTGCTTCACCCAGTGCAGACCCCTGCCCTAAGCTCACCTCTAAGGAGCACGTAGTGCCTGAATCTGAGCTGGTGCCTGCGGGTGAAACAGTGACGTAGTGCTTGGCCTCTCCTCCCCTACCTCATTCTGTCCCCCTCTTCTTTTCCCTCATGACTGGATTGGGGAGGCTCAGGCACAGGCTGCTCATCTGCTGGCTGATTATCTGAAAGCATAAATGTCACAAGAGTCACGTTAAGGTGAAGGCAGCGGGGCAGGAATGGAGAAAAGAAGACAGACAGAATGAGGAGCTGGAAAGTGATAAAGCCTTCTGGTTTAACGAGGAAGTGGGATGAGAAGACGGGATGACGATACCGATGTTGCCCCCAGTGGGCTCGATACCTCCACCGGCCCCGGCACCCACCACCTGCGGGTCAATGAGCCGCAATACTCACTCCTCCAGGTCCAAAAGTTGCTGCAGTTCAGCTTCCCCCGCCCCCAGTCCGCTGCTGCTCCATCCTGTTGTGCGCCATCTTGGCCTGCAAAAGAAAGGAACTTGTGTGAATAAGAGTCCGGTTATGTATGTGGAAGATTTGCCCTTGCAGTTAAATAGCTGTGAATGTAGGCAAGGCATGAAATAAGGCTGTAATTTGGTTGCTGGTTGCCTGCTGGGTTAAGTGCAGGTTTGCAGAGTGTGCACAGACAGAGGCTCAGAGGCTGGCATGTATGAGTTGTGGAAACATGAACTCACCTTGACCACCCAAGTGAGGTCGTTGAATTTCTTGCGGCACTGTGTAGGGCTTCTATCCACCACAGTGCTGGCTGACACCTCCGCAGCCATATGACCTTAAAAACCTGTGGAGTTGGCCTTCTCCCAGATGGAAGGGACAGTGCCTCCCTCCTTCTCTCCATTGCCCCAACCAATGTCTCCAATGGGCTTGATTTCTGCATGCTCTCGGCGATGAGACTCGAGGAGCTCAGCGTCCTCCCGGATGCACTTCCTCCACTTAGGGCGGTCTTTGGCCAGGGACTCCCAGGTGTCAGTGGGGATGTCGCACTTTATCAGGGAGGCTTTGAGGGTGTCCTTGTAACATTTCCGCTGCCCACCTTTGACTCGTTTGCCGTGGACGAGTTCCGAGTAGAGCGCTTGCTTTGGGAGTCTCGTGTATGGCATGCGGACTATGTGGCATGGCCAGCGGAGCTGATCAAGTGTGGTCAGTGCTTCAATGTTGGGGATGTTGGCTTGAATGAGGACGCTAATGTTTGTGTGTCTGTCCTCCCAGGGGATTTGTTGGATCTTGTGGAGACACCGTTGGTGGTATTTCTCCAGCGACTTGAGGTGTTTACTATACATGGTCCACGTCTCTGAGCCATACAGGAGGGCGGGTATTACTATGGGCTGTAGACGATGAGTTTAGTGACAGTTTGAGAGCCTGGTCTTCAAACATTCTTTTCCTCAGGCGGCCAAAGGCTGCACTGGCGCACTGGAGACAGTGTTGGATCTCATTTTCAATGCTTGCTCTTGTTGATAGGAGGCTCCCAAGATAAGGGAAGTGGTCCACGTTGTCCAGGGCCGCTTGATGACTGGGGGGCAGTGCTGTGCAGCAAGGACAGGCTGGTGGAGGACCTTGTCTTACTGATGTTTAGCGTAAGGCCCATGCTTCCATACGCCTCAGTAAATACATCGACTATGTCCTGGAGTTCAGCCGCTGTGTGTGAACAGACGCAGGCATCATCTGCGTACTGTAGCTCGATGACAGAGGTTGGGGTGGTCTTATACCTGGCCTGGATGCAGCGAAGGTTGAACAGGTTCCCACTGGTTCTGTAGTTTAGTTCCACTCCAGCAGGGAGCTTGTCGACTGTGAAGTGGAGCATGGCAGTGAGGAAGATTGAGAAGAGGGTTGTGGCGATGACGCAGCCCCGCTTGACCCCGGTCCGGATATGGATTGGGTTTGTGATGGATCCATTGGTAAGGATCACGGCTTGCATGTCGTTGTGGAGCAGGCGGAGGATGGTGACATACTTTTGGGGGCATCCGAAACGGAGGAGGATGCTCCATAGACCCTCACGGTTGACAGTGTTCCCTATGTAACAGTGTTACAGAAGGGTAGTGGGAAACACTGAAAGTGGATTTTAGAAGTGCTATGGTTTTCTTTTGCAATATTACAACAATGCAACTACCTACAAAATGTAACCTTTTTTAATAGAAATGAAACCCATGTGAAGATACAGCATAAATCTCAAGTGTGAATTTTGGTTATTATTTTATAATGATCATCTCAGTCTTTTGCCTACAATTTTTTGATGTTGTACAATGTTAGGACAGCTTTATGATGTAACCACTGGGGCCTGGGTCCAGGGGCTAGACTTTCCACTTTTGTGCAGATCGCCCAAAAATGGGCGTTATTTCCGGTGTTGGTGGTAAATATGGGTTTTGAGATCGCTGGATTATCGCTCATTTTCAAAAACCCAACTTTCCAGTTTATAAAATGGGTGTTACCGCAAGCGATCTGAAATGGGCGTTAGCGTTAAATTTTTTGATCTTCTGCCATAAATTGTTGGCGTCCATAGCAACGCCATGGCAACGGTCGTTTCCCACATTTCAGGAGGTCAGGGGTCATCATTACATGCGCAGAAGAGGAGAGAGAGAGAGAGGGAGAGCAGAGAGGAACTGAAAGCGTGTGTGGGTGTGTTGTGTGCTTGTTTGGCTGTTGTGGGAGGCAGGAGGGAGAGTTACCAGCAGCAAAAAGACTGCTGAGCACAAAGAACGTAGTTGCCACCGAGTTTTTGTCGAAAAAATAATATTTAAAATGGAAGGGATGGAGGAGACGACACAGCATGCTGTGGAGACTGAAGATGCTGGCGAAAGCAGAGAGGTGGGAGAGGAACAATTGGAGGACGCAAACAAGTGAGAAGATTCTCCAATGAGGCAAATGCCTCCCTCCTGCAGGAGGTGGAGTCACGCTGGGGTCAATTAATCCAGTGTGGGTGTGGGAAGCCCACCCCAAAGGTTGACCAGAGGATATGGGCTGACTTAGTCGAGGTGGTATCGTTGGCAACCAACGAGGTGCGTGAGGGCAACCAGTGCCGCAAGCACTTGTTGGATCCGCCAGAGTAAGTATTACATTTATTTACATGTACTTATATATTTATATCATTTGATTTGGAAGTGTAATGATTGATTAAAATCAGATGTGATGTCTTGCACTTATACCGGGAATGTTGTGCTCAAAGCCTGCGTTTTCGGTGTACGTCCTTAGGTAAAGAATGATCATTTTTATAATAATCATGATTACATCTGTCGGTTATGTGTTGTATCAGTCTCTGTGACAGTACCTAGCAATGATCTCACGCAATGATCTCATGCCATGTCGTGCTGGTGTTACCTTTTATAGAAGAAGCTTTCGAAGAATAGGGCCGAGCAGAGGTGAATGGGTGGCGGGTCACCAGTCATCATCGAGCTCACCGAAATCGAGAAGCGGGTGCTGGCACTAGTGGGGAGCCACCCCCGTCGGCCACACATGCAGCTGCAGAACCTGATATGATGCCACGTAATGTAAAGTCAATAAATGCCACACCCACTCTTTTCCAGCCAATAACATATGATAAATGATTGATAAAATTGTTCTCTAAATAATGGTGGTCTGATGAGAATCATTGCAATGCAGAAATTGGTCCTGGACATGAAATGTGATGTCTGTGATGATTTTGATAGCGGTGGTCCTTTTGTCGTGCATATGCTGTGTGTAGCGCTGGAATCACCTTGTGACCCTAGCACCCCCTTCTCCTCTAATAACCTCATTTATATTTCATAGCCCAGCCTAGCCCCATGCAACACCACCGATCCCAGAAGCTGGGGGTGGGGGGGCCGGAGTACCCGGACGATCGTGCATCTAGTGCTGAGGAGCCCCGATTCTCGCCCGTGGAGCTGCTGGGTGCCTTCTCCAGGGATGAGAGTGCGAACTTCGAGGAGTTTGGATTGTCAATCTCCATAATGCAGTCGACACCCATGACATCTAGTGCTCCTGCGGCCATTCCCTCCTCCACCGTGGAGTTACCGGGCCCAAGCACCTTGCCGCAGGGCATTTGAGAGGTCTCCAGGATGGCGCCGACCACGCGGAAGTTGGTTCGATGCAGCAGGACTGCTCCACAAGCGGCAGACCTGAGCGAGGACATGGTACACTTGTCCAGGAGAAGTGTTCACATAGGTCAGCAGATCCTACAGACAATGGGGGGCATATCCCAACAGCTGGCCAGCATGTCCGCCACCATGAGCGAGTATGTATTGTGGATGGCGGAGGCCCTGGAGGTGATAACCAAGAACACTGGTGGCAGATGCTTGCCAGTGGTCTTGGAGTGCGGCACTGGACCCCAAGGTGCCACACCCCCATTGCCAACGACACATGAGAGCCAGGAGGAAGATCGTGCTTCTGGCTCAGAGCACGTTCCTATCTCGGGGCCGTCCTCTCCCGTATCCGTCCAAGCAGTGGTCCTGTCATCATCTCCCTCAATGAAGCAATGCCTGAGGAGCTCCTCGGCCAGGCGTCTTGATGTCAAGAAGGGAAGTGGAAGGGGTAGAGGTGGGGAGGAGAAGTGGGGGGGAGGGGAAAGTGAGGTGCATGGCCGCAGGTGTTGTCTTAGTCACAGTATTTTAATGTTGTTGCTGCTATTTTGTTGGGAGGTTTGGGGGGAGGGGGGGCACCTTGTTTTTTTGCATTTGTGTTCTATGTTTATGAAGTGTTGTTAGAAATGTTAAACATTGAATGGATGATATAAATGTTATAAAATTTGTTGTGGGGTGGGGTGGGGTGTTTTTGTACAGTAATAATTATGATTTCATACAAATGTTCTCATTAAATTTTTTTTATTTAACATAACCTTGTTGTGCGTTGTCTCAGATAGCTACACTGTTACACATTGGTGATTCCTTAACATGAAAGGGGATAATTAAACTTAACTGGAATCAACTTAAACTTTAACTGTCATCAAGGTAATGCACAGCATTCATGTATGAGCTGTAGACACAGCAATCTTGCAGCTTTATAAATACGACTAACGTTATTTCAAGCAAAGCGCTCATTTATGAGCTGCTGACGTAGGAGTCTTGCAGCTATGTAGCCACCATGGGCCCTTTCCTGCGGTCTAGAGGGGGGTAAGGGCATGGTTTCATCATCAGTCTGATTGTCTAGCCCGAGATCAGCATCCACCTCCTCGTCCTCCTCTTCCTCTCTCTCCTGAGGTGGACCGGCAGTCTCCTCTGGCAATTCCTGTCCCCTCCTGATAGCCAAGTTGGCAGCATGCAGCACACCACCACCAATTGAGCTACCTGCTCAGGTTGGTATTGTAGCTCGCCTCCTGAGCGGTCCAGGCATCTAAAGCACTGCTTAAGCACTCCAGTGATATTCTCGCCGATATTGCGTGTGGCTCTGTTGCTTTCATTGTATCGCTTCTTGGCTTCTGTCTGGATGTTACGCAGGGGGGGTCATCAGCCAGCTGGCGAGGCCATATCTTTTGTCACCAAGCATCCAGCATTGATCTTGTGGCTGACTGGAAAACATGTCAGATACAGCGCTTTCACTCATGTGAGCATCATGGATGCTGCCCGGAAATTTTACATTTACTGCCATTATACTTTGTTGGTGGTCGACAATGAGTTGCACATTCATGGAGTGGTATACCTTTCGGTTGCGAAAAACCTCTGCATCCTAAAAAGGTTCCAGCATGGCGATGTACGTACAGTCTATTGCTCCCTGCACCTTGGGGAAGTCTGCAATTCTGGAGAATCCTAGAGCCTGCTCAGTCTGTGCATTCCTGGTCATAGGGAAGCTGATAAAGTCCATCCTGCATGTGTAAAGGGCTTCAGTGACCTATCGAATGCAGCAATGTGTGGCATGCTGAGATATACTGCAAATGTCACCAGCTGAGGGCTGAAAGGAACCCGACATATAGAATGAAAGTGCCGCAGTGACCTTGATCCCAACGGACAGTGCGGTCCTGATGATGCTGGCAGGGTGCAGATCTCCCCTGATGAGTTGGCATATCTCACTGATAATCTCTTTCTGGAAGTGCAGTCTCCTAAGAGACGTGTTAAGAACATAAGAACATAAGAAATAGGAGCAGGAGTAGGCCATATGGCCCCTCGAGCCTGCTCCACTATTTTATACGATCTGGGTTGATCCGATCATGGACTCAGGTTCACTTCCCTGCCCGCTCCTCATAACCCCTTATTCCCTTATCGGTTAACAAACTGTCTGTCTCTGTCTTAAATTTATTCAAAGCCCAGCTTCCACAGCTCTCTGAGGCAGTGAATTCCACAGATTTACAACTCTCTGAGAGAATAAATTTCTCCTGCAGGGTAGCTAATGTAACACCACTTTTTAAAAAAGGAGGGAGAGAGAAAATGTATAATTATAGACCGGTTAGCCTGACATCAGTAGTGGGGAAAATGTTGGAATCAATCATTAAGGATGAAATAGCAGTGCATTTGGAAAGCAGTGACAGGATCGGTCCAAGTCAGCATGGATTTATGAAAGGGAAATCATGCTTGACAAATCTTCTGGAATTTTTTGAAGATGTAACTAGCAGAGTGGGCAAGGGAGAACCAGTGGATGTGGTGTATTTGGACTTTCAAAAGGCTTTTGACAAGGTCCCACAGAAGAGACTGGTGTGCAAAGTCAAAGTGCATGGTATTGGTGGTAATGTACTGACGTGGATAGAGAACTGGTTGGCAGACAGGAAGCAGAGAGTCGGGATAAACGGGTCCTTTTCAGAATGGCAGGCAGTGACTAGTGGAGTGCCGCAGGGCTCAGTGCTGGGACCCCAGCTCGTTACAATATACATTAATGATTTGGGTGAAGGAATTGAGTGTAATATCTCCAAGTTTGCAGATGGCACTAAACTGGGTGGTGGTGTGAGCTGTGAGGGGGCGCTAAGAGGCTGCAGGGTGACTTGGACAGGTTAGGTGAGTGGGCAAATGCATGGCAGATGCAGTATAATGTGGATAAATGTGAGATTATCCATTTTGGGGGCAAAAACACGAAGGCAGAATGTTATCTGAATGGCGGCAGATTAAAAGGGGAGGTGCAAAGAGACCTGGGTGTCATGGTTCATCAGTCATTGAAGGTTGGCATGCAGGTACAACAGGCGGTGAAGAAGGCAAATGGTATGTTGGCCTTCATAGCTAGGGAATTTGAGTATAGGAGCAGGGAGGTCTTACTGCAGTTATACAGGGCCTTAGTGAGGCCTCACCTGGAATATTGTGTTCAGTTTTGGTCTCCTAATCTGAGGAAGGACGTACTTGCGATTGAGGGAGTGCAGCGAAGGTTCACCAGACTAATTCCAGGGATGGCTGGACTGTCATATGAGGCGAGACTGGATCAACTGGGCCTTTATTCACTGGAGTTTAGAAGGATGAGAGGGGATCTCATAGAAACGTATAAGCTTCTGATGGGACTGGACAGGGTAGAGTGTTCCCAATGTTGGGGAAGTCCAGAACCAGAGGACATAGTCTTAGGATAAGGGGTAGGCCATTTAGGACTGAGATGAGGAGAAGCTTCTTCACTCAGAGAGTTGGTAACCTGTGGAATTCCCTGCCGCAGAGAGTTGTAGATGCCAGTTCATTGGATATATTCAAGAGGGAGTTAGATATAGCCCTTACGGTTAAGGGGATCAAGGGGTATGGCGAGAAAGCAGGAAAGGTGTACTGAGTGAATGATCAGCCATGGTCTTATTGAATGGCGGTGCAGGCTCGAAGGGTCGAATGGCTTACTCCTGCACCTATTTTCTATGTTTCTATGTTTCTATGTTTCCTCACCTCAGTTTTACAGAGGGTGGCCCCTTATTCTAAGATTATGCCTCCTAGTTCTAGTCTTCCCCATCAGTGGAAACATTCTCTCTGCATCCACCTTGTGACGCCCCCTCATAATCTTATACGTTTCGATAAGATCACCTCTCAATCTTCTGAATTCCAATGAGTAGAGGCCCAACCTACTCAACCTTTCCTCATAGGTCAACCCCCCTCATCTCTGGAATCAACCTAGTGAACCTTCTCTGAACTGCCTCCAAATCAAATATATCCTTTCGTAAATATGGAAACCAAAACTGCACACAGTATTCCAGGTGTGGCCTCACCAATACCCTTTATAACTGGAGCAAGACTTTTATACTTCATCCCCTTTGCAATAAAGACCAAGATACCATTGGCCTTCCTGATCACTTGCTGTACCTGCATACTAGCCTTTTGTGTTTCATGCACAAGTAACCCCAGGTCCCGCTGTATTGTGGCACTTTGCAATCTTTCTCCATTTAAATAATAACTTGCTCTTTGATTTTTTTTCTGCCAAAGTGCATGACCTCACACTTTCCAACATTATACTCCATCTGCCAAATTTTTGCCCACTCACTTAGCCTGTCTATGTCCTTTTGCAGATTTTTTGTATCCTCCTCACACATTGCTTTTCCTCCCATCTTTGTATCGTCAGCAAACTTAGCTACGTTACACTCAGTCCCTTCTTCCAAGTCATTAATATAGATTGTAAATAGTTGTAGTCGCAGCTCTGATCCCTGCAGCACTCCACTAGTTACTGATTGCCAACCCGAGAATGAACCATTTATCCCAACTCTCTGTTTTCTGTTCGTTAGCCAACCCTCTATCCATGCTAATATATTACCCCCAACTCCGTGAAATTTTAGCTTGTGCAGTAACCTTTTATGTGGCACCTTGTCAAATGCCTTCTGGAACGCCAAAAGAACCACATCCACTAGTTCCCCTTTATCCACCCTGTTCGTTACATCCTCAAAGAATTCCAGCAAATTTGTCAAACATGACTTCCCCTTATTAAAGCCATGCTGACTCTGCCTGACCGAATTATGCTTTTCCAAATGTCCTGCTGCTACTTCTTTAATAATGGATTCTAACATTTTCCCAACCACAGAGGTTAGGCTAACAAATGTATAGATTCCTGCTTTTTGTCTGCCTCCTTTTTTAAAAAAGGGTGTTGCATTTGCAGTTTTCCAATCTGCTGGGATCTCCCCAGAATCAAGGGAATGTTACAAAGAAACATAGAACATAGAAAATAGGTGCACGAGTAGGCCGTTCAGCCCTTCAGGCCTGCACCACCATTCAATAAGCTCATGGCTGATCATTCCCTCAGTACCTGTTTCTTGCTTTCTCTCCATACCCCTTGATCCCTTTAGCCGTAAGGGCTATGTCTAACTCCCTCTTGAATATATCCAATGAACTGGCATCAACAACTCTCTGCAGCAGGGAATTCCACAGGTTACCAACTCTCTGAGTGAAGAAGCTTCTCCTCATCTCAGTCCTAAACGGCCTGTCCCTTATCCTAAGACCGTGTCCCCTGGTTCTGGACTTCCCCAACATCGGGAACAATCTTCCTGCATCTAACTTGTCCAGTCCCATCAGAATCTTATATGTTTCAATGACATCCCCTTTCATCCTTCTAAACTCTAGTGTATAAAGGCCCAGTTGATCCAGTCTCTCCTCATATGTCAGCCCAGCCATCCCGGGAATCAATCTGGTGAATCTTCGCTGCACTCCCTCAATAGCAAGAACGTCCTTCCTCAGATTAGGAAACCAAAACTGAACACAATACTCCAGGTGAGGCCTCACCAAGGCCCTGTACAACTGTAGTAAGCCCTCCCTGTTCCTATACTCAAATCCCCGAGTTATGAAGACAAACATACTATTTGCCTTCTTCCCCGCCTGCTGTACCTGCATGCAACTTTCAATGACTGATGAACCATGACACCCAGGTCTCATTGCACCTCCCCTTTTCCGAGTCTGCCGCCATTCAGATATTATTCTGCCCTCGTGTTTCTGCCCCCAGAGTGGATAAACTCACATTTATCCACATTATACCGCATCTGCCATGCGTTTGCCCACTCACCTAACCTGTCCAAATCACCCTGCAGCCTCCAAGCGTCCTCCTCACAGCTCACACCGCCACCCAGTTTAGTGTCATCTGCAAACTTTGACATACTGCACTCCATTCCTTCATCTAAATCATTAATGTATCTCGTAAAGAGCTGGGTGGCCAGCACTGAGCCCTGCGGCACTCCACTAGTCACTGCCTGCCGTTCTAAAAAGGACCCGTTTATCCCGACTCTCTGCTTCCTGTCTGCCAACCAGTTCTCTATTCACGTCAGTACATTACCCCCAATACCATGTGCTTTGATTTTGCACACCAAACTCTTATGTGGGACCTTGCCAAAAGCCTTTTGAAAGTCCAAATACACCACATCCACTGGTTCTCCCTTGTCCACTCTACTAGTTACATCCTCCAAAAATTCCAGAAGATTTGTCAAGCATGATTTCCCTTTCATAAATCCATGCTGACTTGGACCGATCCTGTCACTACTTTCCAAATGTGCTGCTATTTCATCCTTAATAATTGATTCCAACATTTTCCCTACTACTGATGTCAGGTTAACCGGTCTATAATTACCCACTTTCTCTCTCCCTCCTTTTTAAAAAAGTGGTGTTACATTAGCTACCCTCCAGTCCATAGGAACTGATCCAGAGTCGATAGACTGTTGGAAAATGATCACCAATGCATCCACTATTTCTGGGGCCACTTCTTAAAATACTCTGGGATGCAGACTATCAGGCCCTAGGGATTTATTGGCCTTCAATCCCATCAATTTCCCTAACACAATTTCCCGCATAATAAGGATATCTTTCAGTTCCTCCTTCTCACTAGACCCTCGGACCCCTAGTACATCCGGAAGGTTATTTGTGTCTTCCTTCGTGAAGACCGAACCAAAGTATTTGTTCAACTGGCTTGCCATTTCTTTGTTCCCCATTATAAATTCACCTGACTCCGACTGCAAGGGACCTACGTTTGTCTTCACTAATCTTTTTCTCTTCACATATCTGTAGAAGCGTTTGCAGTCAGTTTTTATGTTCCTGACAAGCTTCCTCTCGTACTCTATTTTCTCCGTCTTAATTAAACCCTTTGTCCTCCTCTGAATTCTAAATTTCTCCCAGTCCTTAGGTTTGCTGCTTTTTCTGGCCAAGTTATATGTCTCTTCCTTGGGTTTAACACTATCCTTAATTTCCCTTGTTAGCCACGGTTGAGCCACCTTCCCCGTTTTATTTTTACTTCAGACAGGGATGTACAATTGCTGAAGTTCATCCATGTGATCTTTAAATGTTTGCCATTGCCTATCCACCGTCAACCCTTTAAGAATCATTCGCCAGTCTATTCTAGCCAATTCACGCCTCAAACCATCGAAGTTACCTTTCCTTAAGTTCAGGACCCGAGTTTCTGAATTAACTGTGTCACTCTCCATCTTAATAAAGAATTCCACCATATTATGGTCACTCTTCCCCAAGGGGCCTTGCACAACAAGATTGCTAATTAGTCCTTTCTCATTACATATCACCCAGTCTAGGAAGGCCAGATCTCTGGTTGGTTCCTCGACATATTGGTCTAGAAAACCATCCCTAATACACTCCAGGAAATCCTCCTCCACTGCATTGCTACCAGTTTCGTTAGCCCAATCAATATGTCGATTAAAGTCACCCATGATAACTGCTGTATCTTTATTGCATGTATCCCTAATTTCTTGTTTGATGCTGTCTGTAACCTCACTACTACTGTTTGGTGGTCTGTACACAACTCCCACTAGCGTTTTCTGCCCTTTGGTATTCCGCAGTTCCAACCATACCGATTCCACATCATCCAAGCTAATGTCCCTCCTTACTATTGCATTAATTTCCTCTTTAACCAGCAACGCCACCCCGCCTCCTTTTCCTTTCTGTCTATCCTTCCTAAATGTTGAATACCCCTGGATGTTGAGTTCCCAGCCTTGGTTACCCTGGAGCCATGTCTCCATGATGCCAATTACATCAATGTTGGTAAATTACAACCAATGCATCCACTATCCCTGCCGCTACTTCTCTTAAGACCCTAAGATGCAAGCCATCAGGCCCAGGGGATTTATCTACCTTTAGTCCCATTATCTTACTGACCACCACTTCATTAGTGATTGTGATTGTTTTAAGCTCCTCCCCCCCCCCCCGCCCCCACCCTAAAGACCCTTGACTATCCACTGTTGGGATATTGTTAGTGTCCTCAAATGTAAATGTGGATACAAAATATTTGTTCAGAGTTTCTGCCATCTCCATATTCCCCACCATTAATTCACCGGTCTCATCCTCTAATGGGCCAACATTTACTTTAGCCATTCTTTTCTTTTTTATATACCTATAGAAACTCTTGCTATCTGTTTTTATATTTTGTGCTAGTTTACTTTCATAGAGCTAGATTTTCCACTTTTGTGCTTATCGCCCAAAAATGGTGTGGGCGGTAAAAAAGGATTTTCAGATCGCTGGATTCTCGCCCATTCTCAAAGCACCTAGTGTCCATTTTTTACTGCGAACGATATGAAATGGGCAGTAATGTTAAATCTCGCTGACCTCCTGCCATAAAGTGTCGCCGTTCTTAGCAATGGCATGGCAACGCTCGATTCCCACGATTCAGGAGGTCAAGGGTCATCATGACATACGCAGAAGAGGAGTTGAGAGGGACTGAAGGTGTGTGGCTGTGGTGTGTGCGTGTTTAGCTGTTACGGGAGGCACAAGGGAGATTCACCAGCAGCAAAAAGCCTACTAAGCACCTACTAAGAACATAGTTGCCACCGAGTTTTTGTCCAACAAATAAGATATAACATGGAAGGGATGGTGGAGGCCCTGGAGCTGGTAACCAGAAACACTGATGGCAGAGGGTTCCCAGTGATCCCGGAGCGCGGCACTGCACCCCAAGGTGCTGCACCCGCATTGCCAACCACACATGAGAGCTAGCAGCAACATCTTTCTTCTGGCTCGGAGTACGTTCCAACCTTGGGACTGTCCTCTCCTGTATCCGTCCAAGCACAGTTTCCTCCTGCCCCCCCCCCCCCCAATGAAGCATCTCCTGAGGAGCTCCTTGGTCAGGTGGCTTGAAGTGAAGGGGAAGGGGTAGAGGTGGGGAGGAGGAGCGGGAGAGTGGGGGTGGGGGGGGAAGGGTTTGTTTTTACAGAAATACTGATGATTTCGGATCACTGTTCGGTTTAAATGTTTTTTATTTAACAAAACCTTGTTGCGCAATGGCTCAGATAGCTGCACCGTTACATGCTGGTGATTCCTTAACATCAAAGGGTATAATGACACTTAACTTCAATCAACTTAAACTTTAACTGTTACCAAGGTGATGCCCACCATTGATGTATGACCTGCACATGCACCAGTCAACTTTGTAAGTAACAACAACGTTCTTTCTGGCAAAGCGATCATTGATGAGCTCCTGACATAAGGCTCTTGCAGCTATTATGCCACCACGGGCCCTTTCATGCGGTCTACAGGGGGGCAGGAGCATGGCTTCAGAGTCAGCCTGATTGTCTGGCCCGATGTCAGCATCCTCCTCCGCGTCCTCCTCTTTCTATTTCTGGTGAGGTGGACTGTCAGACTCATCGGGCAATTCTTGTCCCCTTCTGATAGCCAAGTTGTGTAGCATAGAGCAGACCATCACGAATTGAGCTACCTGCTCAGGGTAGTATTGGAGCTCGCCTCCTGAGTGGTCCAGGCATTTAAAGCGCTGCTTTAGCACTCCAATGGTTTTCTCCATGATATTGCGATTGATTCTGTGGCTCTCGTTGTATCGCCTCTTGGCTTCAGTGTGGGTGTCATGCAGTGGGGTCATCAGCCAGGTGATGAGGCCATATCCTTTGTCACCAAGCATCCAGCATTGACTTTGTGGCTAATTGTTATACAAGTCAAAGACAGTGCTCTCACTCAGGATGTGAGCATAATGGATTCTGCCTGGAAATTGAGCATTCAATGCCAGTATAATTAGCTGGTGGTCGACAACCAGTTGCATTCAGGGAGTGGAATCTCTTGTCGTTCCTGAAAACCTCTGCATCCTGAAAGGTGCCCACATTGCGATATTTGTACAGTCTATTGCTCCCTGCACCTTGGGGAAGTTTGCAATTCTGGAGAATCCTAGAGCCCTATCACTCTGTGCCTCCCTGGTCATAGGGACACTGATCAAGTCCCTCCTGTGTGCGTGCAGCACTTCAGTGACCTGTCTAATGCAGCAATGTGTGGCATGCTGAGAAAGTCTGCAAATGTCACCAGCTGTGGCCTGAAAAGAACCCGAGGCATAGAATGACAGTGCCATGGTGACTTTGACCTTGACAGACAGTGCAGTACTGATGGTGCTGGTAGGCTGCAGATCTTCCCTTATCAGCTGGCATTCCTCAGTGATAACCTCTTTGTGGCAGCGCAGTCTCCGAAGGCAGGTGATGTCCGGCGAGTTGAGGTAAGACTGCTTCTCCCTGTACTTGCGGGGGATGTAACGTCTGGTCCTCTTCATCAGTCTGGCATGATTTACATTGGGCACATAATGCTGTGGAGCGTACCTTCGGCGATCTCGAGTCCGCTGCATGTAACTGGTCATCAAGAGAGGGTGAAAAAGGACAGGCCCCAGTGCAGTAGCTCTCTGTTTTCCACCAATTGGTCACAAACAATGAATGTCCCGACGAAGACACCTGTTCAATTCTATTCGGTCACAGTGTGGTCAAGATGATTGTACAGATGTTCACATCAAATACAACGACCTCCAGAGTACATCCGAACTCCCCCAAGGTTGAAGCACTGCAGCCTTTTAAAGGATGCGACATGTGATGTAGAACATGGCGTCCAAAACATTGTGGTTAGTTCCTCTTTCTCTGGGTGGTTTTTTGGGCGAGCGATATTGTGGACGATATGTGTGTGAGGTGGTGAAAGTGACACTGGGCGATCTCATGGTAACTATGCTCTTTACGACAAAAAAAAGTGGGCGGACGATATTATTGAACCTTGGCATTAAATCAGTGCAGAAATTAACCCTGAGCGATATTATGAGCGTTGATTTCGCCCATTCTGATGATTCCTCCCAAAAAAAGTGGACGAGCGGTATTATTTTTTCCCAGCGATAAGCACATGGGGAAAGTAACACTCGGCGATAAGTTTCCGACAAATGCCTGTCAGTTTCCATTTTGTGGCTAAATGGGTGGTATCTGGGCGTTATACATCATTTCAACAGTAAAATGAGCGTTAAACATGCAAAAAAAGTGGAGGTTCTAGCACATACTCTGTAAAGTCCTTACACAATACCACAAATTCACACGAGGCACATTCTATGGACAAGGTCACTCCATGACCTGAACCTTTATTCACAGGACCAAGAAGTGATGACCCTGCGTGGGACCTCCCTTTATATACCTGAGTGACCAGGTGAGGAGTGTCTCCCACAAGTTCACCCCCTGTGGTCAAGGTGTGCATTTCTTACGTATATACAGTATTGCAGTGTTGTTACATAAAGGTTACATACATGACATCACCTCCCCGTCAACATCTTATTGGGATCATAGGTTAAGTTTCTCGGGTGGTCTGCACTCTCTCGTGGAGTGCCGCAGTTGAGGCTCTGGTTGTTGAGCCTTGGCCTGCGCGTCTGTCACCTGTGGTGATTCCGGCCTGTCCGGGCTGACCGCAGGGACTGTGCATGCTGCTGAACGTTCTTGTTGCTCGTTCACTGGCGGTGGTGTGAATACCATTTCATGATCTTCCTCAGGTTCCTCAGTGTCCATACTGAACCTTTTTTTTACTTGGTCCAGATGCTTGCGACATATCTGCCCATTGTTATTTTGAACCACTATGACCCTATTCCCCTCTTTGTCTGTTACAGTACTCTCAAGCCATTTGGGCCCCAAAGCATGATTGAGAACAAATACAGGGTCATCAATTTCTATACATCTCCCCCTTGAATTTCGGTCATGGTACTCGTTTTGGGACTGGCGCTTGCACTCAACAATGTCGGACGGGACTGGATGAATAAGGGACAGCCGAGTTTTGAGTGTTCATTTCATGAGTAGCTCCGTGGGCGGGACCCCCGTGAGTAAGTGCGGTCGGGACCTATAGGCCAGCAGGAGGCGCGATAGGCTGCATTGAAGGGAGGGTCCTTGAATCCGGAGCATGCCTTGCTTTATGATTTGGACCACACGTTCCACCTGGCCATTGGAGGCCGGCTTGAACGGTGCTGTCCTGACATGGTTAAAGCCATTACCCGACATGAACTCCCAGCATTCGTAGCTTGTGAAACATGGGCCATTATCGCTAACAAGGATGTTCGGCAAGCCGTGGGTCGCAAAGACCACGCGCAGACTATCCACGGTGGTGAATGTCGTGCACAAATTCAAAATGATGCACTCGATCCATTTCGAGTACGCATCAACCACAATGAGAAACATCTTTCCCATGAACGGGCTCGCGTAGTCTATGTGAATACGTAACCATGGCCTGGTGGGCCAGGGCCACGGGCTGAGTGGGGCCTCCCTGGGGGCATTACCTAGCTGGGCACACATCGTGCACCTGCGAACACAGTGTTCCAGGTCTGAATCAATTCCCGGCCACCACACATGTGACCAGGCAATGGCCTTCATCAGCACGATGCCTGGGTGCTCGCTGTGGAGTTCCCTGATGAATGCTTCCCTGCCACGCTGGGGCATGACTACCAGGCTGCCCCATAGTAGGCAGTCGGCTTGGATGGAGAGCTCATCCATCCGTCTGTAAAACGGACTGACCTCAGGGCATGCTCCGTGTGCGAGCACCTAATCTCCAGTCAGGACACATTTCTTAATCAATGATAGGAGGGGATCTCTGTTGGTCCAGATTTTGATCTGGCGTGCTGTGATGAGGGAGCCTTGTTAGCGTGAATGTTTTCTCAGAAGAATCACTCAACACTCAGAGTCGGTTCCAATGCCAATGCGGCCTTTATTAACGCTCAGCGGGGAGGAAGTCTCAGGACTGTATCCAGGCTTCTCTCCACTGAACAAAGGGTTTCATGGATCTTTATATGTTTTACAACAGTTTACTACAGTTACATACAACAATTTACTACAGTTACATTAGACCAATAGCGTTAGTCTCTAAATGTAAAGTGGCTCATGTGTTGCCAAGAGATGTGTTGCTAAGGGGTGTGTTGCTAGGGATGACTCATGTGTCTTGTAACATGGCCTGGGCCTCTCTTATCTTACTGTCCTTGGATGCTGGCATTGGGTAGCCTCCTTATTAGAGTTACATATTCGGTTCTTGTCAGCTCAGGCTGATTCATGCCCTCGTTATGTGATGTAGGCCACTCTTATCTCTATTTCTCGGGGCTCTGCTGTGTGGAGTTATAATGGCTTGTTATAGTTATCTTGTATCCAAGGCATTCCTGGCAGTGGGCCTCACAGGGTTATTGCTCGGTCAGCCTCAGTCAATAGTTCACAGCTTGACTACCTGATTTCCCATCATGCCTGGGCAGCCATTTTATGTGTGGCCACTTTAAACTTATATGAGTTTAGATATATTCAGCAGGTGCCTAATGCCTACAACAGCCTGCACTGTCAAAGGCATCGACAGCCATGACCATCTCAGCGCTTTGCTCAGCTGCCCCCTCGGTAGTGGCCAGTGGAAGCCTGCTGAGTGCGTCAGCGCAACTTTCGGTGCCGGGCCTATGCCGGATGGTGTAGTCATAAGCAGCGAGCGTGAGAGCCCATCGCTGTATGCGAGCTGACGCATTGCATTGACGGCCTTGCTGTCTAACAGCAGGGATGTTAACGGGTTGTGGTCCGTTCCTAATTCGAACCTCCTGTGAAAGAGGTACTGAATCATCTTTTTCACCCCGTAGACACATGAGAGTGCTTCCTTCTCAACCATCCCATATCCCCGTTCAGCTTGAGAGCGCGACCTGGAGGCATAAGCCACAGGTTGTAGTTGGCCCTCAGCGTTACACTGCTGCAACACGTACCCAACCCCATAGGACGATGAATCACATGTCAGAACCAATTTCTTACGGGTGTCGTACAGGGTCAACAACGTATTTGAACAAAGTAGGTTCCGCACCCGATTGAAAGCCCGTTCCTGACAGTCCCCCCAAAACTAATCACAACCCTTTTAAAGGAGCACGTGTAGCGGCTCCAACAATGTGCTTAAGTTTGGCAGAAAGTTCCCGAAATAGTTCAAGAGTCCCAGAAATGATCGCAACTCCGATGTGTTGCAGGGCCTGGGTGTTCGTCGAATCGCCTCCATTTTGGATTCAGTGGGCCAAATCCCGTCTGCAGCAACCTCCTGCCCAGAAACTCGACCTCGGGAGCCAAAAACACACACTTAGACTTCTTGAGTCGCAGGCCTACCCGGTCCAGTCGGCCTAGCACCTCCTCCAGGTTGTGGAGGTGTTCCTCGGTATCACGACCGGTGATGAGGATGTCGTCTTGAAATACGATTGTTCCAGAAATGGATTTGAGCAGGCTTTCTATGTTTCTTTGAAAAATTGCGGCCGCTGATCGAATGCCAAACGGACACCTGTTGTAAACGAACAGTCCCTTGTGCGTGGTGATGGTGGTCAGTAGTTTAGATTCGTCAGCCAGTTCTTGGGTCATGTAGGCTGAAGTGAGGTCCAGCTTGGTGAACAGCTTGCCGCTTGCCAGCGTGGCAAAAAGGTCCTCCGCTCTCGGGAGTGGGTATTGATCTTGAAGGAACACCCGATTGATGGTGGCCTTGTAGTCGCCACAGATCCTGACCGAGCCATCCGCTTAGGACGGGAATGATAGGGCTGAATTCAACGGGCGAGATCATGCCCTCTCTCAGCAACCGGTCCAACTCGCTCTCAATTTTCTCCCGCATCACATACGGCACAGCTCTGGCTTTGTGGTGCATTGGTCTGGCGTCCGGGGTGATGCATATCACTACTTTAGTACCTTTGAATGTCCCGACACCAGGTTGAAATAGTGACTCAAATTGTTGTAGGATCTGTGAGCATGAACTTCGCTCCACAGATGATATGGCGTGCACATCCCCCCATTTCCAGTTCATCTCAGCCAACCAGCTCCTCCCCAACACTGCGGGGACCATTGCCTGGGACAATCCAGAGTGGCAGCCGGTTCACTGATCCATTGTGTGTGACCGCCAACATTGCACTGCCTAGTACTGGAATGATTTATTTGGTGAACGTCCGTAATTGCATCTCAATGCGTTCTAGTTTGGGTCTGCTAGCTTTGAGTGGCCACAGCTTTTCGAATTGTTGAACACTCATGAGTGACTGGCTGGCCCCCGTGTCCAGCTCCATGCATACAGGGATGCCGTTTAATAGGACTTTCATCTTCATAGGTGGCGTTTTGGTATATGAGCTGTGAATGTTTGCCACATGAACCTGCTGAACTTCAGCGTCCATTGATTTGCCCCAAGCGTCATCCTGCCTCGCAGACCCCTCATCTGGTTCATCCGCCTCGTATATTAGCCTGGTTACAGGCTTTCTGCACATTCTGGCTAAATGGCCACTGAGGTTACAATTGCTGCAGACGAACTGTTGAAACCTGCAAGTCCTGGCAGCATGTCTGCCCCCACACCTCCAGCATGAACTGAGATTCCCATTGTTGTGAACAAAAGAGCTGTTACCAGGCATCCCTCGCTGATTGTCCCTTTGACTGCTCTTGAGCAGCCTGTTAGTGGGTGTCAATGGCCCCATCCCAGAATGCATTGTCCACTGGGGGGGCGTAAATGTCCGTTCAGGCTGCCATTGTCTCTGTTGGTGACTTACTCTTGGGTCATGATCTGAACCTTTATTCACAGGACCAAGAAGTGATGACCCTGCGTGGGACCTCCCTTTATGTGTCTGGGTGACCAGGTGAGGAGTGTCTCCCACAAGCCATCCTTGTTGCCAATGTAAAGTCCTTACACAATACCACAAATCCACACGAGGCACATTCTATGGACAAGGTCACTCCATGACCTGAACCTTTATTCACAGGACCAAGAAGTGATGACCCTGCATGGGACCTCCCTTTATATACCTGGGTGACCAGGTGAGGAGTGTCTCTCACAAGTTCACCCCCTGTGGTCAAGGTGTGCATTTCTTACGTATATGCAGTATTGCAGTGTTGTTACATAAAGGTTGCATACACCACAGTCTATCTTCCCTTTCTTAATCATTTTTTAGTCATTCTTTGCTAGCTTTTAAAAGCTTCCCAGTCTTCTGTCCTCCCACTAGTTTTGACCACTTTGTATGCCCTTGTTTTTAATTGGATACCGTCCTTTATTTCTTTAGTTAGCCACGGATGGCTAATTTTCTCTTACACCCTTTCCTCCTCACTGGAATATATTTTTCTTGAGAGTTGAGAAATATCTCCTTAAATGTACACCACTGTTCATTAACCATCCTACACTTTACTCTATGTTCCCAGTCCACATTAGCCAACTCTGACCTCATACCTTCATAGTCTCCTTTTTTTAAGCTTTGTACGCTGGTTAGAGATCCAACTTTCTCACCATCCATCTGAATTTGAAACTCAACCATGCTTTGATCATTCATTCCAAGGAGATCCTTTACGAGGACATTATTTATTAATCCTGTCTCTTTACAGAGGACCAGATCCAAGTTAGCCTGCCCCCTGGTTGCTTCAGTTACATAGTGCTCAAGGAACCCATCCCTTATGCACTTGTCCTCAAGACTACCCTAACCAATTTGATTTCTCCAATCAATATGGAGGTTAAAATCACCCATGATTATTGCTGTGCCCTTTTTACAAGCTCCCAATGTTTCCTGGTTGATGCTCCGGCCAACAGAGTTACTACTGTTAGGGGACCTATAGACTACGCCCACCAGCGACTTTTCCCACTTATTATTCCTTATCTCCACCCAAACTGTTTCAACATCCTGATCAGTTGAGCCAATATCGTTTCTCACTGTTGCAGTGATTCCATCCTTTATCAATAGAGCTACCTCACCTCCTTTTCCTTTCTGTCTGTCCTTCCAAATTGTCGAATATCCCAGAATATTTAATTCCCAGTCCTGGTCACCTTGCAACCATGTCTCTGTAATGGCTATCAGATCATACCCATTTGTCTCCATTTGTGCCGTCAACTCATCTACTTTGTTACAAATGCTAAGTGCATTTAGACAAAGTGCCTTTAAATTATTTTTTTTACCCTTTTTTCCTGCTTGTTTCCTCTCTCCTTCAAACTCACTTTCTTCATTTTTGCTTACTAATTCCAGCTTTACTCCCCTCCTTACTGAATCTATTTTCAGGTTCCCATCCCTCTGCCAAGCTAATTTAAACCCTCCCCAACAGCACTAGCAAACCCCCCCACGAGGATATTGGTCCCGGTTCTGTTGAGGTGCAACCCGTCCGGCTTGTACAGGTCCCACCTCCCCCAGAAGCGGTCCCAATGCATGAAGAAACTAAAGCCATCCCGCCTGCAGCATCTCTCCAGCCACGTATTCATCTGCTCTGTCCTCCTATTTCTCTACTCACTAGCTCGTGGCACTGGAAGTAATCTGGAGATTACTACCTTTTTAATCTCTCTCCTAACTCCCTAAACTCTGCCTGTAGGACCTCATACCTCTTTCTATCTATGTCATTGGTACCAATATGGACCACGACTTCTGGCTGTTCACCCTCTCCCCCCAGAATGCCCTGCAGCCGCTCAGTGACATCCTTGACCCTGGCACCAGGGAGGCATCATACCATCCTGGAGTCACGTCTGCGGCCGCAGAAACGCCTGTCTGCTCTCCTGACTATTGAATCCCCTACCATTATAGCTCTTCCATTCTTCTTTCCCCCCTCTGCCCCCACCCCCCACCTGCCCCATGCAGCTGAGCCACATGTGGTGCTTTGGATTTAGACTCTAGCTGCACTCCCCAGAGCCACCATCGCCCTCACCGGTACTCAGAACAGAGTACCGGTTGGAGAGCGAGATGGACTCAGGGGACTCCTGTTGTGTATTGTCCAGGTACATTAAATGTATAATATAAGTACAATGGTGAACCATAGAGGGCGCTGTGGTGGGAGACCTGAAAGTACCTGCAAGAGGCAGTATAAAAGGCTGCCCACCACACCTGAGAGGCACTCTGGAGCGGAACAATAAAGGACCAAGGTCACTGCAGTTATTACAACACCAGACCGTGTGGAGTCAGTGATTTGTGTGCTACATACAACACATTGGCAACGACGGACCTGATCCCGTATCCGCTGCCATACTCACTGGGACCTCGACTTGCAGCACCAAGCAAATAATCCACACAGTCTCGAACCCGGCAGGCACTGTCCACAGGATAGCGCCCACCACAGACAAAACTGCAGAACGTGGCTCTGCCTGGGGCAGAGAGCACGGACCTCGGGGTCCTGGAACTCAGAGTCCGCTGAGGGGGGCCACTCAAGCAGCACCATGCTGGCGCTGCGGAGGAAGCCATGGGGCTCACCGGTGCAGGTTTGCGGAGTACAAGTGCAATACCTGCCACACGAAAGGCCACCTTCAGCGTATGTGTAAAAGAAATCTGACTCACCGTGTGGCTGAGGAGATGGTGGATGATCCACTGTTCAGCGAGGAGCAGGTAGAAGAAGATGAGATGTTGGGACTGCACACGTGACTGATGATTCGCCCCCAGTGATTATGGAAGTCAAAATCAACGAGTCCCAGTGAGTATGGCAGTGGATATGGAATCGGGTCCATCGTTGATGAGTCAGAGAACTTTTGAAAAACTGTGGGGTAACCCGGCTGCACGACCCAAGCTGGTCCCGGTCACGGCAAAGCTGCGTACTTACACCAGGGAACTAATACCTGTTCTCGGCAGAGCGGACGTGCAGGTATCTCACGGGGGCGAGACACACGGCTTACCCTTGTGGGTTATTGCAGGCGATGGGCCGACACTACTCGGCAGGAGATGGATGGGGAAAGTCCGTGGGAGCTGGGAAGACTTCATTCCTCCACAGACTGTTGCTCCCTGGGTTCCCAAAGAGCAGTCTTGTAGGTGCAGGCTGATTGCTGGGGTGCGAGCCAGCGGGGCACTGCAGGCGATGAGCGGGAGGTCCATCGATGGCCGAGAAACCGGGGGGGCCCACGCAGAGAAAAAGTCGGGTGGCGGTTGAGACTACAGTGGCGGCCGGAACAGCAGGAGAGGAGGCTACAGCAGCAGCCGGAACGGCAGGAGAGGAGGCCTCAGCGGCGGCCGGAACGGCAGGAGAGGAGGCCTCAGCGGCGGCCGGAACGGCAGGAGAGGAGGCCTCAGCGGCGGCCGGAACGGCAGGAGAGGAGGCCTCAGCAGCAGCCGGAACGGCAGGAGAGGAGGCTACAGCGGCGGCTGGAACGGCAGGAGAGGAGGCTACAGCGGCGGCTGGAACGGCAGGAGAGGAGGCTACAGCGGCGGCTGGAACGGCAGGAGAGGAGGCTACAGCGGCGGCTGGAACGGCAGGAGAGGAGGCTACAGCGGCGGCTGGAACGGCAGGAGAGGAGGCTACAGCGGCGGCTGGAACGGCAGGAGAGGAGGCTACAGCGGCGGCTGGAACGGCAGGAGAGGAGGCTACAGCGGCGGCTGGAACGGCAGGAGAGGAGGCTACAGCGGCGGCTGGAACGGCAGGAGAGGAGGCTACAGCGGCGGCCGGAACGGCAGGAGAGGAGGCTACAGCGGCGGCCGGAACGGCAGGAGAGGAGGCTACAGCGGCGGCCGGAACGGCAGGAGAGGAGGCTACAGCGGCGGCCGGAACGGCAGGAGAGGAGGCCTCAGCGGCGGCCGGAACGGCAGGAGAGGAGGCCTCAGCGGCGGCCGGAACGGCAGGAGAGGAGGCCTCAGCGGCGGCCGGAACGGCAGGAGAGGAGGCCTCAGCGGCGGCCGGAACGACAGGAGAGGAGGCCTCAGCGGCGGCCGGAACGGCAGGAGAGGAGGCCTCAGCGGCGGCCGGAACGGCAGGAGAGGAGGCCTCAGCGGCAGCAGGTATGACCCGGGAGTTTCAATTCTAAGATCTTTCCAGACGGGCTTCTCTCTCCGCACGCATAATCGCACAATCGATCCAACCTCCTTAAAAGCTTCCACTGCTTTGCTATGTGTTACTTCCCCTACATCTACAGCAACTACCCGAAGGACGCAATCATTCCACCGCAGTCTCTCCTACCATGGTTGTTGTAATGAGAGGGCTCGGATCATCACCAACGTGCGGATTATCGGTGCCACCTGCAATGCTGGAGCCGAGGCCAGAATTTCCCCCCTTCCCCCTTCAAGCGTGATTTTATACTTTCTTTCTTCTTTGTCAGCGAGCTCAAGATGGCAGCGGCCTCGTGGCAGCAGTGCTCGGCAGACAAAGGCCAGCAGAGTGACTAAAATGGCGGAGCCCAAGGAAAGCCTCGTGGGAACCACAAGATGGCGTCTTAAAAGGGCAATGCACCCAGGAGCCTTAAAAGGGCCCCACACCATTGGTGGTCCCCACAAATAGACTTTTGTAAGGCAAGAGCAAGTCTAGAGGAGTAATGTGACTGGTATGGTGGCGTGTGTGGATAAGAGTTAAATTTTTTTGTGTTGATGCTGGTTTAAAAAGGTGAAACGAGGGATATGAAGGATTTACAATGCTGAATAGGTACTGTATTTAAATATGATGGACACGAATGATTTACGAAAAGAGTCACATCACGGGGTACAGTAAAATAAGTAAAAGGGTTAATGGACCCGTGACTAATAATGCAAGGGTTCAGCGGCTGCAGATGAACCGCTAAGGCGACTACTGAGCACAGAGGCAACGCACCAGTTGCGATACCCCGTCTCAGCGCAGCCCAGTAAAAAGGGGTCAGTATACCGCCACCATACTTTACCCAGCGGAGCTGGGATTAAACAACTGTTCAGTGCACCTGTAATCTTTTGACATACCAGCTGTACCACATATTGTATGTACCATACTAACGTACCGTCTATGTATACCTGTTTTCTGTTGGAGGTTATACCCATGCGAGGACTGCAAACACCACATGCTTGCACCTAATAATCTCTGCATGGGATGGTCATGGACTCACACTCACTAACCCACCAGGACGAATAAGGCTGCGGTTACTGGCAATGGCTTTTGGAACTGTGGGGGGGTGGGGGGGAGTGAGATGTTGTGTATTGTCCAGGTACATTAAATGTATAATATAAGTACAATGGTGCACCACAGAGGGCGCTGTGGTGGGAGACCTGAAAGTACCTGCAAAAGGCAGTATAAAATGCTGCCCACCACACCTGAGAGGCACTCTGGAGCTGAATAATAAAGGACCAAGGTCACTGCAGTTATTACAACACCAGACCGTGTGGAGTCAGTGATTTGTGTGCTACATACACCACAACTCCTGCACTACCTGTCTAGTCCTGCTCTTCTGTCCAGTGGTCACCTAATCCCTATCTGCCTACACACTCTTAAACTGTGGGGTGACCACCTCCTGAAATGTTCTATCCACGTAGCTCTTAGTCTCGCGGATGCACCGCGGTGACTCCAGCCGCCGCTCAAGCTCCAAAACACGGAGCTCGAGTTGGTGCAGCTAGAGACACCTCCTGCACACGTGGTTGTCCTGGCTGCGCGAAGCATCCAGGATTTCCCACATGCCACAGGATGTGCAATCCAGGGCACTGAGCTGCCCTGCCATCCCTCTAGCAACACTCACAACTATCAAGTAGAACTAAACTCTAAACCTTAGCAAAACACACTCAGCCGCTACTCAGCTAACAGCTGATTCAATTAATTAGTTTTCCTTAGATAATAAAGATCACTTATCTATTTAATTGCAATTCCTAATTTACACCAATGCCCAAGATTTGTTTAAAAAAAGAAAAAGAAAAAATACTCACCAATCCACCAACCAATCACTTATCTGCTTGGCTGTGACATCACACTTCGATTTCAATTTAAAAAAAAATCTTTTTGTCCCTGCTGCAGCCGGCTCCTCCCAATTGCCGCTGCCCTTTGTGCTCCCGCGCCGCTCAGGTTTCACGATGCTAGGCCGTTCCTCCTGACTGTGTTATCGGACAAGTTCAGGTAAGACTGCTTCTTCCTGTAAGTGCGTGGGGTGTAAGGTCTCGTCCTCCTCAGCAGTCTGGTATGTCTTTGATTGGGCACATAATGCTGTTGAATATACCTTCTGCCATCTCTAGTCTGTAGTATGTGCATAGTCATCAAGACAGGCTGAGAAATGACAGGCCCCATTCCAATAACTATCAGTATTATACCTATTGTTCACAAGCAATTAATTACCTACTAAGATACTTAAAATAACTTCAAATCGTCCATAGTATGATAAGCTGTTTGTTCAGATGTTCAAATCACCTTAAAATACTTCCAGAGTACATCCAAACTCCCCAAAAGTTGAAGCAGCCTTTTATATGAACTGACCTCCGAGTTACAAAATGGTGTCCATACCGCTGGGTTTAGTTCAGCTGAGAGCAATTTTTTCTCAGGGGGTTTTTCGGCAAGCGATATTTTTGGCAATATGTGGGCGAGGTGCCAAAAGTAATGCTCGGCGATATTATGGGCGTTAGTTTCGGTCATTCTGATCTTTACGACAAAAAAAAGTGGGCAGGCAGTATTATTATTTCTCGGCGTTAAGTACATGCCGAAAGTAATGCAGGGCGATAAGTGAGCGATAAGTGGGCATTAGTTTCCACTTTGTGCCTAGATGGGCGATATCTGGGCGTTATACCTCATCTCATCGTTAAAATGCACGTTAAGTAGGCAGTATCGATACAGAAAAAGTGGAAAGTCTAGCCACAGATCTTAGATATAAAAGGTTTCTGTTCAAACTTCAGAGATTTGTGCAGCTACATCTTCAAGTCCCAAGTTACTAAATCATTTCAGTCACTCTTCTTCTTCTTCTTAGGAAGTCCCTCGGAGTTGAAGATGACTTGCATCCACACTAATGTGAGTTCTCAGGTGACTGATGAGTCCAATGCTGGACCTACAGTCTCGGTCACAGGTGGGGCAGACGGTGGTTAGAGGGATGGGTGGGTGGGGCGCTTGGGTTGTCGTGCGCTCCTTCCGCTGTTTGCGTTTGGCTTCTGTGTACTCCCGGCAAAGAGACTCGAGGTGTTCGGCGTCTTCCCGGATGCTTCTCCTCCGCTTTGAGCGGTCTTGGGCCAGGGATTCCCAGATACCGGTGGGGATGTTGCACTTTTTCAAGGAGGCTTTGAGGGTGTCCTTGAAACATTTCCTCTGCCCACCTGGGGCTCGCTTGCCGTATCGGAGCTCTGCGTAGAGCGCTTGTTTTGGGAGTCTAGTATCGGGCATGTGGACGATGTGGCCCATCCATCGGAGCTGATCGAGCGCGGTCAATGCTTCAATGCTGTGGATGTTGGCCTGAGCAAGAACACTGACGTTGGTGCACCTATCCTGCCAATGGATTTGCAGGATCTTGAGGAGGCAGCATTGGTAGTACTCTTCCAGTGCTTTGAGGTGCCTACTGTAGGAAAAGTCCATGTCTCTGAAGCATATAGGAGGGCGGGCATTACGACTACTCGGGAGACCATGAGCTTAGTACCCAGTTTGAAATCCTGGTCTTCAAAAACTCCCTTCCTCAGGTGACCGAAGGCTGCACTGGCACACTGAAGGCGGTATTGGACTTCATCGTCGACATCTGCCCTTGTTGACAGTAGGCTCCCAAGGTATGGAAAGTGGTCCACGTTGTCCAAGGCCTCGTCATGGATCTTGATAATTTGGGGACAGTGCTGTGTGGCGGGGGCAGATTGGTAGAGTACCTTTGTCTTACGGATATTTAATGGAAGGCTCATACACTCGTACGCTTCGGTGAAGGTATTGATGATGGTTTGGAGTTCAACCTCCGAGTGTGGAGGAAATATTTGTGCACACACATTTCAGCAACTACTGCATTGAAAAACTGGTCACTTATTATTCATTCAAAAAAAATAATTAGTTTGTTTTCAGTTTGAAGTTTGAAATCCATCTCTTGGCTGCTTCAGTTGATGTTGTATGCTTTTGGGCTCAGCATTTGTTTGATGTAGTATAAGTACATACAATGACATTGTGATCACATAAAACATGTATCCAGTTATTGGCTCACAGAACTGAAAAAAAATGTAAACTGAAATTAAATTAAAAATTATCCTGGCAATATCACAAGAGTCTGTCTGAACTGTTTTGAAATTTAATAGGAATCAAAAGTACCATCTCCATCAGATATTCTGTTTTTTAACTATTAAAAGTTATTTTGAAAATCAATCAATCTGAAGCCTTCTTAGGTGCCAATTAGAAATTGCAATGTTAATTTTGTAAGAATAACAGACCACTGATATAAAAAGCTACTTAAAATAGTAAAATAAAATAATTGATATCCAATGAAAAAGGCATGAAGCTGAATTGCTAAGTCAGATCCCATCTCCTCATAAGCATTTCTTTCGGAGGGAAAAATAGTAGAAAGTAAGCATCCTCCTAATAGATCATGCAAGGTAACATCATCAATGATCTTGTGTCACTGAGCTGTGAATGGTGCTTCAAATGTAAACTGAAGTTATTTGTCACACATCTTCAAGTAAGTATCAACTTTGTTGCTAAAATGTTAGTGAAGAAGCGGGCATTATATCACAGAGATCGGACTCTTCAAAAGGAACTACCCTTATTTCTGTCATTATTTGTGCACAAGCACCATTCTGACCAAACAATCCCTGAGGTAGTATCAAATGGAATTTTGTCACAGATGTCTTCAGTTATGAAATAAACTTTTCTAAAATTACAACAAACAAGTAGATAAGTACAGGTCACCCTCTCAGAAATAGTCTGTTTACTGAATACAGACACTCCAATGTTTAATTGGCTGGAGCCACAAACAATGCACTTCCATCTGGTTTGGAGACCGTGTCTCATAGCTCCATACACTCTAATTAACCTTACCTGTAAATATTGTTTCTTTTTTTCTTAACCTTCATCAATATAAATTGATGTCTTCAATCTGTTTTTCAACATAGTATAAATTAAGGGGCAACACAAGGTTAGATCAGGTATCACTAAGAATGGACAAGGCAACACAGGCTCACAAAGAGATACAGCTACATTCAACTGGATTGAAATTCTTCAAGGAAAAGGAGTCCTTGAAAAATCCCATGTGAAGGGTTGTCATAGCTACAAACTGCTGGAATTCTCTATTAAGTAATTCCAGTCTAATTTTGGCAGTAACAAAAATTACAGTATAGTTCTTTTGGACAAATACAGAATTTATTCCCTTGAGGAACACCCATTATTGATTGGGATAAACTGAAGAAAATAATGGGTCAAACTGAAGCTAGGAGTTTTACAAGTTGATTAAATATACTTCCAGGAGCAGTGTGCCAGGTTGTCACATTAGTAAAATAAGGATACCTCCAGCTTATTCCACCAGTGTGTGTCGTACGAGACTATCAAAGTAAATTTTATGTAGGCCTAAACCTCAAAATCAGAGTGTAAGTAAGGCAGTCGTGTTGTGAAAAGTACTGCGGAAATCATGATAACTTTGATAAAGCACAGCATTAAAAGTTCAGTAAAAGATATGTATCGTTCACAGGTTTAAAAGACTATTGAACATTAGTAATGTAATTACAATTATCATGTAATATGTTATTTTACAAAAATATATTTATCCTTTTTATTTGACTAAATTGCATATTTAATGGTCCAGTTGATTTGATAAAATGAAAAATCTGAGGTATTGCAAGAAACAACATTCTTATTTTTTCATGTTAAGGTTAAGTATATGTGTCATACATAATTTATTTCTAAAAGTAAAATCTATTAAATGATCTATTGATTTGTGATAAAGTAACATTTTATCATTTGTTATCTAACAACAGTAATTCTGCCTCCTGTGATTTTGATTAACAAGATATTGAAACAGGAACGATGGGCCAGATGGCCTCCTTCTGTGCTGTATCATTCTATGATTCTATGCATGCTTTATGCCCGAAGACTATTTCTAAAATCATATAGGGGGCTATTTCAGACTCAGCCATTAGGACATTTTAGACAGTTAGAAAAACTTCATATTCTGATAAGCAGTGTTAACTTACTGCAGTCAGTAAATGAAGATACATGATACAGGTTGAGCATCCGATATCCGGAAACCTCGGGACCGAAGCCGTTCCAGATTCTGGGTATTTCGGATTTTGGAATGTCTTTGCCTGGGCTGAGGTAGATGGGGTCGAACAGCCAAGGTAAGGGGGCGAGACTGGCCCGCCGAGGTAAGGGGGAGAGGGGGGAGAAGGGGAGGGGGGGGGGGAGCCGGGGCCAGGGTGAGGTCGAGCCGGGACGAGGTCAGGCCGCCAAGGGTTGGGGCGAGGTTGGACCGCCGAGGGCCGGGGTGAGGTCGGGCCGCCGAGGGCTGGAGCGAGGTTGGGCCAGAGCGATGTCAAGCCGCCGAGGGCCGGGACGAGGTTGGGCCACTGAGGGCCGGAGCGAGGTAGGGCCAGGGCGAGGTCGGGCCACTGAGGGCTGGGGCGACGTAGGGCCGGAGCGAGGTAGGGCTGGGACGAGGTCGGGCCGCCAAGGGCCAGAGCGAGGTATTGCTGGAGCGAGGTCGGGCCGGGGCGAGGTCGGGCCGGGGCGAGGTCGGGCTGGAGCGAGGTCGGGCTGGAGCGAGGTCGGGCTGGAGCGAGGTGGGGCTGGAGCGAGGTCAGGCTGGAGCGAGGTCGGGCTGGGGCAAGGTCAGGCCACCAAGGGCTGGAGCGAGGTCGGGCCGGAGCGAGGTTGGGCCGACCAGAGCGAGGTCGGGCCGGAGCGAGGTCGGGCCACCAAGGGCCGGAGCGAGGTCGGACCGGAGCGAGGTCGGGCCACCAAGGGCCGGAGCGAGGTCGGACCGGAGCGAAGTCGGGCCACCAAGGGCCAGAGCGAGGTCGGGCCGGAGCGAGGTCGGGCTGGGGCAAGGTCGGGCCACCAAGGGCCGGAGCGAGGTCGGACCGGAGCGAGGTCGGGCCACCAAGGGCTGGAGCGAGGTCGGGCCGGAGCGAGGTCAGGCTGGAGCGAGGTGGGGCTGGAGCGAGGTCAGGCTGGAGCGAGGTCGGACTGGGGCAAGGTCGGGCCACCAAGGGCCGGAGCGAGGTCGGGCCAGAGCGAGGTCGGGCCACCAAGGGCCGGAACGAGGTCGGACCGGAGCGAGGTCGGGCCACCAAGGGCCAGAGCGAGGTTGGGTCACCAAGGGCCGGAGCGAGGTCAGACCAGAGCGAGGTCGGGCCACCAAGGGCCGGAGCGAGGTCGGACCGGAGCGAGGTCGGGCCACCAAGGGCCAGAGCGAGGTTGGGTCACCAAGGGCCGGAGCGAGGTCGGACCAGAGCGAGGTCGGGCCACCAAGGGCCGGAGCGAGGTCGGACCGGAGCGAGGTCGGGCCACCAAGGGCCGGAGCGAGGTCGGGCCGGAGCGAGGTCGGGCCACCAAGGGCCAGAGCGAGGTTGGGTCACCAAGGGCCGGAGCGAGGTCGGACCAGAGCGAGGTCGGGCCACCAAGGGCCGGAGCGAGGTCGGGCCGGAGCGAGGTCGGGCCACCAAGGGCCGGAGCGAGGTCGGGCCGGAGCGAGGTCGGGCCACCAAGGGCCGGAGCGAGGTCGGGCCGGAGCGAGGTCGGGCCACCAAGGGCCGGAGCGAGGTCGGGCCGGAGCGAGGTCGGGCCACCAAGGGCCGGAGCGAGGTCGGACCGGAGCGAGGTCGGGCCACCAAGGGCCGGAGCGAGGTCGGGCCGGAGCGAGGTCGGGCCACCAAGGGCCGGAGCGAGGTCGGACCGGAGCGAGGTCGGGCCACCAAGGGCCGGAGCGAGGTCGGGCTGGAGCGAGGTCGAGCCACCAAGGGCCGGAGCGAGGTCGGACCGGAGCGAGGTCGGGCCACCGAGGGCCAGGGCGGGATTGGGCTGCCGAGGCAGACGACCCCGCCATGGATCGACCCGGTGTACAGATTCCGGAACATTCCGAATTTTGGAACTCTGGATTTTGGACGCTCAACCTGTATTACATAACCTCTTTCCTGAACCAGCAGGAATTACACTGCAAGAGTTGATTAGAGATGGCAACTACTCCAGAATAAAGATGGAAACCCAGATACTGAACATGAGATAGATCAAATTGTGAAAGGGACTGAGGCCAGGAGATATAAAATATCTGAAACTGCCCTCAGTCCATCCAACCCATTTACCAGGAGCTTGGGAAGTGCTTGCACAGCGGTTGAAGTCAAACTCCACAAACTAAAGAACCCAGAAGGAACTCTACAAAGCACCTCGAAGCAGGTTGCATTCAACCACCAAGCTGGGAAAACAATTGTACAACAACAGCAACAGCGGTCGAAGGAATTCTGTAAGACAGAGGATAGATAGCACAGCTCTTCAGTTTCCAAAGTTTTGAGAGGGTGGCAAAAACTGATTTGAGTGCATTTAATACTGAATCTGTAGTGTTAAACTCGTGCACGACACCCATCACCGTGGAGAGTCTGCGTACGGTTTTCGCGACCCATGGATTGCCGGACATCCTGGTCAGCGACAATGGCCCATGTTTCATCAGCCATGAATTCCAGGAGTTTATGTCGGGCAATGGTATCAAGCACGTCCAGACAGAGCCGTTCAAGCCAGCTTCCAATGGCCAGGTCATAAAACAGGGTATGCTACGCATCCAAGGACCCTCCCTTCAATACCGTCTATCGCGCCTCCTGCTGGCCTACAGGTCCCGCCTGCACTCGCTCACGGGAGTCCCGCCAGCGGAACTCCTCATGAAATGCACGCTTAAAACGTGGCTGTCCCTCATCCATACAGCCCTGGCAGACATGATCGAAACTCAAGGGGGAGTTGTATAGAAATAGATGACCCGGTATTTGTTCTTAACCATGCTTTGGGACCAAGTAGCCTGAGGGCACAGTAATTGGCAAAGAGGGGAATAGGGACATAGTGGTCAGACAAAACAATGGGCAGATATGTCGCAAACACTTCGACCTAGTAAAGCAAAGTTTCAGTATAGACACGGAGGAACCTGAAGAAGAGCATGAGATGTCACCCACACCACTGCCAGTGGACGAGCAACTAGGACAGTCCACAGCATGCACAGTCCCTGCGGCCAGCCTGGACAGGCCGGAATCACCTCAGGTGACAGAGACGCATGCCGAGGCTCAGCCACCAGAGCCACAACTGCGGCGCTCCACGAGAGAGCGTCGATCACCTGAAAGAGCCAGGGTGCTCGCTGTGGAGTTCTCTGATGAACGCTTCCCTTCCTTTCTGGGGCATGACTATCCGGTTGCCCCATAGCAGGCAGTCGGCTTGGATGGAGAGCTCATCCATCCGTCTCTGAAATGGTCTGACCTCCTCGGGGAACGCCCTGTGTGCGGGCGCCCAATCCCCAGTCAGGACACATTTCTTTATCATGGATAGGAGGGAGTCTCTGTTGGTCCAGAGTTTGATCTGGCGGGCTGTGATGGTGGAGCCTGCGGTGTCAAAAGCCTCAATGGCCAAGACCATCTCAGCGCTCTGCTCCGATGCCCCCTCGGTGGTGGCCAGTGGGAGCCTGCTGAGCACGTCAGAGCAATTTTCGGTGCCTGGCCAGTGCCGTATGGTGTAGCCATACGCAGCCAGCGTAAGGGCCCATCGCTGTATGCGAGCTGACGCATTGGCATTGACAGCCTTACTGTCAGACAACAGGGATGTTAACGGCTTGTGGTCCGTCTCTAGCTCGAACCGTCTACCGAAAAGGTACTGGTGCATCTTTTTCAAACCGTAAACACGAGCGAGTGCTTCCTTTTCGACCATGCCGTATCCACGCTCTGCCTGGGAGAGTGACCTGGAGGCATAAGCCACCGGTTGGAGTCGGCCGTCATCATTACCCTGCTGCAACACACACCCAACCCCGTAGGATGATGCATCGTACGTTAAAACCAATTTTTTACAGGGGTCATACAAAGTCAACAGTTTGTTAGAACACAGCAGGTTCCTCGCCTTATTGAATGCCTGTTCTTGACAGCCCCCCCAAAGCCATTCACAACCTTTACCCAGGAGCATGTGTAATGGCTCTAACAATGTGCTTAAGTTCAGCAGAAAGTTCCCGAAATAGTTCAAAAGTCCCAGGAATGATCGCAACTCCGATGTGTTGCCGGGCCTGGGCGCCCGACGGATCGCCTCTGTTTTTGATTCAGTGGGCCGGATCCCGTCTGCGGCAACCCTCCTGCCCAAAAACTCAACCTCTGGGGCCAAAAACACACACTTGGCCTTTTTCAGCCGCAAGCCTACCCGATCCAGTCGGCGTAGCACCTCCTCCAGGTTGTGGAGGTGTTCTTCAGTGTCTCGACCCGTTATAAGGATGTCGTCTTGGAAAACGATTGTTCCAGGAATGGATTTGAACAAGCTTTCCATGTTTCTCTGAAAGATGGCTGCTGCCGAACGAATGCCAAACGGACACCTGTTGTAGATAAATAATCCTTTGTGTGTCCTGATGGTGGTCAGAAGCTTGGATTCTTCAGCCAGTTCCTGAGTCATGTTGGCCGAAGTGAGGTCCAGCTTCGTGAACAGCTTGCCACCTGCCAGCGTGGCAAAAAGGTCCTCCGCTTTCGGGAGTGGGTATTGGTCTTAGAATATAAGAACATAAGAATTAGGAACAGGAGTAGGCCATCTAGCCCCTTGAGCCTGCTCCGCCACTCAACAAGATCATGGCTGATCTGGCCGTGGACTCAGCTCCACTTACCCGCCCGCTCCCCGTAACCCTTAATTCCCTTATTGGTTAAAAATCTATCTATCTGTGATTTGAATACATTCAATGAGTTAGCCTCAACTGCTTCCCTGGGCAGAGAATTCCACAGATTCACAACCCTCTGGGAGAAGAAATTCCTTCTCAACTCGGTTTTAAATTGGCTCCCCCGTATATTGAGGCTGTGCCCCCTAGTTCTAGTTTCCCCGACCAGTGGAAACAACCTCTCTGCCTCTATCTTGTCTATTCCTTTCATTATTTTAAATGTTTCTATAAGACCACTCCTCATCCTTCTGAACTCCAACGAGTAAAGACCCAGTCTACTCAATCAATCATCATAAGGTAAGCCCCTCATCTCCGGAATCAGCCGAGTGAATCGTCTCTGTACCCTCTCAAAAGCCAGTATATCCTTCCTTAAGTAAGGTGACCAAAACTGCACGCAGTACTCCAGGTGCAGCCTCACCAATACCCTGTACAGTTGCAGAAGGACCTCCCTGCTTTTGTACTCCATCCCTCTCGCAATGAAGGCCAACATTCCATTTGCCTTCCTGATTACCTGCTGCACCTGCAAACTAACTTTTTGGGATTCATGCACAAGGACCCCCAGGTCCCTCTGCACCGCAGCATGTTGTAATTTCTCCCCATTCAAATAATATTCCCTTTTACTGTTTTTTTTCCCAAGGTGGATGACCTCACATTTTCCGACATTGTATTCCATCTGCCAAACCTTAGCCCATTCGCTTAACCTATCTAAATCTCTTTGCAGCCTCTCTGTGTCCTCTACACAACCCGCTTTCCCACTAATCTTTGTGTCATCTGCAAATTTTGTTACACTACACTTTGTCCCCTCTTCCAGGTCATCTATGTATATTGTAAACAGTTGTGTTCCCAGCACCGAACCCTGTGGCACACCACTAACCACCGATTTCCAACCCGAAAAGGACCCATTTATGCCGACTCTCTGCTTCCTGTTAGCCAGCCAATTCTCAATCCATGCTAATACATTTCCTCTGACTCCCCGTACCTTTATCTTCTGCAGTAACCTTTTATGTGGCACCTCATCGAATGCCTTTTGGAAATCTAAATACACCACATCCATCGGTACACCTCTATCCACCATGCTCTTTATATCCTCAAAGAATTCCAGTAAATTAGTTAAACATGATTTCCCTTTCATGAATCCATGTTGCGTCTGCTTGATTGCACTATTCCTATCTAGATGTCCCGCTATTTCTTCCTTAATGATAGCTTCAAGCATTTTCCCCACTACAGATGTTAAACTAACCGGTCTATAGTTACCTGCCTTTTGTCTGCCCCCTTTTTTAAACAGAGGCGTTACATTAGCTGCTTTCCAATCTGATGGTACCTCCCCAAAGTCCAGAGAATTTTGGTAGATTATAATGAATACATCTGCTATAACTTCCGTCATCTCTTTTAATACCCTGGGATGCATTTCATCAGGACCAGGGGACTTGTCTGCCTTGAGAACCATTAGCCTGTCCAGCACTACCCCACTAGTGATAGTGATTGTCTCAAGGTCCTGCAGTGACACTCGGTTGATGGTGGCTTTGTAGTCGCCACAAATCCTGACCGAGCCATCTGCTTTAAGGACAGCAACGATGGGACTTGCCCAGTCGCTGAATTCAACGGCCGAAATTATGCCCTCTCTGGGCAGCCTGTCCAATTCACTTTCAATTTTCTCACGCATCACATACGGCACCGCTCTGGCTTTGTGGTGCACTGGTCTGGCGTCTGGAGAGATGCGTATCACTACTTTAGTGCCCTTGAACGTTCTGACACCGGGTTGAAACAGTGACCCGAATTTTTGTCGGACTTGTGAGCATGAACTTCGCTCCACAGATGAAATGGCGTGCACATCCCCATTTCCAATTCATCTCAGCAAGCCAACTCCTCCCCAAGAGCGCGGGGTCATTTCCCGGGACGATCCAGAGTGGCAGCCGGTTCTGTGATCCATTATGTGTTACCACCAAGTTTGCACTGCCCAGCAATGGGATGATCTCTTTGGTGTACGTGCGTAGCTGCGTCTCAATGCGTTTCAGTTTGGGCCTGCTAGCTCTGTGTGGCCATATTCTCTCAAATTGTTGGGCGCTCATAAGTGACTAGCTAGCTCCCGTATCCAGCTCCATGTGCACCGGGGGTGCCATTCAATAAAACTTTCATCATCATGGGTGGCGTTTTAGTGTATGAGCTATGGACGTCAGCCACATGAATCCACTGAGCTTCAGCATCCATAGCTTTTCCCCAGGCATCATCTTGCATTGCAGACCCCTCATCTGGTTCCTCTGTCTCGCAGAATAGCCTTGCTACAGCTTTTTTGCACATCCTGGCCAAATGTCCACCGACGTTACAAATCCTACAGGTATATTGCTGAAACCTGCAGCTTTTCGCAGTATGTCTACCACCGCACCTCCAGCATGAGCTGAGATTGTTGTTAACAAAGGGACTGTTACCAGGCATTCCTCTCTGATTGCCCATTTGGTTGTTTCTAAGCACTCTGATGGTGGGTGTTAATGGTCCCATAGCGGGACGCATTGTTCCTCGAGATGGCGTGAATTGCCGATCCCCTTGTCCCTGTTGCGGGCCCACCCTCGAGTCTGTTGCTGCCTGGGCGGTTTCGAAATGCCCTTGCCTGCCTGCAGGGTCCCGAGCCGGACCAGGTCTGCGCGTGTAAATTAGCTTGGTCTCCTCTTCCCCAGCATGAAGGTCTGAGCTATCAATGCCGTCCCTTCTAAAATCAAGTCCTTGGTCTTTATGAGCTTCCTGAAAATCCCGGCATGATTAATGCCCTCAATGAAGAAATCCCTTAACATCTCCCACTGCAGATGTGAACTTAGAGACTGTGAACTTACAGAGACTGGCCAAATGCCGCAGGTTCGCAACGAAGTCCGAGATGTTTTGTCCCTCCCGACGCCGGTGTGTGTAGAACCGGTGCCGGGCCATATGTTCACTACTCGCTGGCTTGAGATGCTCACTGATCAGCTGGTTGAGCTCTTCAAAGGACTTATCCACTGGCTTTTGGGGTGCGAGCAGGTCTTTCATCAGTGCCTACGTCTGTGGTCCGCAGCTGGTCAGTAGATGCGCCCTCCACTTGTCAGCCGCTGTCGCTCCCAGCCAGTCCTTCTGCTGGAGTCTTTCCACAAAGTCGTCCCAGTCCTCACCCACACAGTAGCGTTCCTCTGTGCTACCGGTGGCCATCCTCGTGGTTCGGTGATTCCCGTTTCTCATCGCCAAATGTGGTGTCCCTGCACCTTACTACAAAATCACACGAGGCATATACTGCAGACACAGTCACTACGTGACCTTAACCTTTATTCCCAGGACCAAGGAGAGGTGACCCTGGGTGGGACCTCCCCTTTTATACCTGGAAACCCAGGTGAGGAGTGTCTCCCACAAGTTCACTCCCTGTGGTCAGTGTGTGCATTTCTAGGGTACGGTACAAGAACAATGTACAGGAGTTGCATGAAAGTTACAGTTACATGAAGATTATCGTTGCATGATGGTTACATACATGACAGAGTCAACCAAGGATCTTCCCCATGACTGATTTGTCTTGCATGTTGAGAAAATGGAAGGCCTTGGGCTGGATTTTCTGTTATTTTGCACCTCTGTTTGCGCCCCAGAGGAGCAGTCAATGGTATTTCTGGGCTTTACGCCGGACATCCAGGTTTTAGTGCCTGGTCAGTAAATTAGGCTCCGCAAAAACTTACCACCCCGCCCTCCACTTTGACAGATCATGCATCAATCATCATGCAATGCTGCGCTAGCGTCCTGGATGGAAAATTCAGCCCTTTTGCCTTATTTAACACCTGTCCAAAAAAACGTCTGAAAAAAAACGGCATTTTCAGAGTGCAGCAGACGGTATTGTCAGCGTATTTAAATGGAGGGGTGAAAATCCTATATCGCAGATCATATTGAATGCAACAGTTGCACACATCACTCTGCGTGAAGCTCCAACTTGCAAACGGCACTTTTATCTGCCATTACAGTGTCCTTACAATGTCGGTGAAACAATTTAATGGGGGCATTACTAGCACGCCAGTGTATCATGCTGGTTGCCATTTCCAGGCAGCGACAAGCTAGAAGAAAGGCAGCTAGCCATGTCGGGCCAAGGATGAGGAGAGGCCAAAGAGGTCTAAGGATGAGGGCTTACCTGCCACGGGATTACAGGCACCAATGCTCATAACTCCAGCTCTCGGAGGAGCAGTGTGTGAGAAGACTGCACTTCCGAAAGGAAGTGCTGACAGAGATATGCCAGCTCCTTCAGAGAGACCTACAGCCTTCCAACACCAACAGGACTGCGCTGCCCATCGCAGTGAAGGTGACTGTGGCACTGGCCTTCTATGCCTCCGGCTCCTTCCAGGCAGCAGCAGGGGATATATACAGCATCTCTCAATATGCTACACATCGCTGCATTCGGCACATCATAAAGGCTCTGTACACCCACAGAATGGACTTCATAAAGTTCTCCATGAGGAGGCACAGCCAGAGAGGGCATGCGAGTTTGGCAGAATAGCAGGCTTCACGAGGTTTCAAGTAGCCATTGACTGCACACATGTCACCTTGCGAGCACCATTCGGCAATGCAGAGGTATTCAAAAACCAAAAGGGATACTGTTGTGTATGGAGAAAGTGTCAGACTGAACACTGTGAGCTCAAAGTAAAGTGTGACCTTAGTCTTTTATTGCAGGTCTCCAGAGTGCCTCTCTAACCTGTGAAGCCTCCTTAAATACCTGTGCTCTCAAAGGATTATGGGATCCCTTGGGACTCCAGGGGATGAGCCCTCTGGTGGCTGTACAGAGTATATACAAGTTTACATATATAACAATACTCCCCCGCAAAGTCAACAGTGTAACTATTTACAATGTGAGTCAATCTGGGGCCCTTCTTGCCCTGGTTGATCGACTCGTTGTGAAGGCTGGTGTTGTTGAATCATTTGTTGGGCCCTCGCTGGGCTGCTGTACAGCTGGCCTTGCTGAACTGCCTGTTGTGTTAGGCCCTGCAGGGCTGCTGTAGATGATGGGTTCTGCTTCGTGGTCAACCATGGTGCCGGTTGCCACTGGTGTGTATGTTGGGGGATCAAAAAAGGTAGCTTCCAAGGTGGGTTGCTCAGGATTGTCCGTGAATCTGAGTTTGATTTGGTCCAAGTGTTTCCGGTGAATGAGTCCATTTGAAAGTTTGACCCAAAACACCCTGCTCCCCTCCTTGGCCATGACAGAACCAGGAAGCCACTTGGGACCTTGTCCATAATTTAATACAAATACAGGATCATTGATTTCAATCTCGCGTGACACATTTGCGTTATCATGGTATGACTTTGTTGAAGCCGCCTGCTCTCTACCTATTCATGTAGATCAGGGTGAACTAACGAGAGCCTTGTCTTAAGTGCTCTTTTCATGAGCAGTTCAGCAGGTGGGATCCCAGTGAGTGAGTGGGGTCGCGTGCGGTAGCAAAGCAGGACTCGGGATAGGCGAGTCTGCAGTGAGCCTTCAGTTACCCTCTTCAAGCCTTGCTTGATGGTTTGCACTGCTATCTCTGCCTGACCATTGGATGCTGGTTTAAACGGGGCAGATGTGACATGTTTGATCCCTTTATGGGTCATGAATTCTTTGAACTCAGCACTGGTAAAACATGACCCGTTGTCGCTCACCAGGACATCGGGTAGGCCGTGTGTGGCAAACATGGCCCACAGGCTTTCAGTAGTGGAGGCGGACGTGCTGGCCGACATTATCTCACATTCAATCCATTTTGAGTACGTGTCTACAACCACAAGGAACATTTTACACAAGAACGGGCCTGCATAGTCGACGTGTATCATAGACCACGGTTTGGAGGGCCAAGACCATAAACTTATCGGCGTCTCCCTAGATACACTGCGAGCATGTATTACATCTGTGAATGCAGGACTCTAAGTCCGCATTGATACCGGAACATCACACGTGGGATCTGCCTATCGCTTTCATCATTACGATGTCTGGGTGGGTACTGTGGAGGTCATTGATGAAGGTGTCTCTGCCCTTCTTGGGGACCACTACTCAACTGCCCCACAGAGGCAGTCTGTCTGAATAGACATTTCACCTTTGCGCCGCTGAAACAGCTTTATCTCTTCCTGCATTTCCACTGGGACCAGCTCCCGTGAAGCACACAGCTTTTGACTAGAGGTAATAAGGCGTCCTAGCTTGTCCAGGTTTTGATCTGCTGGGCAGTGACGGGCGATTACTCACTCTCAAATGCTTCCATAACCACGGCTAGATCTGCGGGCTGTCCCATTTCCACCCCCATGGTGGGCATTGGCAGCCTGTTGAGAGCATCGGCGCAGTTTTCTGGGCCTGGCCTGTGATGGATGGCATCGTTGTATGCGGACAACATGAGTGCCCATCTCTGGATGGTGGCCGATGCATTGGTATTCATCCCTTTACTCTCGGAAAACAGGGATATAAGTGGCTTATGGTCAGTTTCCAATTTGAATTTTAGCCCAAACAGGTATTGATGCATTCTCTTTACCCCATAGGCACATGCTAATGCTTCTTTTTCAATTATGCTGTCGGCTCTCTCAGCCTTAGACAGACTTCTGGATGCATAAGCAACCGGTTGCAGTTTCCCAAAATCATTAGCTTGTTGCAATACACACCCGACGCCATATGACGACGCATCACATGCTAGTACCAAACACTTACATGGATCATACAACACAAGCAATTTGTTTGAGCATAACAATTTTCTTGCTTTTACAAAGGCTTTTTCCCCAAACTCATTCGCCCCCTTTTTATGGTAAGACATGTAGTGGTTCTAGCAGTGTGCTGAGACCCGGTAAGAAGTTATCAAAGTAGTTCAAGAGTCCCAGAAACGACCGCAGCTCAGTCATGTTCTGTGGCCTCGGTTTGTTCTCGATTGCCTCCGTCTTCGCATTGGTGGGCCTGATGCAATCCTCCTTCCCAAGAACTCCACTTCAGGCGTCAGGAAAACGCACTTCGAGCGTTTTAACCTGAGTCCCACGCGGTTAAGTTGACTAAGAACCTCTTCCAGGTTCTGCAGGTGCTCGACTGTGTTCCAACCTGTGACCAAGATGTCATCCTGGAAGACCACGGTGTGCGGGACCAACTTCAGTAAACTTTCCATGTTTCCCTGGAATATCGCCGCCGCTGATCAGATTCCAAATGGGCATCTGTTATAAACAAAAAGACCTTTGTTCGTGTTGATGCACGTGAGGGACTTCGATGATTCCTCCAGTTCCTGCGTCATGTAGGCTGAAGTCAGATCCATCTTCGTGAACGTCTTTCCTCCCGCCAGCGTTGCAAAGAGGTCGTCGGCCTTTGGTAGTGGGTATTGGTCCTGCAGGGAGAAACGATTGATAGTTACTTTGTAATCGCCACAGATTCTCCCGGTGCCGTCTCCCTTGAGGACTGGGACCATAGGACTGGCCTACTCGCTGAACTCGATCGGTGAAATTATGCCCTCTCGTTGCGGCTGGTCTAGCTCGATCTCTAACCTTTCTCTCATCATGTACGGTACTGCTCTCACTTTGTGATGGGGATTGATCGCGCCCCGGGAATTAGGTGGATCTGCACTTTTGCTCCTTGGAATTTCCCGATGCCTGGTTCGAACAGCGAAGGAAATTTGTTTAAGACCTGTGCACACGAAGTGTCGTCAGCATGCGATAGCGCTCGGACATTGTCCCAGTTCCAGCGTATCTTTCCCAGCCAGCTCCTGCCGAGCAGCTTGGGACCATCGCCCGGTACCACCCAGAGTGGTAGCTTGTGCACTGCTCCATCGTAGGAGACCTTTACAGTAGCACTGCCGATTACAGGAATCAGTTCTTTCGTGTAAGTTCTTAGTTTCATGCGAACTGGAGTTAAGACTGGCCTTGAGGCCTTGTTGCACCACAATCTTTCGAAAGTCTTTTTACCCATGATGGACTAGCTCGCGCCTGTGTCCAGCTCCATTGAAACTGGGAGTCCATTTAGTTCAACATTCAGCATTATCGGGGGACAATTCGTGGTGAATGCATGCACCCCATTTGCCTCTGCCTCCTCGGTCCGAGGCTCTGGTTCATTGTGATCCTCCATGGATCTGTCCTCTTCTGCAACATAGTTGTTTGCAGGTTTAACGGGCTTTGCAGCTTGCCTGCACTCTCGTTGGCGGTGTCCCATTGTTCCACAGCCTTTGCAAACGTACTCTTTGAATCGGCATGAATGGAAATGATGATCACCCCCGCAGCGCCAACAAGGTGTTAGTGGCCTAGCATTCATCACCCTTGATGGTGGACTCTGAGTCATCGGTTGACGTGCAACTGCAGGTATGTGTTACCTGCCCTGTACGTTACGATTCGAAAACAACATCACTTTGTTGACAGTACTTGTGTGTTGATTGATTTGCTTCGTATTGTCACTGGTGGCAATGAACGTCTGGGCTATCGTTATGGCCTTACTCAAGATTGGGCTTTCTACAGTCAAAAATTTGCGAAGTATGGTTTCGTAGCCAATGCCAAGTACGAAAAAGTCTCAGAGCATGTGCTCCAAATGTCCTTCAAATTCGCAATGTCCTGCAAGGCGTCTTAGCTCGGCGATATTACTCGCCATTTCCTGGCCTTCAGACCTTTTGTAGGTGTAGAACCGGTACCAGAACGCTTTCCTTCGGGTTCAAATGCTCTCGGACCAGTCTGCACAAATCGTTGTACAATTTCTCCGTGGGTTTCGCTGGAGAGAGCAGATTCTTCATGAGACCATACGTTGGTGCCCCACAGGCGGTGAGGAGGATCGCCCTTCGTTTGGCAGCTCTCTCTTCCCCATCTAGCTCGTTGGCTACGAAGTATTGGTCGAGTCGCTCCACAAAGCTTTCCCAATCATCTCCCTCCGAGAATTTCTCCAGGATGCCCACTGTTCTCTGCATCTTTGGGTTTGCTATCTGTATCACGTCGCCAATTGTTGTGTCTGGAGTAAGAGTCAGACTGAACACTGAGCTCAAAGTAAAGTGTGACCTTAGTCTTTTATTGCAGGTCTCCAGAGTGCCTCTCCAACCTGTGAAGCCTCCTTAAATACCTGTGCTCACAAGGGATTATGGGATCCCTTGGGACTCCAGGGGATGAGCCCTCTGGTGGCTGTACAGAGTATATACAAGTCCACATATAGAACAGATACCACTCCCTAAATATCCAGCTGGCGTGCAACCACACGCAGCACATCCTCGCAGTGAATGCCCGCTATCCGGGAAATGCACATGATGCTTTCATCTTGCACGAGAGCAGTGTCTCATGAATGTTTCAGCAACAAAGACAAGGGCAGGGCTGGCTGATCGGTGACAAAATATATGGTCTAGCCACCTGGCTCATGACCCCCCTCTGCAACCCCACCACAGAAGCCGAGCAGCGCTATAATAAGAACATAAGAATTAGGACAGGAGTAGGCCATACGGCCCCTCGAGCCTGCTCCGCCATTCAATAAGATCATGGCTGATCAGATCATGGACTCAGCTCCACTTCCCCGCCCGCTCCCCATAATTCCTTATCCTCTTTTTATTTAAGAAACTGTCTATTTCTGTCTTAAATTTATTCAATGTCCCAGCTTCCACAGCTCTCTGAGGCAGCGAATTCCACAGATTTCTAACCCCCTGAGAGAAGAAATTTCTCCTCATCTCTGTTTTAAATGGGCGGCCCCTTATTCTAAGATCATGGCCTCTAGTTCTAGTCTCCCCCATCAGTGGAAACATCCTCTCTGCATCCACCTTGTCAAGCCCCCTCATAATCTTATACGTTTCGATAAGACCACCTCCCATTATTCTGAATTCCAATGAGTAGAGGCCCAACCTACTCAACCTTTCCTCATAAGTCAACCCCCTCATCCCCAGAATCAACCTAGTTAACTTTCTCTGAACTGCCTCCAAAGCAAGTATATCCTTTCGTAAATATGGAAACCAAAACTGCACGCAGTATTCCAGGTGTGGCCTCACCAATACTGTAGCTGTAGTAAAACTTCTTTGCTTTTATACTCCATCCCCTTTGCAATAAAGGCCAAGATACCATTGGCCTTCCTGATCACTTGCTGTACCTGCATACTATCCTTTTGTGTTTCATGCACAAGTACCCCCAAGTCCCGCTGTACTGCAGCACTTTGCAATCTTTCTCCATTTAAATAATAACTTGCTCTTTGATTTTTTTCTGCCAAAGTGCATGACCTCACACTTTCCAACATTATACTCCATCTGCCAAATTTTTGCCCACTCACTTAGCCTATGTCCTTTTGCATATTTTTTGTGTCCTCCTCACACATTGCTTTTCCTCCCATCTTTGTATCGTCAGCAAACTTGGCTTATGGTCCCTTCTTCCAAGTCGTTAATATAGATTGTAAATAGTTCGGGTCCCAGCACTGATCTCTGCAGCACCCCACTAGTTACTGGTTGCCAACCAGAGAATGAACTATTTATCCCGACTCTCTGTTCTCTGTTAGTTAACCAATCCTCTATCTATGCTAATGTATTATCCCCAACCCCGTGAACTTTTATCTTATGCAGTAACATTTTATTAATGAGAGCCATGCAGCCACCCGAAATATCATCGAACAGACAATTGAGATGCTCAAGCAGCGCTTCCGATGCCTGGACCGCTCTGGAGGCAACCTTCAATATTCCCCTCAATAGGTCTCTGAATTCATTGTGGTGTGTGTGGTGCATGCTACACAAGTTGACCATCATGAGGGGCCAGGCATTGCCATTGGTGATTGCAGGCCCACCTCAGGAGGCGGAGGATGACGAAACGGAGCCTGGCGAGGCCCCAACTGCACAGCCACCATATCCACGGGGGCGTCTATGTCCAGATGCTGCCAGAGCAGAGCCACACATTGCCAGCTCATAATGGACTGGTTTGGTTGAATGGAGGAAGCTGAGGGATGCATCTAATACTGGCCATGCTATGTGCCACCATACAGGCACATCTACGCTGAGCTTTTGAATGATACAAATTACACCAATGGCAAAGGGTCAAAGTGATGTTTTTATCAAAAAAAGTACCAAACAATCCACCCCCAACAAAACCAAATGAGACAATAAACCATAAGAACGAAATGATACAATGAATAGCGTTCTGCTGCAAGTAACTTAACAACCAGTGCATTATTAAAAAACAGCTATTTACTGACTTTCTCATAATATAGCAAGGCATCTGCAGAATGCTGTCCCACCCCTTAATGAGACTTGGCCTGAGATTTTTCCCGCATTCCCTTCATTCCCCTCCCATGCCTGCTGTTCCTCCTCCATGAGGTCTCAATGCCCACAGCAAAGCTGCTTGAGGGCTGCTGTGTTAGTAGGGCAGACAGTGCAATTGGTGCATGAGGATGCCCTGGACCAGCTTTGGGCATGGAAGGCTCGGCTATGGACTGCTGTGCCTCATCATCTGCGGAAGTAGTCACTGGTGGCTCGAGTGTGTACCTTGTAGGTTGCATGGTTGGAGAGTCAATGATGGGAACCGGAATGCTGTCATCCTGAGGAAAGACAGCACCTTCCATTTCCTGGGAGCCACTGAGACTCCGACGGAGCTGGGCCTCAACATCTGGAACGCAATGTGTCTCCACAACTTGCTGGCCTGCTTCGGCACTGTCCTTTCCCCGTTGGACAGTGGGGAACACAGAGAGCATGGCACCAGTCTTCGACCACATCACATCACCAAGCTGCAGCGTAGCTTGTGCCTGCGATTCGATTGATGCTGCAACGTGCACGCGCCAAACACTCTGGAATGCCACTGTTGCTGCTGGAGGCTATCTGCCTCTGTGAGTGGGCAATGATGGCCTTGTTTGAGTACCGACAATGTGTGACGCTGCCTCCGCAACAGTCGCAGAAAGTTTGTCGATATTCTCTGGGATCTGACCCAATGCACCCATGAGCTCACAGTGCATGTCTGTGTATTCCCTGAACTTTTCTACTAAGTCTAGTTCCATATCAGCAGACCTACTTTGCTGACTCACCCTCCGGAGATTTCCCTTTAGCTGCACGTTGCTGCAGGCGACTGGGGCCAGGAGCCGCCGAAGTCTCAAAGCCAGGGAAATTGGACTGGTCCCCAGATGTGCTTTGTGCCGACTGGTGGGCTCTGCAGCTCAGGCATTGCAGTGTCGTCGCATGCCTCATATTTTCCCCATGGCCCGATGTCGATGGTTCCCTGGACGCCTGCCATGATTATGGCTGTTCTTCTGCAAGCAGAAAACAACAGACATGTGGTTAGCAGCAGGTAGGGGGCAGGGTGATAGCAGGAAGGTGGCATTGCACATCTACATGTGAAGGCCCCACGCCATTTCATAAAACGTCTCAATGAAGTCACATCAGTCATGCAATCCATTCACATACCCTCACTACCCAAAGGGGGCTCAGCATCACCCCCGGCAACTGTCCAAGCTGGTGCTCCAATGCGGACCGACATCCGTTCCTCCACATCTGTTAAATCGAGGAGCTGCGGCGCCATTTTTTTCTCCTGGCCGACTTACCGTTCCGGCCTTGTGTGATTTATTTTGCGGGGTCCTTGCTGCGATGGTGCAGCCCGGCACTCCGCTTCTGTGCCGGGTGCGGCAATGGAACCCCGCATCCCCGGTGGCGCGATGGAGACCATGCACCCCACTGCAAGCCCGCTGTGTGCCCTCCCCTTCAACAGAAGAGGCGGGCTCTGTGCTTGTGCCAGTGCTACACAGAGAGAGGCCGCATAGCGCTCCAACATTCTCGCACTTACCGGCCTGGTACCACCCCCGACAGGAAGTGGAGCACCCGAAATTACACTCCACTTCCTGTCGGGATCGGTAAACCCAATTTCACTGCCGGGGAGGGACCTGCGCGCCGGGCGTAGGAAGTCCCATCTCTCCTCGGTTACCACCTCCTAATGGGGTGATACTGAATTTTGACCCCATAAATTTTTAAAGTAGCAACAAAGGTTGATGAGGCTGTAAAGAGTGCAGAAAGTATTAAGTTCATTTCCAGAGGAATGGAATGCAAAAGTAGTGAGGTAACATTAAATGTATATAGAGCCTCAGTTAGACCACACTTAGGCCGGAATCTTGGTGGCACTCAGAGGCGGGTTCAGAGGTGGGTCGCTGTCACAATTTATAAGATTGACAGCGGGTCCGGATCCTGCTGTGAACCCGCCTCAGTGCCAATTTCCCAAGTGTCAGGTCTGCCTGCGCTTTATAGACCTGACACTAAGCGGTGGGTGAGCCAGTTGAAATAGTTAAGAGGTTGTTAAAAGGTACTTAAACAGCATTTTACCTTCTGCTTACATTTTTCCAGCTTTTTGACGAGTTTCACAGCGCTTGGGGATCACGTTAGATAAATAGGTCAGGTTTTCAATGACTCTTGATTCGTCTGAATAGGTGACAGCTGCAAAAGTGGTATAAAGGCTACCATTTCACAGCTGTTCACTTTCCAATGTTAGAAGCTGGAGCCTTCAGGATTTGGAATACACTTTTCAGCTTTAGGAAGGTTGGAAGTATTTGGAGTAAACTCTCTAGCTGCGGTCACCTCCTTGGAGCAATCTCTCTCAGCATTGACCGATCGCTTCTGTCATCTTAACTTCAGTTGCCATCTATTTCAGCAGTATCGGTGCCCTTGAAAAAATCTCACCATTGGTCCTCAGAATCCCACCACAATCACCAACATCACCAGGCACACTAGCATCACCAACAACAACACCAACCTTCTCTGCAATCACCTGATGCTGCACAGGAGACAGGGCATCAGCACCAACCACATTGCTGCCCAGGCGCTTGGCTAAAACACCCAAGTGCCGACCTTTGTGTGTTGTTAAGCGACCGACTAAGTGAAGGTATGATTGGACAAAGATGAGGGTGAGTGTGAGGCGTGGCTACTGAGAAGGGGAAGTAATAATGTAGTTAGAGAGAGAGGGATGGGTGGAGGTGAAAGATAAGTTGGTGTGACTAAGGATGTGCAGAAGTAGGGTAGGGAAGGCAGAGTGATGGGGATGTGATGAGTGGCACAACAGGATGAGTTGAGTGTGGCTTTGCAGTAAAGTTTCATGATCTACTGAGATAATTGAAGGGTTTGTGACACTGCACCCCAGTTCCTCCTAACAACATCCCTGCTTGTGCCCTCCTGTGCAATGTGCAACCAGGCAGCGTTGGTGTCTGGGGAGGTCTCTTCTATGGAGCGAGTCATGGGATAGCCTGGGTGCACTTTTGTGCAATGCTTGTCAGTGTTTGCAACAGCTCAATGCCAGCACAACTGTCAAAATGAATGTGGACATGGTCCCTTTAAGGAAACCGGCTGATGACGCGTTATCAAATGACATAATCAGACCCGCTTTCTTTTAATTGGCTGGGAATCTCGCATGGCGGGCTTAGCAAGCCCAATCAGGGGAAAGTTGAGGGGGAAGCTGGCATGGAGACAGCTGCTGGTCACAGACCGCCACCTACCTCGATCGCACTGAGCCTGCCTTGGTAGATGAAATCGCGGCCTTGGAGTACTGTCTGCAGTTCTGATCTCCAGACTACAAAAAGGATATTGAGGCACATGAAAAAGTGCAGAAGACGTTTACAAGGATGTCACCAGAATTGAGCGGATGCAGCTATCAGGGTTTCTGCCTCGACCACTCTTTCAGGCAGTGAGTTCCAGACCCCCACAACCCTCTGCGTAAAGAAATTTCCCCTCAAGTCCCCTCTAAACCTCTACCAATTACTTTGAATTCATGCCCCCTGGTTGTTAACCCCTCTGCTAAGGGAAATAGGCCATTTCTATCCATTATATCTAGGTTCCTCATAATTTTATACAACTCAATGGCATCTCCCCTCAGCCTCCTCTGTTCCAAGGAAAACAAACCCAGCCTATCCAATCTGTCCTCATAGCTAACATTCTCCACACCCGGCAACATCCTCGAAAATCTCCTCTGTACCCTCTCCAGTGCAATCACATCCTTCCTGTAATGCAGTTACCAGAACTGCACACAGTACTCTAGCTGTGGCCTAATTAGTGTTTTCTAAGTTCAAGCATAACCCCCCCTGCTCTTGTATTCTATGCCTCGGCTAATAAAGGCAAGCATTCCGTATGCCTTCTTAACCACCTTATCTACCTGGCCTACTACCTTCAGGGATCTGTGGACATGCACTCCAAGGTCCCTTTGTTCCTCTACACTTCTCAGTGTCCTACCATTAAATATGTATTCTCTTTCTTTGTTAGCCCTCCCCAAATGCATTAACTCACACTTCTCCGGATTAAATTCCATTTGCCATTGTTCTGCCCACCTGACCAGTTGACTGATATTTTCCTGCAGTCTACAGCTTTCTTCTTCATTATCAACCACGCAGCCGATTTTAGTATCATCTGCAAACTTCTTAATCATACCCCCGAGATTCAAATCTAGATCATTGATTATATACCAGAAAAAGCAAAAGACCTAGTACTGAACCCTGCGGAACCCCACTAAAAACAACTTTCCAATCACAAAAACACCCATCAAACATTACCCTTTGCTTCCTGCCTTTGAGCCAATTTTGGATCCAACTTGCCACTTTGCCCTGGATCCCATGGACTTTTACTTTCATGACCAATTTGCGCCCTGCTGAAACCGGCCCCGAAAACCCCGGTGGGGCACTGAAAGCTCACCCGGAAGAGCTTACCGCCGCCATTGCCACCCCTCTGGGCCGAAAACAGAGGCAGCAACATGCCGAAAATCCAGCCCATAAAAAACACTGACCAGAAAAGAGAGATAGTGAAAATATTGCATACTATTGTCTTCAAACCGAGGATATTTCCACCATTATCTTTTGATTGTTGATGATAGTTACATAAGAACATAAGAACATAAGAATTAGGAACAGGAGTAGGCCATCGAGCCCCTCGAGCCTGCTCCGCCATTCAATAAGATCATGGCTGATCTGGTCGTGGACTCAGCTCCACTTACCCGCCCTCTCCCCGTAACCCTTAATTCCCTTATTGCTTAAAAATCTATCTATCTTTGACTTGAAAACATTCAATGAGCCAGCCTCAACTGCTTCCTTGGGCAGAGAATTCCACAGATTCACAACCCTCTGGGAGAAGAAATTCTTTCTCAACTCGGTTTTAAATTGGCTCCTCCATATTTTGAGGCTGTGCCCCCTAGTTCTAGTCTCCCCCACCAATGGAAACAAACTCTCTGCCTCTATCTTGTCTATCCCTTTCATGATTTTAAATGTTTCTATAAGATCACCCCTCATCCTTCTGAACTCCAAGGAGTAAAGACCCAGTCTACTCAATCTATCATCATAAGTTAACCTCCTCATTTCTCGAATCAGCCTAGTGAATCGTCTCTGTACCCCTTCCAAAGCTAGTATATCCTTCCTTAAGTAAGGTGACCAAAACTGCAAGCAGTACTCCAGGTGCAGCCTTACCAATACCTTATACAGTTGCAGCAACACCTCCCTGCTTTTGTACTCCATCCCTTTCGCAATGAAGGCCAACATTCCATTTGCCTTCCTGATTACCTGCTGCACCTGCAAACTAACCTTTTGGGATTCATGCACAAGGACCCCCAGGTCCCTCTGCACCACAGCATGTTGTAATTTCTCCCCATTCAAATAATATTCCCTTTACTGTTTTTTTTCCCAAGGTGGATGACCTCACACTTTCCGACATTGTATTCCATCTGCCAAACCTTAGCCCATTCGCTTAACCTATCCAAATCTCCTTGTAGCCTCTCTGAGTCCTCTACACAGCCCGCTTTCCCACTAATCTTTGTGTCATCTGCAAATTTTGTTGCACTACACTCTGTCCCCTCCTCTAGGTCATCTATGTATATTATAAACAGTTGTGGTCCCAGCACTGATCCCTGTGGCACACCACTAACCACTGATTTCCAACCGGAAAAAGACCCATTTATCCCGACTCTCTGCTTTCTGTTCGCCAGCCAATTCTCTATCCATGCTAATACATTTCCTCTGACTCCGCGTACCTTTATCTTTTGCAGTAACCTTTTGTGTGGCACCTTATCGAATGCCTTTTGAAAATCTAAATACACCACATCCATCGGTACACCTCTATCCACCATGCTCGTTATATCCTCAAAGAATTCCAGTAAGTTAGTTAAACATGATTTCCCTTTCATGAATCCATGCTGCGTCTGCTTGATTGCACTATTCCTATCCAGATGCCCCGCTATTTCTTCCTTAATGATAGTTTCAAGCATTTTCCCCACTACAGATGTTAAACTAACCGGCCTATAGTTACCTGCCTTTTGCCTGCCCCCTTTTTTTAAACAGAGGCGTTACATTAGCTGCTCTCCAATCCGCTGGTACCTCCCCAGAGTCCAGAGAATTTTGATAGATTATAACAAATGCATCTGCTATAACTTCCGCCATCTCTTTTAATACCCTAGGATGCATTTCATCAGGACCAGGGGACTTGTCTACCTTCAATCCCATTAGTCTGTCCAGCACTACCTCCCTAGTGATACTGATCATCTCAAGGTCCTCCCTTCCCACATTCCTATGACCAGCAATTTTTGGCATGGTTTTTGTGTCTTCCACTGTGAAGACGGAAGCAAAATAATTGTTTAAGGTCTCAGCCATTTCCACATTTCCCATTATTAAATCCCCCTTTTCATCTTCTAAGGGACCAACATTTACTTTAGTCACTCTTTTCCGTTTTATATATCTGTAAAAGCTTTTACTATCTGTTTTTATGTTTTGCGCAAGTTTACCTTCGTAATCTATCTTCCCTTTCTTTATTGCTTTTTTAGTCATTCTTTGCTGTTGCTTAAAATCTTCCCAATCCTCTAGTTTCCCACTAACCTTGGCCACCTTATACGCATTGGTCTTTGATTTGATACCTTCCTTTATTTCCTTGGTTATTCACGGCTGGTTATCTCTTCTCTTGCCGCCCTTCTTTTTCACTGGAATATATTTTTGTTGCGCATTATGAAAGAGCTCCTTAAAAGTCCTCCACTGTTCCTCAATTGTGCTACCGTTTAGTCCTTGTTTCCAGTCTACTTTAGCCAACTCTGCCCTCATCCCACTGTAGTCCCCTTTGTTTAAGCATAGTACTCTCATTTCTGACACAATTTCCTCATCCTCAATCTGTTACCTTACTGTTTTTAAAGAGTAGAAGTATTTGAAATAAACACAGGACACTGAACCATAAATAAATAGGTTTAATGTATAAATACAGCATCACCGAATGACAATGAATGATCTCCTATAACAGGTACTCCATGTTAGCGACAATTTTACTATGATAATCGTTACATCAGAGTGTTTGTATTTCAAATTAGAAAAGTACAGTTGATTCCAGTTGAACCAGACTGTAATATATTGAGATACACACTGTAGTAACACATGGGAGTCGACAGGTCATGTATAGACTCATGGCTGCATGTGTGTTCTAGATGTAAAACACTCTTGTAATAATGTATAGTTCAAGTGAGTTTTTCATCAGTTACTGATAAATTTAGAGAAACAAATTAATATGAATAAGAGGGAGAGAATCCATTTTCAAATGAATGGACTGTTTTTTTCTTTTTCTTTCTCTCCCTCTCATGTGGTCATGCTATCTTTCCCTTTCTCCAGGACCACACTTCCTTGGTCCTTCTCATCACCCATCAATACTCCATAGCTTACTTTCTCCTGCCAATGTCTAGAATTAAAACCCTCTTGAACCAGCCCATGGCCTCCTTCTGCACCTCCCTATTGCCAGCATGCAACATGTCTCTGACTTGCCCAGAGCAACATTCAAAATTGTCTCATCCTCCGCTCCCAGTAACCACCTTGTCCTGTGCATTCCTCAGAGGTTAATCTCTCCAACTTCATCTCCATCTCATTCAACTCTTCCATTGTTGCCCTTGTGATCCTTCTGGTAGATCAATAATCACCACACTTTTTCTTATATCCCTCCGGAATGTTTTATTATTCATGAACAAGGCCCTTGACATTTACAACCTCCTTGTGAAGATCGTATTGATAATCTGGCACCGACAGAAATGTGGCTCCTGGACAGTAATCCTTTTCCTCTTACAGAAGCATTCCTGTGTGGCTACATTTTCCACCACCAGCCCAGCCCAAAGTGCATGGCAGCAATGTGGCCTTCATTGTCAAGCCTTTTCTTGGCCTCTCCTTCTACTCCTCTCCTCCTACTCCTCTAACACCTTTTTCCCTTTGAGCTACTCATCAACTTTCATTCTCATACCTCTTTTAAAATCCTTGGGCTAGAACCTCCACTTTTTTTGCCTGCTTAACGCCCACTTAATGCCCATTTTACTGCTGAAATTACGTATAACGCCCAGATATCATCATTTTGGCACAATTTTGAGGAAACTTATTGCCGAATGTTACTTTCCCCATGTGATTGACGCTGGGAAAACATATTACTTTTTTGGGCGGAATCGGCAGTATGGGCGAAATCAACGTCCATAATATCGGCAAGCATTACTTTCCACATGGAATTAACGCTGAGATTCAATATTAACGCCCGCCCACTGTTTTTTGTCGTAAAGAGCATATTTACCCAAACTAGCGGGCATGAGATCGCCCATTGTCGATTTCACCACCTTGCACACATTTCGCCCACGATATCATCCGCTCAAAATACCGTCCATAAAAAGTGAAACTAACCAGAACGATCGCTAGCAGTATGGCTGGCATTTGTTAAATCCCACTCTTACATGAGGAGCTGATATCTGAACGATTTGCCTGAAAGAACGCTGATGTGAGTGACAATGCTGACACATTGCTGTGTGTGCGCAGCTCAGACATCAATGGTGCCCATCAACTTGGTGCCAGTTAAAGTTTACATTGATTGATGTAAAGTTGTATTTAACCCTTTCATGGTAAGGAATCACCAGTGTGTAACAGTCCAGCTATCTGAGACAATGCGCTACAAGGTTATGTTCAATTACAAAAATTTAATACCAACATTGCTCTGAAATCATAAGCATCACAGCCAATAACACCTGACCCCCGCCCACACCCCACTTTTTCCACCATTGACATAAATCACATGTTCAACATGTCCAGCAATACAGAATACAAAGGCAAAGCAGGAGCGTGGTCCCCAGCCCCCATACATTGCAACAAATTGCATACACCCAGATGGAGATATAACACAGCCATCATCTGCGGGCATGCACCTCACTTTTCTTCCCCCCTCCCTTTCTTCTCCCCACCTCTACCCCTTCCCCTCCTCATTCCATAGCGCCTGGCCGAGGAGCTCCTCGGGGGGGGGGGGGGGGGCGGATGAAGGCAGATGCGGTAGTTGGACGGTTACGGGAACGGGGGGGTGCTGAGGGGCAACATTCTCTGATGCAGAAGTAGGATCTTGGTCCTTGCTCTCCTCTGTCGTTTGCACTGGTGGTGCGGAACCTAGGGATGGTGTGCCGCGCTTAGGGTCCATTGGGAGGCCTGCGTCAGCAGTGTTCCTGGCTATCACATCCAGGGCCTCCACCATGCGCAGAATGTACTCGGTCATGGTGGCCAGCTGTCAGGATATGCCCCCCAATGCTTCGATGAGCTGGTCACCAATGTCTACAGTCCTCCTGGACAACTGAACATCTCTCCGCTGTCATGTCGCGCACGTGGAACAGACCTGCTGCGTCCACTAGGCCTCCGTGGGGTTAGCGCCATCCTGGGGACAAATGGGGTGCCCTGTGGTGAGGTGCTTGGGGTCGGTACCTCCAGAGTGGAGACGGGAATGACTGGAGGACCACTAGATGGCCTTGGGGTGGAATGGGTTCTGGAGCGTGGTGATGCAGGTTCTTCGAAGTCCACACTCTCATCCATGGAGAACAGACCCAGCGGATTGACGGGCGAGAATCGGAGCTCTTCAGCATCACATGTAGCAGGATCATCCGCCGACTCCTGCCCTGTGCCCCCACCTTCTGGCCTCTGTGGCCTTGCCTAGGGCCGCGCTGCTGGCTGAGCTGCAAGACACAAATAAGATTATTAGAGGAGAAGGGGGTGCTAGGGTGACAAGGTGAGTCCAGCGCTACATACAGCATATGCATGACAAAAGCACCACCGCTATCAAAATCATCACAGACATCACATTGCATGACCAACACATTATGGATTGCGATGATTTTTATTAGGTCAGCATTATCTCTATGACAATTTTAGAAATCATCTATTCTATATGATTGTTCGGATATGAGTTGGTGTTACATCTATTGACTTTACATCACGCAATGGTGTAAACTTTACTCACGTGGCATCACTTCAGGATCTGCAGATGTGTCCGTGGCTGTCCGGGGGTGCTCCTCCACGAGTGCGAGTATACGCTCCTCCACCTCTGCATGGACCTCATCATTGATAGCTTCTTCTGTAAAAGTGGCAGGACAACATGGCATGAGATCATTGTGTGATATCATTGCTAGGTACTGTCACAGACACTGATACAATACATAACCGACAGATGTAATCATGATTATTATGATTATTATCATTCTTTACCTAAAGACGTACACCGTGACCACAAGCTTTGAGTAAAACATTCCTGGTAAAAGTGCAAGACCTCACATCTGCTGATAGTCACTCATGACTGTTGCAAATCAAATTATATAAACGCATAAGTACGTGTAAATCAATGTAATACTTACTCTTGCGGATCCTACAAGGTCGTTCCATCGTTTGCGATATTGGTTGCCCTCACACACCTCGCTCGTCGCTGACGAGACCACTTCTGCTATCTCGGTCCATATCTTCTGGTATGCCTTTGGGGTGGGCTTCTCATGCCCTCCCTGTGTCAAATCACCCCAGCGTAACTCGACCTCCTGCAGGAGGGAGGCATTTGCCTCTTCTGAGAACCTCCTGGCTCTTTTGCACCCTCCAATGTGTTCCTCTCCCACCTCACTGCTCTCTCCTGCATCAATCTCCACAGCGCGCTGTGATGCCTTCTCCTCTCTCTCTATTATAGGCCAAATACAGTCAAATATGTGGCTGGTAACACCTACTTTTTGTTTGCCTACTTGCTGTGACGCTCTAAAGTCTCCCTCCTTCCTCCCAAAGCAGCCACACCTTCAGTCCCTCTGAGCTCCCTCTGTCTTGCGTACGTCATGGTGACCCTTGAACTCCAGAATCGCGGGAATCGAGTGTTGCCATGCCATTGCTAAGGATGGCCACACTTTACGGTAGAAGGTCAAAAAAATTTAACACTACCGCCCATTTTATATCGCTCTCAGTAATATCCATTTTCAAAAATGTAAACTATGTGTTTTGAGAATTGGCGAGAAGCCAGTGATCTCAAAATCCTTTTTTGCCGCCCACGCCGGAAATATTGCCCATTTTTGGGCGATAACCACAAAAGTGGAGGTTCTAGCCCATAGTCATTTACTCCCCCAGCACCAATTTAACATCTTTCTCTCTTCCATTGCCAACGACACTTGCGAGCCAGTCGGAAGCTGTTGCTTCTGGCTCGGAGGATATTTCCTCCTCAGGAATGTTCTCTCCAGCATCCGGCCAACCAGTGGATCTGCCATCATGCCCCCCAATGAAGCAGCACCCGAGGAGCACTGCGGCAAGGCGGCTTGGATCGGAAGGGGAAGGGGAAGTGGGGAGAAGATTCGGGAGGGAAAAGGTTAATGAGGTGCATGACCGCAGGAGTTGTTATTGGAAATGTTAAAAATGTAATACATTTTATAAATGTTAAAAATTAGTTGTGCGCTGCGAGTGGGTGGGGTGTTTTTTAGAGTTAGAATTATGAATTTTTACAAATGTTATCATTAAATTTTTTAAATTTAACATAACATTGTTGCGCATTTTCTCAGATAGCTGTAACGTTAAACACTGGTGATTCCTTAACATGAAAGGGGTAATTCAACGTAACTTGAATCAACTTTAACTTTTAATATCAGCAAGGTAATGCACACCATTCATGTATGAGCTGCAGACAAAGCAGTCTTGCAGCTTTGTAAATATGACCAACGTTATTTCAAGCAAAGCGCTCATTTATGAGCTGCTGATGTAAGAGTCTTGCAGCTATGTAGCCACCACGGGCCCGTTCCTGCGGTCTACAGTGGGGTGAGGGCATGGTTTCATCGTTAGCCTGATTGTCTGCCCTGAGGTCATCGTCCACCTCCTCATCCTCCTCTTCCTCTCCTTCCTGAGGTGGACCAGCAGTGCCTTCTCTCAATTCTTGTCCCCTCCTGATAGCCAAGTTGGCAGCATGCAGCACACCACCAACAATTGAGCTACCTGTTCAGGTTGGTATTGTAGCTCGCCTCCTGAGCGGTCCAGGAATCTAAAGCACTGCTTAAGCACTCCAATGATATTCTCGACGATATTGCGTGTGGCTCTGTTGCTTTCATTGTATCTCTTCTTGGCTTCTGTCTAGATGTTACGCAGGGGGGGTCATCAGCCAGGTGGCGAGGCCATATCTTTTGTCACCAAGCATCCAGCATTGACCTTGTGGCTGACTGGTAAACATGTTAGATACAGTGCTCTCACGCAGGATGTGAGCATCATGGATGTTGCCCGGAAATTTGGCATTTACTGCCATTATAATTTGCATGTGGTCGCCAACGAGCACATTCAGGGAGTGGAATCCCTTTCAGTTCCGAAAAACCTCTGCATCCTGTAAAGGTGCCCGCATGGCGATGTGCGTACAGTCTATTGCTCCCTGCACCTTGGGGAAATTTGCTCTTCTGGACAATCCTAGAGCTCTTTCAGTCTGTCCCTCCCTGGTCATAGGGAAGCTGATAAAGTTCATCCTGTGTGCTTAAAGGGCTTCAGTGACCTGTCGAATGCTGCAATGTGTGGCATGCTGAGATATACCGCAAATGTCGCCAGCTGAGGCCTGAAAAGAACCTGATGCATAGAAGGAAAGTGCCGTAGTGATCTTGACCTCGACGGACAATGCAGTCCTGATGGTGTTGGTATGCTGCAGATCTCATCTGATGAGCTGGCATATCTCACTGATGACCTCTTTTCAGAAGCGCAGTCTCCTAAGGCACGTGCTAACGGACAAGTTCAGGTAAGACCTTTTTCTCTTTTTCTCTTCTATATCAGTGAGTAAACTTTAGCATTGTTGTTGCCAATTTAAGTTAATCTAAGGGTTAAGTCATGACAGGAGAGCTCGGTCAGGTGTTATGATCCTCCTGTACCATGTGGGAACTCAGGGACACTTCCCGTGTCCCTGACGACTACGTGTGCGGGAAGTGTATCCGCCTCCAGCTCCTGACAGACCGCGTTGCGGAGTTGGAGCTGAGGGTGGATTTACTCTGGAGCATCCACGATGCTAAGAATGACGTGAGTAGCACGTGTAGCGAGTTGGTCTTAACACAGGTGAAGGGTCCACAGCCAGCTAGGGAATGGAAGACCAGCAGGAAGAGCAGTGCAAAGAAGGTAGTGCAGGGGTCCCCTGCGGTCATCCCCCTGCAAAACAGATACACCGCTTTGGGTACTGTTGAGGAGGATGACTCATCAGGGGAGGGCAGCAGCAGCCAAGTTCATGGCACCGTGACTGGCTCTGCTGCACAGAAGGGTGGGAAAAAGAGTGGGAGAGCTATAGTGATAGGGGACTCTATTGTAAGGGGAATAGATAGGAGTTTCTGCGGCCGCAACCGAGACTCCAGGATGGTATGTTGCCTCCCTGGTGCAAGGGTCAAGGATGTCTCGGAGGGGCTGCAGAGCATTCTGGAGAGGGAGGGTGAAGAGCCAGTTGTCGTGGTACATGTAGGTACCAATGATATAGGTAAGAAGCGGGAAGAGGTCCTACAAGCTGAATTTAGGGAGCTAGGAGTTAAATTAAAAAGTAGGATCTCAAAGGTAGTAATCTCTGGATTGCTACCAGTGCCACGTGCTAATCAGAGTAGAGGGAGCAGGATAGTTAGAATAAATACGTGGCTTGAGCAGTGGTGCAAGAGGGAGGGATTCAAATTCCTGGGACATTGGAACCAGTTCTGGGGGAAGTGGGACCTGTACAAAAGGGACGGTCTGCACTTGGGCAGGTGGATGTGATGTCCTCGGGGTAACATTTGCTAATGCAGTTCGGGAGTGTTTAAACTAATATTGCAGGGAGATGGGAACCTATGCAGCGAGATAGGGCGAAGTAATATGGAGTCAGAAACAGATGGTAGAAAGGTAAAAAGCAATAGTGGAAGGCCGAGTAAACAAAGGCAAGAAACAAAAAGGGCCACACTACATCATAATTCTAAAAGGACAAAGGGTGTCCTGAAGGCTTTGTGTCTTAATGCAAGGAGTATCCGTAATAAGGTGGATGAATTAACTGTGCAAATAGATGTTAACGGATATGATGTGATTGGGATTACGGAGACGTGGCTCCAGGATGATCAGGGTTGGGAACTCAACATCCATGGGTATTCAACATTCAGGAAGGATAGAATAAAAGGAAAAGGAGGTGGGGTAGCATTGCTAGTTAAAGAGGAGATTAATGCAATAGTTAGGAAAGACATTAGCTTGGATGATGTGGAATCTATATGAGTAGAGCTGCAGAACACCAAAGGGCAAAATACGTTAGTGGGAGTTGTGTACAGACCTCCAAACAGTAGTAGTGATGTTGGGGAGGGCATCAAACAGGAAATTAGGAGTGCATGCAATAAAGGTGCAGCAGTTATCATGGGTGACTTTAATATGCATATAGATTGGGCTAACCAAACTGGAAGCAATACGGTGGAGGATGATTTCCTGGAGTGCATAAGGGATGGTTTTCTAGACCAATATGTCAAGGAACCAACTAGGGGGGAGGCCATCTTAGACTGGGCGTTGTGTAATGAGAGAGGATTAATTAGTAATCTCGTTGTGCGAGGCCCCTTGGGGCAGAGTGACCATAATATGATGGAATTCTACATTAGGATGGAGAATGAAACAGTTAATTCAGAGACCATGGTCCAGAACTTAAAGAAGGGTAACTTTGAACGTATGAGGCGTGAATTGGTTAGGATAGATTGGCGAATGATACTTAAGGGGTTGACAGTGGATGGGCAATGGCAGAAATTTAGAGACTGCATGGATGAACTACAACAATTGTACATCCCTGTCTGGCGTAAAAATAAAAAAGGGAAGATGGCACAACCGTGGCTATCAAGGGAAATCAGGGAGAGTATTAAAGCCAAGGAAGTGGCATACAAATTGGCCAGAAATAGCAGTGAACCTGGGGACTGGGAGAAATTTAGAACTCAGCAGAGGAGGACAAAGGGTTTGATTAGGGCAGGGAAAATAGAGTACGAGAGGAAGCTTGCAGGGAACATTAAGACGGACTGCAAAAGTTTCTATAAATATGTAAAGAGAAAAAGGTTAGTAAAGACAAACGTAGGTCCCCTGCAGTCAGAATCAGGGGAAGCCATAATGGGGAACAAAGAAATGGCAGACCAATTGAACTAGTACTTTGGTTCGGTATTCATTAAGGAGGACACAAACAACCTTCCGGATATAAAAGGGGTCAGATGGTCTAGTAAGAAGGAGGAACTGAGGGGAATCCTTATTAGTCGGGAAATTGTGTTGGGGAAATTGATGGGATTGAAGGCCGATAAATCCCCAGGGCCTGATGGACTGCATCCCAGAGTACTTAAGGAGGTGGCTTTGGAAATAGCGGATGCATTGACAGTCATTTTCCAACATTCCATAGACTCTGGATCAGTTCCTATGGAGTGGAGGTAGCCAATGTAACCCCACTTTTTAAAAAAGGAGGGAGAGAGAAAACAGGGAATTATAGACTGGTCAGCCTGACATCAGTAGTGGGTAAAATGATGGAATCAATTATTAAGGATGTCAAAGCAGCGCATTTGGAAAGAGGTGACATGATAGGTCCAAGTCAGCATGGATTTGTGAAAGGGAAATCATGCTTGACAAATCTTCTGTAATTTTTTGAGGATGTTTCCAGTAGAGTGGACAAAGGAGAACCAGTTGATGTGGTATATTTGGACTTTCAGAAGGCTTTCGACAAGGTCCCACACAAGAGATTAATGTGCAAAGTTAAAGCACATGGGATTGGGGGTAGTGTGCTGACGTGGATTGAGAACTGGTTGGCAGACAGGAAGCAAAGAGTAGGAGTAAATGGGTACTTTTCAGAATGGAAGGCAGTGACTAGTGGGGTACCGCAAGGTTCTGTGCTGGGGCCCCAGCTGTTTACATTGTACATTAATGATTTAGACGAGGGGATTAAATGTAGTATCTCCAAATTTGCGGATGACACTAAGTTGGGTGGCAGTGTGAGCTGCGAGGAGGATGCTATGAGGCTGCAGAGTGACTTGGATAGGTTAGGTGAGTGGGCAAATGCATGGCAGATGAAGTATAATGTGGATAAATGTGAGGTTATCCACTTTGGTGGTAAAAACAGAGAGACAGACTATTATCTGAATGGTGACAGATTAGGAAAAGGGGAGGTGCAACGAGACCTGGGTGTCATGGTACATCAGTCATTGAAGGTTGGCATGCAGGTACAGCAGGCGGTTAAGAAAGCAAATGGCATGTTGGCCTTCATAGCGAGGGGATTTGAGTACAGGGGCAGGGAGGTATTGCTACAGTTGTACAGGGCCTTGGTGAGGCCACACCTGGAGTATTGTGTAGAGTTTTGGTCTCCTAACTTGAGGAAGGACATTCTTGCTATTGAGGGAGTGCAGCGAAGGTTCAACAGACTGATTCCCGGGATGGCGGGACTGACATATCAAGAAAGACTGGATCAACTGGGCTTGTATTCACTGGAGTTCAGAAGAATGAGAGGGGACCTCATAGAAACGTTTAAAATTCTGACGGGTTTAGACAGGTTAGATGCAGGAAGAATGCTCCCAATGTTGGGGACGTCCAGAACCAGGGGTCACAGTCTAAGGATAAAGGGTAAGCCATTTAGGACTGAGATGAGGAGAAACTTCTTCACCCAGAGAGTGGTGAACCTGTGGAATTCTCTGCCACAGAAAGTTGTTGAGGCCAATTCACTAAATATATTCAAAAAGGATTTAGATATAGTCCTTACTACTAGGGGGATCAAGGAGTATGGCGAGAAAGCAGGAATGGGGTACTGAAGTTGCATGTTCAGCTATGAACTCATTGAATGCCGGTGCAGGCTCGAAGGGCCGAATGGCCTACTCCTGCACCTATTTTCTATGTTTCTATGACCGCTTCTCCCTGTAAGTGTGTGGGGTGTAATTTCTCGTCCTCCTCAGCAGTCTGTCACCTCTTTGATTGGGCACATAATGACCTTCTGCCAGCTCTAGTCTGCAGTCTGTGCATAGTCATCAAGACAGGCTGAGAAATTACAGGCCCCATTACAATAACAATCAGTATTATACCTATTGTTCACAAACAATAAATTTACTTACTAAAATATCTAAAATAAATTCAATTCGTCCACATTATCATAAGATGTTTGTTCAGATTTTCAAATCACCTTAAAATAACTCCAGATGACATCAAAACTCCCCAGAAGTTGAAGCAGCCTTTTATATGAAAAGTCCTCCGATTTAGAAAATGGCGTCCATACCACTGGGTTAAGGTCAGGTGAGAGCAACTTTTTTTCAGCGTTTTATTCGGCGAGCGATAATTTCGGCAATATGTGGGCGAGATGCTATTCTGACCTGTACGGCAAAAAAAATGGGCGAGCGGTATTATTAATTCTTGGTGTTAACTAAATGCATAAAATAATGTTGGGCACTATGTGAGCGATAAATGGGCGTTAGTTTCCATTTTTTTGCGAAATGGGCGATATCTGGGCGGTATACCTCATCTCAACGTTAAAATTGACATTAAGTGGGCGGTAGCGATGCAAAACTAATGGAAAGTCTAGCCCCTAGACTGTTAGCTCCCCTTTCCCGACACATCTATTTTGTTGCGAATGCATCGCACATTCAGATATAGTGCCTTTGGTGTTGACTTTTTTCTATTTTTCCCTGATGTTACCTTAGTCACTGATGCCTTATTACTTTTGCTACTTTCTCTGTCCCTACCTGACCCACTCTGCTTATTTTTACCCAAAACTCTTCTCTGCTCTAGAGCCTTGACATTTCTCTTGATGCTTTTAAATGTACTCTTTCCTGAATCCTCTCCCCCACCGCCCCCCCGCCCCACTTCATTAGTTTAAAGCCTTGTCTACTGACATAGTTATTCAACTTGCCAGGACACTGGTTCCAGCCCATTTAAGTGGAGTCCATCCCAATGGAACAACTCCCTCTTTCCCCAGTACTGGTGCCAGTGCCCCACGAAGCAAAACCCTGCTTTGCACACCACTCTTTGAGCTACGCATTTAACCTTCTAATCTGCTTATCCCTGTGCCAATTGGCCTGTAGCTTAGCTAACAATGCAGAGATTATTACCTTTGTGCTTTGCTTTTAATTTGGACGGCGACTCCTCAAACTCTCTCAGCAGAACCTCATTCCTCGTTAGAACTATGTCATTGGTTCCTACGTGGACCACGACAACTGGATCCTCCCCTTTCCACTCCAAGTTCTTCTCCAGTCACAAGGAGATGCCTTTAACCCTGGCACTGGGCAGGCAACACAACCTTTGGAACTCCTGGCTGCAGAGAACAGTATCTATCCCTCTGATTATACTGTCCCCTACCATAACTACATTCCCTTTCACTCCCACCACTTGAATGGCCTCCTGTATCATAGTGCTATGGTAAGCTTGCTCATCCATCCTTCAGACTTTTCCCTCATCCACACAGGCAGCAAGAACCTCGTACCTGTTGGAGAAGGACAAATGCCGAGGCTCCTCCAGCACTGCACCTGGGATCCCCTTATCTGCCTGAGTTTCAGTCACACCTTCCTTTCTCCGATCACTAACCAGACCTGTACCACCACCTAGCCAAAGTAGTGTGATTGCCTCCTGGATCGAAGTGTCCAGGTAACTCTGACCCCTCCCTGATGCCCGCAATGTCTGCACCTCAGATTCCAGCTCAACAAGTCTGAGCTGAAGATCCTCACGATGCAGACACTTACAGCAAACTTGGCTGTCTGGGATCACAATGCTCTCCACAAACTCTGACATGCTGCAGTTGCAGCACACCACCTGCACAGCCATCTCGAAATGACCTTGTTCTAGTTAATTAAATTTGTATTTAGTTTACAGTTTAGTTTCTTGATGACCTAATGTATCTAGATTAAGTTACGGGTAATGAAATTAAATATCTACCTGTAACACAACGTACTACAAGTAGTGTAGGCAAAAAGCAACAGCCCCTTCCCCCTCTTCTCCGAATACCCACTCTTTCCAAATTTCCAAATAAAACACTCTGTTCAAGTGCACACCGTTTAATGCCACTCTGTGCAGACCGCTCTGAATACATGCATGCTAAACAGTGGAAGCAGAATGCTACAGACAGGGCTAAGTGATCCCACAATCAACCCATCAGATCAAAGCTCTGCAGTCCTGCCACATCCAGTCATAAATTGTGGTGGACAATAAAACAACTAATGGGAGGAGGAGGCTCCATGAATATCCCCATCCTCAATGATGACGGAGCCCAGCACGTGAGCGCAAAAGACAAGACTGATGTGTTTGCAACCATCTTTAGCCAGAAGTGCCAAGCGGATGATCCATATCAGCCTCCTCCTGAGGTTCCACCATCACAAAAGCCAGTCTTCAGCCAATTCGATTCACTCCACGTGATATCAAGAAACAGCTGAGCGCACTGGATACAGCAAAGGGTATGAAAGGGTATGACCACACCCCGGCTGTCGTGCTTAAGACTTGTGCTCCAGATCTAGCCGTGCCTCTAGCCAAGCTGCTCCAATACTATTATACCACTGGCATCTACCTGACACAATGTGGACAACTGCCCAGGGATGTTCTATCCACAAAAAGTAGGCTAAATCCAATCCAGCCAATTACTGTTCCATCAATCTACTTTCAATCATCAGCAAAGTGATGTAAAGTGTCATCAACAGTGCTATTAAGCGGCACTTACTCACCAATAACCAGCGCTCCAATGCCAAGTTTGGGTTCTGCCAGGACCACTCAGCTCCAGATCTTATTACAGCCTTGGTCCAAATATGGACAAAATAGCTGAATTCCAGAAGTGAGTTGAGAGTGACTGCCCTTGATAACAAGACAGCATTCGACCAAGTTTGGCATCAAGGAGCCATAGCAAAATTGAAGTTAATAGGAATCAGGAGAAAAACTCTAGCACAAAAGAAGATGGTTCTAGTTGTTGGAGGTCAATTATCTCAGCACTGCAGGTGTTCCTCAGGGCAGTGTCCTTGGCCCAACCATCTTCAGCTGCTTCATCAATGACCTTCCCTCCATCATAAGGTCAGAAGTGGGGATATTCGGTGATGATTGCAGCAAGACCTGGATGACATTCAGGTTTGGGCTGATAAGCGGCAAGTAACATTCGCACCACAACAGTGCCAGGCATTGACTATCTCCAACAAGCGAGAGTCTAATCACCACCCCTTGACATTCAACGGCATTACCATTGCCGAATCTCCCACCATCAACATCCTGGGGGGTCACCATTAACAAGAAACCATTGACAGGACCAGCCACATAACTACTGTGGCTACAAGAGCAGATCAGATACTGGGTATTCTGTGGCGAGTGTCTCACCTCCTGACACCACAAGGCACAAGTCAGGAATGTGATGAAATACTCTCCATTTGCCTAGATGAGTGCAGCTCCAACAACACTCAAGAAGCTGACACCATCCAGGACAAAGCAGCCCACTTGATTGGTACCCCGTCCCCCACTTTAAACCTTCACTCCCTCCACCACCAGAGAACCGTTGTTACAGTGTATGCTATCTACAAGATGCACTGCAGCAACTCACCAAGGCTTCTTCATCAGCACCTCCCAAACCTGTGACCACTACCATCTAGAAGGACAAAGTGCATGGGAACACCACCATCTGCAAGTTCCCCTCCAAGTTACATACCATCCTAAATTGGAAATATATCACCGTTCCTCAATCGTCACTCGATCAAAATCTTGGAACTCCTTCCCTAACAGCACTGTGGGAGTACCTTCACCACAAGGACTGCAGTGGTTTAAGAAGGCGGCTGCACCACCACCTTCTCAAGGGTAATTAGGAATGGACAATAAATGCTGGGCTTGCCAGCGACACCCACATCTCAGGAACAAATAAAAAATAAAATACCCTGCACTTAAACAATTTAGCCTCCCTCATAATTGTTGCCAAGCCATTTGACCATGGAGACCATGACAACTGACCCTGATTATGTTCTCACCAACTCTGATATATTCCTCTATTGATTATTTTGAAATGTATTTATAACTTCTTTACAGATTTGATAAAACTGAAGCTCATACTTTGCTGAAGAGGTCATTATATGCGGATTGGGAGTGGGAACCATGAATGATGACATAGGGTTACATAGGATATACAGCACAGAAACAGGCCATTCGGTCCAACCAGTCCATGCCGGAGTTTATGCTCCACTCGAGCCTCCTCCTGTCTTTCCTAATCTGAATCTATCAGCATAGCTCTCTATTCCCTTCTCCCTCATATGCTTGTCTAGCCTCCCCTTAAATGCAACTATACTATTTGCATCAACCAATCTTTTTCTCTTTCTGACCCAGGGACCTGAGACATAGAAACATAGAAACATAGAAAATAGGTACAGGAGTAGGCCATTCGGCTCTTCGAGCCTGCACCGCCATTCAATAAGATCATGGATGATCGTTCCTTCAGTACCCCTTTCCTGCTTTCTCTCCATACCCCTGGATCCCCTTAACCGTAAGGGCCATATCTAACTCCCTCTTGAATATATCCAATGAACTGGCATCAACAACTCTCTGCGGCAGGGAATTCCACAGGTTAACAACTCTCTGAGTGAAGAAGTTTCTCCTCATCTCAGTCCTAAACGGCCTGTCCCTTATCCTAAGACTGTGTCCCCTGGTTCTGGACTTCCCCAACATCGGGAACATTCTTCCCGCATCTAGCCTGTCTAGTCCAGTCAGAATCTTATACATTTCTATGAGATCCCCTCTCATCCTTCTAAAGTCCAGTGAATAAAGGCCCAGTTGATCCAGTCTCTCCGGGATGACAGTCCAGCCATCCCGGGAATCAGTCAGGTGAACCTTCGCTGCACTCCCTCAATAGCCAGAACATCCTTCCTCAGATTAAGAGACCAAAACTGAACACATTATTCCAGGTGGGGTCTCACCAAGGCCCTGTACAACTGCAGCAAGACTTCCCTGCTCCTATACTCAAATCCCCTTGCTATGAAGGCCAACATACCATTTGCCTTCTTCACAGCCTGCTGTACCTGCATGCCAACTTTCAATGACTGATGAACCATGACACCCAGGTCTCGTTGCACCTCCCCTATTCCTAATCTGCCGCCATTCAGATAATATTCTGCCTTCATGTTTTTGCACCCAAAGTGGATAACCACACATTTATTCACATTATACTGCATCTGCCATGCATTTGCCCACTCACCTAACCTGTCCAAATCACCCTGCAGCCTCTTAGCATCTTCCTCACAGCTCACACCGCCACCCAATTTAGTGTCATCTGCAAACTTGGAGATTTTTCACTCAATTCCTTCATTTAAGTCGTTAATGTATATTGTAAAGAGCTGGGGTCCCGGCAATGACCCCTGCGGCACTCCACTAGTCACTGCCTGCCATTCTGAAAAGGACCCGTTTATCTGCTTTCTGTCTGCCAAACAGTTCTCTATCCACGTCAGTATATTACCCCTAATACCATGGGCTTTGATGTTGCACACCAATCTCTTGTGCGGGACCTTGTCAAAAGCCTTTTGAAAGTCCAAATACACCACATCCACTGGTTCTCCCTTGTCCACCCTACTAGTTACATCCTCAAAAAATTCCAGAAGATTTGTCAAGCATGATTTCCCCTTCATAAATCCATGCTGACTTGGACCAATCCTATCACTGCTCTCCAAATGCGCTGCTATTTCATCCTTAATGATCGATTCCAACATTTTCCCCACTACTGATGTCAGGCTAACTGGTCTATAATTTTCCGTTTTCTCTCTCCCTCCTTTTTTAAAAAGTGGTGTTACATTAGCTACCCTCCAGTCCATAGGAACTGATTCAGAGTCGATAGATTGTTGGAAAATGATCACCAATGCATCCACTATTTCTAGGGCAACTTCCTTAAGTACTCTGGGATGTAGACTATCTGGCCCTGGGGATTTTTCGGCCTTCAATCCCATCAATTTCCCCAACACAATTTCCAGCCTAATAAGGATATCCTTCAGTTCCCCCTTCTCACTAGTCCTTCGGACCCCTAGTACATCGGGAAGGTTATTTGTGTCTTCCTTTGTGAAGACAGAACCAAAGTACTTGTTCAATTGGTCTGCCATTTCTTTGTTCCCCGTTATAAATTCACCCAAATCCGACTGCAAGGGACCAACATTTGTCTTCACTAATCTTTTTCTCTTCACATATCTATAGAAGCTTTTCCAGTCATTTTTTATGTTTTCGGCAAGCCAAATGTAACATCCCAAATGCGGCTCCAGCTAAGATCAGCTAACTCAACACAGAGCAGAAATTGCTGCTGGGACCTTTCGGTCTGGATGCTTTTATTTAGTACCGTGTTGGGATGTGCCAGTTTGGTGCAGTTCCCCTCTCTACATTAGAACTTTGCAGTGCTGAGTCCCACAGCAGGACTTGAGCGAGTGACCTCGGCTGACACTCCAGTGTAGCGCTAAGGGAGTCATCATAGGCAGTCCCTCGGGATCGAGGAAGACTTGTTTCCACTCTTAGCATGAGTTCTTAGGTGGTTGTACAGTCCAATACGAGAACCACAGTCTCTGTCACAGGTCGGACAGATAGCCGTTGAGGGAAAGGATGGGCAGGGAGCCTGGTTTGCCGCACGCTCCTTCCGCTGCCTGCGCTTGATTTCAGCATGCTCTCGGCGACAATACTCGAGGAGCTCAGCGCCCTCCCGAATGCACTTCCTTCACTTAGTGCGGTCTATGGCCAAGTTTCCTCTGCTCTCCTTTGGCTCGTTTGCCGTGGACAAGTTCCAAGTAGAGCACTTGCTTTGGGAGTCTTGTGTCTGGCATGCAAACTATGTGGCCTGCCCAGCAGAGCTGATCAAGTGTGGTCAGTGCTTCAATGCTGGGGATGTTGGCCTGGACGAGGACGCTAATGTTTGTGCGTCTGTCCTCCCAGGGGATTTACAGGATCTTGTGGAGACATCGTTGGTGGTATTTCTCCAGCGACTTGAGGTGTCTACTGTACATGGTCCACGTCTCTGAGCCATACAGGAGGGCGGGTATTACTACGGCCCTGTAGACCATGAGTTTGGTGACAGTTTTGAGGGACTGATCTTCAAACACTCTTTTCCTCAGGTGGCCGAAAGCTGCACTGGTGCACTGGAGGTGGTGTTGGATCTCATCATCAATGCCTGCTCTTGTTGATAGGAGGCTCCCGATATTGGGGAAATGGTCCACGTTGTCCAGGGCCACGCCGTGGATCTTGATGACTGGGGGGGCAGTGCTGTGTGGTGAGGACAGGCTGGTGTAGGACCTTTATTTTACTAATGTTTAGTGTAAGGCCCATGCTTTCATAACCCTCGGTAAATACGTCGACTATGTCCTGGAGTTCAGCCTTTGTGTGTGCACAGACACAGGCGTCGTCCGCGTACTGTAGCTCGACAACAGAGGTTGGAGTGGTCTTGGACCTGGCCTGGAGATGGAGAAGATTGAACAGCTTCCCACTGGTTCTGTAGCTTAGCTCCACCCCAGCGGGGAGCTTATCAACTGTGAGGTGGAGCATGGCAGAGAGGAAGATTGAGAAGAGGGTTGGGGCGATGATACAGCCCTGCTTGACCCCGGTCCGGACATGAATTGGATCTGTGATGGATCCGTTGGTAAGGATTACGGCTTGCATGTTGCAGGCGGAGGATGGTGACATACTTTTGGGGGCATCCGAAAAGGAGGAGGACGCTCCATAGACCCTCGTGGTTGACAGCGTCAAAGGCCTTTGTAAGATCGAAGAAGGCCATGTATAAGGGCTGGCGCTGCTCCCTGCATTTTTCTGCAGCTGTCGCGCTGCAAAGATCATGTCCGTTGTGCCCCGGAGGGGACGAAATCCGCACTGCGACTCTGGGAGGAGCTCCTCGGCCACGGGGAGAAGACGATTGAGGAGGACTCTAGCGATGACTTTCCCAGTGGTTGATAGCAGGGAGATTCCTCTGTAGTTGCTGCAGTTGGAGTTGTCCCCTTTTTTAAAGATGGTTACAATCACTCTAAGATCTCCCGGCATGCTCTCCTCCCTCCAGATGAGAGAGTTGAGGTTGTTATTCGCGCCAATAGTGCATCTCCGCCATACTTCAGTGCCTCAGCAGGGATTCCATCCGCTCCCGTAGCCTTGTTCGTTTTTTTAGCTGTCTAATGACCTTTTCTACCTCATGTAGTGTTGAGGTCTCACTGAGGTGATGGCGGGCAGCATGCTGCGGAATGGAGTCGAGAACACTCGAGTCAAAGGCAGAGTCTCGGTTAAGGAGACCTTCGAAGTGTTGCATCACAGTAGGTATCGACCTTTGCATGAGATGTTAAATCGAAGACCTGTCTGCCCGTGGCACTATTTGATGAAAAACAAAGAGCTCTCTCAGTGTCCTGGTCCACATTCCTTTCTAAACCAGAATGGCTGCAACACTTGCTTACATAACAATACTCACTGCATTTCAAAAAGTAATTCTTTGTGTGAAGTACATGAAGATGTTTAAATGACATAATAAGGCACTAAATGCATGTGTTTCTTTCCTTTGTCTCTTTTGGCTTGAAATTTGTCAATGCAATTTAAACACTGACTGACATTGAAACTGCAATTAGTTTACATGCCATTTTGAAATACTCCTGAGAGTATCGTGGGAGATGGTATGGAAAGACCGCATTCATGAAACATTTCTGTATCAAAAGCAATATTTTCGATTTGTCTGTACTCAATAGGGTGAGGTTTGGGTAAACAGAGAAGACTGTGGTGGATAAAGAGACGAATGCTAAACACACCCTGAAGGTCAGGCATAGTTAACAGCAAAGTATGTAGGCCATGATTTTTTCAAATGCTAATATTACTTACCCTGAAAAATGCATAAATATTTGCTGCATATTTAAATGATAAACATGATATACTAATTATTATGTGTATTATTGTCTTCCTTCACCCGTGTTTATTTTTGCTGCAAAAGAAAATGTGTATATTCTTGTTTATGAATTTTGTCACGAACACAGTGTTTATGCCATTCTCTTTCTTTCCAGAGACCTCAATGTAATTACATGCTGGATAAACCTTTTTCAGATGTGAACCATCTCTAATAATGACTGAGTTGTAATTAAAACTATTACCTGGCAACCATACCATACAGCACATGGTATGTAAAGTGCTACAGCTGGCACTAAGGCTTGCTATCCTGATTATAAATTACATTTGTAGTTTGGAAGGGATGACATGTCTCTTCACCTTTATTTTTCTCATTTACTTGGCACAGTTTTTGTATAAAACTAAATTATTTTGGTTCCTCATTATTCCAACCATTTCAAACTATACATTTAGCAACGACAGATTGAATATTTTATTAGAGATGCAATAACTTTAAGACACATTAACAATGGGAATGAATCTGGCATACAGCCTAGATCAATCTTCGCAATCTTTGTAATTTATGTAATGTGTAATTGCATTTATTGATGAATTAGAACTAGCATATAGCACAGTGATAGTTTACCGTGCCTATTTAGTAGTGTATATTCTGGAAAATTTTCCTGGAATTTTGCTTTCTAACTGCAAAATGCAGTAATTCCTTGATTGTGGATTGTGTAATTTAATATTTTTCACCAACGATAATGCTTTGTCACAATGCAGCCATTACAACCTTGCCCTGCCTCTCTCTGCCACGAAAGATGCCTTAACTGTACAAAATTGAATTTTCATTTTGGATTTACTATATACATCTTAAAGAAAATTATTGGTGAATTAAATATGTATAATTTAAACTCAAAATTTGCTGCCATGGTTTCTAATTTCATCTGAATTTCTTGATTACACTTCAGCTTTGTATTCCTCACTTTCAGTCCATTTCATTGTGCTCCCTGAACAGACCTGTCCAAGACTAGTTTGTTTCAGGATATTTGGATTAATTTTCTGTTATCATCCTCAGTTTTATTAAAAATCAGTTTTTCTTTTTGAGGTCTAAAGTACTTCATTGGCTGTAAAATGCTTTGGGAAGTCCTGAAGTCATGAAAGGTGCTATATAAATGCACATATTTCTTTATTATCTGCAACATTACTATATTATAGCTACTGTCGAAATCTCAACCTCCGAAAAGAATGACTCCGACATTTACAGCTCCGGTAGAAGTTTCCTTTTTAATTTACTTGCTCGCAAGGGGTAGGTTTCACTCAGTCAAGGGCTAAATGAACACCTCCGAAATGGTTCAGTTTAACAAGATATTTATACAGTAAAACCAAAGTTCTGGCCTCTCCCTGTGTATTGCTCTGTCTCACAGTCAGTGAATACAGATAAAGAGTTAATTACTATATCCTGGTCCTGACATGGTGTCCAGATATTTCCTTTTGTCAGGGTTATCAGAAAGCCAAACGGCCATTACTCCATGAGTCATAGGTAATGGGCTATCACCTGTCTTGTATTGTGTCAGGATTGTTTCAATTTCCTGGTCAGTTTATCTGTTTGCATCAAATGGATGAGGTCTCGGAAAGAGATAATGGCTAGAAGATAAGGGTGGGGTGACATGGAACTCCTGTAGTGTAGACAATAGGAGAGCACCATGGGGGGTTACTTGTCTCAGCATGACTTGTCTCCTAGCTGTCTGATGGCCATCAGCCATCTAACAGCAGGTTTAGCTGTTTATGCAAGCTGACTGCTAAAATGCAGAAAGTTCTGGAAGGGCCAGGACTCCATTTTAATCAAAAGGCACACAAATACCGTATGGTATCAGCTTAGATAAAAATACTTTCCACATTCCCCCATTTTGTCCTTCACAAGGACAACTCAATCCATTCTGATCTTGTACAGTCTCTCCATTTCCATTTTCTTTAGTTTCATTACTCACTAGGCATATTATACCTTCAGGATTTCTTATTCTGGGAGTAATGCTTAGGAAGGGAGGCTGATGGTTATTATCATAATTGGGCTGGTACCATCCCTGGAAGGCTGTAAGTTTATACCCTGCCGACCTCCATTCTGTTTGCTCCTTCGTTTCTGGCCCCTTAGTTAGTTTTGTCCTGTTTTGCACTGTCAACCATTCTACCATTTCTGATTCGTTAAAGGGGACAGATCTCAGGGGAATACCCCCCTGGAGTGGACAGGTACATGGGAACATATCCAACAACTCGACAAGTTTCTTTCTTGAGCATACCTATGACTCAGTGCCATAAATACGTTTACGTGCAATTCCCTTCGGTAGTGGGTCTGTACCCCTGGTGTAATCAATAATGTGAAGTAAAACCCTGTCAAGCCCAGCACCATCAGTCCCATAGTCCATACAGTTCCTTATTCAGTCTTCCTTTTTCTGTTCCTCTGATTCCTTCGTCCCTTCCTCCTGGTCGGGTGCCCGTTTGCAATGGGATGCGTGGATCCATGTTGGTCTTTCCTTTACCTTGATTGCAGTATTGGTCGCCAGCAAGACCTGGTATGGTCCTTCGAATCTTGGCTGTAGACTGCTTTTTCTTTTAAAAATCTTGATGTAAATGAATTCCCCTGGCTCCAGGTTATGACACTTCCCTTCCGCTGGCTTGACTTGAGCTTCCTTTACCTGTGAATGAAAGCTGGAAATACATTTGGTTAGTGCAATACAATAATTCAACATATTTTCCTCCATTTTGTGGATGTCCATCTGTTTTGCTGTAAATGGTGCTGTAAAAGGTAGTCGTTGGGGACGTCCCATAACTATCTCATGCGGTGACAGGCCTGTTGTTCTGTTGGTTGCAGATCGCATTACCATCAAAGCTAAGGGCAGCAGTTCTGTCCATTTCAGTCCAGTGTCATTGCATAGTTTTGCCAGCTTATTTTTAAGCATTGCATTATATCTTTCAACAAGTCCAGCTGATTGTGGATGATAACTGCAATGAAAACGTTGATTAATCTGTAAAGCTTTACACATTTCTCTTATAACAGTTCCCGTGAAATGTGACCCGTTATCACTGGAAAGCTTAGCAGGGATTCCGAAGTGCGGTACAATTTCTTTTGACAAACATTTAGCAACAGTAGTGGCATCGGCCTTTTTACATGGAAAGGCTTCAATCCATCTAGAGAACACATCTACAATAACTAATACATACTTGAATCCCATACACATAGGTAATTCAATAAAATCCATTTGTAAATGTACAAAAGGCCCGACTGGATTTGGGTGGGAGGCAGATTCTACTTTTTCCGTCTTACCCGGATTCATTGTCTGACAGGTAACACAATTTTCGCAGATTTGTTTTGCAATTGCCGAAATACCTGGTGCATACCAAGTTGCCAAAATATAATCTGCCAATCCCCCTTTGCCTGCATGTGTGAATGTATGAACACATCGGGCAATCCATGGAAGTAAGGATCTAGGGGCCACCACGCGGCCGTCATGGTGAACCCATATTCCTTCTGGATTTTATAACATTGATCCTTCATCCAGGTCACCACCTCCTCCGTACTGGCCTGTGTCTGAAAGGCCAGCACGTCATTAATAGTGGGTAGCGGGTCTGAGCAATTATTTTTCCTTAGTGGGAACAATGACACCTGCATCCCCCCTTTCGACAGAGCTGCTGACTTAGCTGCATTATCAGCTCTGGCATTCCCAAGTGCCACCTCATTCGACTGGCCTGTATGTGCTTGGCATTTGATAATGGCAAGTTTCAAAGGGCATTGAATGGCTCGCAGGAGATTTTCCACTTGTTCTGCATTTTTGATAGGGGTTCCTGAAGAAGTCAGGTACCCGCGAATCTTCCAAATTTGTCCATAGTCATGTGATACCCCAAAAGCATACCTGGAGTCAGTGTAGATATTAACTGTGTGTCCTTCAGCCAGAATACAGGCTTGAGTTAACGCAAACAATTTGGCTTGTTGGGCTGAAAAGGAGTCTGGAAGAGAGGCTGTTTCGACAACATTAAACTGAGTTACAATTGCATAAGCCGCTCTAGGTTGGCCCCTATCATTTCGTAAGGCTGATCCGTCAACATAGTACACTAGATCAGGATTACACATTAGTACATCTGTTAGATTGATACGTGGTTTAGTCACTAATTCGGTTACCATTTCACATGAATGGGGTTCGCCGTCGTCTTCCGTGGGGAGTAGAGTGGCTGGATTTAAGGTAGTACATCTTTTGATGATAAGATTCGGATTTGATAACAGTTCGACCTCGTATTTAGTGGTTCTTGCGGCGGTTAGGTGTTGGGTGGCACATTTAGTAAGTAAAATCTCGACAGAGTGTGGGATATACAAAATGGTCTGATGATTTAGAGTTATTGTCTGAGCCTGTTGCATAGCATAATAAGCTGCTGCCAACGAAGGAAGACATCCCGATAGTCCGCGTCCCACTGGGTCTAGTTGGGTACTGAAATATGCTACCGGTCGCTGCCTGTCCCCATGTAACTGAGTCAAAACAGATTGTGCAAAACCCGATTTGTGATGCACAAATAAGTTGAATAGCTTAGTGTAATCTGGTAATCCCAAGGCTGGTGCTGAAGTGAGGGACTGCTTAAGGTTCTGGAAAGCATTCCGGGATACTTCATTCCACATCCTTTAAGCATTGTGAGAATATAGTAGATTCATTCACAGCTTGTAGGTCATGGACAAACCTCCATTTGTGTGGGCTTCTGAACTGGACAAATCTGTGTGTTACACGGACTTCTCATTTATGCTTATGGTGATTCACAGATCACAGAATGTAAAGTACTTGTTTTCTAATTTTATTAAAAGGCTTCCAAACCCAAGATTTTTCCAATACACCCAAAATGTTGATCAAGAGATCACCTGAAATATCTCAAAATCCCAATTCAACTATTGTACTGTCACTCTTTATCAAAAAAAATCCTCTTACTGAGCTAGAAGCTTTTGTACCAAGAATTTACACCAAGGACAATGAGAGTGTACTCCCCCAGCCTGCACCTCGAGAGACCCACAAAGGCTTTTTAAAAAAGAAAAAGGCATTACAACTTTTAACCACCGGGACCATGTCTCAACAAACCTATCCTTTGTGCATTTCCTAGCTCCGTAACCTCTCATCCGAATAAATCCACACCTGCGCTTCTAACTTAAAATGTCTTAAACTTCCCACATACAGGACAACACTATGAAGGGTTAAAAAACTTCACTTTGTTTGAAAAAGTGGGTGGAGCTAAAACAAACAGGCAGTTCCACAACCTTTCCAAACAGGTTTCCAGACACAAGGAAAAAAGACAGAAGCACTCTCATTCAAAAACAAGACATTCACGCACTCTCATTGAAAGACAAGACATTCACAAGTCTCTCTCCATTCAATAAAGCTTTTTCTTTTGCTAGCTTCATTTTTTTTTGAATCCATAAGTCACTATCAGGTTCTCTTTTTTTTTACATTTGATTTACTTCCTCTGTTAATTTTACATGGACTTGAAGAATCGGAACCCAGGCCTTTTCTATTACTTTCCTTTTTTTTCTACCTGGATCTCTGTTTATAAGACACTCCTGGAGACAAGTTGTTCTCTCTAAATTAAATGAACCATCGGGTGGAAATGGCCTGTTTTCACCCTTAGTCCACTTTACCGGTTTTTGTTTCTTTGGTCAATTGAAGACTGACCACAATTCTGGAGCATGACATAGGCTGGTGTGCCTTTTGTGGTGTTTTAACTTGCTCCGGCACCCATTCTGGATGATTAAGATTTTCCCACAGTTTCTGATCTCACAATCCTTTCGGCCAACCGAGTTCTCTACGCCCACTTCTTCTGGCCGTTACATGGCCTGAAAAGGCTCTTAATTCGGGCTCAGTCTGGGTGTGTGAGATATGTTGGCACGAACCAATCGTAGTTGATCAATCAGTTACTGTTTCTTTTCCTAATCAATCCTTGTGTTTTTTTTTTCGAATCACAACTTTCCCTAGTGACTCTTCCCGTTTCTCTAATGGCAATGACTCACAAAGGTATTGCACACAACAGTAATACAAGGACAACAAACAATATTCCCGTGAGTACACAAATCATAACCTCTAAACAAATTCTCAGTCTGCGTTGTACGCCACTACAGACCGAGTCCTTAACTTATCCTAATAACAGCTGATAAAACTTAAGGTTCCGTACCCAAACTCTTTGATCGATTGCGCTCTTTTTTTTTATAGTCTTATCACATAAGAACCCCTTCCGAATTAAAAACAATAAAAATCTTATCACATAAGAACCTTCGATCGATTAGCGCTTTCTTTTTTCTTTTTTTTTTAATAGTCTTATCACATAAGAACCCCTTCCGAATTAAAAACAATAAAAATCTTATCACATAAGAACCTGGAACCCTTTTCGATCGACTAGCGCTCCCTTACCTACTGAAACCTTCCCCGGGCTGTCTCGAGGTTTTTTACAGAACCTGTTCTCTTCTGCTGGCGAGCTGAGAAAGAAATGGTTATAAAAAAAATACCTTTAACTTTTAAATGCCGAGTCTTGTAGATGCAGTACCTCAGCTGTGGACAACAGATTACATCTGCGATTCAACAGTGAAGAAACCTCTTGTGAGCAAAGGCTCACCTTGTTTGGCCACCGAAGCCTTTCACTGGAGAGGCACTATGCCTGTATCCATTTTACTCACAGAACAGAGAATATGCATCTCGGTGGAACCTCCAATAACTGTCGAAATCTCGACCTCCGAAAAGAATGACTCCGACACTTACAGCTCCGGTAGAAGTTTCCTTTTTAATTTACTTGCTCGCAAGGGGTAGGTTTCACTCAGTCAAGGGCTAAATGAACACCTCCGAAATGGTTCAGTTTAACAAGATATTTATACAGTAAAACCAAAGTTCTGGCCTCTCCCTGTGTATTGCTCTGTCTCACAGTCAGTGAATACAGATAAAGAGTTAATTACTATATCCTGGTCCTGACATGGTGTCCAGATATTTCCTTTTGTCAGGGTTATCAGAAAGCCAAACGGCCATTACTCCATGAGTCATAGGTAATGGGCTATCACCTGTCTTGTATTGTGTCAGGATTGTTTCAATTTCCTGGTCAGTTTATCTGTTTGCATCAAATGGATGAGGTCTCGGAAAGAGATAATGGCTAGAAGATAAGGGTGGGGTGACATGGAACTCCTGTAGTGTAGACAATAGGAGAGCACCATGGGGGGTTACTTGTCTCAGCATGACTTGTCTCCTAGCTGTCTGATGGCCATCAGCCATCTAACAGCAGGTTTAGCTGTTTATGCAAGCTGACTGCTAAAATGCAGAAAGTTCTGGAAGGGCCAGGACTCCATTTTAATCAAAAGGCACACAAATACCGTATCAGCTTAGATAAAAATACTTTCCACACTACTCACATTATTATTTTATATAATGGATGATTTTTAACAGTCCAAAAGATCTGAATTTAAAATAGAATATGTTGCAAATTCACAGTAGGTCCAGCGGCATCTGAAATGAGAAAAGTCAGGTTAAGATCCTAGGCCCAAAGATCTGCAGGGCCGGCATGCTGGTGTAAGTGCTAGGATGGGGTCACCAGTGACCTCTGCTCCTGACTCCACCAAAACATGAAGGATCAGGGGAAAGTTACCTTAATTAGATCTTGACGGTGGTTGCCCACATCAATCGGGGTGCATCTTACATACAATTACATAGAAATTACAAAACAGAAACAGGCTATTTTTCCTAACCAGTCAATGTTGGTGTTTGTCCTCCGTATGAGCAGTAGTCCTAGTCTCACGTGCTTCTCCTATTTGGCAACCATTATTTTGGGAGAGATTCAGCAAAAATTCCTTAATACCCACAGCTAGTTCAAAATTAGGTTCCTGTGTAATAGTCACATCATCACGATCGACAGAAAGAAAGGACCCCAATCAGATAGCCTCAGGCTGCTTGTATAATATGGTTATGGGATTGCATTAAATATCTTTTGGGAACTTTGGAATAGGATGCTCCGAAATTTAGTACTGTTTTTTGTTGGTTTAAAGTGGGGGTGACCAACACATGTCCCATGGACCAAATCCAGCCCATGTGTTTCTTTTATTTGGCCTAAAAAGCTCAAACAGTTTTATTTTTTTTAAATTCATTCATGGAATGTGGGAGTCACTTGCAAGACCAGCATTTATTGCCCATCCCTAATTACCCTTCAGAAAGTGATGGTGAGTCACCTTCTTAAACTGTTGCAGTCCGTCTAATGAAGGTACTGCCACAGTGCTGTAAGGTAGATAGTTCCAAGATTTTGACCCAGCAATGATGAAGGAATGCTAAAATATTTCCAATCAGGATGGTGTGTGACTTGCAGGGGAACTTGGAGTGGATGATGTTCCATGTGTCTTGCTGCCCTTGTCCTTCTAGGTGGTAGAGGTCCTAAATTTGGGAGGTGCTGTCGAAGAAGCCTTGGCAGGTTGCTGCAATGCAGCTTGTAGAGGGTACACACTGCAGCCACGGTGGAGGGAGTGAATTTTTAAGGTGGTGGATGGGGTGCCTCTCAAGTGGGCTGGATGGTATCAAATTCCTTGAGTGTTTTTGGAGTTGCACTCATCCAGGCAATTGCTGAGTATTCCATCATAGTCCTGACTTGTGCCTTGTAGATGGGGGAATGGCTTTGGGGAGTCAGGAGGCGAGTCACTCGCCACAGAATCTTCTTCTCTTCTTCTTCTCAGGCAGTCCCTCGGAGTCGAGGATGACTTGCTTCCCCACTAAAAATGAGTTCTCAGGTGACTGATGATTCCAATGTGGGACCTGCAGTTTCTGTCACAGGTGGGGCAGACGGTGGTTGAAAGAATGGGTGGGGGAGGGCCTGGGTTGCCGTGCTCTCCTTTCGCTGTCTGCGCTTGGCTTCAGCTTGCTCCCAGTGAAGTGACTCGAAATGTTCAGCGTTTTCCTGGATGCTTTTCCTCCACTTTGAGTGGTCTTGGTGTCGGTGGGGATGTTGCATTTTTTGAAGGAGGCTTTGAGGGTGTCCTTGAAGTGTTTCCTCTGCCCACCTGGAGTTCACTTGCCGTGTCAAAGCTCTGAGTAGATCAAGCGTGGTCAATATTTCGATGCTGGGGATGTTGGCCTGAGCAAGAACGCTGAAGTTGATGTGCCTATCCTGCCAATGGATTTGTAGGATCTTACGGAGGCAGAGTTGGTGGTACTTCTCCAGTGTTTTGAGGTGCCTACTGTACATAGTCCATGTTTCTGAACCATATAGGAGGGCGGGCATCACTACTGCTCTGTAGACCATGAGCTTGGTGCCGGATTTGAGGTCCTGGTCTTCAAACACTCTCTTCCTCAGGCGACCGAAGGCTGCACTGGAACATTGAAGGCAGTGTTGGACCTTGTCATCGATGTCTGCCCTTATTGACAGTAGGCTCCCGAGGTATGGAAAATGGTCCATGTTGTCCAAGGCCTCATTGTGGATTTTGATAACCGGGGGGCAGTGCTGTGTGGTGGGGGCAGGTTGGTGGAGGACCTTTATCTTACGGATGTTTAGTGTAAGTCCCATGCTCTTGTATGCTTTGGTGAAGGTGTTGACGAAGGCTTGGAGTTTGGCCTCCGAGAGTGCACAGACGCAAGCGTCCTCTGTCTACTGTAATTTTGGATCTGGCCTGGAGGCAGCGGAGGTTGAATAGATTCCCGTTTGTTCTGTAAATTAGCTTCACTACAGCAGGGAGCTTACTGAGGGTGAGATGGAGCATTACAGCAAGGAAGATTGAGAAGAGTGTTGATGCGATGATACAGCCTTGCTTGACCCCAGTCCGAATGTGAATTGGGTCTGTGGTGGATCCGTTGGTCAGGATCACAGCTTGCATGTCATCATGGAGCAAGCAAAGGATAGTGACAAACTTTTGAGGGCAACCGAATTTGAGGAGGATGCTTCATAATCCCTTATGGTTGACCAGCCTCTGACCTGCTCTTATACCCATAGTATTTTCATTTTGCATGCAAAGCCAACTTCAACTCAGCTTCAGACCTTCAAACCTCCTGGGCCTGCAGAACAGGAAAAGGTTGTTCCTGACTGGTGAATTTAGACTAATCAGGGAGCAGCCTTTGAGCACCAGTCAAGAAGCAATTGGCGGTAATATACTGACGTGGATAGAGAACTGGTTGGCAGACATGAAGCAGAGAGTCAGGATAAACGGGTCCTTTTCAGAATGGCAGGCAGTGACTAGTGGAGTGCCGCAGGGCTCCGTGCTGAGACCCCAGCTCTTTACAATATACATCAATGATTTAGATGAAGGAATTGAGTGTGATATCTCCAAGTTTGCAGATGCACTAAACTGGGTGGCGGTGTGAGCTGTGAGGGGGATGCTAAGAGGCTGCAGGTTGAACTGGACAGGTTAGGTAAGTGGGCAAATGCATGGCAGATGCAGTATAATGTGGGTAAATGTGAGGTTATCCAGTTTGGGGGCAAAAACGTGAAGACAGAATATTATCTGAATGGCGGCAGATTAGGAAAAGGGGAGGTGCAATGAGACCTGGGTGTCATGGTTCATCAGTCATTGAAAGTTGGTATATAGGTACAGCAGGCGGTGAAGAAGGCAAATGGTATATTGGCCTTCATAGCTAGGGGATTTGAGTATAGGAGCGAGGATGTCTTACTGCAGTTGTACAGGGCCTTGATGAGGCCTCACCTGGAATATTGTGTTCAGTTTTGGTCTCCTAATCTGAGGAAGGACGTTCTTGCTATTGAGGGATTGCAGCGAAGGTTCACCAGACTGATTTCCGGGTTGGCTGGACTGACATATGAGGAGAGACTGGATCAACTGGGCCTTTATACATTGGAGTTTAGAAGGATGAGAGGGGATCTCATAGAAACAGATACGATTCTGACAGGACGGGACAGGTTAGACGCGGGTAGAATGTTCCCGATGTTGGGGAAGTCCAGAACCAGGGGACACAGTCTTAGGATAAGGGGTAGGCCATTTAGGACTGAGATGAGGAAAAACTTCTTCACTCAGAGAGTTGTTAACCTGTGGAAATCCCTGCCGCAGAGAGTTGTTGATGCCGGTTCATTGGATATATTCAAGAAGGATCAAGGGGTGTGGAGAGAAAGCAGGAAAGGGGTGCTTAGGGAATGATCTGCCATGATCTTATTGAATGGTGGCGCAGGCTCGAAGGGCCGAATGGCCTACTCCAGTACCTATTTTCTATGTTTCTCTGTTTCTATGACATCCCACACAGCCCCGAACATAGATCCATCGCTGCATCTAGAGATCCCACCGTCCAGCTCGACTGCGTGGTGACGACTCCACAACACCGTGGCGAGATCTCCAGGACTGAAAGTCCAAACTTCACCTTCCGGGCCGGAGCAGGACTCCAAGAGATGACTATCGACGAGAAACGTGGATTCCCGATGTCCATGGCCGAACCTGAGGAAGAAAGGATCACCACAGCCTACCTGGAGGAGAGCCAGAAGATGGCGGCCGCACCACAAGGAGAAGAACCTACAATCAAAATGGCCGCGACCAGACCACGAGGGGCAGCGTTGGAGAAGTGACACATGGCACCGAACGGCGAATCGGATTGGAAGGCTCCCTTAAAGTAGACCGGTAACCAAAAAAATTTAAAGGGACAGATTCAACTGAAAGATGACAAAAACTTTAAAGCTAAAAATGCAGTAAATGGGTGTAGATATGATCATGTAACGAGGAATTGTGATGCCGGAGTAACTGATGTGAAAAATGAAATGAATGCTTGTGTAAGTAAGGTTAAGAACAAACTTCTAATGTCTGATGATTGTGATAGAAAGTTCAAAATGACTAATGTAACCATGTATGGTGAGACCATAATACAAAAAAGTGATGCAAATGCTGTAATTAACAATGTAAAGGTAGTTAACAATGTAGACGCGACTATGTATGATCGGAGCCAATGTGTCATGTATACAGGTAGACACTGTTAAAGGACATTGGGTTCTGCAGGGACAATGTAAATGCTAGAGGAATCCCTCCGTGGGAGACCCCCAGGTCCAGCGGGCTACCAGACCATGTAGCCTGGACCTTTGGAACAAATGGGATGCTCCAGGACGGGCTCACACACACCCAGTGGGAGCAGCCCCACTACAGGGACAGTGGTCAATGGGCAGCACAGCCACCACCACTGGCAACCTGTCCCAGACCGGCACTACATCCCCTGGCCACCAGGGCCAACACCAGGAGTGAGAGGCCAGTACCCTCCAGCTTTCCTGGCAAACCCTGGGATGACCAGATTGTCATCCCAATTGGAGGACAAGGAGCCCACACAGTCTGTGGCCCTGCCCACCACCACACATTTATCCACATCACAGAGTATGGACCCTACCCACTACTGCACTGGCTGCCCCACTGAGGGATCCCACAACATTGATACCCACATGGCCTGGGTGTGAGGGGGGGGGGGGGGGGGGAATGTATAAGGCCAGCCTCAAGTACAGAGATCACACCTGGCACCCACACAACCCTCACCACAACCTCCCACGACTGATCACCTCCCGAGTTCATGACAATAAGGTCTAGAAAAATGCTTAGGGGAGAGTGTTGTTATGTATGCATGCTTGTATTGTTATATGATGTCTGTAACACTGAATGTACCTTTACACTGTACACACCTTACCTGTACACCAGAGGGTGTGGCTGCTGGAGACCTAAGGGTTATCTGCACACTGCAGGTAACCCAGTATAAAAGGGAGCTCACCTCTAGGTATCCTCATTTGAGGAGCTGCAAATAAAGGACGACAATCTACATAGTTTGAGTACCATACCCCTGCCTCGTGGAGTCATTACTAAGGTGCCTATATACATAATAATAATAATAATCTGTTTTATTGTTACTCACTTGTAAGATAGTGTTTCCCATTCCCCTCATTACCAAATAAAAATGAAAGCTGAATTAGAAACAATCATTGTAATTCCTCTGAGTTTAGAGTAGTCATTGCAACATCAACCATAATGTACTTCATATTGTCCCCTACACCGACCATAGTTGAACAAAATATAACAACTTGTTAATTGGCACAGTGGACCCTTACTCCCGCCGTCAGAATTCTCCTTCCACCTGGTCCCATCTGTTATATATGTAAACCTGTATATACCTTGTGTAGCCACCAGAGAGCTCATCTCCTGGAGTCCCAAGGGCTCCCACAATCCCTTGGGAGCACCTGTACTTAAGGAGGCCTCACAGGCTGGTGAGGCACTCGGGAGATCTGCAATAAAAGATTAAGGTTACACTTTACTTTGAGCTCACACTATCCAGTCAAACTCTTTATTCATACATAACAACTGCCAATGAGTTATAGATGACGAACCCAATGATGTAGAAAACAGTGGGCATCCTGGAGACATTTTTGGAGGGAGATGATTGGGAAACCTTCGTGGAGCGACTCGACCAATACTTCGTGGCCAACGAGCTAGATGGGGAAGAGAATGCTGCCAAACGAAGGGCAATTCTCCTCACCGTCTGCAGGGCACCAACGTATCGCCTCATGAAAAATCTGCTTGCTCCAGCGAAACCCACAGAGAAATCGTATGATGATTTGTGCACACTGGTCCGGGAGCATCTGAACCCAAAGGAAAGTGTTCTGATGGCAAGCTACTGGTTCTATACCTAAAAAAGGTCTGAAGGCCAGGAAGTGGCGAGCTATGTCGCCGAGCTGAGACGCCTTGCAGGACATTGCGAATTTGAAGGACATTTGGAGCACATGCTCAGAGACTTCTTCGTACTTGGCATTGGCCATGAAGTGATATTTCACAAACTTTTGACTGTAGAGACCCCAACCTTGAGTAAAGCCATAGTGATAGCCCAGGCGTTCATTGCCACCAGTGACAATACTAAGCAAATCTCTCAGCAGACGAGTACTGCTACAAGTACTGTGAACAAAGTGATGTTGTTTTCAAATCGCAATGTACAGAGCAGGCCCCACATGCCTGCAGCTGTCTCAGAGTCCACCATCAAGGGTGATGAATGCAAGGCGATTAACACATTGTTGGTGTTGTGGGGGTGATCATCGTTTCCATTCATGCTGCTTCAAAAGGTACGTTTGCAAGGGCTGTGGAACAATGGGACACCTCCAATGTATGTGCAGGCGATATGCAAATCCTGTTAATCCTGCAAACCACCATGTTGCAGAGGAGGACAGATCCATGGAGGATCATGACGAACCAGAGCCTCAGACCAAGGAGGCAGAGGTATATGGGGTGCACACATTCACCACAAAGCGTCCCCCAATAATGCTGAAGGTTGAATTAAATGGACTCTTGGTGTCAATGGAGCTGGACACAGGCGTGAACCAGTCCATTATGAGCAAAAAGACTTTCGATAAATTGTGGTGCAGCAAGGCCTCAAGGCCAGTCCTGATTCCCATTCGCACGAAACTGAGAACTTACACAAAGGAACTGATTCCCGTAATCAGCAGTGCTACCATAAAGGTCTCCTACGATGGAGCGGTGCACAAGGTATCACTCTGGGTGGTACCGGGCGATGGTCCCACGCTGCTCGGCAGGAGCTGGCTGGGAAAGATACGCTAGACCTGGGACAACATCTGAGCGCTCTCGTCCGATGTCCACTCTTCGTGTGCCCAGGTCTTAAACAAGTTCCCCTCACTGTTCGAACAAGGCATCGGGAAGTTCCAAGGAGCAAAAGTGCAAATCCACCTAATTTCGGGGACGCGACCCATCCATCACAAGGCGAGAGCACTACCGCGCATGATGAGAGAGAGGGTGGAGATCGAGCTAGACCGGCTACAACAAGAGGGCATCATTTCGCCGATTGAATTCAACGAGTGGGCCAGTCCGATTGTTCCAGTCCTCAAGGGAGACAGCACCATCAGAATCTGTGGTGATTAGAAAGTAACTATCAATCGTTTCTCCCTGCAAGATCAATACCCACTACCAAAGGTTGATGACCTTTTTGCGATAAGATCATGGCTGATCATTCACCTCAGTACCCCTTTCCTGCTTTCTCTCCATACCCCTTGATCCCTTCAGCCATAAGGGCCATATCTAACTCCCCCTTGAATATATCCAATGAACTGGCATCAACAACTCTCTGCGGTAGGGAATTCCACAGGTTAATAACTCTCTGAGTGAAGAAGTTTCTCCTCATCTTAGTCCTAAATGGCTTACCCCTTTTCTTTCGACTATGTCCCCTGGTTCTGGACTTCCCCAACATCGGGAACATTCTTCCTGCATCTAAGTCCCGTCAGAATTTTATATGTTTCTAGGAGATCCCCTCTCATCCTTCGAAACTCCAGTGAATACGGGCCCAGTTGATCCAGTCTCTCCTCATATGTTAGTCCTGCCATCCCGGGAATCAGTCTGGTGAACCTTTGCTGCACTCCCTCAATAGCAAGAACGTCCTTCCTCAGATTAGGAGACCAAAACTGAACACAATATTCCAGGTGAGGCATCACTAAGGCCCTGTACAATTGCAGTAAGACCTCCCTGCTCCTATACTCTAATCCCCTAGCTATGAAGGCCAACATACCATTTGCCTTCTTCACTGCCTGCTGAACCTGCATGCCAACTTTCAATGACTGATGTACCATGACACCCAGGTCTCGCTGCACCTCCCCTTTTTCCTAATCTGCTGCCATTCAGATAATATTCTACCTTTGTGTTTTTGCCACCAAAGTGGATAAACTCATATTTATCCAAATTATACTGCATCTGCCACGCATTTGCCCACTCACCTAACCTGTCCAGGTCACCCTGCAGCCTTTTAGCATTCCCCTCACAGCTCACACTACCACCCAGCTTAGTGTCATCTGCAAACTTGGAGATATTACACTCAATTCCCTCATCCAAATCATTGATGTATATTGCAAAGAGCTGGGGTCCCAACACTGAGCCCTGCGGCACTCCACTAGTCACTGCCTGCCATTCTGAAAAGGACCCATTTATCCCGACTCTCTGCTTCCTGTCTGCCAACCAGTTCCGTATCCACGTCAGTACATTACCCCCAATACCATGTGCTTTCATTTTGCACACCAATCTCTTGTGTGGGACCTTGTCAAAAGCCTTTTGAAAGTCCAAATACACCACATCCACTGGTTCTCCCTTGTCCACTCTACCAGTTACATCCTCAAAAAATTCTAGAAGATTTGTCAAGCAGGATTTCCCTTTTATAAATTGATGTTGACTTGGGCCGATCCCGTCACTGCTTTCCAAATGTGCTGCTATTTCATTTTTAATAATTGATGCCAACATTTTCCCCACTACTGATGTCAGGCTAACCGGTCTATAATTACCCGTTTTCTCTCTCCCTCCTTTCTTAAAAAGTGATGTTACATTAGTTACCCTCCAGTCCATAGGAACCGATCCAGAGTTGATAGACTGTTGGAAAATGATCACCAATGCATCCACTATTTCTAGGGCCACTTCCTTAAGTACTCTGAGATGCAGACTATCAGGCCCCGGGGATTTATTGGCCTTCAATCCCATCAATTTCCCTAACACCATTTCCCGCCAAATAAGGATTTCCTTCAGTTCCTCCTTCTCACTAGACCCTGGTCCCCTATTATTTCCGGAAGGTTATTTGTGTCTCCCTTTGTGAAGACAGAACCAAAGTACTTCTTTAACTGATCTGCCATTTCTTTGTTCCCCATTATAAATTCACCTGAATCTGACTGCAAAAGGCAGAAAGCAAAAAGGGCCAAATTACAGTAAAATTCTAAAGGGACAAAGTGTGTTAAAAAGACAAGCCTGAAGGCACTGTGCCTCAATGCGAGGAGTATTCGGAATAAGATGAACGAATTAACTGTGCAGATAGCAGTTAACGGATATGATGTAATTGGCATCATGGAGACATGACTCCAGGGTGACCAAGGCTGGGAACTCAACATCCAGGGGTACTCAACATTTAGGAAGGATAGACAGAAAGGAAAAGGAGGTGGGATGGCGTTGCTGGTTAAAGAGGAAATTAATGCAATAGTAAGGAAGGACATTAGCCTGGATGATCTGAAATCGGTATGGGTGGAGCTACGGAATTCCAAAGGGCAGAAAACGCTAGTGGGAGTTATGTACAGACCACCAAACAGTAGTAGTGAGGTTGGGGACAGCATCAAACAAGAAATTAGGGATGAATGCAATAAAGGTACAGCAGTTATCCTGGGCGACTTTAATCTACATTTTGATTGGGCTAAGCAAACTGGTAGCAATGCGGTGAAGGAGGATTTCCTGGAGTGTATTAGGGATGGTTTGCTGGACCAATATGTCGAGGAACCAACTAGGCTGGCCATCCTAGACTGGGTGATGTGTAATGAGAAAGAACTAATTTGCAATCTTGTTGTGCGAGGCCCTTTGGGGAAGAGTGAGCATAATATGGTAGAATTCTTTATTAAGATGGAGAGTGACACAGTTAATTCAGAGACTAGGGTCCTGAACTTAAGGAAAGGTAACTTCGATGTATGAGACGTGAATTGGCTAGAATAGACTGGCAAATGATACTTAAAGGATTGACGGTGGATAGGCAATGGCAAACATTTAAAGGTCACATGGATGAACTTCAACAATTGTACATCCCTGTCTGGAGTAAAAATAAAACGGGGAAGGTGGCTCAACCGTGGCTAACAAGGGAAATTAAGAATAGTGTTAAATCTAAGGAAGAGGCATATAAATTGGCTAGAAAAAGCGGCAAACCTGAGGACTAGGAGAATTTTGTAATACAGCAGAGGAGGACAAAGGGTTTAATTAGGAGGGGGAAAATAGAGTGGGAACATAAAAACTGACATAAAAGCTTCTATAGATATGTGAAAAGAAAAAGATTAGTGAAAACAAACGTAGGTCAGTCAGACTCTTTGTTCGTACTTAACACCATCCCTCTGGCCTCTTAACCTCTCTTGATCTTTTCATTGGGAACTGCCAGCGTGACATTTGCCGTTTTTAATTTTCTACTCCGCTCACTTACTCTAACCTCCCTCCCTCTGAACTTGCAGCACCTTGTTCTCTCAGGTCCAACCCTAACCTGCTGACAAAGGTGGCGCTGTTGTTTGCTGAACCAACCTCTACCTTGCAGAGGCTGAACGGCTACTCTCTGACGCCTCCTCTTACCTGCCCATGAACCATGACCCCACCACGGAAAATCAAGCCATCGTTTCCCAGACTGTCACTGGCCTCGTCTCCTCTAGAGATCATCCCTCCACGGCCTCCAACCTCATCATCCTCGAACCCAGCACAACCTGTTTCTACATCCTTCCCAAGATCCACAGATAGGACTGACCTGGTAGACCCATCGTTTCAGCCTGTTCTTGCCCCATGGAACTGATTTCTTCCTATCTCAACTCTATTTTTTTCTTCCCTTGTCCAGTCTTCTCCCACCTACATTTACAGCTCTTCCGATGCCCTCTGCCGCTTTAACAGTTTCCAATTTCCTGGCCCCAACCGTTTCTTTTTCACTATGGATGCCCAATCCCTCTACATCTCCATCCTCCACCAGGATGGCCTGAGGGTCCTTCATTTCTGCCTTGAATGGAGGCCCAATCAGTCCCCATCCACCACCTACTCCTCCACCTGGCTAGACTTGTTCTCACATTGAACAGCTTCTCCATTGACTCCACTCACTTCCTCCAAATAAAAGTTGTTGTTATGGGAACCCGTATGGGTCCTAGCTATGGCAGCCTTTTCGTGAGATATGTGGAACATTCTTTGTTGCAGTCCCACTCAGGTCCCCTCCCTCACCTCTTTTTCCGGTACATTGATGACTGTATTAGTGACATATCCTGCTCTCGCCATGAACTGGAACTTTTTATCAACTTTGCTTTTAATTTCCACCCTTCCCTCGCCTGCACATCATCCACCACCGGCTCTTCCCTTCCCTTCCTCGACATCTCTATCTCCAATTCTGAGGCTAGGCTGTCGACCAATATCCAATATAAGCCCACTGCCTCCCACAGATACCTTGACAACTTCCTCCCACCCCACTTCCTGCAAAGACTCCATTGCATCCTCCTTGTTTCTCCATCTCTTGTTTCTCGGTGGAGGAGGATTTTCTGGAGTGCATAAGGGATGGTTTTTTAGACCAATATGTCGAGGAACCAACTAGGGGGGAGGCCATCTTAGACTGGGTGTTATGTAATGAGAGAGGATTAATTAGCAATCTCGTTGTGCGAGGCCCCTTGTGGAAGAGTGACCATAATATGGTGGAATTCTGCATTGGGATGGAGAATGAAACAGTTAATTCAGAGACCATGGTCCAGAACTTAAAGAAGGCTAACTTTGAAGGTATGAGGCGTGAATTGGCTGGGATGGATTGGCGAATGATACTTAAGGGGTTGACTGTAGATGGGCAATGGCAGACATTTAGAGACCGCATGGATGAACTACAACAATTGTACATTCCTGTCTGGCATAAAAATAAAAAAGGGAAGGTGGCTCAACCGTGGCTATCAAGGGAAATCAGGGATAGTATTAAAGCCAAGGAAGTGGCATACAAATTGGCCAGAAATAGCAGCGAACCTGGGGACTGGGAGAAATTTAGAACTCAGCAGAGGAGGACAAAGGGTTTGATTAGGGCAGGGAAAATGGAGTATGAGAAGAAGCTTGCAGGGAACATTAAGACGGATTGCAAAAGTTTCTATAGATATGTAAAGAGAAAAAGGTTAGTAAAGATAAACGTAGGTCCGCTGCAGTCAGAATCAGGGGAAGTCATAACGGGGAACAAAGAAATGGCGGACCAATTGAACAAGTACTTTGGTTCGGTATTCACGAAGGAGGACACGAACAACCTTCCGGTGATAAAAGGGGTCGGGGGGTCTAGTAAGGAGGAGGAACTGAGGGAAATCCTTATCAGCTGGGAAATTGTGTTGGGGAAATTGATGGGATTGAAGGCCGATAAATCCCCAGGGCCTGATGGACTGCATCCCAGAGTACTTAAGGAGGTGGCCTTGGAAATAGTGGATGCGTTGACAGTCATTTTCCAACATTCCATTGACTCTGGATCAGTTCCTATGGAGTGGAGGGTAGCCAATGTAACCCCACTTTTTAAAAAAGGAGGGAGAGAGAAAACAGGGAATTATAGACCGGTCAGCCTGACATCAGTAGTGGGTAAAATGATGGAATCAATTATTAAGGATGTCATAGCAGTGCATTTGGAAAGAGGTGACATGATAGGTCCAAGTCAGCATGGATTTGTGAAAGGGAAATCATGCTTGACAAATCTTCTGGAATTTTTTGAGGATGTTTCCAGTAGAGTGGATAAGGGAGAACCAGTTGATGTGGTATATTTGGACTTTCAGAAGGCGTTCGACAAGGTTCCACACAAGAGATTGATGTGCAAAGTTAGAGCACATGGGATTGGGGGTAGTGTACTGACATGGATTGAGAACTGGTTGTCAGACAGGAAGCAAAGAGTAGGAGTAAATGGGTACTTTTCAGAATGGCAGGCAGTGACTAGTGGGGTACCGCAAGGTTCTGTGCTGGGGCACCAGCTGTTTACACTGTACATTAATGATTTAGATGAGGGGATTAAATGTAGTATCTCCAAATTTGCGGATGACACTAAGTTGGGTGGCAGTGTGAGCTGCGAGGAGGATGCTGTGAGGCTGCAGAGCGACTTGGATAGGTTAGGTGAGTGGGCAAATGCATGGCAGATGAAGTATAATGTGGATAAATGTGAGGTTATCCACTTTGGTGGTAAAAACAGAGAGACAGACTATTATCTGAATGGTGACAGATTAGGAAAAGGGGAGGTGCAAAGAGACCTGGGTGTCATGGTACATCAGTCATTGAAGGTTGGCATGCAGGTGCAGCAGGCGGTTAAGAAAGCAAATGGCATATTGGCCTTCATAGCAAGGGGATTTGAGTACAGGGGCAGGGAGGTGTTGCTACAGTTGTACAGGGCATTGGTGAGGCCACACCTGGAGTATTGTGTACAGTTTTGGTCTCCTAACCTGAGGAAGGACATTCTTGCTATTGAGGGAGTGCAGCGAAGGTTCACCAGACTGATTCCCGGGATGGTGGGACTGACCTATCAAGAAAGACTGGATCAACTGGGCTTGTATTCACTGGAGTTCAGAAGAATGAGAGGGGACCTCATAGAAACATTTAAAATTCTGACGGGGTTAGACAGGTTAGATGCAGGAAGAATGTTCCCAATGTTGGGGAAGTCCAGAACCAGAGGTCACAGTCTAAGGATAAGGGGTAAGCCATTTAGGACCGAGATACGGAGGAACTTCTTCACCCAGAGAGTGGTGAACCTGTGGAATTCTCTACCACAGAAAGTTGTTGAGGCCAATTCACTAAATATATTCAAAAAGGAGTTAGAGGAGGTCCTTACTACTAGGGGGATCAAGGGGTATGGCGAGAAAGCAGGAATGGGGTACTGAAGTTGAATGTTCAGCCATGAACTCATTGAATGGCAGTGCAGGCTAGAAGGGCCGAATGGCCTACTCCTGCACCTATTTTCTATGTTTCTATGTTTCTATAAGAATTAGGAACAGGAGTAGGCCATCTAACCCCTCGAGCCTGCTCCGCCATTCAACAAGATCATGGCTGATCTGGCCTGGACTCAGCTCCACTTGCCCGCCCGCTCCCCGTAACCCTTAATTCCCTTATTGGTGAAAAATCTATCTATCTGTGACTTGAATACATTCAATGAGCTAGCCTCAACTGCTTCCTTGGGCAGAGAATTCCACAGATTCACAACCCTCTGGGAGAAGAAATTCCTTCTCAACTCGGTTTTAAATTGGCTCCCCCGTATTTTGAGGTTGTGCTCCCGAGTTCTAGTCTCCCCGACCAGTGGAAACAACCTCTCTGCCTCTATCTTGTCTATCCCTTTCATTATTTTAAATGTTTCTGTAAGATCCCCCCTCATCCTTCTGAATTCCAACGAGTAAAGACCCAGTCTACTCAATCTAGCATTATAAGGTAACCCCCTCATCTCCGGAATCAGCCTCGTGAATCGTCTCTGTATCCCCGCCAAAGCTAGTATATCCTTCCTTAAATAAGGTAACCAAAACTGCACGCAGTACTCCAGGTGCGGCCGCACCAATACCCGACACAGTTGCAGAAGGACCTCCCTGCTTTTGTACTCCATCCCTCTCGCAATGAAGGCCAACATTCCATTCGCCTTCCTGATTACCTGCTGCACCTGCAAACGAACTTTTTGGGATTCATGCACAAGGACCCCCAGGTCCCTCTGCACCGCAGCATGTTGTAATTTCTCCCCATTCAAATAATATTCCCTTTTACTGTTTTTTTTCCCAAGGTGGATTACCTCACACTTTCTGACATTGTATTCCATCTGCCAAACCTTAGCCCATTCGCTTAACCTATCTAAATCTCTTTGCAGCCTTTCTGTGTCCTCTACACAACCCGCTTTCCCACTAATCTTTGTGTCATCTGCAAATTTTGTTACACTACACTCTGTCCCCTCTTCCAGGTCATCTATGTATATTGTAAACAGTTGTGTTCCCAGCACCGAACCCTATGGCACACCACTAACCACCGATTTCCAACCCGAAAAGGACCCATTTAACCCGACTCTCTGCTTTCTGTTCGCCAGCCAATTCTCAATCCATGCTAATACATTTCTTCTGACTCCACATACCCTTATCTTCTGCAGTAACCTTTTGTGTGGCACCTTATCGAATGCCTTTTGAAAATCTAAATACACCACATCCATCGGTACACCTCTATCCACCATGCTCGTTGTATCCTCAAAGAATTCCAGTAAATTCGTTAAACATGATTTCCCCTTCATGAATCCATGCTGCGTCTGCTTGATTGCACTATTCCTATCTAGATGTCCCGCTATTTCTTCCTTAATGATAGTTTCAAGCATTTTCCCCACTACAGATGTTAAACTAACCGGCCTATAGTTACCTGCCTTTTGTCTGCTCCCTTTTTTAAACAGAGGTGTTACATTAGCTGTTTGCCAATCCGCTGGTACCTCCCCAGAATCCAGAGACTTTTGGTAGATTATAACGAATGCATCTGCTATAACTTCTGCCATCTCTTTTAATACCCTGGGATGCATTTCATCAGGACCAGGGGACTTGTCTACCTTGAGTCCTATTAGCCTGTCCAGCACTACCCCCCTATTGATAGTGATTGTCTCAAGGTCCTCCCTTCCCACATTCCTGTGACCAGCAATTTTTGGCATGGTTTTTGTGTCTTCCACTGTGAAGACCGAAGCAAAATAATTGTTTAAGGTCTCAGCCATTTCCACATTTCCCATTATTAAATCCCCCTTCTCATCTTCTAAGGGACCAACATTTACTTTAGTCACTCTTTTCCGTTTTATACCGGCTCATACAATGGGGATCATTCTGGTGCTAGGCAGCGCCACGGTAGTTGTGACCCACAAAGATTCAGAGAGCAGGTTGCCGCTCTGGATTGTCCCGGGGGAAGGTCCCGCACTACTGGGGAGGAGTTGGCTTGCTGTCATGAACTGGAAATGGGGCGATGTCAATGCAATTTCTTCTGTGGAGCGAGTATCATGCTCACAGGTCCTGGACAAATTTGACTCATTATTTCAACCCTGCATCGGCACTTTCATGGGGGCCAAGGTTGTGATTCACATAAACCCGGACACCAGGCCAGTACACCGAGCGGTGCAGTACATGATGCGGGAAACGATAGAATGCGAATTGGACCGCCAGCTGAGGGAAGGCATCATCTCACCAGTCGAATTCAGTGACTGGGCAAGCCCGATCGTGCCGGTGCTCAAGGCGAATGCGTCGGTCAGGATATGTGTCGATTACAAGGCCACCATCAATCGGGTGTCACTCCAAGACCAGTACCCGCTACCGAGAGTGGAGGACCTCTTTGCGACGCTATCCAGTGGCAAACTTTTTTCAAAATTGGACCTGACCTCAGCTTACATGACCCAGGAGCTGGCAAGTGAGTCAAAGAAGCTGACCAGCATCATGACACACAAGGGGTTGTTTGAGTATAACAGATGTCCGTTCGGGATTCGTTCGGCCGCCATGATCTTTCAGCGAAATATGGAAAGCCTCCTCAAGTCAATTCCAAGGACGGTGGTTTTTCAAGACGACATCCTCATCACGGGTCGTGATACTGAAGAACACCTCCACAACCTGGAGGAGGTGCTACGCAGACTGGACCGTGTAGGGCTGCGACTGAAAAAGGTGAAGTGCGTCTTCTTAGCTCCAGAGGTAGAATTCCTGGGGAGGAGGGTAGCAGCAGACGGGATCAGACCTACTGCGTCCAAAACGGAAGCAATCCGGAGAGTACCCAGACCCCGTAACACGACGGAGCTGCGTTCGTTCCTGGCGCTCCTGATCTATTTTGTTAACTTTCTTCCCAAATTGAGCATGCTGTTAGAGCCGCTACACGTACTCCTATGCAAAGGTCGCGATTGGGGTCTGGTGGGGACAGCCAGCCAGGTAAGGGCTTTTGAGAGAACACGCAATTTGTTATGCTCCAATAAACTGTTAACGTTATATGACGCGTGTAAGAAACTTGTTTTAACGTGCGATGCATCGTCCTATGGGGTCGGGTGTGTGTTGCAGCATGTGAATGTCAATGGTCAGTTACAGCCGGTAGCTTATGCCTCCAGAAGTCTGTCCCAGGCAGAAAGGGGCTACGGGATGGTAGAAAAGGAAGTGCTAGCATGTGTATATGCAGTTAAAAAAATGCACCAGTACCTGTTTGGCAGGAAATTGGAGCTGGAGACAGATCACAAACTCCTAACGTCCCTTTTGGCCGACAACAAGGCCATAAATGCGAATGCATCGGCCCACATACAAAGGTGGGCACTCACGTTAGCTGCCTATGACTACACAATTTGGCACAGACCGGGCACTGAAAACTGCGCCGATGCACTCAGCAGGCTCCCACGAGCCACCACTGAGGGGGCAACTGAGCATGCTGCTGAGATGGTCATGGCTGTTGAAGCTTTCTAAAGCGAAGGCTCACCTGTGACAGCCCGTCAGATTAAAGTCTGGACAAATAAAGACCCGCTACTGTCTTTAGTTAAGAAATGTGTCCTGAATGGGGACTGGGCAGCCAGGTACGGGGCATGCTCTGAGGAATTTAAACTGTTTCATAGGCGCAAGGATGAACTCTCGATTCAGGCCGATTGCCTCCTGTTGGGAAACCATGCCCCAGATGGGCAGAGAGGTGTTTATCAGAGAACTTCACAATGAGCACCCGGACATTGTCACAATGAAGGCAATTGCCGGGTCACACGTTTGGTGGCCAGGGATAGATGCAGACCTGGAACTTTGTGTTCGCAGGTGCAACACATGTGATCAGCTGGCCAACGCACCCAGGGAAGCCCTCCTTAGCCCCTGGTCCTGGCCCGCCAAGCCATGGTCACGCATTCATGTGGACTACGCAGATCCTTTCATGGGAAAAATGTTTTTGGTTGTAGTAGATGCCTACTCCAGATGGATTGAGTGTGCTATTTTGAATTCAAGCACATCCTCTGCCACAGTAGAAAGTCTACGGGCAATGTTCGCCGCCCATGGTCTATCGGATGTCTTGGTCAGCGACAATGACCCGTGCTTCACTAGCACTGAATTCCAGGACTTCATGGCAGGCAATGGAATCAACCATGTCAGAATGGCACCGTTCAAGCCGGCCTCAAATGGCCAGGCGGAATGAGCAGTGCAGATAATCAAACAGGGGATGCTCAGAATCCAAGGGGGTTCCCTACAAACTTCCCTACACTTATCATGCCTCCTCTTGGCCAATAGATCCCGACCACACTCGCTCACAGGGGTTCCACCCGCAGAGCTGCTAATGAAAAGGACGCCCAAACCAGGTTAGCCCTTATACATCCCACTATGAAAGAAATTGTTGAGAGCAGGCGTCAGTCACAATGTGACTACCATGACAGGAATGCGAGGGCGTGATGTATTGATGTCGATGACCCTGTTTTTGTCTTTAATTACGCTGCAGGGCCCAAATGGCTTGCAGGCACTGTGATGCCAAAGAGGGGAATAGGGTTTTGGTAGTTAAATTTACCAATGGACAAATCTGTCGCAAACACGTGGATCAAACTAAAAGGAGGTTCAGAAACCCCATAGAAGAAGCAGAGGAAGAACACGACGTAGAGTTTACTCCACCACAGGTGACCGAACACCGGAGCCAAGTGGAGGAGAGCCAGTCACTGTGGCCAGTCTGGACAGGCCTGAGGCACCGCAAACAGCAGACACTCAGGCCAGCGCCCAAAAACCGGAGCCCCAACTCAAGCGTTCTACAAGGGAGCGTAAACCATCAGAGAGACTTAACCCGTGATCCAAATAAGACTTTGGGGGCAAGGTGATGTCATGTATTCAACTATCATTGTAACCCATGTATAAGTTGACCTAAGTTGTACATCTTGAGAACATTGACCACAAGGGTTGAACTTGTGGGAGACACTCCTAACCTGGACTTTCAGGTATAAAAGGGGAAGCTCCACCCACCTTCATCACTTGAGGTCTTGGTAATAAAGGTAACTGGTCACAGAGTGACCTTCTCTCAAGTATGGGTCTCGTGTGCATTTATACTGTATGGTAAGGACATATCAAGAACAATGAGGATGAATTTCCTGAGGGCTTCTCCCACTCCGTGGCTCTAACTACAGTGGAGGTTTGGCGGAATCTCCATTATGGCGGAGGAGCGACAGAAGTCGCAACGAAATTCCCAGTGTTTGTTTTTTTTTCTCTCTTAAATCAATGGGGTAGAGTTTCTGCTTTCGGCGCAATCAGCGATCTGGGCGCAAATTTTGCCCAAAATTGGATTGGTTTTGAGAACTGTTTGTTTTTCTCAAGTTTCCGCTCAAACTCATTTCCATATCACTAAACGTAAAATCTGCCATGAACCAGCACAATTGGGCAGTGTTTTAATATGTAATTAAAAAAATAATGTTTTTGCTTTAAAAAATATTCCTTGATACATTTAACATAGAAACATCGAAACATAGAAAATAGGTGCAGGAGTAGGCCATTCGGCCCTTCGAGCCTGCACCACCGTTCAATAAGATCATGGCTGATCATTCGCTTCAGTACCCCTTTCCTGCTTTTTCTCCATATCCTTTGATCCCTTTAACCGTAAGGGCCATATCTAACTCCCTCTTGAATATATTTAATGAACTGGCATCAACAACTCTCTGCGGTAGAGAATTCCACAGGTTAACAACTCTCTGAGTGAAGAAGTTTCTCCTCATCTCGGTCCTAAATGGCTTACCCCTTATCCTTAGACTGTGACCCTTGGTTCTGGACTTCCCCAACATCAGGAACATTCTTCCTGCATCTAACCTATCCAGTCTCGTCAGAATTTTATATGTTTCTATGAGATCTCCTCTCATACAGGTCCAGTCGATCCAGTCGCTCCTCATATGTCAGTGCTGCCATCCCAGGAATCAGCCTGGTGAACGTTCGCTGCACTCACTCAATAGCAAGAATGTCCTTCTTCAGATTAGGAGACCAAAACTGAACACAATATTCCAGGTGAGGCCTCACCAATGCCCTGTACAGCTGCAGTAAGACCTCCCTGCTCCTATACTCAAAATCCCTAGCTATGAAGGCCAACATGCTATTTGCCTTCTTCACCGCCTGCTGCACCTGCATGCCAAATTTCAATGACTGATGTACCATGACACCCAGGTCTCATTGCACCTCCCCTTTTCCTAATCTGCTGTCATTCAGATAATATTCTGCTTTCATGTTTTTGCCACCAAAGTGGATGACCTCACATTTATCCACATTATACTGCATTTGCCATGCATTTACCCACTCACCTAACCTATCCAAGACACCCTGCAGCCTCTTAGCATCCTCCTCACAGCTCACACCACCACCCTGCTTAGTGTCATCTGCAAACTTGGAGATATTACTCTCAATTCCTTCATCTAAATCATTGATGTATATTGTAAATAGCTGGGGTCACAGCACTGAGCCCTGCGGCATCTGACTAGTCACTGCCTGCCATTCTGAAAAGGACTCGTTTATCCCGACTCTTTGCTTCCTGTCTGCCAATCAGTTCTCTATCCACGTCAATACATTACCCCAATAGCATGTGTTTTAATTTTGCACACCGATCTCTTGTGTGGGACCTTGTCAAAAACCTTTTGAAAGTCCAAATACACCACATCCACTGGTTCTCCCTTGTCCACTCTACTGGTTACATCCTCAAAAAATTCAAGAAGATTTGTCAAGCTTGATTTCCCTTTTGTAAATCCATGTTGACTTGGACCGATCCTGTCACTGCTTTCCAAATGCGCTGCTATTTCATCTTTAATAATTGATTCCAACATTTTCCTCACTACTGATGTCAGGCTAACCGGTCTATAATTCTCCATTTTCTCTCTCCCTCCTTTTTTAAAAAATGGTGTTGCATTAGCTACCCTCCAGTCCATAAGAACTGATCCAGAATCGATAGACTGTTGGAAAATGATCACCAATACATCCACTATTTCTGGGGCCACTTCCTAAGTAATGTGGGATGCAGACTATCATGCCCTGGGGATTTATCGGCCTTCAATCCCATCAATTTCCCAACACAATTTCCTGACTAATAATGATTTCCTTCAGTTCCTCCTTTTCGCGAGACCCTCAGTCCCCTAGTACTTCCGGAACGTTATTTCTGTCTTCCTTAGTGAAGACAGAACCAAAGTATTGGTTCAATTGGTCTGCCATTTCTTTGTTCCCCATTATAAATTCACCTGATTCTGACTGCAAAGGACCTATGTTTTTCTTCACGAATCTTTTTCTCTTCACATATCTATAGAAGCTTTTGCAGTCAGTTTTTATGTTCCCAGCAAGCTTCCTCTCATATTCTATTTTCCCCCTCCTAATTAAACCCTTTGACCTCCTCTGCTGAATTCTAAATTTCTCCCAGTCCTCAGGTTTGCTGCTTTTTCTAGCCAATTTATATGCCTCTTCCTTCGATTTAACACTCTTTAATTTACCTTGTTAGCCACGGTTGAGCCACCTTCCCCATTTTATTTTTATCCCAGACAGGGATGTACAATTGTTGAAGTTCATCCATGTGATCTTTAAATGTTTGCGATTGCCTATCCACCGTCAACCCTTTAAGTATCATTCGAAAGTCTATTCTAGCCAATTCATGTTTCATACCATCGAAGTTATCTTTCCTTAAGTTCAGGACCCTAGTCTCTGAATTAACTGTGTCACTCTCCATCTTAATAAGGAATTCTACCATTTTATGGTCCCTCTTCCCCAAGGGGCCTCGTACAACAAGATTGCTAATTAGTCCTTTCTCATTACACATCACCCAGTCGAGGATGGCCAGCCCTCTAGTTGGTTCCTCGACATATTGGTCTAGAAAACTATCCCTAATACATTCCAGGAAATCCTCCTCCACCGTATTGCTTCCAGTTTGGTTAGCCCAATCTATATGAAGATTAAAGTCACCCATGATAACTGCTGTACCTTTATTGCACACATCCCTAATTTCTTGTTTGATGCTGTCCCCAACCTCACTACTACTGTTTGGTGGTCTGTACACAACTCCCACTAGTGTTTTCTGATCTTTGGCATTCTACAGCTCTGCCCGTACAGATTCCACATCATTCAAGCTAATGTTCTTCCTTACTAATGCGTTAATTTCCTCTTTAACCAGCAATGCTACCCCACCTCCTTTTCCTTTCTGTCTATCCTTCCTGAATGTTGAATTCCCAGCCTTGGTCACCCTGGAGCCATATCTCTGTAATCCCAATTATATCATATTCGTTAATAGCTGCCTGCACAGTTAATTCGGCCACCTTATTATGAAGACTCCTCGCATTGAGGCACAGAGCCTTCAGGCTTGTCTTTTTTACACACTTTGTCCCTTTAGACTTTTGCTATAATGTGGCCCTTTTTGATTTTTGCCTTGGGTTTCTCTGCCCTCCACTTTTACTTTTCTTTTTTCTATCTTTACGAGTGGTAACTTAGTGCAGTTTGATTATACAGCTGAATATGGATTTATCACAAACAATAAGTATTTTTAATCAGAGTGTCAATCCACCACCTGTGTGTAACCCAATTTAAAATAACTGAAAATGACTTTTAAAATAGTACACCAATTATATTTTGGTGTACAGTAATCAGTTTCTTAATAAATTAAAATAAAAATGATATTCAAAAGCTTTTAAAAGCTATTAGTGTCCTTGACTCAAAATGAACCAACTTAATTTTAAAAGCCTTCTCGACTGCCTGAAAATGGGTGCAATTAGTGGAAAGAGGCTTTGATGATAATTCAGTCTGGGGCCATGGTCAGTTTTGTGGGCAGGGCCAGCTTCGAGTGCAATGGTTTTTCAACTAACGCAAAAGATCGTGGATACTCAATTTGCGCTGGATGCAATTTGCACTTGAAATTCTGCAATCTTTTGCACTAGTTTTGGCCGATTTCGGGTAAGTTTATGTTTAACCCTATTAAAATGCATTAAAAAAAAATTCCCCCAGATATTTTTTTTCTGAAACATTTAATTTCAATTAATTTTAAATGTGTGATCTGTTTTTTTAAAATTTATTGTGCTGTGTTTCTTGTTTTAGGGGGTATTTTCTCATTGATAGTATTGGGAGCTCGCACAAACGGAGTTCCCATTTTTAGCAATGAGAATACCAGATAGTGATTGGTGGTCCAGGCCCACGTGATTCCTGCAGATGCGTTCTTACATGAAAGACATTTTACCGTACGCTGCCCAGCGAATGAAGGCCTCAGACCAGAACTCTACGTTCCTCCAGGGCCAACAGGTAGTTTCATAGATTTTTTTCAGGTCAGAGGCGTTCGTACGAAGGAAGCCTCCGACCGCAAGTTTCGTTCCATTAAGTTTGAAAGTGATTTAGTTAAATCCAAAACTAGGGTCTTAAATCGAAACAAAGTAAACTGCGTAAGTATGACGGGTGAGTTAGCTAAGGTAGATTGGAAAACTACATTAAATGGTGTGATGGTAGACAAGCATTGACTGGCATTTAAAGAGTTTATATATAATTTACAAGAAATATACATTCCTTTAAGGCACAAATACTCCACAGGAAAAGTGCTAACAAGAGAAGTTAATGATAGTCTTAGACCAAAGGAAGAGGTTTATAGAGGGCGGATCTTCGGGTCTTCTGCGCTCCGTTTTTCACCCTGGAGTGGTGGCAATGGTGGTGGTGAGGCCTTCTGGGTGGGTGGTCAGCCTGCAGTGCCCCACACGGATCCTCGGGTCCGGTTTTGTGGCAGCGCAGAGCAGCATCGCCCGGAGGAGCTGCGCCGGTTTGCAACGCCCCTAATTGCGACACCGGCACGAGTTTTAACTTCAGTTCAACCTGTACTCCCAGAAGTGTGCCCTGCAGTGAACGCCTGGAAAATCAGGCGGTCCAACGATACCAACGAGAGATAAGTAATGGACTCCTAAGGTAAGTGTGATTGTTTTTTCTTTAAATATTTTTTTCTATTTATGTTGTGGTGGCTCAGACAATGTGTTGAGAATATTTTTGTATGTTTTTTTTAATTTCTTTTTTTCTCACCAGGCGCCTCTCACAGCGCTCCTGGCCCAGCTCTTTAGCTCGGGATTTTCCCATGCTAGCACCCACCTGAGGAAGAGAGTGTTCAAAGATCAGGCCCTCAAATCTGGCACCAAGCTTATGGTCTACAGGGCTGTAGTGATACCCACGCTCCTGTATGGCTCGGAGACATGGACCATGTACAGTAGACACCTAAAATCGTTGGAGAAATACCACCAACGATGTTTCCGCAAGATCCTGCAAATCCCTGGGAGGACAGGCGCACCAACGGTAGTGTCCTCTATCAGGCCAATATCCCCAGCATCGAAGCACTTACCACACTCAACCAGCTCCACTGGGCAGGCCACATTGTTCGCATGCCTGACACAAAACTCCCAAAGCAAGTGCTCTACTCAGAACTTCTACACGGCAAGCGAGCCCCAGGTGGGCAGAGGAAAAGTTTCAAGGACACCCTTGAAGCCTCCTTGATAAAGTGCAACATCCCCACCGACACCTGGGAGTCCCTGACCAAAGACCGCCCTAAGTGGAGGAAGAACATCCGGGAGGGCACTGAGTAGAGTCTCATCACCGAGAGCATGCAGAAAACAGGTGCAGGCAATGGAAGGAGTGTGTGGCAAACCAGACTCCCCACCCAACCTTTCCTTCAACAACTGTCTATCCCACCTGTGACAGAGACTGTAATTCCCATATTGGACTGTTCAGTCACCGAAGAACTCGCTTTTAGAGAGAAAGCAAGTCTTGCTCGATTTCGAGGGACTGCCTATGATGATGACCCAAGAGAGTTGTACAATGCATCCCTTAGCACTGTGCCCCCTGACTCTGGGCCCAGCTGCCCAATGTTACTTACTGAGGTGCAAACTGTTCCCGGGTGCAAACTATACCACAACTCCGCCATTACGGCCCCGAAATCATCAAAGCCAAAAATGCAGCCCATAATCTTGCCAAAAAGAACAGTAAGACTGAAGATTGGGAGGATTTTAGAATTCAGCAAAGGAGCACCAAGAAATTGATAAAGAAAGGGAAAATAGAATACGAGAGTAAACTAGCGAGAGACATAAAAACAGACTGTAAAAGATTCTTAGGTATGTAAAAAGGAAAAGATTAGCAAAAGTAAATATGGATCACTTACAGGCTGAGACAGGAGAAATTATATTGGAAAAAAGGAAATGGCAAAGAAATTAAACAAATACTTTGTATCTTTTCATGGAAGAAGATGCAAAAAACCTCCCAGAAATACTGGAGAACCAAGGGTCTAGTGAAAATGAGGAACTGAAACAAATTAGCAGTAGTATAAAAATAGTCCTGGAGAAATGATTGAGAGTGAAATCCCCTGGACCTGATGGTCTACATTCTAGGGATATGAAAAAGGTGGCTATAGTGATAGTGGATGTATTGATTGTCATATTGCAAAATCCCATAGATTCCAGAACGGTTCCTGCGGATTGGAAGGTAGCAAATGTAACCCCACTATTTAAGAAAGGAGGGAGAGAGAAAATGGGCAACTACAGACTAGTTAGCCTGACATCAGTAGTAGGGAAAATGCTTGAATCTATTATTAAGGACATGGTAACAGGGCACTTAGAAAATAATAATAGGATTGGGCAGAGTCAACACGGATTTATGAAAGGGAAATCATGTTTGATGAATTTGTTAGAGTTTTTTGCGGTTGTAACTAACAAGGGGGAACCAGTGGATGTGGTGTATTTGGATTTTCAGAAGGCATTCAATAAGTTGATAAGGTGCCACACGACAGGTTATTAAACAAAATTAGGTCTCATGGGAATGGGGGTGATATACTAGCAGGGTTTGAGGATTAGTTAATGGACAGAAAATAGAGATTAGGAATAAACGGGTCATTTTCGGGTTGGCAACTGTAACTAGTGGGGTACTGCAAGGTTTAGTGCATGGGCCTCAACTATTCACAATCTATATTAATGATTTGAATGAGGTAACCAAAGGTAATATATCCAAGTTTGTTGATGATACAAAGCTGGGTGTGAATGTAAGCAGTGTGGAGGATGCAAAGAGGCTCCAAGGGGATATAGACAGGCTAAGTGAGTGGGCAAAAACTTGGCAAATGGAATATGTGGAGAAATGTGAAATTATCCACTTTGTTAGGAATAATAGAAAAACAGAGTATTTTTTAAATGGTGAGAGATTGGTAAATATTGGTGTTCAGAGAAACCTGGGTACACAAATCACTGAAAGTTAACATGCAGGTACAATAAACAATTAGGAAAGCAAATGGTATATTGGCCTTTATTACAAGAGGACTTGAAGATGTCTTTCTGCACTTATGCAGTGCCCTGGTGAGACCACACCTGGAGTATTGTGTACAGTTTTGGTCTCCTTACCTAAGGAAGGATATACTTGTCATAGAGGGAGACTAACAAAGGTTCATCAGAATGATTCCTGGGATGGGGGGATTGTCCTAAGAGGAGAGATTGAGTAGACTAGTCCTATATTCTCTAGAGTTTAGAAGGATGAGAGGTGATCTACTTGAAACATACAAAATTAATACAGGGCTTGACAGGGTAGATGCAGGGCAGATGTTTCCCCTAGCTGGGGAGTCTAGAACCAGGGATCACAATGTCAGAATAAGGGGTCGGCCATTTAGGACTGAGATGAGGAGAAATTTCTTCACTCAGAGGGTGGTAAATCTTTGGAATTCTCTACCCCAGAGGGCTCTGGAGGCTCAGTCGTTGAGTATATTCAAGACAGAGATCGATAGATTTTTGCATATTAAGGGAATCAAGGGATTTGGGGATAGTGCTGGAAAGTGGAGTTGAAGTAGAAGATCAGCCATAATCTTATTGAATGGCAGAGCAGGCTCGAGGGGCCGAATGGCTACTCCTACTCCTATTTCTTATGTTCTTATGTTTTAATATCAATTATGTTTTTATTGAATCAGTGGTATTTATTTGGTGTTTCTCATTGTGGTCAAGAAGTTTTTATTTAAACATTACTCAACATTAAACATTTCTATTCTTTTGTCTTCTTTGATTTATAAATTATGTTAATCATCTCACTATGAAACAAAAATTTACATTTTTATTCAGAGCTTGGCGATATTAAGATTCTCATCTGAGGTATATGCCATAACATTTCCTACATTTGGAGTGACTACACTCCAAAAATTAGTTCATTGGCTGTAAAGCGCTTTGAGACGTCCAGTGGTCTTGAAAGGCACTATATAAATCCAAGTCTTTCTTTCTTTAACGTTTGCATAGTGGGAAATGTCACATGATCAAATGTCATATGATTAAGCATCAGCTGAACAGTATCATGTGATCAAATGCCATGTGATCGAATGTCACATGATCAAATCTCCAGGAATACGTCTAACCAGAGTTGGCAATCCTAGCATCAGAAGAGCTGGGAACATCGTTAAAGGAGCAGAAGCGCCCCAAAGATTAGAATCAATGTCCCACTGAAGGCCTTGGCCAGAACCGAAACTTTCAGCAGTTAAGTGCTGGGGCGGAATGGAAGGCGACGTCAACTATAAGGCCATTTCCCTCCTTGGGGGCACTTTAGACCATTGGCATTGCTTCCTTCGGCCTACTGCCACCGTCCCCATGGTGATCCAGGTAAGCGGTGGTAACAAAGCCGTAATCTACAGGAGACCCGGGCCTTGTGCAGTCATGGAGCAGAATTCAGCCCACGATATCTTCACATGTATTGTTATTCTTGGTTATTTATTTTCGCTAACGTATTCTGCAGTATAGTAACAATCACTCTAGCTCTTGCTTTAAATAAAGGCCTACTCTGAGCATGCCTTAGAGCTCCAGATGGATATGTCATAGAATGATTTAGGAGTTGCAGCCAGGCTAATAATTGACTAAATTGATATTCTGACATTCCCCATTTCAACTCGAGCCTAAATGCTTGATCAACCTGTTCCTGTTAACCCTATGACAGAATTCCTGAATCAGTGTGAATATTATTCTGCCAGTTTGAGACTTTACATCAAGTCACCATCTCCACATGGATAAAGTCAGTATAATAATAATTTGAAAAAACTAACTCTTATGTGATTTTAGCATATTTCAAGAGAAAATTAAGAGCATATAAGAGAATTATATTTGCCACATTTGCAGCAATTTCCCCTCGATTAACAAACATATGTGGTTACTAAGCACTGTGGACTTATTGAGTCTTATATTCAACTTATAAAATTTGAAATCATAAACTACAATTAATTTGAATGTGCTCCATCTTGTGGCTTACTGGCAAAAATACAAATGTTCACTTGATACCTATGTCAAGGCATATAATGATCAGAATGTCAACATTTTGAATTAGATTCTTCGGGCTAGAAATTGCGTAGCGCCCCATTTGGGGCGATAACTTTTGCAGGAGCGCAAAAGTATCACCGGGCGCTACACAATTGATTCCGACGGGAACTTCTGGTTTTGCGCTCCAAGAGGGAAGTGGAGCACTAAATCAAGTGCTACCACTTCCCTTGGAGCACTAAAGGGAGCGAGAGGGCCGGTATCGGCAAAACACTGCACAATGTTCTGTGCAGAGCTGTCAGTTTTACAGGCTCCTTCCCTCCCTTAAAGAGAAGGGACAGTGCTGCATTGAAGGCTAAGGCTGGGAATGATTGTCGATGGTGCCTGCGATTCATGCATAGCAGCGCCAAGCACTCTAAGAGAGTGCAGGGCTGATCAATCGCGGGCTGGAAAAAAATCAAAATACAGCACACTGGGAACATTACATTTTGGCCTACCTGACCACCACTGCCTTTAATTAGCACTTCTTAAGCGGCCAGCCGAGGTCACAATGCCTCCTGCAGCTATCTTGTTGAGGCCCGGCGTAAGCAATTTTTTTTTTACATCTGGGGCGATAATGGGGCGCTGCGTGCCAAATGCCATCACAATCTCCGAGGCGTAAGAGATCGAGGCTGTAAGTTTTAGTGCCAGCGCAAACCCGCCATGGAAGTTCGTGGACATCAGTGAATTCACAGCGCCCAGTCAAGAAGCCCTTCGCGTCCCTTTATCGCCCCCCCGAAGGCGCAAAGGAGGTCAATTTCTCCCCCCTTGTCTCTTTTGCTGGTCCTCGCCATAATATAGAGGCCTTGGTACATTACTTGGCTACTATTCGCTGTAATATTACATTCATATTATCCCCTGTCTCTGCCCCAGCCCATCTGCTGCTAAACCATTCATTTTAGTTACTTCCAAACTCAGTTACTTCAGTGTTCTCCTGGCCAGCTTCACGTCTTCCACCCTCCATAAACTTGAACTCATTCAAAACTCTGCTGCCCGTATCCTAACTCACATCTAGACCAGTTCACCCATCATCAACGTTCCCTAGAAGTTGTATGGCCGCGGAGCTCTCTGCTAGTCCCATGTTGCTCGGACTGGCCTTCGCCAAACTGTGAATGGGCTGCGCAGCAACTTGAAAAGGCCGGACACCCAAAAGAAAATTAGGGGGAACATTTCCCATCACCCCTGTGCATGCTAATCTACATTGGTTCCTGGTCCACCAATGTCTTGAATTTAAAATGATCATTCTCGTGTTCAGATCCCTCTATGACTTTGCTTCCCTTTGTTGTGTATGCAATAACTGTTAGACTGAGCACTGTTTAACTCCAAGAGGTATGACCTTGGATCTGCTTTATTAAGGCCCAATGTGACTAATATACAAAATGGCTGGCCTTTTATACTTGGGCTGCACACACGTGCGTGCAGCCCAATGGCCTCCAACAGTGAAGTCCCGATTCACTGATGACCACTGAGTCCTCTGATGACTGGGAGTAGGTTGGTTGGTCGTCAATTGTCTCTTCCTCCGACTGTTCTGGTATATCTGTGTGCCGCAGCTTTGTCTGATCCATATGTTTTCTGCATGTTTGCCCATTTTTGAGCTTGACAATAAATACTCTGTTGCCCTCCTTGGCCATGACAGTATCAGCGATCCACTTAGGACCCTGACCATAATTCAGAACATATACAGCATCATTTACAGAAATATCTTGTGACACAGCTGCGCGATCATGATACCCTAGCTGACTTTGTCTTCTATATTCAACATGATTATTCAAGTCAGGGTGTACAAGAGATAGCTTGGTCTTAAGACCTCTCTTCATCATTAGTTTAGCAGGCAAGACCCTGGTAAGCGTGTGTGGTCTTCTCCTGTAACTCAGCAGTATGCATGATAGGCAGTTCTGCAGTGATCCTTGGGTTACTCGCTTCATACTCTGCTTTATGATTTGGACAGCACGTTCTGCTTGCCCATTGGATGCATGACCTTCCATGTTTGATGCCACTGAGTTTCATGAACTCTTGAAACTTCTGACTGGTGAAGCACGATCCGTTGTCGCTAACAACGATATCAGGCAGACCATGTGTCATGAACATGACACTGAGATTTTCAATGGTAGCTGTGGATGTGCTGGATGACATAATTGTACACTCTATCCACTTCAAATATGTATCCACCACAACTAAAAACATCTTCCCCAGGAAGGGACCTGCAAAGTCTATGTGGATCCTGGACCATGACTTAGCTGGCAACAACTACAGACTCAGCGACGAATCCGCTGGTGCTTTGCTGAGCTGCATGCAAGTGTTGCACTGATGCACACATGATTCCAGCTCAGAGTCAATTCCTGGCCACCATACATGAGACCTGGCGATGGCTTTCATCATTACAATGCCGGGATGTGTGCTATGTAGCTCACATACAAATTTCTCGCTCCCTTTCTTGGGCATAACAACACGATTGCCCCACAACATACAATCCGACTGAATAGACAGTTTGTCTTTGCGACGAATGTAAGGTTTGGTCTCCTGGCACATTTGCTCGGGTATGGCAGAGCAATCACCTTTGAGGATGCAACTCTTCACTACCGATAAAATCGGGTCCTGGCTGGTCCAGGTCTTAACTTGTTGAGCCATGACACGGGTTCCTTCACTCTCAAAAGCATCCATAACTAACAATAGGTCCGCTGGTTGTGGCGTATCCACCTCCGGTGTGGGCAACGGCAGACGGCTCAAAGCATCGGCACAAATATCGATGCCAGGTCTATGGCGAATGACATAACCTCTGGATGCGGGATGAAGCATTGGTATCGAAGGGGCAGTACTGTGTGGCGGGGGCAGGTTGGTAGAGGACCTTTGTCTTACGGATGTTTAGTGTAACGTTCAGTCTCTCGTATGCTTCAGGGAAGGTGTCAACGATAGCTTGAAGTTCGGCCTCTGAGTGTGTGCAGGCGCAAGCGTTTTCTGCAAACTGTAATTCAATGACAGAGGTTGGAACAACATTGGTTCTGGACTGGAGTTGATGGTGATTGAACAATTTCTTGTTCGTCCTGTAGATTAGTTCCATTCCAGCGGGGAGCTTGTTAAAGGTGAGATTGAGCATTGCAGCGAGAAAGATTGAGAAGAGCGTGGTGCGATGACACAGCCTTGCTTGACCTCGGTCTGCACTTGTATTGGATCTGTGGTGGATCCGTTAGTAAGGATCACAGCTTGCATGTCATCGTGAAGCAGGCAAAGGATGGTGACAATTTTTTGAGGATAGCCGAATTTGAGAAGGACACTCCATAATCCGTCTCGGTTGACAGAGTCGAAGGCCTTTGTGAAGTCAAAAAAGGCCATGTGCAGAGGTTGATGCTGCTCCCAACATTTTCTTGAATTTGTCCCGATGAAAGGAACATTTAATGCACAGAGCGAATCATTCAACAATTGTTCAGTTAGGAGTTTAGAATTAACTGACAAAATGATGCCACAAACTGTCTTGTATAAGAAAGTCTTCTTCAAAGTCCAGCCAACAAACAGTCTCAGCTCAGTGCATTAAAAAAAAGTCCCGGGTTTTTACAAAATTCTCCAGGAAACAAAGTAACAACAAAAACATATTAGACCTGATTGTGCTTTGCAAAGTTGAAAGCAGACAGAGGTATTGGGAGTGTATGACTTGTATGATGCTCGTTTTTCTTCTTTCTCCAATCTATCCACGCACACACACATACACACACACACTGAAATAAATTCCATGGTTGAAACCTACTTTGATCAAGGTTTAGTTCCCATGTGTCCATCCCAGCTTCCTTGTTTCTTTGAGGCCCAGCTCTCACATCTCAAAATCTTGCCTCTTTCATTGTTTGACCACCTGTGGGTGTGCATGCGCGGCCATCACCATTCTCCACTGCATATGTGCAGACGTCCCGGCACATTTTCCAGCGCAGAACGCAGGCTCCACCCTCCGAGTCGACTGGCCACGCTGCGCGACTGCAGTGAAGAGGCCAGACAGAGGTCAAAGTTGCAACATTTTTTCCCGGCGCATCTCCGAACGTACATACGTGGCGCAACACTGAAAAACGGGCTTCGCCAAAATTGAGCCCAACATACCAGGCCTCTGACTTAGCCATTCAGAAGCCTGCTCAGAGTTGGATTCAACCACTTCTCATGACACCTAGCCACAGCACAAGGATAGGTATTAGAAAGGGACAGCTAGGCACCTGGGGAACACAAAAAGAATATTTAAGTTTGATCATTATGGCTGTTAAATAAATATGATGTTTCACTTTGATTTTGCTTTGTTGCTCAATGAGATCATGAGATCTTATGAGTGGACATTTCAATTTTGTTAATGGAGGCTGGAAAGATAAATGTTTCATCATAGGCAGTGGGTCGGAATCGAGGAAGACTTGCTTCCACTACTAAAGTGGGTTCTTTGGTGGCTGAACAGTCCATCACGAGAGCCACAGACCCTGTCACAGATGGGGCAGACATTCGTCAGGGGAAGGGTTGGATGAGAATGATTTATCACATGCTCCTTCCACTGCCTGTGCCTGACCTCTTCACGCTTGCAGCGTTGAGACTCGAAGAACTCAACGCTCTCCCGGATGCACTTTCTCCACCTAGGGCGGTCTTCAGCCAGGATCTCCCAAGCGTCAGTGGTGATGTCGTACTTCACAAGGGAGGCTTTGAGGGTGTCCTTGTAACGTTTCCGCTGCCCACCTTTGGCTCGTTTGCCATGAGGAGCTCCGCGTAGAGCAATTGCTTAGAGAGTCTTGTGTCTGGCATGCAAACTAAGTGGCCTGCCCAGCGAAGCTGATTGAGTGTGGTTAGTGCTTCAATGCTGGGGATGTTAGCCTGGGCGAGGACACTGATGTTGGTGCATCTGTCCTCCCAGGGGATTTGTAGGATCTTGCGAAGACATCGTTGGTGTCTTCTGTACATCATCCATGCCTCTGATCCATACAGGAGGGCTGGTATTACTACAGCCCTGTAGAGCATGAGTTTGGTGGTAGGTTTGAGGGCCTGGTCTTCGAACACTCTTTTCCTCAGGTGGCTGCACTGGCACACTGGAGGCGATGTTGAATCTCTCCATCAATGTTTGCTTTTGCTGACAAGAGGCTCCCGAGATATGGGAAATGGTCCATGTTGTCGAGGCCACGCTGTGAATCTTGATGACTGGGGGGCAATGCTGTGCAGCGAGGACAGGCTGGTGGAGGACCTTTGTCTTACGGATGTTAAGCGTAAGGCCCATGCTTTCATATGCTTCGGTGAATACATCGACGATATCCTGGAGTTCAGCCTCAGAATGTGCACAAACACAGGTGTCGTCCGCGTACTGCAGTTGAACGACAGAGGTTTGGGTGATCTTGGACTTGGCCTAGAGTCGGCGTAGGTTAAACAGCTTCCCACTGGTTCTGTAGTTTAGTTCCACTCCAGTGGGGAGCTTGTTGACAGTGAGGTGGAGCATAAATGTTTATGCATGGAATGACTGGAGTTTTCAGGAATGCTGGAGAGAAAAGTTGTTATATATCTGGACTTGTATACACTCTGTACAGCCACCAGAGGGCTCATCCCCCGGAGTCCCAAGGGATCTCATAATCCCTTGGGAGCACAGGTATTTAAGAGTGCTTCACAGGTTGGAGAGGCACTCTGGAGACCTGCAATAAAAGACTAAGGTCACACTTTACTTTGAGCTCACAGTGTTCAGTCTGACTCTTTCTCCATACACTACAACTGGCGACGAGATACAGATAGCGAACCCAAAGATTCAGAGAACAGTGGGCATCCTGGAGGATTTCTCGGAGGGGGATGATTGGGAAACTTTTGTGGAGCGACTCGACCAATACTTCATGGCCAACGAGCTAGATGGGGAAGAGAGCGCTGCCAAATGTAGAGCGATCCTCCTCACTGTCTGTGGGGCACCAACGTATGACCTCATGAAGAATCTGCTCACTCCAGCGAAACCCACGGAGAAGTTGTACGACGATTTGTGCACACTGGTCCGAGAGCATTTGAACCCGAAGGAAAGCGTTCTGATGGTGAGGTACCGGTTCTACACCGACAAAAGATCTGAAGGCCAGGAAGTGGCGCGTTATGTCGCCGAGCTAAGACGCCTTGCAGGACATTGCAAATTTGAACAACATTTGAAGCACATACTCAGAGATGTTTTCATACTTGGCATTGGCCACAAAACCATACTTCGCAAACTTTTGACTGTAGAGATCCCAACCTTGAGTAAGGCCATAGCGATAGCCCAGGCATTCATTGCCACAAGTGACAATACTATGCAAATCTCTCAGCACACAAGTGCTGCCACAAGTACTGTGAACAAAGTGATGTTGTTTTCGGACAGGGCAGGTCACACATACCTGCAGCTACATGTCTGCAGATGTCTGAGTCCACCATCAAGAGTGATGAATGCAAAGCCATTAACACCTTGTTGACGCTGCGGGGGTGATCATCATTTCCATTCATGCCGATTCAAAGGATACATTTGCCAGGACTGTGGAACAATGGGACACCTTCAATGAGTGTGCAGGCGAGCTGCTAGGTCTGCTAAACCTGCAAAACACCACGTTGCAGAGGAGGACAGATCCATGGAGGATCATGACGAAACAGAACCTCTGATAGAGGTGGCAGAGGTTCATGGGGTGCACACATTCACCACGAATTGTCCCCCAATAATGCTGAATGTTGAACTAAATGGACTCCCGGTGTCAATGGAGCTGGACAGGGGCGTGAGTCAGTCCATCATGGGCAAAAAGACTTTTGAAAGGTTGTGGTGCAACAAGGCCTCAAGGCCAGTCTTAACTCCAACTCGCACAAAACTAAGAACTTACACGAAAGAACTGATTCCTGTAATCAGCAGTGCGACCGTAAAGGTCTCCTACGTTGGAGCGGTGCACAAGCTACCACTCTGGGTGGTACCAGGCGATGGTCCCACGCTGCTCGACAGGAACTGGCTGGGAAATATATGCTGGAACTGGGACAACATCCGAGCGCTATCGCCCGCTGACGACACTTCGTGTGCACAGGTCTTAAACAAATTTCCTTCGCTGTTCGAACCAGGCATCGGAAAATTCCAAGGAGCAAAAGTGCAGATCCACCTAATTCCAGGGGCGCGACCTATCCATCACAAGGCGAGAGCAGTACTGTATATGATGAGAGAAAGGGTAGAAATCGAGCTCGACCGGCTACAAAGAGAGGGCATCATCTCACCGATCGAGTTCAGCGAGTGAGCCAGTCCTATTGTCCCAGTCCTCAAAGGAGACGGCACCGTCAGAATCTGTGGCGATTACAAAGTAACTATCAATCATTTCTCCCTGCAGGACCAATACCCACTTCCAAAAGCCGACAACCTCTTTGCAACGCTGGCGGGAGGAAAGACGTTCACAAAGTTGGATCTGACCTCAGCCTACATGACACAGGAACAGGAGGAATCATCGAAGGCCCTCACCTGCATCAACACGCACAAAGGTCTTTTTTGTTTATAACAGATGCCCATTTGGAATCCAATCAGTGGCGGCGATATTCCAGAGAAACATGGAAAGTTTACTGAAGCCGGTCCCGCACACTGTGGTCTTCCAGGATGACATCTTGGTCACAGATTGGGACATAGTCGAGCATCTGCAGAACCTGGAGGAGGTTCTTAGTCGGCTCAAATGCATGGGACTTAGGTTAAAATGCTCGAAGTGCGTTTTCCTGGCGCCTGAAGTGGAGTTCTAGGGAAGGAGGATTGTGGCGGACGGCATCAGGCCCACCATCGCGAAGACAGAGGCAATCGAGAACGCACCGAGGCCACAGAACGTGACGGAGCTGTGATCGTTCCTGGGACTCTTGAACTACTTTGGTAACTTCTTACCGGGTCTCAGCACCCTGCTAGAACCACTACATGTCTTACTACGAAAAGGGGGCGAATGGGTTTGGGGAAAAAGCCAAGAAAATGCCTTTTTAAAAGCGAGAAAATTGTTCTGCTCAAACAAATTGCTTGTGTTGTATGATCCATGTAAGCGTTTGGTAGTAGCATGTGATGCGTCGTCATATGGCGTCGGGTGTGTATTGCAACAAGCTAATGATTTTGGGAAACTACAACCGGTTACTTATGCATCCAGGAGTCTGTTTAAGGCCGACAAAGTCGACAGCGTGATTGAAAAAGAAGCGTTGACGTGTGTCTATGGGGTAAAGAAAATGCATCAATACTTGTTTGGGCTAAAATTCAAATTGGAAACTGACCATGGGCCACTTATATCCCTGTTTTCCGAAAGTAAAGGGATAAATACCAACACATCGGCCCCCATCCAGAGATGGGCGCTCACGTTGTCCGCATACAGTTATGGCATCCGTCACAGGTCAGGCACAGAAAACTGCGCTGATGCTCTCAGTAGGCTGCCATTGCCCACCACGGGGGTGGAAATGGTGCAGCCCGCAGATCTAGCCATGGTTATGGAAGCATTTGAGAGTGAGCAATCACCCGTCACTGCCCGGCAGATTAAAACCTGGACAAGCCAGGACCCCTTATTATCTCTAGTCAAAAGCTGTGTGCTTCACGGGAGCTGGTCCAGTGTCCCAGTGGAAATGCAGGAAGAGATAAAGCCGTTCCAGCGGCGCAAAGATGAAATGTCTATACAGGCAGACTGCCTTCTGTGGGGCAATCGAGTAGTGGTCCCCAAGAAGGGCAGAGACACCTTCATCAATGACCTCCACAGTACCCACCCAGACATCGTAATGATGAAAGCGATAGCCAGATCCCATGTGTGGTGGCCCGGCATCGATGCGGACTTAGAGTCCTACGTTCACAAATGTAATACCGCTAAGTTTATGGTCCTGGCCCTCCAAACCATGGTCTAGCGTACACGTCGACTATGCAGGCCCGTTCTTGGGTAAAATGTTCCTTGTGATTGTGGACGCGTACTTCAAGTGGATTAAATGTGAGATAATGTCGGCCAACACATCCGCTGCCACCACTGAAAGCCTGCGAGCCATGTTTGCCACACGTGGCTTACCCGATGTCCTGGTGAGCGACAACAGGCCATGTTTTACCAGTGCCAAGTTCAAAGAATTTATGACCCATAACGGGATCAAACATGTCACACCTGCCCCATTTAAAGCAGCGTCCAATGGTCAGGCAGAGAGAGCAGTGCAAACCATCAAGCAAGGCTTGAAGAGGGTAACTGAAGGCTCACTGCAAACTCGCCTATCCCAAGTCCTGCTTAGCTACCGCACGAGACCCCACTCACTCACTGGGATCCCACCTGCTGAACTGCTCATGAAAAGAGCACTTAAGACAAGGCTCTCATTAGTTCACCCTGATCTACATGAACAGGTAGAGAGCAGGCGGCTTCAACAAAGTGCATACCATGATAGCGCAAATGTGTCATGCGAGATTGAAATCAATGGTCCTGTATTTGTATTACATTAAGGACAAGGTCCCAAGTGGCTTCCCGGCACTGTCGTGGCCAAAGAGGGGAGCAGAGTGTTTCGGGTCAAGCTTTCAAATGGACTCATTCACAGGAAACACTTGGACCAAATCAAACTCAGATTCACGGACTACCCTGAGCAACCCACCTTGGAAGCCACCTTTTTTGATCCCCCAACATACACACCAATGGCAACCAACACCACGGTTGACCACGAAGCAGAACCTATCATCCACAGCAGCCCTGCAGGGCCCAACACACCAGGCAGCCCAGCAAGGCCAGCTGCACAGCAGCCCAGCAAGGGCCAAACAAATGGCTCAACCACACCAGCTTTCACACCGAGACAATCAACCAGAGCAAGAAGGGTCCAAGGTCGACTCACATTGTAAATAGTTACACTGTTGACTTTGTGGGCGAATGTTGTTATGTATCTGGACTTGTATATACTCTGTACGGTCACCAGAGTGCTCATCCCCCGGAGTCCCAAGGGATCTCATAATCTCTTGGGAGCACAGGTATTTAAGGAGGCTTCACAGGTTGGAGAGGCACTCTGGAGATCTGCAATAAAAGACTAAGGTCACACTTTACTTTGAGCTCACAGTGTTCAGTCTGACTCTTTCTCCATACACTATCTCTTTAAACAGAGGAAACTGTTGTATTAATGATCTCCCTATGAATGTCCCTGGCAGTTAGCAAGGAAGAGTCCTCTGAGTACTGATCCTCCTGCTGTAGAGTTCCAAATTCCTCAGTAACTGGGCCAACCTTCTCTTGCCATTCCATTTCCTGTCCTTACTGAATCAAAGTTGTGAACGGCAAAGCAAACAACTTCAATGTGAAAGCAGACAGCAGTGTCCCTCTTGATCTATCAAGACAGTGTAAGCTTGCCTTTAGATTTGCTACACTCCTCTCAGTGATCACCCTAATGGATGCATGTGCTTTATTGTAACAATGTGCTGCTAATGTGTTTAGCAAAGCGGGGTCGTGAGCTTTGTCTCCCAGAAGCCACCCTGACATTTGTCTTCCCTAAATAGGGCTGAGAAACTGGGGTTCCTGATGACTATATCAATGTGACAAATTTCTACAAATTTGGCATTGACATGCAAGATCCTTTGTAATTGGTCACAGATAATTTGAACATTGAGCCAGTGGAATCGCATCTTCTTCAGGAAATTCAATGGCTCCACAGTAGAAGCAGAGAGTGAAATGTGGGTTCCATCTATTGCTCCCTTAATTCTGGGCAGTCCAGCAACATAATAGAATGGAGTAAACCTTTCATGCTGCTGTCATGGAGCCATGCAAAATTCCCTAGCTCTCCTAAATATGGTATTTGTTGTGTCCTTAGATGCTCTAACAATGACTCCACGAGCAGTGTGTTGTACTTGAAGTAGTGACCTTAGTCCTTTATTAGTTAACTCCAGAGTGAGGATCACATCTGGTGGCCTGTCTTTTATACAAGGCCAGGCACACCTGTACAGGTAACCTACGCATCTCCCACAGCTGTGCCCTTTGATATAGTACCAACAGTGGCCATGTAAGATACATGACATCACTCCCCCCTGAACCCTCAGTGCAAATTACCTCTGTATTAACTGTGCTCTGGGCTGAGCTCTATATGGGTTCTGTCTGGTAGACCTTTGGCGGGCCAGCTCGACCTTGGGTGGGTAGTTGGTGCAGTAGCGTGCTGGTGGTTGCTATTTGTGTGTGTGTGTGTGTTCCCGACCACTCTATTCTCCCCCCTTCCCACGTTGGTGTGGTGGAGGCTCCTGGCATTCATGTACCTACAAGTTCAGGTGAGTGCTTTTTGCGTTTCTCTCCTTTTTTTTTGTTTGTGGTTGTCGTATGACAAGCTGCAGTGATCGGTGCGTAAGGACGGCTCGTTCCTGAACTGCTGGGTGGTGTCCCTGCGGTCTGGTGATGGTTCAGTGCCCGGTGCTGGCAGTGGGAAGCCGGTTGGCTCGCATAGCTTGTTCTCGGGGCTGTTGCCATGAACCCTAGCGGCAGGCAGGTTCACAGATGTCTGTGAGCGCACCGTACGTTCTTTACGCCCTGGGTCCCAGCAGCTCCCTGAGGAGCTGTCGTCTAGCAGTGCACAGGGAACTGCTGACTCGCTGGCCTGAGCGTCGCTTGGTTCGTGATCCTGGCTGATGCTTGTTTCCTCTGGGGAAACATTGGCGGGTGACTCTACATCTAGGGGTATGGCCTTGGTGCAGTCTGCTCCTTCAGGCTTGTGGTCATTGGGGCCCTCAGTTGCCTGAGAGATGGAGCCGACCCAGGGCATGGTCTCATTATCGTTGCCGTTGCCCTGCTGAGGTCACTTGCCTTGCAGCTCGTGTGTGTTGGCTGCTTGTGGCCACACTTCGTGGTGCCTGACTCTGGTCCCCGGGATGCAGACTACAGCACTGGGTAGCCTGCTAGACCTGTGTACACCCGATGGGTGTCTGCCCGCTGCATTAGCTGCATGCAGTGGGTACCCTGCATCGCACAGCTATTCCTTGCTTATGATGGACACTCTACGGGTCCGAACATGATTGCGCTACTTTTCCTCGCTGGTTGCATATGCACAGTTCAAATCATCAATTACACATTGTACATATTCGCGTGACTTTTCCTCGCTGGTTGCATGTATACAATTCCGATCATCATTTATGCATTTTACATGGTCAGTTACACATTTTACATGATCTGTTGCACTTTTACTCTCTGACTTACCATACTTGTTACATTGCTTAATTGTGTGGAACTGTCCCTTTAATTGTAGTGTTTTGCAGGTCTCCTTTAAGAGCGCCTTGCTTGCTTTACCCCAATCCACTTCTCCGTTTGGTGCCACGTGTTGCTCCATCAGTGCTGCACCTCGTGGTCTGGTCGCGGCCATCTTTGTCTGCAGCGCATCGCCTCATGGTTTGGGCGTCATCTTTTCTTCGTCCACGATGTCGACCACGGTGATCCTCTTTTCCCCGGATTCTGCCTCGGCAGTTGGGAAGTCGCTGCTGGATCCGATTTTCACCCTCCTGAGTCCTGTCACTGGAGCCTGGAAGGTGCGTTCGGGTCGTCTCAGCTGGATCATCTCCAAGCAGTCTGTGTCTCAGGTGCCGTGCTGGCCAGCTCATCGGTGCTGGGTCCACCCTCAGGTGAGGGCTTGCTTTGCCTCTGAGCGCAGAGGGCTTCAATCGCTGGAGGGGTGAGGTCTTCCCACTTCCACTGTATATTCTCCATTCACCTTCTGCCGAGCAGCGTTGGTCCATCACCTGCAACAATCCACAGAGGTAACTTGTGTACCACTCCATCATGGAGTACTTTTACATTCACACGACCAACTACTGGGATAATTTCATTGGTGTAGCTACGCAGCTTTGCCTGAATCGGGGCCAACTCAGGTCGTTCAGCCGGATTGTCCCATAGCCTCTCAAAAGCTCCTTGATTCATCACTGACTGGCTCACCTCCGTGTTCACTTCCATGAAGACTGGAGTGCCATTTATCTCGACTTCTATCCTCAAAGGGGAACACTCGGTGGTGCAGGTAAACATGCTATATACCTCATCGTGAGGCTGAGCTGCCTCTCTGTCTAACGATTCGTAATCCATGTTGGATTCATGGCCATCTGTAGAATCTTCATCGACACAGTGAGTCCTATTTCCCTTACACATTCACTGGAGGTGGCCCTTTATTTCACAGGCTTTGCAAACATAGTCTTTAAAATGGCACTGGTGAGCCCTGTGATTCTCTCCGCAACGCCAGCATGGTGCTACTCGATTAGCCCCCCTCGGCAGACTCGGAGTTAAGGGACTCGGTGACCTGTTCCCTCTCCCCTGAGAGGGTGCACTCTCTACAGTCCAGCTCCTGAATGGCGCCACTCGGTGCACAGTACCTGCCGGGTTTGAGTCCTGAGGGTGAGACATTTGCCTGGAGCTGCAGGTCGAGGTCATGAATGACTGGCTCACAGAGATGGCTTTCTGCAGTGTGACTGTGGTATCCGTCGACAGTAGCTTGTGAAGAAGGCCCTCATGGCCAATTCCAATGATGAAAATGTCCCGCAGGGCTTCGTTGAGGTGGTGCCAAACTCGCACAGTGCCGCCAGCCTCCTGAGGTCTGCGGCGTATTTTGCGATTTCCTGGCCTTCGGGCCATCGGTGGGTATAGAACCTGTGTCTGGCTGTGAGGATGCTCTCCTTGGGATTGAGTTGCTCCTGGATCAGAGTTACGAGCTCCTTGTACGACTTGGTCGTTGTCTTCGCTGGTGCCAGCAAGTCCCTGACGAGGCCATAGACATTGGGCCCACAACTGGTCCGTAGGATAGTGCGACATTTATCAGCCAGCATGGCCGGTTCGTCTCCTGCTCGTTTGCTGTAAAAAAGTGTTCTAGCCTCTCCACAAAGGCGTCCCAATCATCATCATCCGCGAACTGCTGCAACATACCAAGGGTAGCCATTTTCGGGGGAAAGTTTGTATTCTCGTCGCCAGTTGTTGTGTCCTTAGATGTTCTAACAATGACTCCACAAGGCAGTGTGTTGTACTTGAACTGTAGTGACCTTAGTCTTTTATTAGTTAACTCCAGACTGAGGATCACACCTGGTGGCCTGCCTTTTATACTAGGCCAGGCACACCTGTACAGGTAACCTACGAGTCTCCCACTGCTGTGCCCTCTGGTGGCACATTTTGATATAGTACCAACAGTGTCCATGTAAGATACATGACAGTATTGGTGACCTAGCACATGCAGGCTGATGTTGCATAAGTTCCCAGTCTCTGTGGCATAAACGTTGAGAACTGCGTTGACTTTGACAGCCATAGATTGTTGTTCTGTTACTTGGTCTGTTCCTTTGGCCATTGTGCAGAAGGTGCATCACTCATCCAAGAATTCCTTAGTGAAGGCAAAGTTCCTCACTTAGTCCCTCAGGAAATGATACTCATTTTTGTGGGTAATAATGGGTTCATCTCATTCATCCTTCTGTGATGCTACCTCACTCTCCTTTGTTCTTTTCTGTTCAGCTTCTCCGCCATCAAGATAGCAAAAAAGAGGACTCCTCATTGGGAAACATATGTAGTACAATATGTTGGTCAAAAATGTGTCGGTGACCAGAATGTCGCTCACTTTGACACTTTGAAACGCAGCTCAGTAGCTCCCTAAAGTAGAAACATTTTGCAAAATATGCGAGCAGATCTGAGAAATGGGCAAAGGTTTTCCGATGGTAAGCACCTATAATGGCTCACTTGCACTGAATGGGTCTGCTCATGAGAAGTCTATGCTTCATTTATCTGTGTGTAAGTTACACCAATAGAAATGATGCCGAATGTGGCTGCAAATGACAGGGATTCTGATGCCTTCTGCCAGGCATACATTTACATGTGTGCGCCAGTGATGGAGCAGATGTAGTTGATGGTCCCTCCCATCTGGACTGAAAATTTTGTCGGGAAAATAAAAGGGCAAAGTATTGGCTGAAACACGTCCCACCCAAAAATCCAACCCTGAAGATTTTGCTGCACCAGCCTTACGTTCCTATCTTACCAAAATCAACCTGGATATTTGCCCATGCTCGAACCCCCCCCTACCTTACCCCTAACTCTTATATTTCCCTTTTAGATGCTAGCTGATCTGATGTGCTTGTCCAGCATTTACTATTATCATTTTAGCTCGATGATAGAATTTCATAAACAGTCATTGCATTAATGTGAGCTTAGTTCTGATAGCTTATAGCATTGCTGGCATTAAATCCGAATGAGAAAGTTTGGATTCCAATTACATTGGTCATAGTGCCCAGCTCCATTGTAGGTTTTTCAAGCCTATGTAATGCATGCACTAGGAGATTCCCAGAATGGTCACTACAGAGACCGGAAAATATTTGATTCCCAAGCATCAAATAAATCCTTACCAGAGAATGAGCCAGAGAAATAATAATCCACATCTGTTTGAGAAGGTTTGCGTGTACAGTTATTACCAAAGCAAATATGTCATGGATATTAATTTGCAGGCTGTGCTAATGTTCCATCCAAAATTATGAACGTTGCAAGTATTGGGCAATGACAGAAACAAGGCCTGCTGTTGGTGAAATATGTTTGCCAAATTCACTGACATTCTTAATGAGTCATGGGCATATAAAACTTCCTTATTTATTTATTTAACAATATTTGCATCTTGTTGAAGATTTTCAACTAAAATGTCTAGTAAAATATACTTAAGGTTCTCAGTGACCCATCATCAGCTGTTATCAGTGTTGTAGTGTATGGAGAAAGAGTCAGACTGAACACTGTGAGCTCAAAGTAATCTGTACAGAGTATATACAAGTCCAGATACATAACAATTGTCTTCTCAGGTAAAAATCCATGTTTACCTAAATCCAGGGCAGCTACATTTCTACTTATCTGGAATGGATGGAAATAGTGTGTAAAATATGTGTCTGTTTTAAAAAAATAATTAATGAGTGTCATCAAATGCAACACTAATGGTTCAATAAGCAATATTAGATCATTGGTGGTTGGGCAGGACCCTCAACTGACTTTATCCTACATCCCATGCTTCTGCTCATACGCTTTCCCTCCGCACCACTGTGATAGGGTCCCTCTTGTCCTTACCTTCCACCCTATCTGCCTCCACATTCACCAGATCATCTTCCCCATTTCCGCCAGCTCCAAAATTAACCCTCCCCTAAAAATGAACATGTATTTCCCTTCCCTTCTCGCTCTGCTTAATAAAGGTTCTACTCCTTCCGTGACACCCTGGATCATTCATTCACCAGCTCGTCCACCTGCTATCCCTTCCCAAGTACTTTTCCGTCTAAATACAGGAGATGATTCTCCCACACCAAGGTCCAGGGCCCCAAACATTCCTTACGGTTGAAAGAGCAACTTCTATGCACTTTCTCTAACTTTGTATACTGTAACCACTGTTCAGGATGTGATGTCCTCCATAGTGCGGAAACCAAATCGCTTTGACAAATACCTCCATTCTGTCTGCTGATGCGACCCCAAGTTTTCTCTTGCTTGCCACTTTAAGACCCATCACACTCCCACTCTGATTCTCCATGTTTGGCCTTTTACACTGTTTCAATGCAAGCTCGAGTAACAGCACCTTGGGCTAGAAATTTGTGTTCGCCACGAAAGTTGCCGGTGTCACAACGAAGTTCCTGTCCTGAAGTGGCGCTTGAGCTTCGCACAGCCTCTGGGAGCGAGGCTGTGGAGCTCACAATGAATTGTGGGCAATTAAAAGGGCTATGAATTAAATGAACAATGCACTCAGAACTAATACAAATTAAAATGCAGTGAAAAAGTACACTTTTTAGCCATTACTGCCTTTCAAAATAAAAGTAACATTAAAAAGACGTCCCAAATGTGATTATTCAGCTCTTATAGTTGAATTCCCTTCTGAATCTCAAAAAATGGGTAACCTGCTTTAGCACTAATGGCTCAGCAAGCCAGTGAAGGAGCACCCAAGGTCTTGCACGCAGCACTCCAGCTTTTTGCAGGTGGTTAACTGCAAGACAGATCCTTTCAGCAAACAAATCTAGGCTGACACTCCAGTGCAGTGTTGAAGGAGTGCAGCACTGTCGGAGGTGCCATCTTTCGGATGGGACGTTAAACCGAGATCCCGTCTGCTCTCTCAGGTGGACGGAAAAGATCCCACAGCACTATTTCGAAGAAGAGCAGGGGAGTTATCCCCGGTGTCTTGGCCAATATTTATCCCTCAATCAACATAACAAAAAACAGATTATATGGTCATTATCACATTGCTGTTTGTTGGAATTTGCTGTGCGCATATTGGCTGCTACATTTCCCACATTACAACAGTGATACACTTCAAAAAAGTACTTCATTTGCTGTAAAGCAGTGGTCGTGAAAGGCGCTATATAAATGCAAGACTTTCTTTCTTTCTTTCTATACCCATCAGAGCCAGAAAGCCCTCCAGAAAGAAGGATGTGGGACGACATAACCAAGGCCATCACTGCCAGCAGTGTCGCCCAAACCACCTGGATCCAGTGCCCAAAGAAGCTTCCAGACTTCTGATCACTGGTCAAGATTAGTGAATGCATCTTCAAAAGCGGTCTCCTACCAACTGCACCACTAACCTCACACATTTCTCAATGCACAACCTCACCCCACCCCCAATCACTTACCTACCAACAATCTGCACCAATCATGAGGCACATCATCCATTCCAGGCACTTAAGAACATAACAATTAGGAGCAGAAGTAGGCTTTGTATCTTAATGCAAGGAGTATCCGCAATAAGGTGGATGAATTAACTGTGCAAATAGATGTTAACAAATATGATGTGATTGGAATTACGGAGACGTGGCTCCAGGATGATCAGGGCTGGGAACTCAACATCCAGGGGTATTCAACATTCAGTAAAGATAGAATAAAAGGAAAAGAAGGTGGGGTAGCATTGCTGGTTAAGGAGGAAATTAAGGCAATAGTTCGGAGGGACATTAGCTTGGATGATGTGGAATCTATATGGGTAGAGCTGCAGAACACCAAAGGGCAAAAAACGTTAGTGGAAGTTGTGTACAGACCTCCAAACAGTAGTAGTGATGTTGGGGAGGGCATCAAACAGGAAATTAGGGGTGCATGCAATAAAGGTGCAGCAGTTATAATGGGTGACTTTAATATGCACATAGATTGGGCTAACCAAACTGGAAGCAATACGGTGGAGGAGGATTTCCTGGAGTGCATAAGGGATGGTTTTTTAGACCAATATGTCGAGGAACCAATTAGGGGGGAAGCCATCTTAGACTGGGTGTTGTGTAATGAGAGAGGATTAATTAGCAATCTCGTTGTGCGAGGCCCCTTGGGGAAGAGTGACCATAATATGGTGGAATTCTGCATTAGGATGGAGAATGAAACAGTTAATTCAGAGACCATGGTCCAGAACTTAAAGAAGGGTAACTTTGAAGGTATGAGGCATGAATTGGCTAGGATAGATTGGCGAAGGATACTGAAGGGGTTGACTGTGGATGGGCAATGGCAGACATTTAGAGACCACATGGATGAACTACAACAATTGTACATTCCTGTCTGGCGTAAAAATAAAAAAGGGAAGGTGGCTCAACCATGGCTATCAAGGGAAATCAGGGACAGTATTAAAGCCAAGGAAGTGGCATACAAATTGGCCAGAAATAGCAGCGAACCCGGGGACTGGGAGAAATTTAGAACTCAGCAGAGGAAGACAAAGGGTTTGATTAGGGCAAGGAAAATGGAGTACGAGAAGAAGCTTGCAGGGAACATTAAGACGGATTGCAAAAGTGTCTATAGATATGTAAAGAGAAAAAGGTTAGTAAAGACAAACGTAGGTCCCCTGCGGTCAGAATCAGGGGAAGTCATAACGGGGAACAAAGAAATGGCGGACCAATTGAACAAGTACTTTGGTTCGGTATTCACTAAGGAGGACACAAACAACCTTCCGGATATAAAAGGGGTCGGAGGGTCTAGTAAGGAGGAGGAACTGAGGGAAATCTTTATTAGTCGGGAAATTGTGTTCGGGAAATTGATGGGATTGAAGGCCGATAAATCCCCAGGGCCTGATGGACTGCATCCCAGAGTACTTAAGGAGGTGGCCTTGGAAATAGTGGATGCATTGACAGTCATTTTCCAACATTCCATTGACTCGGGATCAGTTCCTATGGAGTGGAGGGTAGCCAATGTAACCCCACTTTTTAAAAAAGGAGGGAGCGAGATAACAGGGAATTATAGACCGGTCAGCCTGACATCGGTAGTGGGTAAAATGATGGAATCAATTATTAAGGATGTCATAGCAGCGCATTTGGAAAGAGGTGACATGATAGGTCCAAGTCAGCATGGATTTGTGAAAGGGAAATCATGCTTAACAAATCTTCTGGAATTTTTTGAGGATGTTTCCAGTAGAGTGGACAAGGGAGAACCAGATGATGTGGTCTATTTGGACTTTCAGAAGGCTTTCGACAAGATCCCACACAAGAGATTAATGTGCAAAGTTAAAGCACATGGGATTGGGGGTAGTGTGCTGACATGGATTGAGAACTGGTTGTCAGACAGGAAGCAAAGAGTAGGAGTAAATGGGGACTTTTCAGAATGGCAGGCAGTGACTAGTGGGGTACCGCAAGGTTCTGTGCTGGGGCCCCAGCTGTTTACATTGTACATTAATGATTTAGACGAGGGGATTAAATGTAGTATCTCCAAATTTGTGGATGACACTAAGTTGGGTGGCAGTGTGAGCTGCGAGGAGGATGCTATGAGGCTGCAGAGCGACTTGGATAAGTTAGGTGAGTGGGCAAATGCATGGCAGATGAAGTATAATGTGGATAAATGTGAGGTTATCCACTTTGGTGGTAAAAACAGAGAGACAGACTATTATCTGAATGGTGACAGATTAGGAAAAGGGGAGGTGCAAAGAGACCTGGGTGTCATGGTACATCAGTCATTGAAGGTTGGCATGCAGGTACAGCAGGCGGTTAAGAAAGCAAATGGCATGTTGGCCTTCATAGCGAGGGGATTTGAGTACAGGGGCAGGGAGGTGTTGCTACAGTTGTACAGGGCCTTGGTGAGGCCACACCTGGAGTATTGTGTACAGTTTTGGTCTCCTAACCTGAGGAAGGACATTCTTGCTATTGAGGGAGTGCAGCGAAGGTTCACCAGACTGATTCCCGGGATGGCGGGACTGACCTATCAAGAAAGACTGGATCAACTGGGCTTGTATTCACTGGAGTTCAGAAGAATGAGAGGGGACCTCATAGAAACGTTTAAAATTCTGACGGGGTTCGACAGGTTAGATGCAGGAAGAATGTTCCCAGTGTTGGGGAAACATAGAAACAAAGAAACATAGAAAATAGATGCAGGAGCAGGCCATTCAGCCCTTCTAGCCTGCACCGCCATTCAATGAGTTCATGGATGAACTGAAACTTCAGTACCCCCTTCCTGCTTTCTCGCCATACCCCTTGATCCCCCGAGTAGTAAGGACTTCATCTAACTCCCTTTTGAATATATTTAGTGAATTGGCCCCAACCACTTTCTGTGGCAGAGAATTCCACAGGTTCACCACTCTCTGGGTGAAGAAGTCTCTCCTCATCTCGGTCCTAAATGGCTTACCCCTTATCCTTAGACTGTGACCCCTGGTTCTGGACTTCCCCAACATTGGGAACATTCTTCCTGCATCTAACCTGTCTAAACCCGTCAGAATTTTAAACGTTTCTATGAGGTCCCCTCTCATTCTTCTGAACTCCAGTGAATACAAGCCCAGTTGATCCAGTCTTTCTTGATAGGTCAGTCCCACCATCCTGGGAATCAGTCTGGTGAATCTTCGCTGCACTCCCTCAATAGCAAGAATATCCTTCCTCAAGTTAGGAGACCAAAATTGTACACAATACTCCAGGTGTGGCCTCACCAAGGCCCTGTACAACTGTAGCAACACCTCCCTGCCCCTGTACTCAAATCCCCTCGCTATGAAGGCCAACATGCCATTTGCTTTCTTAACCGCCTGCTGTACCTGCATGCCAACCTTCAATGAAGGTTGTCCAGAACCAGGGGACACAGTCTAAGTATAAGGGGGAAGCCATTTAGGACCGAGATGAGGAGGAATTTCTTCACCCAGAGAGTGGTGAACCTGTGGAATTCTCTACCACAGAAAGTTGTTGAGGCCAATTCACTAAATATATTCAAAAAGGAGTTAGAAGTCCTTACTACTAGGGGGATCAAGGGGTATGGTGAGAAAGCAGGAATGGGGTACTGAAGTTGCATGTTCAGCCATGAACTCATTGAATGGCGGTGCAGGCTAGAAGGGCTGAATGGCCTACTTTCTATGTTTCTATGTTTCTATATGACACTTCGAGCCTGCTCCACCATTCAATAAGATCATGGCTGATCTTCGACTTCAACTCCACTTTCCTGACCAATCCAGATATACCTTGATTCCCTTAGAATCCAAAAATCTATCTATCTGAGTCGTGAATATACTCAATAACTCAGCATCCATAGCCTTTTGATGTCGAGAATTCCAAAGATTCACGACCTTCTAATAAGAAATTCCTCTTCATCTCAGTCTTAAATGATCGACCCCTGATCCTATTTCTAGACTCTCCAGACAGAAGAAACAACCTCTCAGCATCTAACCTGTCTGTTCCCCTCAGGATCTTAAATGTTTCAATGAGATCACCTCTTATTCTTCGAAACGCCGGAGCCCAGTCTGCTCAATCTATCCTCTTTGGACAATCCTCTCATCTCGGGAATCAATCTAATGAACTTTTGTTACACCACATCTAAGGCATGTATATCCTTTCTCAGATAAGGAGACCAAAACTGTGCACATTGCTCTGGTGTGGTCTCACAAAAGTCCTGTCCAATTGCAGTAAGACTTCCTTACTCTTGTACTCTAACCCCCGCAATAAAGGTCAACACTCCATTTGCCTTCCTAATTGCTTGCTGTGCCTGCATACTAACTTTCTGTGTTCCCTGTACAAGCATACCTAAATCACTCTGAGCACCAACATTTAATAGTTCTGTTTTTCTATTCCACTGTGCAAGGCTGCTATCGCTGGTAGCAGCATGCCAGTTTTTTTTTAAAATGAGGATTTGGACACAGTCAATTTGACTTTTACTTCACATATGAAGATAGTTGTTAGATTTTTTTTTTAAACCCTGTTGGCTACAATGCTTCAACAGTTGGATATACCTGCCCTGGAAGTGTTTATATATCTTAAACAAAAATACAATGAGGCTGCACCCTGGTATTAGAAAAGACAGTGGATGATATACCAACATATTCGAGCACCGGAAATTTTCACATCAACATAAATGTCATAAGAAGTCGGGATGTTCACTAATAACTGCACAGTGTTCTGTGCCATTTGCAACTCCTCAGATAATGGAGCAATCCATGCCCGCATGCAGCAAGACCTGGACAACATTCAGGCTTGGGCTGATAAGTGGCAAGTAACATTCGCGCCACACAAGTGCCAGGCATTGACTATCTCCAACAAGCGAGAGTCTAACCACCGCCCCTTGATATTCAATGGCATTACCATCGCCGAATCCCCCACCACCAACAACCTGGGGGTCACCATTGACCAGAAACTTAACTGGACCAGCCACATAAATACTGTGGCTACAAGAGCAGGTCAGAGGCTGGGTATTCTGCAGCGAGTGTCTCACCTCCTGACTCCCCAAAGCCTTTCCATCATCTACAAGGCACAAGTCAGGAGTGTGATGGAATACTCTCCAGTTGCCAAGGAGCAGCATGTAGATGAGAAATAGGAGAGGGCCAAGGATAACACCTTGGCGGACATCAGCGGTAATGGTGCGGGAGTATGAAGCGAAGCCATTGCAGGTGATTCTCTGGCTACGACTGCATAGATAAAGCTGGAACCAGACAAGTGCTGTCCCACCCAGCTGGATATCAATGGAGAGACATTGGAGAAGGGTTAGGTTAGCATTGTCACAGTCACATAAGATAGAATTTGTGACTTTCATAGGAGCTGTTTCGATACTGCAGCAGTTTGGAATCCTGATTGGAAGAATTCAAACATGGAGTTATGGAAAGATGTGTGGTAACAGCACGTTCAAGGACTTTGGAGAGGAATGGGAAGTTAGAGATAATAAAGGGATAAATGAAAACCACCATGGAAAAAAATCATAAAATCAAAGTCAAAAACACCTCCTTTGCTGAACCATACGATCAACGAATACACAAAAGTGATAGTGGGAGAATGTTTCCTTTCTGCATCGGGTATAGCCAAATTGTTACACCTAACGCACAGAGGGAATCTGTACTCAACAAGTCCTCAGACTTTGAAGAGTTTAATGAGAATTAACATTTTGTAACCATTCGCAGCACAGTTCAAGTAATTTGAAAGAACTATTTAGAAATTCTCTCTTAATCAGCTTGCTAATATCAGGTTCCACCCTGCCTTCGCCCTGAGCTCGCATCTTTCTCTAGTATCTCGTGCAAGAACAGAGGGCTCAAAGGCTTTTTTTGAACAGAGGGGTGATGACGGAAGATTTGAAGAAGAGGAAGACAGTACCTGAGGAGATAAAGCCGTTTCACAATATCAGCTAACATGGGGGCCAGAAAGGGAAGATGTGTGGTCAGCAGTTTAGTAAGAATAGGGTCGAGGGAGCAGGAGGTGACTTGCATGGACAAGATGAGCTCGGAGAGGGCATAAGGGAAGATAGGAGAGTATATGGGATACACACCTTCGCCATTAAAAGCCCTCTGATAATGTTAAAAGTTGAATTTAACGGCACTCCAGTCTCCATGGAACTAGACACGGGGGCGAGTCAATCAGTTATGAGCCAGAGGGCATTCGAGAGGCTGTGGGGCGACAATGCACAACGACCCAACCTGATCCCGATTCAGGCAAAGCTGTGCACCTACACCAAGGTACTGATACCAGTTATTGGTAGTGCGGACATAAGAGTATTCCATAAGGGAGCAATGCACAATTTACCACTGTGGATTGTTTCAGGTGATGGGCCAACGCTGCTTAGCAGGAGGTGGATGGGGAAGATTCGATGGAACTGGGAAGACCTCTGCATATCTTCTCCGGCGAACGAAGTCTCCCCTTCTCAAAGGCGGAGCAAATCCCCACCTTCAGCTGAACCAGGCAGCGAAGTGCAGATCCATTTGCAGATCCCCGAGGCACAGACCACTCATCATAAACACGAGGAGGTAAAGTTCAACCGAGCAGTGGTACAGGCGTGGTACCCACCACCCGAAGCCGACGACCTCTTCGCGATGATGGAAGAGGCTCCAGGTCAACAATGCGGAGTGGGACGCCGGCTGAAAAGATCCGAATGCGTCTTCCCGACGCCAGAGGCAAAATACCTGGGGTGGAAGATCACGGCAGTCGGCATCACAGACACAGATGAGAGGGCGTCCAGACCACGGGATGAGAGGGTGTCCAGACCATGGGACGAGAGAACGTCCAGACCACGGGAGGTCGCCGCAACGGAACGGAGGAATGTGTCGCCCAGCAAGGAAGATGACTGAGTTTGGGGCAAAGGTAAAGGGGCGGCCACTGTAAAGGCCAGGAACCCATTACGCTCCAATAAATTGTGTGCACTATGTAACCCTTGTGAGTGGTCTTTCGCGGCCAATGATATACGAGTATATGGGGTTGGGGTACCTTACAACAAGCCAAAGTAGCGGACCAACACCAACTGGTCATATATGCATCTGACAAAGTACTTGTAACAAGTGATGTTTTATCATATGGGGTTGGGTGTGTTGTATAGCAAGCCAAAGTAGCGGGCGAACCCCAGCCAGTTGTATATGTATGTAACAAAGTATTCGTAGCAAGTGAGATGTTACCGCACGGGGTCAGGAGTGTTGTGTAGCAAGCAAAAGTAGCGGGTGAGCCCCAAATGATTGAACATATATCCAATAAGTTAAACAAAGCAGCAGCCTGTATTCACGGGCTAAAGAGACGTATCAAAGAGTGTCCCAATATGTGCTCGAGTCAGATAAGCTGTTCATCCCACAAACTTGGGAGAGAAGCACCATTATTGATGTGTTGCCCACCACCAAGGTAGAAATGGCGCAGCCTGCAGGCCCACTCGCACTCGTGGAAGTGCTAGAAAGCAAGGGGTCAACCGTAGACCCCCCAGCTTAGGACCTGGACCAGCCAGAATCCCACGTTACCGCCTACCAAAGGTGAACTGCTAGACGGGATGTGGCAACCTATCCGTCGCAGAGACAAAAGTCCCCATCTCAATGTTGCAAAGTAAGGCAGGGCGGCTACACACAGTCGGTAGTCCGGGGCCCCCATACTACGGCCGAAGGTCCACGGGGACTACTAGGCTCCCCGCCACTACCAAAAGTCTCAAGGCCATTGAGGCCATCCTGGGCTTGCCAGACCTCAGGGTCAGTGACAATAGCCTGGAGCAGGCATCCCCAATCACTAAACCTAGCACCCCGCGTGTCACGGTAGACTCCCTACAGACCCAGCTATCCTGGGTGCTACGCAGTCACCAGACAGAATCACTCAGAACCGAGCCTTCCGTAGGCCATCAGCAGAGAATGCACTATAATTGCACGGCCCCTCCACACGACATCAGAATAAGTGATGTAGACCATGTTCAGGGCCCCAGTTGGGCCGCTAGCACTGCTTTAGTCAAGGGGGGGAATGGAGTGTGGCGTGTATGTGATGAAAACTGAGCGTTTGATTGTGAAACCATGTACTGGGCTAACAAGTAAAGCATTTGGACAAGACCAAACTGCAAATTACAGATAACCAGGAACCACTGTAAAAGGACCTGGCCTCCAGCGACCCACTAACACGATCAACTTCGCCGTCGGATGAACCCACCATGTCAGGACTTCAATCCAGGCGATCGACCTGGGGACGCGGGGCGCCAGATCGCCTCAACTTGCAAATAACGTGCACATAAGACTTTGGGGGGGAGTGATGTTATGTATGTATAAACCTTACCAAAATGTAAGATTTGCCATGAGAAAACACACCTGAGGGAGACCTAAGGGTCACCTGTGCACCCTTGGGCAAGCAGGTATAAAAGGGGATTCACCATGCTGCTTACTCACTCTGGAGTCTGAATAAAGAGACCAAGGTCACAACAGTTTGAGCTTGCGATATAGTCCTGTGGATTTATTCTGAACATAACATTCTCGATCAGGCCAACATCTCCAGCATCGAAGCACTGACCACACTTGACCAGCTCCATTGGGCGGCCACATCGTCCGTACGCCCGACACAAAGTGCTCTACTCGGAACTCCTACATGGCAAGTGAGCCCCAGGTGGGCAAAGGAAACATTTCATGGACACCCTTAAAGCCTCCTTGATAAAGTACAACATCCCCACCGGCATCTGGGAATTCCTGGCCCAAGACCGCCCTAAGTGGAGGTCGCTGAGCACCTCGAGTCTCGTCACCGAGAGCATGCAGAAACAAACACAAACAGCGAAAGGAGCATGTGTAAAACCAAACTACCCACTCTTTCCCTCAACGACTATCTGTCCCTCCTGTGACAGAGACTGTAATTCCCGTATTGGACTGTACAGTCACCTGAGAACTCACTTTTAGAGTGGAAGCAAGTCTTCCTCAATTTCAAGGGACTGCCTTTGATGATGATGATTAGTATTGGTCTCCATTTTGCACCCATAACTACCATCAGTATGTGATGTCACTTTGATAAGTCAAGTTCTTTTTAATTCTCACTGACTGAGACTGCGGATTTAAATAAGTCTAGCTCAAGGATGGTTAATGTACCAGCACTTGTAAAATATTGTAGCATTAATTACTGAGTCCAAAATGGAGGCAAGAAAAGGGAAGCAAATTGGAAATAATAACTTGCCGAAGGTTTGCCACTGTTTGGCATTCATGGACAGACAGGAATGCCTACACAATCCATCTAATCCATCGTCCTTGGATCAGAAGTACTAATGTACGCATCATCATGTGACTACTATTGCAAGTCAGAAATAATATGAGCAGCCAACAGAAATTATTTCTAAAAGGCATTTATGTCAGAAATGTGTATATCTCATTCACATTCCTTAGTAAATTGTCTTGTATCATTTGTATTATGCAACACCAATTCATTACAAAAAATTAAATTATTTCTGACTGAGCTGCAATATGAAGATTCAAAATATTAATCTCACGAGTCCATCATACTGGAGAAAATCATCCATGACATTACTAAATCAACCCATTTACACTGATATTGTTTGAAAATATGATATAACTCCCAGGAATGTAAAGGACCATTTGTTTAACTAACGACATACATTCTCTTTTACTTATGTTTTGAACTGTTTCTAGAGAAACATTTAAACATTTACAACCCACTCCCTTGCTGTGATAATTGATTTATATTTGTTTTTGAACACAAGACTTAATATGCTTAGGCAAGTATGTTCTCTGTGGTTTTCTCGATTAATCATAAACCTGTCAAACATATTTCTGTCAAAATACTCCAAAGGTATTATAACCTAGCCAGCAGCTAGAAGACGTGAACTCATCCAACTGTCACTAAACATATACCTACACATACTTGATTGGAAGCCGAGATAGAAATGAATGTAATGTAAATTAAATGTTTATACACATCTCAAAATATCAGTCAAATGTGCACTATATTACATTCAATGTGGTAGTATTCAAAAATAAAACAGCTTGAGTGAACATTAAGTGATCATGAAATAAAAGTAATGGAGATGCATTAGCTACATACGAACCGTAGACTTTATGGTACAATGCCACTTAGATGTTCCTTTTCTGACAAGGTAACATGATTTTACTGAACTTGCAGCCAAAATCTGAATGGCTTCATTGCAGGGAAACATTGTCATTTCCAACCGTTGCTCAATGCAATGCAAATTATTATTATGTTTTGCACAGAAGTCTTTTGTTAACCCATGTTAAGAAACCTTGTGGTTACTGATACCGCTGCGGGCAAGGCTTGTGAATGTAATCCTGCACCTCTCAGTTTTATTTTTTTTAACAAAATGAAATGGCAACAATACAGGGTAAGGCACAGCTCAGTATTCAAGTGAGAACACGAGATCTGTATGCTGTGCCCGGAAATTCTGCAGTAAAACTGGAGATTCCCAGATAATGGATGTCAGTGGGAAAGAGCTTGGAAGTTTAACATGGCACTGCACCTTTGCTAGCATCCACCAATGGCAAATAATTAGCAAGGAATTCAAATCTTGTGATACATAAATCTTTTGGCCTAGAAATTTGGTTGTGTAGTGCCTGTTGTTTGGGCGCTACAGGTGCCGAATTGGGACCAAAATTGGGTCCGAGCAGCACACATGCACTTCTGGTGCTGGTGAGGGCAAGCATTAGGAGCAGGCACTGGAAGTATGGTAAGTAGGCAGATCATGACATCAATCAGTGTGCAACGCTGATTTGATGCCAACACTGTAATTTTTGTCGTCATCGCCACAACCTTGCCATCATGAGGGCACAGCCCTTGCCACCAGGCCTATGGCGATCAGCTGAGAAGGAAGAGAAAGAGGAGGAGGAAGAGGAGGAGGAGGAGGAAGCAGAAAAGGAGGAAGCAGAAGGGAGGAGGCAACCCAAACAGCCCCTTTCTGCCCGGGTTGTCTGTGATTGAATCAGCTGAAGGTGATACCAGTGAACGTAATCCCAATTTCCCATTCAACATTAGTCCCACACCTCACCTTCACTCTGTTACTGATCATCACAGTGAGCTCTTGGCCACAATGCTGAAATAAAAGACTTCTCACAATTTGTCCTCGCTCCCTGTGGATAGAGGGCCTCTCTTCTCCTATCCGCCTCCCGCATCAAGGCCCCCAGTGCTGTGTCTGAAAATCTGGGAGGTCTCTCTCTGCCTTGTTGCATCATCCCTCAGTTTACTTACTCCTCAGTCTGTTTCCCAGTCACATCCACCACCTACTGAAGCCAAAATGTGCCTCCTCTTTAAGAGGTGCAGGCTGCCTTTAAGAAGTGCAGACTAGTTTTAATTGGTGCACTCCTCACACGAACTTGGGCCCCCTGCTGAGGTGCTAAGCTACTGAACAGTGTGCTTGGTGCTTCCAAACAGCTACAATCATTTTAATTAGCAGGCAGCACAAAGTTTTCATGCTACCTGCATCGGTCTCAACGGGCGCAGGCTAATCGCATATTGTAATAGCCATGCCCATTTTCAGGACTTAGCCAATTTCTAGTCCATTGTTTTAGAGATTGAAGCAGGTGGTCTTGGTAATGGCCTGGGTGCGGCATTTGAAGCTCAGTTCAGTGTCAAACCAGGACACTGAGGTTGTGCACTGCTGAGGTGACCCTGGGTGATCACCTAAAAAGTGAATGGGATTGGATCCAAGGCTAAGCATAGAGTTTCTTCCAGGAGCTGAACAGTAAGCTTTCATTCCTACCACTGTTGATCTGGAGAACATTGAGGCTTATTTACGACCTGATGATGGAGTGGCTGTAAGCAGCAACAGTAACAGTCATGGAATCAATGATGGTGATGAGAGGTCAAGCTGGGTAGTCAGTCTGTGGAAAGAAACTGATCCTATGGCTGGGGATTTCCTCAGATCTGCTCCTGCTCTAGCATCGTAACTTTGATGGAAGTGCATCGGAAATCCTATTTACACTCTGAAACTGGGTTTCTGCTGTGACTTCCAACTAAGTTATGATGGTGGAGTGGGAGCAGCTCCAAGGAGATCCTCACCCTATTTTTCCAGATAATGTTACTAAGAGACAGCATATAAGTGAGGAATAAGAGGACAACAGGAGGTGACCATGCAGGTGCAGGAGGAGAAGCCATTGTAGAAGATGTGTAGGCTGCAATGGGAAAGCAGGAGTGGAACTATGTAAAATTACTACCACACTTCAGAAGTGTAGACAACAACAACTTGTATTTATATAGCACCTTTAGTGTGGTAAAAATGTCCCAAGGTGTTTCACAGGAATATTAGACGACAATGTTGAAGACTGCCAAGCAATTTAGGAGAATGAGAAGGGATAGTGCACAGTCACAAAGAATAGCCCTAATTTTGATTCCTTGTCTATATAGAATTGACTGGTATTAACTAGGGTGGGGATGGGGTTGGGGATGGGGAAATAATTGGCCTCAAATGCTATTGGGATAGGAACAGAAAAAATAGCTGTGGTTTTCTGTGCATATTGGGCAAGGACTTAGCTGTATGCCTTCCATAAAAGAACTGCTTCCCAAAACATACAGGTTGCAATATCCCTGAGTATGAGGAGGGCATAAGTCACTAATTGCACCTTTGCGAAGCCAGGAATTTGAGACGGGCTCAAATATACTGAGGTTCTGCTCCAGAAGTGTCAGCCCTTCCAGTGGCTGCCACATGCAAATGGCAGAGTTTAGGAGGGAATGATGTTGCCTGTCTTAAATTCTGTGATCTCCGCCTTCCCATTTGCCCCTGAACATGTTTTGCCACTAAATGCACAGTCTGGCAGGACCTGCTCATTGAGGCAGAAGCTCTGGGTTAAATGGGCAGAATGAACTGAGATTACTTGTGGATACTTTTGGGATTCACTGTCGATATTGGATACTTTCTTCACTGTTGCACTCAGTAATCCCCCTCACCCTACAACTCCACTTTCCCAGTCAATCTTCATGCACCTTGATTCCCATGCGTCCAAAAATCTATTTATCTCAGCCTTAAATAAACTCAGCAACTCAGAATCCACAGCCCTTTGAGGTAGAGAATTCCAAAGATTGAGAACCCTCTGAGTGAAGAAATTCCTCCTCATCTTAATTTTAACTGGCCAACCCCTTATCCTGAGACTAAACTCCCCAGCTCCAAACTATCGAGCCAGGGGAAACAACCTCTCAACATCTACCCTGTCAATCCCCCTCAGAATCTTATATGTTTCAATGAGATCATCTCTCATTCTTCTAAACTCCAGAGAGTATAGGCCAAATCAACTCAATCTCTCCTCATAGGACAACTCTCTCATCCCAGGAATCAATCTAGTGAATCTTCGTTGCACCGTCTCTAAAGCAAGTATATCCTTCGTCAGATAATGCGGCCAAAACTATGCACAGTACTCCAGGTGTGGTCTCACCAAAGCTCTGTACAATTATAGCAAGATCTTCTTACTCTTGTACTCCAACCATCTTTTAATAAAGGCCAACATGCCATTTGCCTTTTTAATTGCTTGCTGTATATACATGCAAATTCCATGTGTTTTCTGCATCAGGACACTTTTACTTTTTAAAATTTGTTCCTGGGATGTGGGCGTCGCTGGCAAGGCCAGCATTTATTGCCCCTCCCTAATTGTCCTTGACAAGGTGATGTTGAGTTGCCTTCTTGAACTGTTGCAGTCCGTGTGGTGAAGGTATTCCCATAGTGCTGTTAGGGAGGGAGTGCTAGGATTTTGACCCAGTATCGTTTAATAGTTTGTCATCATTTTAAAAAATATTCTGTTTTTCTATTCCTACAAAAGTGAATAACCTCACAGTTCCCCACATTATACTCCATCTGCCACCTTATTGCATACTCACTTAACTTGTCTATATCCTTTTGCAGGCTATTTGTGTCCTCCTCACAGCTTACTTTCCCACCTAGCTTTATATCATCAGCAAACTTGGATGCATTACACTCGATTGCTTCATCTAAGTCCTTAATATAGCTTGTAAATAGCTGAGGCCCAGGCACTGATCCTTGCGGCACCCCACAAGTTACAGCCTATCAACCTGAAAATGATCCATTTATCCCTATTCTCTGTTTTTATCCATTAACCAACCCTCTATCCATATTAACATAGTAACCCCATCCCCATGAGCCCTTATGTTGCATAACAACCTTTTATGTGGCACCTTAACAAATGCCTTTTGTAAATCTAAACATACTACATCCATTGGTTTCCCTTCATTTACCCTGCTAGTTACATCCTCTAATAAACTTTCAAACATGATTTCCCTTTCATAAAACCGTGTTAACTCTGCCTTATCATATTATGATTTTTTAAGTGCCCTGCTACCACTTCCTTAATAATGGATTCCAGCATTTTCCCGATGACTGTTGTCAGGCTAATTGACCTGTAGTTCCCTGTTTTCTCTCTCCCTTCTTTCTTAAATAGTGGAGTTACATTTGCTACCTTCCAATCTTCGGGGACTATTCTAGAATTTGGGGAATTTTGGAAGATCACAACCAACGCATCTATTATCTCTGCATGCACCACTTTTAGAACCCAAGGATGTAGGCCATCAGGTCCATGGAATTTGTCAGCTTTTAGTCCTATTAGTTTCTCATGTACTTTTTCTCTACTATCTACTGATATTAATTACTTTAAGTTCCTCATTCTCATTAGCCCCTTGGTTCCCGCTAAGGCTCCACCAAAAGATGCCAAGAGTTCAATAAGATTATGAACATAAGAACATAAGAAATAGGAGCAGGAGTAGGCCATATGGCCCCTTGAACCTGCTCTGCCATTCAATACGATCATGGCTGATCTGATCGTGGACTCAGGTCCACTTCCCTGCCCGCTCCCCATAACCCCTTATTCCATTATCGGTTAAGAAACTGTCTATTTCTGTCTTAAATTTATTCAATGTCCCGGCTTCGACAGCTTTCTGAGGCAGCATAATCCACAGATTTACAACTCTCTGAGAGAAGAAATTCCTCCCCATCTCAGTTTTAAATGGGCGGCCCCTTATTCTAAGATTATGCCCCCTAGTTCTAATCTCCCCTATCAGTGAAAACATCCTCTCTGCATCCACCTTGTCAAGCCCCCTCATAATATTATACATTTCAATAAGATCACCTTCATTCTTTTGAATTCCAATGAGTAGAGGCCCAACCTACTCAACCTTTCCTCATCAGTCAAATCCCTCATCTCCGGAATCAACCTAGTGAACCTTCTCTGAACTGCCTCCAAAACAAGTATATCCTTTTGTAAATATGGAAATGAAAACTGCATGCAGTATTCTAAGTGTGGCCTCACCGATACCCTGTATAACTGTAGCAAGACTTCCCTGCTTTAATACGCCATCCCCTTTGCAATAAAGGTCAAGATTCCATTGGCCTTCCTGATCACTTGCTGTACCTGCATACTGACCTTTTGTGTTTCATACACAAGTGCCACCAGGTCCCACTGTACTGTAGCACTTTGCAATCTTTCTCCATTTAAATAATAACTTGCTCTTTGATCTTTTCTGCCAAAGTGCATGACCTCACACTTTCCAACATTATACACCATCTGCCAAATTTTTGCCCACTCATTTACCTCTCTATGTCCTTTTGCAGATTTTTTGTGTCCTCCTCACACATTGCTTTTCCTCCCATCTTTGTATCGTCAGCAAACTTGGCTATGTTACACTCGGTCCCTTCTTCCAAGTCGTTAATGTAGATTGTAAATAGTTGGGGTCCCAGCAATAAATAGTTGGGGTCCCAGCAATAGTTGGGGTCCCAGCACTGATCCCTGCGGCACCCCACTAGTTACTGATTGCCAACCCGAGAATGAACCATTTATCCCAACTCTCTGTTTTCTGTTAGTTAGTCAATCCTCTATCCATGCTAATATATTACCCCCAACCCCGTGAACTTTTATCTTGTGCAGTAACCTTTTATGTGGCACTTTGTCAAATGCCTTCTGGAAGTCCAAATACACCACATCCACTGGTTCCCCTTTATCTACCCCATTCGTTACATCCTCAAAGAATTCCAGCAAATTTGTCAACCATGACTTCCCCTTCATAAATCCATGCTGACTCTGCCTGACCGAATTATGCTTTTCTAAATGTCCTGCTACTGCTTCTTTAATAATAGACTCCAACATCTTCCCAACCACCAACGTTAGGCTAACTGGTCTAGTTTCCTGCTTTTCGTCTGCCTCCTTTTTTAAATAGGGGTGTTTCATTTGTATTTTTCCAATCTGCTGGGGCCTTCCCAGAATCCAGGGAATTTTGGTAAATTACAACCAATGCATCCACTACGCCTGCCGTTACTTCTCAAGAACCTAGGATGCAAGCCATCAGGTCCAGGGGATTTATCTGCCTTTCATCCCATTATCTTACTGAGTACTATCTCCTTAGTGATTGTGATTGTGTTAAGTTCCTCCCACCCTATAGCCCCTTGACTATCCACTGTTGGGATATTGTTAGTGTCCTCTACCGTAAAGACTGATGCAAATATTTGTTCAGAGTTTCTGCCATCGCCATGTTCCCCATTACTAATTCCTCGGTCTCGTCCTCTCAGGGACCAACATTTACTTTAGCCACTCTTTTCCTTTTTATATACCTATAGAAACTCTTACTATCTGTTTTTATATTTCGTGCTAGTTTACTTTCATAGTCTATCTTCCCTTTCTTAATCATTTTTTTAGTCATTCTTTGCTGGCTTTTAAAAGCTTCCCAGTTTTCTGTCCTCCCATTAGTTTTGGCCACTTTGTATGCCCTTGTTTTTAATTCGATACCGTCCTTTATTTCTTTAGTTAGCCACGGATGGCTAACTTTTCTTTTACTCTATTTTTATCCATAGATTTAGGGGGGTGGGGGGGCACTGCAAATGACTTGCCCCACCAGAACATTGTTGCTGAGAGGACAATACCAGCCAATATCTATCTCACTCGCCAGTGCCCCTGAACTGCAGAGCTAGGGTCTATCCACCTCAGTAACAAATTGCAGGTTTCACTTGGCAAATAAATCATCTGTAAAGTGTTCCCTTAGCAATATTCTAAACAGCAGAAATGAACTATTTAGCATGTGGAACATTATTATTTTGCACCACACTACACCTAGATGCTTCTGTTTACTGTATTCTCCTGTAAAGTATGTTGTCTTCTTAAGTGCATAAGATTGCATAGGACATGGGTTATGCTTTTGTGAGGAACTAACGATTACCAGAAATATGTTTCAAGCATTTGTAAACTAGCCATAACGGATAGCTTCTTAAGGCAGCTAGATCAAGTTATATGCATTGTATTCACCCTGACAGTGCCAGCAATTGCCAAATGATCAAAGCTTTGCATTACATAATGTCAGTTAGTAACATTTTGTGTTGATGGATCTTTTAATAAAATATTAGGCGAAGGATAGAGTTACAGGACATCCTTGTTTGTTTGGTGTACCATTAACAACTTTGGCAATAAATGAGTGTAATTGTTTGCATAATGTTTCCTTGTTAGTGAAATCCCTCTAAACTGTGGATTATGACAAGTGTTACTTTTATAGTATGGATGTGGAGGGCATACACAAGCTGTGTATACGGTGGACTCCACCGATACCTCTTATACTCTATTTTCAAATAATTTCTGCTCTTTCCGATCTATAGAAATCTATTGTTTTAAGTATCCATTTTTTCCCATTTATTTAGCATTACCTGTTTGTCAAGGACCATAGTACTGAACAGTGACTTATTTGTTGGCCATTCTCATAGACCTGTCATTAAGCAACTCAAGAATATAAGAAAAGTTAAGGATGAGAAAAGGTCATTTAAGTTCACTGGACTATCAGTGGCATGTATTGCCACCTGGAAAATATGGGTGGTTTTCTGGTTCTGATGCTAAAGTAAAACATGCTTAGTGCTTGAGGATATTCTCCAGGACAATCTCATGGGATACTGATCTCTCTGGCATAATTTTCTTTCATTTTATATCACTTCAGTGATGAAATATTATATTTGATGTGCATCAGAACGAACCCCAGCATTCAATTTAACTTGTCTTGTCGACTGTTCCAGTCACTTAGATGCCTTGTCACTCTCTGAGCTCCTGTGAAGTTTGTCTTGTCAGAGCTCCTTTTCAGCTTGTTCAGCTCTTACTCTTCGACTGAAGTTTTTTTTAATGTTTCAATTACAGTTGACTGTCCTGTGAATTAGAAAGTCTGAGAACAGACAAATAAATATTTGCCAGCTTTGGGTTCCACATAAATATTATCTACTGTTATGACTAGAACCAACCGCTCCAAAAATTAAAAAGAAAACACTGTAAAAAAATATGCAAATATCAAAAAAGTATAAACATATACTGAAAGCTCGAAATTAAAAAAAAGGGTAAAAATCTTCCATCCCTTTAAGAGTTCAATTGCACATGGAGTTTCCTTACGCCCACTTTGATGGGCACAAGCTGCATCGAATGTGATCCCATACTAAATGAATAGAAAACCGCTCTATGCTTATAAAGATTTTGCTCAGTAGAAAAGTGGCACAGAGCCAGCTATGTGGACCAACAGCCAATTTTCCAGTCCGTGATGCCCATTCTGCTCCTGTGCCACAAACAATGATGATCCTAATGAGAGGTTCACTGGCTTCATTGATGTTGGCCACAGCTCAGTCGGTAGCCCTCTCACCTTTCAAGTCAGAAGGTTGTGTGGTCAAATCCCACTCCGGCGACGTGAACACATAATCTGGGCTGGCACTCCAGTGCAGTACTGAGGGAGTGCTACATTGTCAGAGGTGCTATCTTTCCTATGAGATGTTAAACTGAAGGCCTGTTCCCTCCCTCTCAGGTGGATATAAAATATCTCATAACACTATTTGAAGAAGAGCAGGGGAGTTCTTGGTGTCCTGGCTAACATTTATCACTCATACAACATCACTAAAAGAGATTATCTATTTCCGGCGTATATCTCATTCACTGTTTTCTTCCCTTTATTCAAAGTACATCTCTTCAAACTTGCATTCTTCTCTATTTACCTTTCTGCAATCAGTTTCTATCAGTCCTGCTTATTGACACTCTTTCCTTGCTACTTCATATGTATTTAGGATGTGTGAGTGAAAGTTATTTCCCTCAAGAGCAGTTCTTTACCATTGTATATTGTTGTAAACCTTTCCAGTTCATATCAACACCAAACTGCTGCTGACTGGGAAAGTTGGTTATTTTGGAGAAGTATCTTACTTTTCTTTCTTGTGGCAAGACTTTGTGTCAAACATCATCATCATCATCATAGGCAGTCCCTTGGAATCGAGGAAGGCTTGCTTCCATCCTAAAGTGAGTTCTTTGGTGGCTAAATAGTCTAATACGAGAGCCACAGACCCTGTCGCAGGTGGGACAGACATTCGTCGGGGGAAGTGGCGGGGTGAGACTGATTTGCCGCACGCTCCTTCCGCTGCCTGCGCCTGACCTGTTTACGCTCGCGGCGTTGAGATTCGAAGAGCTCAACGCCCTCCCAGATGCACTTTCTCCACCTAAGGCGGTCTTCGGCCAGGGACTCCCAGATGTCAGTGGTGATGTCACACTTTATCAGGGAGGCTTTGAGGGTGTCCTTGTAAGGTTTCCGCTGCCCACCTTTGGCTCATTTGCCGTGAAGGAGCGCCGCAGAGAACAATTGCTTCAGGAGTCTCGTGTCTGGCATGCGAACTATGCGGCCTGCCCAGCGAAGCTGATCGAGTGTGGTCAGTGCTTCAATGCTGGGGATGTTAGCCTGGGCGAGGACACTGATTTTGGAGAGCCTGTCCTCCCAGGGGATTTGCAGGATCTTGCGGAGACATCGTTGGTGATATATCTCCAGCGACTTGAGATGTCTTCTGTTCATCGTCCATGCCTCTGATCCATACAGGAGAGCGGGTATTCCCACAGCCCTGTCGATCATGAGCTTGGTGGTAGATTTGAGGGCCTAGTCTTTGAACACTCTTTTCCACAGGCGGCTGAAGGCTGCACTGGCGCACTGGAGGCGATGTTGAATCTCCACATCAATGTCTGCCTTTATTGATAAGAGGCCCCCGAGGTATGGGAAGTGGTCCACGTTGTCGAGGGCCGTGCCGTGAATCTTGATGATTGGGGGGCAGTGCTGTGCAGCGAGGACAGGCTGGTGAGGACCTTTGTCTTACGGATGTTAAGTGTAACGCCCATGCTTTCATATGCCTTGGTGAATACATCGACTATATCTGGGAGTTCAGCCAGAGAATGTGCACAGACGCAGGTGTCTTCCGCGTACTGTAGCTTAACGACAGAGGTTGGGATGATCTTGGACCTGGCCTGGAGGCGGCGTAGGTTAACAGCTTCCCACTGGTTCTGTAGTTTAGTTCCACTCCAGCGGGGAGCTTGTTGACTGTGAGGTGGAGCATGGCAGTGAGGAAGATTGAGAAGAGGGTTGGAGTGATGACGCAGCCCTGTTTGACCCCGGTCCGGACGTGGATTGGGTCTGTAATGGATCTGCTGGTAAGGATCACATCCTGCATGTCGTCGTGGAGCAGGCGAAGGATGTTGACAAACGTTTGGGGGCATCCGAAACGGAGGAGGACGCTCCATAAGCCCTCATGGTTGACAGTGTCAAAGGAGTTTGTAAGATCAAAAAAGGCCATGTATAAGGGCTGGTGCTGCTCCCTGCATTTTTCCTGCAGCTGTTGCGCTGCAAAGATCATGTTCGTGATGCCCTGTAGGGGACGAAATCCGCACTGCGACTCCGGGAGGAGCTCCTTGGCCACAGGGAGAAGACGGTTGAGGAGAATTCTAGCGACAACCTTCCCAGTGGCTGATAGCAAGGAGATTACCCTGTAGTTTCTGCAGTTGGACTTGTCCCCCTTTTTAAAGATGGTCACGATCACTGCATCTCTGAGATCTCCCGGCATGTTCTCCTCCCTCAAAATGAGAGAGATGAGGTCATGTATCCACGCCAACAGTGCCTCTCCGGCACTTTAGTGCCTCAGCAGGAATTCCATCCGCACCTGTAGTCTTGTTATTCTTGAGCTGTTTTATGGCTTTTCCTACCTCGTGCAATGTTGGGGTTTCACTGAGGTGGTGCGGGTTGCATGCTGCGGGATGGATTTGAGAACACTCGAGTCAAAGGCAGAATCTCGATTGAGGAGATCTTCAAAGTGCTCCTCCCAGTGGGCCCTGACAACCTTGGTGTCCTTGATGAGTGTTTCCCCGTTCTTGGCCAGGAGTGGGGGGGGGCCTCGGGACCGTAGGTGGCTTTGACTGCAATGAAGAATCCACACATATCGTGGCTGTCGGCCAGTTGTTGTATCTCCTGTGCTTTCTCCATCCACCACCTGTTCTTTATGTCCCGGGTTTTTTGTTGGACCTCAGCCTTGAGCCGTCTGTAACGTTGCTTTGCAGCTGCCGAGTTGGATTGTTGCTTGAGGCTCAGAAATGCTCTGCGCTTACGATCTATTAGTTCTTGGATCTGCTGATCATTTTCATCAAACCAGTCCTAGTGTTTCCTGGTTTAGTGACCAAGCGTCTCTTCACAGGCACTGGTTATGGAGGCCTGGACGACAGACCAAGCGCTGTGGTCATTCAGCATCTCAGGATTATCTAGGCACGCCAGATTAGCTGTGAGACACTGGCTGTGTAGGGCTCTCTTAGCTAGGTCTTTAAGTGCCCCCTCATTGATTTTTTTGTGGCACTGCTTCTGCTGTCCCCTCTGCTTTGGGGCTATGTTAATATCGATGATGGATCAGATTAGGCGATGGTTTGTCCAGCAGTCGTCAGCTTCTGTCATGGCGTGGGGGATGCACACATCCTTGCGATCCCTGGCTCAGATGATGACATAGTCGAGCAGGTGCCAGTGTTTGGAGTGAGGGTGTTGCCATGATGTCTTGCATTTGTCCCTCTGGCGGAACGGGGTGTTGGTGATGAGGAGTTCGTGTTCTAGACATTTTGTTAGGAGTAGGGTACTACTGAGTTGGCTTTTCCTACTCCTTCTCTGCCACTCACGCCTCCCGAGATGGCTGTGTCTTTGCCGATCCTGGCATTAAAGTCGCCTAGGAGGATCAATTTGTCGCCCGTGGGGACACGGGGCAGGGATGTCTCGAGGTTGGAATAAAAACCCTCTTTAGCCTCATCCATTGCATCGAGTGTTGGGGCGGATGCACCGATGACTGTGGTGTATTGGTTCCGGGATAGGGTAAGGCGAAGAGCCATGAGGCGTTCATTAACCCTGCAGGGGGAGTCTTTGAGGCGGTCGACCAGTTCATTTTTGACGGTGAAGACGACTCCATGAAGGCGGCGTTCTTCCTCTGGTTTTCCTTTCCAGAAAAAGGTGTAACCTCCACTGTTGTGTATCTGTAAAGCATGCACTCCCATGTTCCGCCACAGGGAGCGCATCCCCTGAAGTCCCAAGGGATCCCAGCATCCCTTGGGAGCACTGTATACAAGCCGGTCCCGAATATCTGTTACTCACTCTGGAGTGTCTTAATAAAGACTGAGGTCACTGTTACTTTAACCTCCCTGTGTGCAGTCTCATCTGTGTTAGGAACACAACAACTGGCAACAAGTACACGAATCAAACGCAAAGATGCAGCAAACTGTGGGCATCCTGGAGACGTTCTCGGAGGGTGAGGACTGGGAAGCCTATGTCGAACGACTAAACCAGTACTTTGTAGCCAACGAGCTGGATGGAGAAGGAAGCGCTGCAAAAAGGAAAGCGGTCCTCCTCACGGTCTGCGGGGCACCGACCTACAGCCTCATGAAGAATTTTCTGGCTCCGGTGAAACCCACAGATAAGTTGTATGAGGAGCTGTGTACACTGGCTCGGGAGCATCTTAACCCGAGGGAGAACGTGCTGATGGCGAGCTTTCGGTTCTACACTACCAGAGATCTGAAGGTCAGGAAGTGGCGAGCTACATCACCGAGCTAAGGCGACTTGCAGGACAATGTCACTTTGATGGCTACCTGGAGCAAATGATCAGAGACTTTTTTGTACTGGGCATTGACCACGAGACCATCCTACGAAAATATTTGACAGTAGAGACACCAACCCTCAGTAAGGCCATTGTGATAGCACAGGCATTTATGTACACCAGTGATAACACCAAACAAATCTCTCAGCACACAAGTGCAAGCAATGTTTATAAATTAATTGAAACTGTGTTTGCGAGCCAAAATGTACAGGGCAGAAACCACGAGTCTGCAACTGCCAGCAGGCCTCAGGTGACCCAGATGACTCAGAATCCGCAACAAAGGATGAATGCAAGGCAATTCACACCTTGTTGGCATTGTGGAGTCTTCCATTCAGCCTATTCATGCCGCTTCAAAGGGAATGTTTGCAAGAGCTGTGGAACAATGGGGCACCTCCAATGAGCTTGCAGACAAGCTGCAAGCTCTGCAAAACCTGCTAACCACCACGTGGCAGAGGAAGATCGGTCCATGGTGGATCAAAGCAATTTTGAGCCTCAGGGAGAAGAGGCAGATGCTGAAGTAGACGGGGTGCACACATTTTTGACAAAATGTCCACCTATAATGCTAAATGTAAAATTGAATGGCTTACCCGTAGCCATGGAACTGGACACTGGTGCTAGCCAATCCATCATGAGTAAAAAGATGTTTGAGAGACTGTAGTGCAACACGGCGCTCAGACCAACCCTGAGCCCCATCCACACGAAACTGAGAATGTACACTAAAGAGCTTATCACTGACCTGGGCAGTGCCATGGTCAAGGTCACCTACAAGGGCACAGTGCATGAACTGCCACTCTGGATTGTCCCAGGCGATGGCCCCACACTGCTTGGAAGGAGCTGGCTGGGCAAAATCCGCTGGAACTGGGATGACATCCAGGCGTTATCACATGTCGATGAGGCCTCATGTACCCAGGTTCTTAAAAATTTCCTTCCCTTTTTGAGCCAGGCATTGGAAACTTTTCCGGGGCGAAGGTGCGGATCCACTTGGTCCCAGAGGCACGACCCATTCACCACAAGGCACGAGCGGTACCTCACATGATGAGGGAGAGAGTGGAAATCGAGCTGAACAGGCTGCAATGCGAGGGCATTATCTCCCCAGTGGAATTCAGCGAGTGGGCCAGCCCGATTGTTCCAGTACTCAAAAGTGATGGCACTGTCAGGATTTGCAGCGATTATAAAGTAACTATTAATCGTTTCTTGCTACAGGACCAATACCCGCTACCTAAGGCAGACGACCTATTTGCGACACTGGCAGGAGGCAAGACGTTCACCAAGCTCGACCTGACTTTGGCCTACATGACGCAGAAGCTGGAAGAGTCTTTGAAGGGCCTCACCTGCATCAGCAAGCACAAGGGCCTTTTGTCTACAACAGATGCTCGTTTGGAATTCGGTCGGCTGCAGCGATCTTCTAGAGAAACGTGGAGAGCCTACTTAAGTCGGTACCACGCACGGTGGTTTTTCAGGATGACATATTGGTCACGGGTTAGCACAATGTCGAGCACCTACAAAACCTGGAGGAGGTCCTCCAGCGACTGGATCACGTAGGGCTGCGGTTGAAGAGGTCGAAATGCGTCTTCATGGCAACAGAAGTGGAGTTCTTGGGGAGAAAGATCACGGCGGACGGCATTCGGCCCACAGACGCCAAGACAGAGGCTATCAGGAACGCGCCCAGGCCACAGAACGTCACGCAGTTGTGGTTGTTCCTGGGACTCCTCAACTATTTTGGTAACTTCCTACTGGGGTTAAGCACCCTCTTAGAGCCCCTACATGTGTTATTGCATAAAGGTGAGAACTGGGTATGGGGAAAAAACTAAGTAATTGCTTTTGAGAAAGCCAGAAACATTTTATGCTCTAACAAGCTGCTTGTATTGTATAACCCGTGTAAAAGACTCGTGCTAGCATGTGATGTGTCGCCATACGGAGTCGGGTGTGTATTACAACAAGCTAACATTGCGAGCAAGTTGCAACCTGTTGCCTATGCTTCCAGGAGCTTGTCGAAGGCCGAGAGGGCCGACAGCATGATTGAGAAAGAGGCATTAGCGTGTGTGTTCGGGGTAAAGAAAATGCATCAGTATCTGTTTGGCCTCACATTTGAGCTGGAAACCGATCACAAGCCCCTCATATCCCTGTTCGTTGAAAACAAGGGGATAAATACTAATGCCTCAGCCCGCATACAAAGGTGGGCACTCGTGCTATCAGCGTATAACTATACCATCCGCCACAGGCCAGGCACCGAGAATTGTGCGGATGCTCTCAGTAGCTACCATTGCCCACCACGGTGGTGGAAATGGTGCAGCCTGCAAACTAATTAATGGTGGCGCAGCCCCCAGACTTGTTGATGGTGGCGCAGCCCGCAAACTTGTTGATGGGCATGGAAGCGTTTGAAAATGATAAATCACCTGTCACGGCCCGCCAGATTAGGACTTGGACCAGCCAAGATCCTCTGCTGTCCCTAGTAAAAAACTGTGTACTGCATGGGAGCTGGGCCAGCATCCCCGTTGAAATGCAAGAGCTAATCAAGCCGTTCTAGTGGTGAAAGGACGAGCTGTCCATTCAGGCAGACTGCCTGTTGTGGGGTGACCACGTAGTGCTACCCAAAAAGGGCAGGGAGACGTTCATCTCGGACCTCCACAGCACACACCCGGGTATAGAAATGATGAAAGCGATAGCCAGATCCCACATGTGGTGGCCCGGTATCGACTCTGACTTAGAGTCCTGTGTACAGCAATGTAGCGTGTGTGCTCAGTTGAGCAATGCGCCCAGAGAGGCACCACTAAGTTTGTGGTCCTGGCCCTCCAGACCATGGTCGAGGATCCATGTTGACTATGCGGGCCCGTTTCTCGGTAAAATGTTCCTGGTGGTGGTGGATGCCTTTTCAAAATGGATTGAATGTGAAATAATGTCGGGAAGCACCGCCACCGCCACCATTGAAAGCCTGAGGGTCATGTTTGCCACCCACGGCCTGCCTGACATACTGGTCAGTGACAATGGGCCATGTTTCACCAGTGCCGAATTTAAAGAATTCATGACCTGCAATGGGATCAAACATGTCACCTCGACCCCGTTTAAACCAGTGGACAGGCAGAGCGGGCAGTACAAACCATCAAACAGAGCCTCAAACGAGTCACAGAAGGCTCACTCCAAACCCGAAGTACTGCTCAGCTGCCGCACGAGACCACACTCGCTCACAGGGGTGCCCCCGGCTGAGTTACTCATGAAAAGGACACTTAAAACCAGACTCTCGCTGGTTCACCCCAAACTGCATGACCAGGTAGCGAGCAGGCGGCAGCAACAAAATGTAAACGATGGTCGCGCCACTGTGTCACGGGAAATTGATCTGAATGACCCTGTGTATGTGCTAAACTATGGACATGGTCCCAAGTGGATCGCGGGCACGGTGATAGCTAAAGAAGGGAATAGGATGTTTGTCGTCAAACTAGACAATGGACAAATTTGCAGAAAGTATCTGGACCAAACGAGGCTGCGGTTCACAGACTGTCCTCAACAACCCACAGCCGACACCACCTTTTTCGAGCCCACAACACACACCCAAAGGATCAACGACACCACACCGGTCCAGGAAATCGAACCCATCACGCCCAACAGCCCAGCAAGGCCAGGCTCACCCAGCAGCCCTGCAGGGCCAACAACATGCCAGCCCAGCGAGGGCACAGCCAACACACCAGAACAGACATTTGTACTGAGGCGGTCCACCAGCGAAAGAAAGGCTCCCGACCGCCTCACCTTGTAAATAGTTTTCACTTTGACTTTGGGGGTGAGTGATGTTGTGTATCTGTAAAGCATGCACTCCCATGTTCCGCCACCAGGGAGCGCATTCCCTGAAGTCCCAAGGGATCTCAGCATCCCTTGGGAGCACTGTATATAAGCTGGCCCCTAAGGCCTGTTACTCACTCTGGAGTGTCTTAATAAAGACTGAGGTCACTATTACTTTAACCTCCCTGTGTGCAGTCTCATCTGTGTTAGGAACACAACATCCACCATGTTCCTTGAGCTGGCCTTCCCCTGCTCGCCTGGTCTCGCTTAGGGCGGCGATGTCGATGTCAAAACGTTCCCGGGCAACTATGGCGATGTGGCGTTCCGGCTTGTTGCTGTTGGAATTGTCCATGAGGGTCCTGACGTTTCAGGTCCTGAACTTCATATTAACGAAGTGGAAGATGCCTGTGCGTGAGTTCTTTTAATGTGGGGTGGCTGCTGCACACCGGAAACCACACGGGCTTAGCTGAGCAAGGTCTTGGTCCAGTGGCAAGGGGGTCCAAGATGACTGGATACCAGGCACTGCTGTATAAGCCTAGTTGCCTATGGCAAGATGTTGGCCGCAAGCTTGGCGCTGAATAGTGCCATTGATGGTAGATGGCCCGAGGCTTGGTTGGGGGGCAGGCATTCGGAAGATCAACTGTCCGCTGGGGTTTCGAGGGATGTTTTGGAGAGTTTCTTTCAAGGTTAAAAATTTCCCCAAAGGTTTCCAAGTTGTTTTAAAAGTTTGAGTTTAAAAGTATTTCCAAATTATTTAAACATTTTTTTTACACAGGTTGATTGAAGGTCTAATAAATAGATTAAGAGTTGATTAAAAGTTGATTAAAAAAAAACTCTAAAATTTAAATCAAGTTGTTTAGAAGTTAGTGTTCACCACTAGCGACCTAGGGCAGGTACAGCCCATCATTGGGCCGGGCCAGCTGGTTGAGGTGACCCAGAGTGTGAGGCTGGGCCGGGCCCTCTGGCCGAAGGGACCCGGAGTGCGTCATTGGGTCGGGCTGGCTGGCCAAAGGAACCCAGAGTGCGTCATTGTGTCAAACATGTTGCTACCTGCTGCCTGCAGTAATTCTATCTTTTTCTTATCACTGTCTGCATAGCAATCCTACAAAATCCTGTTCATTTTGTTATTATTAGTTTGGTGTGTTCAGATACTTTAATTAGCCTCATTGAATCATAGAATAAAAGTCTTGTCACAACAATGAACAATAGTGGCAAAGCACTGAAAGTGAGGAAAATAACTTCCATACACACTTCCCAAATGCACCGCTCTCCTGCAGATCAGTGTGAGTGCTGAAGTGCTTTTGCAAGTGTCCTCATCCGAGGTGCAGCAGCCTTCTATCTCCCATGGTAAAGGCACTGAGGTAGCACCTCGTGAAGCACCAGAATATGTAGGAGAGCACTAAAATCAACAGTAAGGGCTTGCACCAGGGTGATCATTTATTTCTGGATTTTCACGTGTTCATTATCAATAACACTTTTTAAAATGGAATTCTTGGTGTGCAATGTTTGTTCAGTCATTGGGCTGGATTTTCAGCTCCTTTGCACCTCTGTTAGCACCCCGGAGGGGCAGTAAAGGGTGTTTCTCAGCGTAATGTCGGGCATCCAACTTTTATCGCCCGGCCGGCAAATTCAGCTCATGATTTGTGGTGGCGCAAAAACTTACCACCATGTCCTCTAGTTTCACTGAGATCATGACGTCAATTGTCATGCAATGCTCCGCTAGCAACCTGGATACAAGATTAGGCCTGAACGCTTCCTTAAACGCCAGCCCCAGGAAACATCTGAAAAACCAGGCATCCTCAGGGTGCAGCAGGCAATATTTGCGGCGTATTTAAATGGAGGGATGAGGATCCTATATCGCAGGTCACATTGACTGCAACGGTTGCACACATCACGCTGCGTGAAGCACCGAATTGCAAACGACACTTTTATCTGCCTTTACAGTGTCCTTACAACGTCAGTGATAGAATTTAATGGGAGCATTACTAGTTCGCCAGCATATCATGCTGCATGCTATTGCCAGGCAGCGTCAAGCTAGAAGAAGAGCTCATGGCCATGTCAGCCCACAGATGAGGAGAGGCCAAAGACATCTGGAGAGGAGGGCTTACCCCCCCATGAGTTTACAGCCACCAATGCTCATACCCCCAGCTCTCTGAGGAGCAGTGTGTGAGAAGGTTGTGCTTCCGAAAGGAAGTGCTGACAGAGATTATGCCATCTCCTACAGGCAGACCTACAGCCTACCAGCGCCAACTGGACTGCACTGCCCGTAGCAGAGAAGGTGACAGTGGCGCTGGCCTTCTATGCCTCCGGCTCCCTCCAGGCAGCAGCAGGGGACAGATGCAGCATCTCTCAATACACGACACATCACTACATTCGGGACATTACAAAGGCTCTGTTCGCCCGCAGAATGGACTTCATAATGTTCCCAATGAGCAGGGACATCCAGAATGAGAGAATGAGAGGGCACTTGCATTTGGCAGAATTGCGGGCTTCCCAAGGATTCAAGGAGCCATTGACTGCACACACGTGGCCTTGCAAGCACCATTCCACAGTGCAGAGGTATTCAGAAACCAAAGGGAAACCACTCCCTAAATGTCCAGCTGGCGTGCGACCACATGCAGCACACCCTCGCAGTGAATGTACACTATGCGGGGAACGCACATGATGCTTTCATCTTGCTTGAGAGCAGTGTCTCACGAATGTTTCAGCGACAAAGGGAAGAGCGCGGTTGCCTGCTCAGGGACAAAGGATACGGCCTAGACACCTGGCTGATGACTCCTGTCCACAACCCCACTACAGAAGCTGTGGAGCACTACAATGAGAGCCATGAAGCCACCCGCAACATCATCGAACAGACAATCGGGTGCTCAAGCAGCGCTTCTAATGTCTGGATCGCTCTGGAGGCAGCCTTCAATACTCCCCTCAACAGGTCTCTGAATTCATTGTGGTGTGCTGCATGCTGCACAACTTGGCCATCATGAGGGGCCAGGCATTGCCAGTGGGGATTGCAGGCCCACCTCAGGAGGAGGAGGACGACAAAGAGGAGCCTGGCGAAGCCCCAATTGCACAGACACATCATCCACGCATCCAGATGCTGCGGGAGCAAGAGCCGCACGTCGCCAGCTCATAATGGACTGCTTTGCATGAATGGAGGAAGCTGAGGGATGCAGCCAAAACTGGCCACGCTATGTGCAACCATGAAGGCACATCTCCGGTGAACTTTGAAATGATACACACGACACCAATGGCAAATGGTCAAAATTAAAATTTATTCCCACAAAGTAACAAACAGTCCCCCCCCAACAAAACAGTTCAATAAACAGCCTTCTTCTGCAAAGTACTCAAGAACAATGCATTTGATTAATTCAACTGAACTATTTACAAGCATCATCTACACAATGTTCTTAGACCCCTCAATGGGACTTGCCCTGAGCTTCACCATCCCTTCCCTTCATCCCCTTCCCATGTCTGCTGCTACTGTTCATTGGGGCCTCAGTGACTGCAGCTAGGCTGCTTGAGGGCTGCTGTGTTGGTGGGCCAGACAGTGCAGATGGCCTAGGATGACATCCTGGACCAGCTCTGGACCTGGAAGGATCAGCTACGGACTGCTGCGCCTCAGCATTGGTGGAAGCAGTCTCTGATGGCTCAGCTGTGAACCGTGTAAAGTGCATGATGGGAGAGTCAGCGCTCGGAGCTGGAATGCTGTCATCCTGAGCAGTGTCAGCACCTTCCAGTTCCTGGGAACCAATGACACTCAGACAGGGCTGGGCCTCAGCATCCGGAGCCTGATGTGTCACCACAACATGCTGGCCTGTTTCGGCACCGTCACTTCCCCGTGAACTGTGGGGAAGACAGAGAGGATGGCAGCAGTCAGCGACCACATGACATCGCCAAGCTGTAGCGTAGCTTGTGCCTGCGAAGTGATTGCTACTGCGACGTCACCCATGGCACACGCCACACAGTCTGGAATGCCACTGTTGCTGCTGGAGGCCATCTACCTCTGTGAGTGGGAAAGGATGGCCTCGCTGGAGTTCTCAGATGCGTGGATAATGCATGATGCAGCCTCCGCAACACTCACAACAAGTTTGTCTACGTTCTGGGGATCCTACCCAAAGCACCCACGAGCTCGCGGTGCATTTCCCTGTTCTTCCTGGACATTGCCACCAAGTCCAGGTCCAAATCTGGCTGTTCTTGAGCAGGACTACTGTGCCAACTCACCCTCGGGGAGCTGGTCTCTGGGCTTCCCCTCCCGCTCGGCGTTGCTGTAGGCCACTGGGGCCAGGAGCCTCAGAGTCCTCAAACCCCGGAAAATCACCTTCGTCCCCAGATGTTGTGTTAGCAGTCGGTGCGACCGTTGAGCTGTGAGGTTCATCACATTTTCATCCCCTCCCTCATCGTCTCCCCTGTGGCCAGATGTAGCTGCCTCATGGAAAGGCTGGTGCACTTGTGGCTGGTTATCTGTAGGCAAAAAACAACAGACGTGTGGTTAGCAGCAGGGGAGGGGCAGGGTATTGGCAGGAAGGTGGCATTGGACACGATATGTAAAGGGGCTAGCCCACTTCATATCATGGGTCAAAGAAATCACATCAGTCGCAAGTTTCATTTACATACCCTCACTATCCGAAGGGGGCTCAGCATTGCCCCCGCCCACTGTGTGAACTGGGGTGCACATGAGGGACAAGACTTGCTGCTCCATCTCGGTGAGCTGCAGCAGCTGTGGCTGACTGGCTCCTGTTCATCGTTGCTCCCGTCTGTTATGGGAGAGCTTAGCCTGTAATAATAGCAAGAAGAAGGATTCAGTAAGGGTGCATCTCCTGTTGTGTCACATGTGCCTTCCATAATTCAATGGCTGCCACTGTGTGGATGTGCAAATGTGTTCAGTTCAATCTGTGTGGCTGGTGACTGAGGTTTTTCAAAGACTGGGAGGAGGTGAGAGGCAGGTAGCATAGCGGCTCAGGGTGATGTTTGGAAAAAGCACATCAACAGTGGGAGTGGAGTGCAAGGAGGCTTGACAATGATTAGGGGCCAAGAGGGTACGTGCATCCTGTATGCAGAAGCAATGGTTGGAGAAGTGAGCCTCCAGCTTTCTGCTGCATTCTACAATCCACACCATGGCCAGCAGCACATTGAGAAGGGTCACCTCCATCAAAGACAATGGCCCAGAAATTCTGACGTCCCGGGCCCGTATGAAGTTTCTGCGGACCCAGGAAGGCATCGGAAAAACTGGTTTTCAGCGCACAATGCGCAGGCGCTGAAAACCAGCTTTTCCGATCTGTTAAGCTGGAGCTTGACAGATCCAATGCAGATCGGGCGCGAGGACATTTGCATGGGCAAGATTGCAGGATTTACCCATACCTTGCCCAGCAAATGTCCTCAAAACTCTTGCGCCTGATAAGTGTTTAAAAATACACAAAAAACATTTTAAAATAAAGTTAGAAAAACACATTTTATTGTTTAAAAACCCTCCCCATTACGGTAAGTTTATTTTAAAGCATAATTAAAAACACTTTTTTAAAAAATCAGATAAATATTTTTTTATATAAGACATTAATAACTTTAATTTAAATGAATCTTAAATATGTTGTGTATATTTTTTATTTTTTATTAGTGTTTTGCATGTTTGGGGAGGTTTCTCATTCATAATAATGGGAACTCCAACTTACGGCGTTCCCATTATTATGAATGAGAAAATACTGTACCTTGATTGGCTGCCCAGAGCCATGTGACTCCAGCTCCAGCTTATGGACGTCCCTACGAGCATGCGCTGCGACGTGCAGGGAGTGAAGGCCTCAGGGCCGGGATCTTGAGTGGGCACAGCAGCTTCAGGTAAGTGCGCATTTTTTTTCCTTTTTTCAGTGGTTTGCCTGCGCGAAGACCTCGAGAGGAATTTCTTGGCCATTGTGTGAGACATTGATCTTGCAAGCGTGGCACGCCTACATAAATGTGAAGGGTACTCACCCAGACGACTCTCAGGAGGTCATTGAACTTCATTGTGTGGCATTGTGTGCCAGGTCTGGCCACCGTGTGTGCCGCTGACATCTCCTGTGCAATCTCCCTCCAGATTCTTCTAAATATGCTGTGCAATGGCATCCCTCCTCCAACCAGATGGAGCGTAGATCACCCTCCTTTCAATGGCCTGCACTAAGGCCTCAGCAGCCTCTGGAGAGAATCGTCTGGCATGCTGCCTTACCTCTTCCTGCGCCATCTTTTCCGCTGTGTCTGAAGTGGGCTGGGTCATCTGCGCATGCGCGCAGGAAACCGCCGTGCCCTAAAGTTCCGCCTGCGACTGGAAAAATTGAAAGTCCTCTGTGCATGCACAAAATGTCGACCTTTTTTAACAGCGTGATTTTCATCTAAGCTGTAAAATCTTCCTTGAGTAGTGCCTGATTTTGCGCCCAGATCATGGAATCTAATTTTTTGGCCAAATTTGCGGACGAGGGCTCAAACTTTTCCCAGGTGGTATCAGGATCGGTCCACCACCATTACCGCTCCAAAATCACAAAAGCCAAAATCCAGGCTTACATGCAGACCAGTCAATGTGATTTGACAGAAAGGCCCATGCTGATGTTTGGATCGAGTGCAGTCCGAAGGATGATGGAAGGTTTGGGACTGATGTTGGGAAGGCATGTTGGTGTAGGGGAATAGGGATAATTTAGCTGAATCGTTTCACAGTGACCGGCTGTTAAAGAGCTTTTACAGCTGTCAGGAAGGGTGGGCCTTGTTCTTCCTGTCTTTCTTGCTTTGTAGCCTCCATAGGGAAGTTGTAGGCTCCGTTAAAGAGCATGTCGTTCCCTTGCTTGATGCAGGCCTGCGCAACAGATTGACTAATATTACTAATGTCACCTGCTGCAGCCTGGGATGACTCTGAGGCAAAACAATACAGGGACTCGGTCACTTCCAGAGCCACAGGCACAGATGATGATGAGGATGACCTGGTGCTGGGCTGTAGTTGGTGCAGAAGCAGGTGACATTACTCTGGTAAAATGGAGCCTCTTCACACAATGCTCCTTACTAAATGCAGCTATAAAGTTCTTAACCTGTATGCTCTATTGGGGTATGGTTTCCTGCCTCGTCTCCCCGATACTGCAGGACTCTGGACTCTTGCCGACAGCTCCTCCTCCTGCTGCTCTTCCAATCACAATTGTCATGTATCTTACATTATTATATATAACTGTATCCTAACATGCTATACATGACTGTAATAAGATATGACCTGTAACCACCAGCATACCTTACCACCAGGGGTGCACTTGCAAGAGACAGGTATAAAAGGGCAGGTCTCAGGCAAGTGCAGCATTCCAGAGCTGTGAAATAAAAGGTGCAGGTCCAGAGTGACCTTGACTTCACTACATGCCTCGTGTGAATCTGTATTGAGGGGACAGGACTTTACAACAATGGTATGCCAATCACTCATCAGGACCAACCAGAAGCTTTGCCAAAAACCCCTGAATAAAAGAAAAATTCTGGTATAGGCTCAGCTAAATAACTTTCTGAAAAGTTTATTGTCAGTTACAACAGCTGTATCAGCTACAACTATTTTTGTAGACACAATAATCAAGTGCCCCCTGATTAAAGGGGTGGGGGGGGGCACATTCCAAAAACTTTTCAAGTGCCCCCTTGGTTTTTTTTGTGGGCACCAAAAACACAAATTATACAAGTGCCCCCTGGTTAAAAGGGGGGGGCACTAAAATCAACAAACTTAGACAAATTAAACTTTAGACATGTGGTTCCAAATTAAAATTTGGTTGCCGGGCGTGATGATGCACTCCAGTCCCTCTGGCACTCGCCTCTCGTGGAAGGCCGTGAGCGTACCAGTGGACACCATGTGCTCCATCTCCAGGGACACCTTGGTTCGGATGTAACCGCGGAAGAGAGGCAAGCAGTCGAGCTGAACGACCCCCTCGACCGCCCGCTGCCTGGACTGGGTGATGGCCACCTTGGCCATGCTCAGGAGCCGTCCTACCAGGAGGCCTCACGACCTACCCGCTCCCCTCCGCACAGGGTGCCCAAAGATCAGGTGTGTGGGACTGAAGTGCAACCAGAATTTGAGGATATTGAAAGAGGGGCTGCAACCTCGCACACTCAGTAAAAACGTGGAACACGGACTCTTCCAGACCGCAGAAATTGCAGGCAGCCTGGGAGCCCGTGAACTGACTTATTGCACAGGTCTGCGAAAAAGTTATTGCATGGGACTGCTCCGTGCAACGCCCTCCAGACCAAGTCCCCAATAAATAGAGGGAGGACTCCTGCATAGAGTACACTCCACTGGGGACCCCTGCCTCCTCCGGATGGCAAGATGGTGCGCCATGGCGTGTCTGGACGGCAGACGAGGATGGCAACATGGAGAGTGTGCAAGTGCAGCCCATACAGGAATCCCCTCCACACAGAACTGAAAGGCACGGAGGGGATTACCCGGAGGAGGCTCAAGTTTTGAGGCGCCGGCTCCCGAGGGAGTTTCTGGGGCTTGGGCTTTGTGATATATTTGATATATTTGTGAACACAGCACACACAGCTTCCTAACATGGCAGGCAGCTCTTTTGGAAGTCTCCGGAATCTGCCTGGTTCTGTTTATTATTAACCCTGCACTTGCAGTACACAATGCATCCACATCTACAGTGTGGAGCTACAAACATTACAAACTTACAGACATTATACTTCTCCATCCTTAATGAAGAAGTTATTATAACAAACATCATACATAACTTTCATGTTTATACATAACACAGGATATAAACTTTTTTTCCCATATTTACAAATGTAACTTTACCACTTGTTTTCTGTTTCGAAGAGGATACCTTTGCTCTCGAGCAGAACCTTCCAAACGTGGTGTCGATTTCACACTCATTCGAGGCTCATCCTGAGGAACGTTTTCCTCCACGGAATTTCCTTGGTTTTCATTTGAACTCACTCTAACTTCAGGCTCTATGTTTTCCTGACTCGGACTCAGACTTTCATTCTGATTCTCTCCTGGATTTGTTTCCAGTACATTGGATTTAGGATTTGTTACTGGTATATCAAAACTATCTGATGCATCAGAAATAATTGAATCATTCCCACGTTCAACTCCTTCCATGTCTGTAGGTAAAATATGATCAATATAAACAAACCTAACCTGTCCATTATCAAACATCTTTAACAAATATGTGCGAGGACCACATATCTTCACCACTCTTCCTGGTAACCACTTTAACCCTTTATGGTGATGATTCTTCACTCTCACCTTCTGGTTTAATTTCACACTTCTCTCTTTTACTCTACCTTTATCATGATTCTCTTTCTGTCTTAATTGTGTCTCTTCTACGGACTGTGCCAAATTTGGCTTTAACAACAATAATCTGGTTCGTGGCTGTCGTTTGGGAAACAACTCTGCTGGTGTTCTACCAGTAGTTGTATGAGGAGTATTTCAATATGTAATCAAAAAATTAGCCCATTTGTGATCCAATGACAACTGTCGTTTCCTTGGATTTGGATCCAACATTTCTTTTATGAGGGCACATTTTACAATTTGTACAGTACGCTCTGCTGCACCATTCGAAGCAGGATGGTATGGTGGAACCTTGGTATGTTTCACACCATTTTTGCTTGTAAATTGTGCAAATTCTTCTGAACAAAATTGTGGTCCATTATCCGAAACAATTTCTTCAGGGAGGCCAAATGAAGAAATTTATTTTCGTAAAATGTCCAATGTTTTTTTTACTTGTTGTTATTTTCCACATTGGAAGCACCTCAACCCACTTCGAATGGCTATCAATCACAATGAACAATTGTTGTCCTTCTAACTCAGCAAAATCAATATGTAGCCTTTGCCACACCCTGGGAGGCCATTTTCATGGCTGTAATGGTACTGGTGGTGGTTGCTTGCTTACCGATTGACATGTCGTACACTGACTCACAATGCACTTTATATCTTTATCAAGACTTGGCCACCATAAATAACTGCGTGCAAAACTCTTGGTGAAGCACATTCCCAGATGCTGGTCATGGAGGTCTCCTAATAATTTGGACCTGAATTTATTTGGTATAACCACTCTTGCACCCCACATGATACAATCCTTATCGACTGATAATTAATTCCTACGAATGAAGAATGGATGTGTATCTTTGTCTGTTACCTGGTTTGGCCATCCATTTGCAATACACCTTTGACATCACTGGGTCACGTTTGGTTGCTCTACCAATCTCTTCAGCTGTGAATGGCAGTTCATCAATGTATGAAAAATAAAACACTTCTTCCCTATCGGGTGTAACTTGTGATGGGGAAGGCAATCTAGACATTGCATCAGCATTACTGTGATCAGCTGATCGTCTGTATTCAATATCATATGTATATGCTGACAAAATCAAAGCCCATCTCTGCATTCGGGCTGCAGCTAATGTTGGAACTGGGGACTTTGGATGGAGGATTGCTGTTAGGGGCTTATGGTCTGTAACAATGGTAAACTTATGACCATACAAGTATTTGTGAAACATCTTGACCCCAAAAATTAATGCCAAAGCTTCCCTTTCAATTCGCGCATAATTACTCTCACTGGCACTGAGAGTGCGTGAAGCAAAAGCAATTGATCTCTCCTCCCCACTACTTAATACATGAGAGATTACTGCCCCAACTCCACATGGAGAGGCATCGTATGCTAGCTTAATTTCCTTAGATATGTCATAGTGAACTAACATGGTGCTCTCTACCAATTTGCTTTTATACTCCTTGAATGCTGTATCTCATTCTTTTGACCACTTCCAATGGATCTGTTTTTTCAAAAGTTCATTCAATGGATGTAATACTGCAGCCAAATTTGGTAGGAACTTCCCATAATAGTTCAAAAGACCCAAGAATGAATGAGGTTCAGTGACATTCCTGGGAGTGGGTGCATTTCTAATTGCATCCAATTTTTCCATGGTTGGATGTAAACCACCTTTGTCTACTCTGTGCCCTAAGTACTCCACTGAGTTTTTAAATAACTCACACTTACGAGCAGACACTCGTACTCTGTGCTTCTCTAGCCGTTTGAGGACTTCATTCAACATGTTATTATGAATTTGCCTATTTGGTGCTGAAATTAGTATGTCATCCAAATAACATACTACCCCTTCAATACCTTGCAAAATCTGGTTCATCACCCCTTGGAATATGGCAGGGGCGGAAGACACTCCAAACGCTAGCCTATTAAATTGATATAGGCCTAATGAGTATTTATAGTCAAACATGACTTGGACTCCTCATCTAGTTCAAGCTGTAAGTAGGCATTCGTAAGATCCAGTTTTGAGAAGATCTGACCACCTGTCAGTGTTGTGAACAAATCTTCTATATTCGGCAATGTATTGGGGACATTACCCTCTCGAACTTGGTTTATGGTTACTTTATAATCACCACACAATCTTACCTTACCATCGGACTTAGGTACAACAACAATGGATGTAGCCCAATTACACCATGGTGTTGCTCTGGTATAAGAGGTCAGCATTTTGTGAGTGACACACTTTGGGACAAAATAAAGCACAGGCAAGGTCATACCTTGCTTAGTTAAATAGTAAGTTTGAACCTTTGTTGCATACATAACACCTCGATAAAGTGGATAGGAGAGACCTATTTTCCTTAGCAGAGGGATCAATAACCAGGGGGCATAGATTTAAAATAATTTGTAGAAGCATTACAGTGGAGTTGAGGAGAACTTTTTTCACCCAGAAGGTGGTTACGCTCTGGAACTCACTGCTTGAAAGGGTGGTAGAGGCAGAAACCCTTATCACATTTTAAAAGTATTTGAAGTGCTGTAACCTAGGAACTAAAAGCTGGAAAGTGGGATTAGACTGGATAGCTTCTTTTTCAGCTGGCACAGACACGTTGGGCTGAATGGCCTCCAGTGCCATAAATTTCTATGATTCTATGATTCCTGCTGGATACCCCCCTGTTCCGATTTCCGGGCAGAACTCAATTTAGGTGTCCAGCATTCCTGCTGAATGCAGGTGGGGGCCTCATTCATATAGTTAGATAGCAGTCAAATGATGCAGTCAAGACCTGGATGCAATTTTGGTACCAATCAGCACTACCACCACTGCTTCGTCAACCCGCCCAGAAACTATGATCGGTACAGGTCGGGTGGCAGCCATTTGCAGTGCAACATAAAAGAATTATAAGCTGCCATTGGGTAAAGCTGGAAATAAGTCCGGCAATGATATTAATTATTTTTTGTGGGTCTTTTAATCTTTAATACTTCCACAAGTGAAATTGCTTAGTGGGTGGTATGTTTTTTATAATTCCCTTCTCAGTCTTCCCCTTTAAGTTGCTGCTGCAGGCCCATGTCAGTCCACGCTCTACCAGATCTCCTGCCCTTCCAAACGACGAGCGGCCTAGAAGCAGGGCGACACTGGCAGCTCATCTTTCTATTTAAATGAGGACTGGCCGCGAGAATGGATTGGGCCTCCCACCGACGTCATGAGGTGTAGTGGAACCATTGCCCATTTTGTGTACACCAGATCAACAATCGACCCCATGCACATGAATTTTGCATAAGTTAGTCAAAATAGAAATGATGACTTAATTTAAATGTTATTATATTCTGTTTGCGATTGAGCTGATTTGCTTCAGTGCTGTGTGCGATAGTGTGCCGAATGCTGCATTAGTCGACCGAGTTTGCAGCCATGTGTTTACATAGATTTACATAGAATGTATAGCACAGAAACCAGCCATTGGGCGCAACTAGTCCACGTCGGTGTTTATGTTCCAAATGAGCTTCCTCCCACCCCTCTTCATCTAACCCTAGCAGCATATCCTTGTTTGTATTCCTTTCTCCCTCAAGTGTTTATCTAACTTTCCCTTACATTCATGTGCAGCCAGGTAAACTTCAATGTTCAATCAAAGCAAGACTGCGCTGATGACAAGTGGTGACTTTGCATATATACAAAGCTGTCCGAGGTTTCTGCTTGGTAACAAAGTGTAGACATTAAAGTTGTTCTGTCATAATTTTTCAGTGAGGCATTTTGAATAGAAATGGCCATCTGTGGGAGCTGCCAGCATCTGTACAATGTCTGTCTTACGCATTCCACATCTGAGGCTAAATTCTCTCCAAAGCGCAGTGTTTAAGAGAGGCTTCACAATGAGATGTAAAAGGGACAACCATTCTGAAACATGAGTTTATAAGTATCTCTGCTTATTCATGATTCACAAGCTAATTGTGGCAAACAGCAAACAGAGGGGCCTGAATGAATGTCTGTGATTTAACATTTTTAGATATTTTGCCAGTGGAAATAAAACGACATAATATCAAACTAATTTTTCTGTAGAGGATAAATCTACATTTCGAAAGGCAATAATTAATCAGGGACAGTCAGCACGGATTTGTTAAGGGAAGATCGTCTTTGACTAACCTGATTGAATTTTTTGAGGAGGTAACCAGGAGGGTCGATGAGGGCAGTGCTTATGATGTAGTGTATATGGACTTTAGCAAAGCTGTTGATAAGGTCTCACATGGTAGACTGGTCAAGAAGGTAAAAGCCCATGGGATCCAGGGCAAAGTGGCAAGTTGGATCCAAAATTGGCTTAGAGGTGGGAAGCAAAGTGTTTTGGTGTTGATGGATGTTTTTGTAACTGGCAGGATGTTTTCAGTGGGGTTCCGCAGGGCTCAGTACTGGATCCTTTGCTTTTGTGGCATACAACAATGATCTAGATTTGAATATAGGGGGTATGATTAAGATGTTTGCAGATTACACTAAAATTGTCATGGACTGCAGGAGAATATCAATCTACTGATCAGGTGGGCAGAACAGTGGCAAGTGGAATTTAATTTGGAGAACTGTGAGATAATGCACTTGTTGAGGGCTAATAAAGAAAGGGCAAACACATTAAATGGTAGGCCACTTAGAAGTGTAGATGAACAAAGGGACCTTGGAGTGCTTGTCCACAGATCCCTGAAAGTAGCAGGCCAAGTGGATAAGGTGGTTAAGGAGGCATACGGAATGCTTGCCTTTATTGGCCAAGACATAGAATAGAAGAGCAGGGAGGTTATGCTTAAATTGTATAATACTCTGGTTGAGCCACAGCTGGAGTACTGCGTGCAGTTCTGGTCGCCGTATTATAGGAAGGACATGATTGCACTGGAGAGGGTGCAGAGGAGATTTACAAGGATGCTGACTGGAATGGAGAATCTTAGCTATGAGGACAGATTGGATAATTTGGGTTTGTTCTCCTTGGAACAGAGGAGGCTGAGAGGAGACCTCATTGAGGTGTATAAAACTTTGAGGGGCCTGGATATAGTGGATAGCAAGGGCCTATTTCCCTTTGTGGAGAGGTCTATTACGAGGGGGCATAGTTTTAAAATGGTTGTTGGAAGGTTTAGAGGGGATTTGAGGGGAGCTTCTTCACGTAGAGGGTTGTGGGAGTCTGGAACTCACTGCCTGGAAGGGTGGTAGAGGCAGGAACCCTCATCACATTTAAAAGGTGCTTAGTTGGGCACTTAAAGTGCGGTAACCTGCAGGATTTCGGACCTAGAACTGGTTAGTGGGATTAGACTGGATAACCTCTTGTTGGCTGGCGCAGATACGATGGTAACTACTTCAGGGAATCGAATACGGCCAGAGTGATCGCCTGGACTAGTTTCGATAGCTTGGATGGATTGGAGAGGAATTTTCCCAGATTTTTTTCCCCAATTGGCCTGGGTTTTTATTTGTTTTTTTGCCTCTCCCAGGAGATTGCATGGCTCCAGTTGAGATGGAGTGTAAAATGTTGCGATGCATGGGTATCGCAGTTGTGGGAGGCGGACTGGTTGGGCCGCATGCTCTTTACCTTTCTGCCATTGTTCAGAGGTTTATATATAACCTTGAGGGCTGCTGACCGAGGGCCGTGTGGCTATTTGTTAGCTGGCGCGGACACGATGGGCCGAAATGGCCTCCTTCTGCGCTGTAGATTTCAATGTTTCTATGTTTCTATGTAATATTGAATTCATGTTTATATTATACCGTTTCAGTACACTCAGTGACCATTTTTCTGGTGGTGATAAAACTGTAGATTCTTAATTTTTTGGGAACTACCCGTTCCTGTGTTATAATTTTGAATTTGTGAGGTGGGGAACTCCCCTTGCTATTTGTAGCAAAATCATAAACACGTCCTTTATACTAATTTACAATTTTGTGACAAATAGTGAACAGAAGGATTTCCCTCTCCACCCCACCGTGACAAAACCTTGTGCCTGCCATTTCGCTTTGCATTAAGAACAAGAGAAACTAGTGATCTACAAAGAAAATTGTCAGCAAAGTGTGAGCTTATTTTAATGCTTCTAATTGGCAAAAGAATCAGGAGGGAGATTAGGAGAAATTGTTTTAAGCAAGGAGTATTTATGGTCTGGGGTGCACTGCCTGAAAGGGTGGTGGAAGCAGATTGAATAATAACTTTCAAAAGAGAATCGGATAAATACTTGAAAAGAAAAAATTTGCAGGACTATGGTGAAAGAGCAGAGGAGTGGGACTAATTGGATAGCTCTTTAACAGAGCTGGCACAGAAATAATGGGCTGAATGGCCTCCTTCTGTGCTGTATGATTCTGTGGCTTTTATATTAACCTCCTGATGGGTGAGAGAGCATAGAGGTGCAGTTAAAAGTTTAAAATCGGGGAGCACAACCCCAACCCCAACCCACCCTGTTATGTATGCATGCTTGTATTGTTGTATGATGTGTGTAACACTGAATGTACCTTTACACTGTACACACCTTGCCTGTACACCAGAGGGTGCTGCTGCTGGAGACCTAAGGGTTACCTGCACACTGACGTCCTCACTCAAGGAGCTGCAAATAAAGGACTACAGTCTACAAAGTTTAAGTACCATACCCCTGCTTCGTGGAGTTAACAATAAGGTACCTACATACACAATACACCCCATATGCACCTGCCACCATATTTACGGTGGCAGGTTGCATGGCGTGCCTGTGTCCAGTCATGGAGAGGCGGGCACTTCATTATCATATTTTAAATCAGGCTCCCACAGTGCAATTGGGAACCTGATTTAAATTTAACACTGGGTTTCTGAAGGCTCAGGAAAGCCAGTAGCGAAATGAAGATGAGTGCAGCTGTCTCCAGCAGGTAAGCGCATTTTAGAGCACTCCTTGTGAGCCAGGAAGAAAAGGACTGCTCCCCCAGGCCCCTCAAGAAAGCCTTCAGCCTCCCTTCTACCGATCGTTGCCTTTCCTCGCTGACACGATCGACGACCTCCCCACCAAGCCCGATCTTTCTCCCTCCCGAGTGCAGGATCGGAGCCCTTCTCCCCAAGCTCTGATCTCTTCCAATTGCTGGGATGAGGTCCTATGAAACGAATTTAAGGAGCTAGGAGCTAAATTAAAAAGTAGGATCTCAAAAGTAGTAATCTCGGGATTGCTACCAGTGCCACGTGATAGTCAGAGTAGGAATCGCAGGATAGCGCAGATGAATACGTGGCTTGAGCAGTGGTGCAGCAGGGAGGGATTCAAATTCCTGGGGCATTGGAACCGGTCTGGGGGAGGTGGGACCAGTACAAACTGGACGGTCTGCACCTGGGCAGGACCGGAACCAATGTCCTAGGGGGAGTGTTTGCTAGTGCTGTTGGGGAGGATTTAAACTAATATGGCAGGGGGATGGGAACCAATGCAGGGAGACAGAGGGAAACAAAAAGGAGACAAAAGCAAAAGACAGAAAGGAGATGAGGAAAAGTGGAGGGCAGAGAAACCCAAGGCAAAGAACAAAAAGGGCCACTGTACAGCAAAATTCTAAAAGGACAAAGGGTGTTAATAAAACAAGCCTGAAGGCTTTGTGTCTTAATGCAAGGAGTATCCGCAATAAGGTAGATGAATTAATTGTGCAAATAGATGTTAACAAATATGATGTGATTGGGATTACGGAGACATGGCTCCAGGATGATCAGGGCTGGGAACTCAACATTCAGGGGTATTCAACATTCAGGAAGGATAGAATAAAAGGAAAAGGAGGTGGGGTAGCATTGCTGGTTAAAGAGGAGATTAATGCAATAGTTAGGAAAGACATTAGCTTGGATGATGTGGAATCTATATGGGTAGAGCTGCAGAACACCAAAGTGCAAAAAACGTTAGTGGGAGTTGTGTACAGACCTCCAAACAGTAATAGGGATGTTGGGGAGGGCATCAAACAGGAAATTAGGGGTGCATGCAATAAAGGTGTAGCAGTTATAATGGGTGACTTTAATATGCACATAGATTGGGCTAGCCAAACTGGAAGCAATACGGTGGAGGAGGATTTCCTGGAGTGCATAAGGGATGGTTTTCTAGACCAATATGTTGAGGAACCAACTAGGGGGGAGGCCATCTTAGACTGGGTGTTGTGTAATGAGAGAGGATTAATTAGCAATCTCATTGTGCGAGGCCCCTTGGGGAAGAGTGACCATAATATGGTGGAATTCTGCATTAGGATGGAGAATGAAACAGTAATTTCAGAGACCATGGTCCAGAACTTAAAGAAGGGTAACTTTGAAGGTATGAGGCGTGAATTGGCTAGGATAGATTGGCGAATGATACTTAGGGGGTTGACTGTGGATGGGCAATGGCAGACATTTAGAGACCGCATGGATGAATTACAACAATTGTACATTCCTGTCTGGCGTAAAAATAAAAAAGGGAAGGTGGCTCAACCGTGGCTATCTAGGGAAATCAGGGATAGTATTAAAGCCAAGGAAGTGGCATACAAATTGGCCAGAAATAGCAGCGAACCTGGGGACTGGGAGAAATTTAGAACTCAGCAGAGGAGGACAAAGGGTTTGATTAGGGCAGGGAAAATGGAGTACGAGAAGAAGCTTGCAGGGAACATTAAGGCGGATTGCAAAAGTTTCTATAGGTATGTAAAGAGAAAAAGGTTGATGAAGACAAACGTAGGTCCCCTGCAGTCAGAATCAGGGGAAGTCATAACGGGGAACAAAGAAATGGCAGACCAATTGAACAAGTACTTTGGTTCGGTATTCACTAAGGAGGATACAAACAACCTTCCGGATATAAAAGGGGTCAGAGGGTCTAGTAAGGAGGGGGAACTGAGGGAAATCTTTATTAGTCGGGAAATTGTGTTGGGGAAATTGATGGGATTGAAGGCCGATAAATCCCCAGGGCCTGATGGACTGCATCCTAGAGTACTTAAGGAGGTGGCCTTGGAGATAGCGGATGCATTGACAGTCATTTTCCAACATTCCATTGACTCTGGATCAGTTCCTATGGAGTGGAGGGTAGCCAATGTAACCCCACTTTTTAAAAAAGGAGGGAGAGAGAAAACAGGGAATTATAGACCGGTCAGCCTGACCTCAGTCGTGGGTAAAATGATGGAATCAATTATTAAGGATGTCATAGCAGTGCATCTGGAAAATGGTGACATGATAGGTCCAAGTCAGCATGGATTTGTGAAAGGGAAATCATGCTTGACAAATCTTCTGGAATTTTTTGAGGATGTTTCCAGTAAAGTGGACAAAGGAGAACCAGTTGATGTGGTATATTTGGACTTTCAGAAGGCTTTCGACAAGGTCCCACACAAGAGATTAATGTGCAAAGTTAAAGCACATGGGATTGGGGGTAGTGTGCTGACGTGGATTGAGAACTGGTTGTCAGACAGGAAGCAAAGAGTAGGAGTAAGCGGGTACTTTTCAGAATGGCAGGCAGTGACTAGTGGAGTGCCGCAGGGTTCTGTGCTGGGGCCCCAGCTGTTTACATTGTACATTAATGATTTAGACGAGGGGATTAAATGCAGTATCTCCAAATTTGCGGATGATACTAAGTTGGGTGGCAGTGTGAGCTGCGAGGAGGATGCTATTAGGCTGCAGAGTGACTTGGATAGGTTAGGTGAGTGGGCAAATGCATGGCAGATGAAGTATAATGTGGATAAATGTGAGGTTATCCACTTTGGTGGTAAAAACAGAGAGACAGACTATTATCTGAATGGTGACAGATTAGGAAAAGGGAAGGTGCAACGAGACCTGGGTGTCATGGTACATCAGTCATTGAAGGTTAGCATGCAGGTACAGCAGGCGGTTAAGAAAGCAAATGGCATGTTGGCCTTCATAGCGAGGGGATTTGAATACAGGGGCAGGGAGGTGTTGCTACAGTTGTACAGGGCCTTGGTGAGGCCACACCTGGAGTATTGTGTACAGTTTTGGTCTCCTAACTTGAGGAAGGACATTCTTGCTATTGAGGGAGTGCAGCGAAGGTTCACCAGACTGATTCCCGGGATGGCGGGACTGACCTATCAAGAAAGATTGGATCAACTGGGCTTGTATTCACTGGAGTTCAGAAGAATGAGAGGGGACCTCATAGAAACGTTTAAAATTCTGACGGGTTTAGACAGGTTAGATGCAGAAAGAATGTTCCCAATGTTGGGGAAGTCCAGAACCAGGGGTCACAGTCTGAGGATAAGGGGTAAGCCATTTAGGACCGAGATGAGGAGAAACTTCTTCACCCAGAGAGTGGTGAACCTGTGGAATTCTCTACCACAGAAAGTAGTTGAGGCCAATTCACTAAATATATTCAAAAGGGAGTTAGATGAAGTCCTTACTACTCGGGGGATCAAGGGTTATGGCGAGAAAGCAGGAAGGGGGTACTGAAGTTTCATGTTCAGCCATGAACTCATTGAATGGCGGTGCAGGCTAGAAGGGCTGAATGGCCTGCTCCTGCACCTATTTTCCATGTTTCTATGTTTCTATGCTGGGGACCATCCCCAACAGTCCACGGCTGTGACCTCCTGCCACTGGCTTTCCCACCTGGCAGCCGGCCAGCCTGTCAATCCGGGCAGGAAATGGAAGAAGAAAATGATAATGAAGTCCTGCCGTTAATATCGACAGGGCCTCCACGCCCCCGGACTCACTGGGTTTCCCCCCGCTACCGCTATCTTGCTCCTTCAGTGCCACACCGTAAGTAAATATCGGGGCTTATCATTCTATGAATTCAGCTGACCATATGCCTGTCAAAAAGTTTGATCTCTTTGATGACAGGGAGGTAATGCATACAGCTTGATAACACTGATGTAGATAACTTTGTGGCTGATACTGTGATGGTGGACACCGACTCCCGCTACAATTGTGCGCAGGATTAATATGATCCCATGAAAATTTTAATTTGGGAATCTTCCCATAATGCAACTGGCACAGGTGCCCGAAGGGGAGGTCTCACTCAACAGGTGGCCAATGCCTTTAATTAATTGCTGGCGCCTGAATTTCTGGTCCCCACCTCAATGTGCTCCCAGCAAGTTATGCACTACTAGAAGTGCCATAAATAATTTTAATGACCTGATCTTGCGATAAGAAGTGAAGTGAACTCATTCCTACACAGGTGCATGGAACACTTGGACAGTTCTGGCCCCAGCAGAACTACACGGAGATTGCATTATATGTTCTATAATTAGTGAGCCATTAGATAAATCAATTACAGCACGTGAATCAAAGTCTGGAGAAACCTACACTGAAATCTTTAATTTTCAGCAATGAATACCTGACCATCTAATTTTGAAGAGTATTTATTTGTTTACTTCAAGTGCAGTTGCTGTAACATGAAACAAGCTACTCTACAAAAAACTACACTGCTGCTTGCTAGATCAAGTTTAGTGCCCAAGCACTTTGAGCAAAGTGAAACTGGCGTCACCCTTATGCTTGATCTCATCCTGAAAAAAACCTCTTCATACAAAGGCCCGGTTACTTATCAGAGACTGTAAAAACTGCCTGTCCAAAAGGTTATATTAAATCCTTGTGAACCGATTGTGGGGCCGAAATTGCCCCTTTCTATAAGGCCTGTTGCCGCCTGAAAGCAGCGGCCACGGGTCGGTATGGAATAGCCGCCAAGTCACGGCACACTGGCCGACGTTCACGGCATTGCCCTCATGGGTTTTCTTGACGGCAAAGATATTCACCCTGCTTCCCCCACTTCCGCCCCGCTCTTGCACATGCACTGTTAATGATGTCATCAGATCACGCACTGCTTCGAACCTGCCCCGGAAGTGAAATTCAGCCTAAATCATCTTCCGGCCACCTGTCGGTGCCAAGGACAGGTTTTTGGGTTGGTACACACTGCTTGCTCAAGACAGCCAGCGGCCTTTAAAGGTGTTTGCGTCTAGCACCATTCTTGTTGGCGAGATTTTTTTGGATGGCTTAAAGCATTGCAAGTTGCCTTCTTGACACCGGGATTGAGTAATAGTCACCCAGGCTCTTCATACTCCACAACAGAGAGCGCTGATGGAGGAGGCTGGGCTTGCGGAGGATAACTAAATGAGGTCAGTGCTGGCAGCGCAATGCCTCCTGCACATTGTGTGTGGCAGGGAGACATGCAGGAGAAGGCGGCGCCAGCTCCAATGGCTGGAGACTCCCAGCACAACAGAGTGGGCCAGAAGCACAGGTGGCAGATGCTTGCCAGCACCAGGCTGCAGAGGGTGAGGACCAACAAGAGCAGGAGGGAGAAGACAATGAGGCAGCGGTCAGAGGAAGACGCCTACATAGACATGGTAGCAGAAGGCCCTATTGTCAAAGCGTCTATAAACAGCATTTCTCATACATGGACCTGATTGATGACCAGTGTCTCCAGAGACTGCGATTCCGCAAGGACGTCGTCACGGAGCTGTGCAATCTCCTATAGCCAGATCTGCAGTTTCAAACAAGGTTGAGGACAGCTCTGTCCGTCGCATCAATGGTCACCATCGCCCTCAATTTCTAAGCGAATGGATCCTTTCAAGCTGCTACAAAAGACATTTCAAACATTTCCCAGTTTGCCACACATAGCTCCATCCGTCAGGTGACAGATGCTCTGTATAAGATTACATATCCTTCCTATGAGCAGGGAGAAGCAGTTGGAGTGGCAGACCAGATTCATGAGCATTGTGGGCTTCCACAGGATTCAGGGCACCCAGGTCGCATTGAGGGCGCCACAGAACAATCCCAAGATGTTTTGTAACTGCAAGGGATACCACTCCCTCAATGTCCAGCTGGTGTACGACCACAACTGCAAAATCATGACATTTGATGCCCATTATCCTGGCAGCAGCCACGATGCTTTCATCCTGCACCAGACCAGTGTGCCAGGCATCTTTGCTGGGCCAAATCAAAATTGTGGTTGGCTCCTTGGAGATCAGGGCTACCCACTCTGCACTTTTCTGCTGACTCCTCTTTGCCACCCCAGGACTGCTGCGCAGTAAGCCTACAATGACTCTCATTCAGCCACCAGGTGCATCATTGAGCAGGCCATCGGAATCCTTAAACAGAGGTTCCGATGCCTGAATCGCTCAGGATGAGTGCTGCTGTACTCGCCTGAGCAGGTCTCCCTGTTCGTTGTTGTCTGCTACATACTTCACAACCTGGCAGTCATGAGGGAACAACCATTGGAGGACTAGCCAGCAGCACCACTTGAGGAGGAGGACCAGGAGGAGGAGGCGCAGGAGCATGACGCACAGGAGAAGGAGGAGGAGGAGGCACAGGAAGAGGAGTGGGAGGCAGCTCGGCGGCCACGCAGGAGGTGGTGTCGCCATCCCCACCCTGCAAGGGAAGTCAAAGCCGTGTCATTACTGCTCGTTTCCGCTGAGTTCATGCGCACTTTAGCCTTCATCTGTTCATCTCCATGGGCAAACCAATGAGCCCTTTCACACAGCATTCCCCACAGTGAAATGAGAGACCTGCACAGATATTCAAGCCCAAAATAAAGATATATGACACAAGAAATAATGGATCCACAAAACATACACATTATCAATTCTCACCCTTGTGCATTTCCTTATAACCCCTCTTACGCATACCTATTCTGGAACTACGCCACAGTTTCTCTCCTGTGGCTGCATCATGGGAAGGCTGCTGTGTTTCAGGTGTAGAAACTGCAGATGCCCTTCTCGGATGCCCTCGACCAGCTCTGGTCCTGGAAGGGCCAGCTGCAGACTGGGCCACATCTTCCTCGGCACCTTCAGTTGGAATTGGCTCGTGCGAATCCATGGTTGGCAGCAATGGTCGAGTGGGAGGGCTTGGCTCAGGACTGTCGTGATCCTGAGAGAGCACATCAGGATCCTGCTCCAATGACCTGGCGCCACTCCCCCGGGGCAGCACCTCACCATCCCCACCAATCTGCTGGAGCACAAGTCGGTGGGGTGGCGCGACACCGGAAGGTCCCCCGTGGACTTTGGTGGACCCAGCCGCGATGGCAGCTGTCAGAGCTTGCATGGCAGCATGAGAGCAGACATAGTCTCGATGCCACCAGAGACGAAAGCTGTAAGATGCTTTGTGGCCTGTTGCTCAGAGTGCATGAGAGCATTCTGAGTTTCCAGGCCAGCGGCCATCCTCTCCAATGCAGCACTGAGACGTTCGTTTCCTTGCACCTGTGCTGTAATGGCAGCTGCCACATCGCCCACGACACGTCTCATCACATCTGGATCCGCACGTTCACACTGGGAATCCACCATCGTCTGCACACTGGCAACTATGGGCTCTATGGTGTGCGCAGAACTGTCCACAATGCGGGAGGCAGACTCCTCCACGCTCCTGACCACTTGTGACAAGTTCACTGGCACCCTTGCCATTGCTCGCAAATGCATGGCTTACACCCTTGTTTAAAAGCTGCCACATCGAGGGGCTCGTCTGAGTCTTCTGCAGCAGAACTCACGTGTGACCTCACCACCGCCCCCCCCCCCCCCACCCCCGGAGAGCTGGCACCTGAGGTTCCCTTTTATCTTGACCATGCTGCAGCCTGCTAGGCCCCGGTGCATCACCCAGTGCAGACCCATCTGCTAAATCTAACTGACCCGACCACGTACTCCCAGTATCTGAGCTGGCGCGAACGCGTGTAGGAAGCAGTGATGCGGTGCTAGCAGCAGTGTTCCCCTCTTCCTTGCCCACATCAGACATGCCGTCTATGTCTGCACTCAGCTTAAGGGTCTCCTCCTGACTCTGGCTCACACTCACCTCAAGGAGCTCGGTCTCGCTCTGGTTCACACTCTGGGTATGATCTGCAATCATAAATGGCACAAGGGATTCCGTCAAGGTGCGGTAGGCCTTTGCACCAGCCAGCAAGCAACTTGCACACAATCATAAGCAATTGACTGGTAGGCGCTTAGACTGTCAGGCAGAAATGGCATTAAGGAAGGCCTTCACTTAACCATGCTGTGCCCAGCGGGATCCACATGACTAGCGGCCACAGGGAAGGCAACATGTGGGCCCATTAGCCGATGCACCCTCTCTTCCATGTCACTGAGCTCCTGGATATCAGCCTTGCCCCCACCAGTCCTCTGTTGCTGCAAATAGTTGTGGGAGACCTTGGTCTGCAAAACAAAGAACGGTTGCTGAGTAGCAGTTTCATGGGGCCTCGGCAATTAGTACAAGTGTGGGTCCATTACATGCAGGTATAACTCTTACATGAAAGGGACCCTCCATTGCGAGTATTCACACATAGAGAGAGGTGCCTCAGCGATCAAATGATTCTTCCATGATTATATAGTGAAGGTGGGAAATAAGAGAAGGTGAAGGAGAGGCTCAGAGATAGAGGGTGAGGAGTTGTGGGAACATGTACTCATTTTCATCAGCCGAATAATGTTGTTCAGACTTTTGTGGCATTGGGTGGTGGTGCGGTCATGAATTGAGGTCCCCGACACCTCCACAGCTATCTCTCTCTACGCATTGACTAAGACGGCATGACTGGGTCTTCCTGTGTCCAGATAGAGAATACGCCTCTTTCCCTCCACAACTTGGACCAGGGTTTCAACATCGGGGAAGCGGCTGGCCCTCCTTAAACCTCTTGCATTAGCCACACCTTCACAAGAAACAGAGACAAACTGAATGTTCAGGGCCTAGCTGCAAACCCTGCCCTTTAAGAAGGCCAGTGAGCAGTTGCCTCATTATCAGTCAATGGCCATCAGCTGAATTTCTCGGCCTAATCAGCCAGTCCACCCCCTCACTGCTGCAAATAGTCCACTACTGCCACCAGCACTGCACCGCTCCTTTTTTTCAGCAAAATTGGTGAATTTCGCTCTAATGGCCAGCGCATCTATTGCGGCAGTAATGAACACCAAAAAACAGTAGGTGAACCTCACTTCGGGCGGTGGGCAATTTCGGCCCCTCTAGGTATTATTTTTACTATTGTGCTGGATTATTGCCTTTCTGCTTTTATATGTTATTCTACATGTGAATAAATCTGACCAAGTAGTTTAGCCTGTAAACTTTGATCTGTTAATGTGTTAATTTCTGCTTTTAGCGTGATGGGAGAACCAGGCAGGCATTCCACATTTCTCTAGTCAACAACATACCATGGCCTAGGATTAATTGTTCAATATAGGTTAACCTTTATTGCAAGCTTAGCCTGTATTGCAAATGGGTTGAAGTATAAAAGTAAGGATGACTTGCTGCAATTATATAGAATTTTGGTGAGACAACACCTGAAGTAATGTATACAGTTTTGATCTCCTTACTTAAAGAAGGATATACTTGCCTTAGAGTGGATGCAACAAAGGTTCAATGGCTTAATTCCGGGGTTGAGTGAGTAGTCGTATGAGGAGAGATTGAATAGAATGGGCCTATACTCTCTGTAATTTAGAACAATGAGAGGCGATCCCATTGAAACATATTGGAATTTCAGTTGTCTATAACCTCAGTTAGCGGCCAGAGGGGGCGTTAATGTGAGCGTTAGAGCTTAGCGAATGGGCACGCAGCTTTTAGTGCCCTGACAGAAAATTCATTACAGGCTCACCTGGGGCACAAACCATTTGAACCTGGCTGCTGATGATCATTCCGATCATGATGTAATCCTGGTGCAATGAGCACACTTGTGCCCCGGTCGGTAAATTCGGTGTGTGCGCCTCATTGAGTACCCACCAATAACAATGTCTGGATAAACAGTCGGTACAGATTTGCAGAGTCGTTAGCTGGTGGCTACTTAAAGGGATGAGGAAGCGCTTCAGTTGGAGGTCACAGATAGTGCAACATTTACACAGACCATGGTGTGTGAGCCTCCGAGTTTGCAGCGGCAGACAGACATTATAGTACAGATTAATTATAGTACAGATTGAAAACAAGTGATTTTGAAAACTTTAATGGGTGCATTACTATGCTGCGCCTTTAAGAGTTGGCTTTTCCCGGGATCTGATTCAGAGTTCCGGGAATGCGCAATGGGTCCGCAAAATGTACCGACCAAACTTTCATTATCGCCCTCTGGTGTGCAACGGCTGATTTAGTGCTGCTGTCAGCTCTTCGACCGATTCTGACGAATTTCTGGCGGGAGGCGCAATCTTTTTCAAGGCACTAAAAGTACCGTGCCGCCTGGATAAATGCTGCAACAGAGGTGCAAACGAATTTCTCCCCTACAAAATTCTTAAGGGGCTTGAAAGGGTAGATACTGAGAGGCGGCTTCCCCTGGCTGGAGAGTTTAGAACTAGGGACCATAGTCTCAAGATAAGGGGTCGGCCATTTCAGACTGAGATGAGGAAAAATGTCTTCACTCAGTGGGTTGTGAATCTTTGGAATTCTCTACATCAGAGGGCTGTGGATGCTCAGTCGATGAGTATATTCAAAATGGTTCGATAGATTTTTGGACACTAAGGGAATCAAGGGATATTGGGATAGAGCGGGAAAGTGGAGTTGAGGTAGAAGATCAACCATAATCTTATTGCATGGCGGAGCAGGCTCGAGGGGCCGTATGGCTGACTCCTGCGCCTATTTTTTCCGTTCTTATGTTCGTAACCTATATATGGCAATGAATAAAAATACAGCCTTCAATACATATTTGATTCAGTCTGCTTATGGAAACTGTTGTTTAGCTATGAGAAAAAGTGCTCGGGAGAGAGTGTGAATGATAGCAGCTAGTACAACAGTAGCATAGCTTTTAGCAGCTATTATCTCCTTGCAGACTACATGAGAAGACAGTCTGAACAGTGTGGATGAGTGCAACAGTCAGGCATGCAGTAGCTGCTGTAGATCTAACATTGCATTGGCAATAACCTGTGCAGGACAAAGGCACAGAAGAAATATCTCTCGTGAATGGTCGTCCTGTTAATATGGAGACTTTAAGGTCCAAACTCTCATGTCAAGTTGAGGCCAGTTTCAAATCGCTTGGAAAACTGTTCCAGCCAATCATGACCTCACACATGCTCACTGCTCTAAGCTTGCACAGAACATTGGGCATTGTGAGAAGGTGCCCTCCATCAGTGGCACGCATGAAGTACTAAAGGAGTAGCCTTTTGCATTCTAGTCAGTAGCAGTTCTGTGTCAGCATATAGCTCTGCATAATGACAGTAGTCGCTGCTTCTGAAAGCATTGAGCTCACAGTGACTACTGAAACAGTGACCCCTGGCACTGATGCACATCCATCATGATACAGTTACTGGGCCTTCTTTATTCCCTGCAGTTTGGCAGTTGGCTATGTTGCCATCCATCAATGCTACTCACTTAATTAGGGGAATACTTTGTAGTATGTCACATCTACACGCAACAGAACTAGTGCACTGATAGTACAATTATAGTATAAATCAACAAAAAGATATACAATATGTTATAACACCAATTTTTGATTCTGATGAGCAAAATTGGATGGAGAGGATTGCATGAGAGTAACAGAGTACATCTGATTGTTTGCTCATTTAAATTTATGGACAGAAAATTGAATGGGATCTATTATGGATATATGATCACGCCGGCCTGATTTTCCTCTATGTACTGTGCCCAGGCAATTATTTATGCCCAGAGCAAGAAGAGGAAAATCAGCTCTTATAAATTAACAGAGCATCATTTTGCAGGTTTATGACATCTGAACATTGCAGTGCAGATTTTGTAATTCAACCCACTCTTTTATTCTCAAGACAAAACTCGTGTCAAATCTGGGGTTCTCTAATGACCAATTAGTGAATTTTTTCCTTGTGGGAAAAACTAAATAAGGGTTCATAGAATCATAGAATCATAGACTGGTTACAGCACAGAAGGAGGCCATTTGGCTCGTCGAGCCCGTGCTGGCTCTCTGCAAGAGCACCTCAGCTGGTCCCACTCGCCCACACTTTCCCGATATCACTGAAATCTTTTTGCCATCTAATTCCTTTTCGAAAGCCACGATTGAATCTGCCTCCACCACCATGTCAGGCAGTGCATTCCAGAACCTAACCACTCACTGCGTAAAAAGGTATTTCCTTATGTCGTCTTTGGTTCTTCTGCCAATCACCTTAAATCTGTGTCCTCTGGTTCTCGACCCTTCTGCAAATCATAGAATAGAATCATAGAATTGTGGAAATTTACAGCACGGAAGTAGGCCATTTGAGCCCATCGTGTCCACGCCGGCTGAACAAGAGCTATCCAGCCTAATCCTACTTTCCAGCTCTTGGTCCGTAGCCCTGTAGATTATGGAACTTAGGGCCCAAGTTTCGGGCCGCGCCTAGAACGGCGCAGCCCCGACCTGGACGCCTGTTTTTCGCGTCACAAAGTGCGCCTAAAAAAAATTTACAGATTCTCCGGCTCCCTGCTGGTCCTCTTGAGTCGGGCGCGGCGCAGCACGAGCTGTAGGGGGCGGAGCCAGGTCCCTGCGCTGAAAACAGTGCCAGGACCTCTGCACATGCGCGCTACAGTGGGCGCGCATGTGCAGTAGCTCCAGGTGCCCAAAACTGTGTGGGAGGGGCCCGAAGCATGCAGCCCCTAGCCCTGGCCGAATGGCCTCACTGGGGCTGCGTGCATAAGGCTGCCTCCCACGCCCAGCTCCTGCTTCCTCCCGACCCGACTCGACTCGTGCTTCCCCCACCCGCCCCCGGACCGGACTCGACCCCGACCCGACTCCCGCTTACCCCTGCCCCCCGCCCCCTGGACTGGACCTGACCCCCCGGACTGGACCAGACCCGCGCTCCCCCCCACCCGCCACCCGACCTGAACTCCCTCTCCCTCCCTCCCTCCCCCCCCGCCCCCCAACCCGAATCGAGCCGAACTCCCTCCGCCCCCCCGACCCGACCCGCGCTCCCGACCCCACCCCCCCGCCACCACCTGGACCGGACCCGAACCCGACACCGACCCGACCCGACTCCCGCTTCCACCCGCCCCTGAACCGGACCGGACCCAACCCCCTGGACTGGACCTGACCCGCGCTCCCGACGCCACCCCACCTGGACCGGACCCGACCCGACCTCCCTCTTCCCCCCACCCCCCCCACCCCAACCAAACTGAACCGACCTCCCTCCCAACACCCCCCTGACCTGACCCGACCCGTGCTCCCGACCGCCCCCCCCCCCCGGACCGGACCTGACCCGACCCCGACCTCCCCCCGGAATACTATCTCTCTATGATCTCTCTCCTCCACCCCCCCCAACCCAACCCACGCTCCCGACCCCGGACCCCGG